>NC_045427.1:512144775-512781164 GCF_902635505.1 Sarcophilus harrisii | reverse complement strand
TACCTGTCTCAGCAAAAACAAAAACAAAACCAAATCTGATCAAAACATGACAGATGAATTATCAATCTGATCTTTTATGGAGGTTCATAGGATCATGGGATCTAAGAACCTGAAGTTATCTAAGATCTTTAGTCTAATCCTTTCATTCTACAGATGAGAAAACTGAGGCTTAGAAAAGTAAAGAGATTTATACAAGTTTAGAAAAGAACTCACAAAACAATACAACCAGATTTCAAATCCAGGTTTTATGTTTGTAAAAAGAGTGAAGAGAAAGCATATTATGAAGAAAGAAATAATTAGAGAATTGGCCTAATGAGACTAATAAAACTGGAGAAAAGAAACTAGGCAATTAAGGGACATCCATATTCTACCTTTATTTCTCTCTTGAGGATTAGATTGAACTAGAGTGTCCTTCTCAATGTGTAAAAGCTCTCCATTGTTCTTAAATAAGCTCTAATTGATTCCACACATGTGGAGTCTGGTAGCAAGAGTGAGCTTGTGTGTGGTAAATTTTACCATGTTCCACATTTACAATTGTTACCTCCCATGGAATGCTCATTTTAGAGATGATTTTGTCATCTGTTGAAAAGGGGAGGGGGATAGGAGAGTAATTTGACACCAATAGCCTTCAACTATATTTTTTGGTTTGTTTGTTGTTGTTGTATGTGTTTTCTTACTTATCACACAGTTTCCAAAGAAAACTTTCTGAATTTCAGCCAAATTTGTAATTAACAAGAAGATATTGGTGAATCTATATTATCTTTTCCCATTCTAAAAGCAAACATCTGTAATATTTCTACCTGTGCTATCCTACTAAGATTTAGATATATAGATGGAGGATATATTTGGCATATATTGATTTAGGAAAAAATATTGAAGAATGTCTAATCTGAAGCTCAGGTAGACAATCCTGAAGTTTACAATTCTATAAGGTCAATATAGCAGTGGTTTTCTCAGAAGGCTTTCTTCCTTTGCAACCTCTCCTGGTATTTGGAACCGATTGTTCTTTCAATGTAACTTGTGCCATCAGTTCCTTGATGTTTTCTGATTTTTTTTTTAAAGTAAGGTTGGAGTACAGCTAATCCAAACTGAATGCAAATTGGCAAAAATATAATAATGCATTGTCCAGCAATTGATGCAACGAACTCTTCTGGACTTGAAGTAACCCATTTGAGTTCTGATTGCCTTTTGAAGGTATGTGAGTAGCTCAGACACTATTCTTTATTAGCCCCAATTCGTTCCTTGTCATGCAGTATTTTTAAAGTAAGAGCTCCCATTCCATCTCAGAAATCTGCAGTTTCATAAAACTACAAAATTGCCTCTTCAATTTAAATGTGCATAACTTGAATTATGGTAGATGAATGATTGTGTTTAGTTTTATAAATAACTTACAGCTTACAACTGAATTGAGTCATTTCTTGAAACAGGGAAATATAAAACATGTATTCATAATTTAAAACTAGGAACAAGGAACATCAAATTTAATTAGAAAACATATAAGGCCATTTAAAGGATAGGAGAACAAAAAAAAGTATCATAGCAAGTCAAAATGAGAGCTCTAGAGGCATAAAGAAGAGAGGGAAAGGGCAGTTAGTTGGCACAGTGAGTAGAACACTGGCCCTGGAATCAGGAGGACCTGAGTTCATGACACTTATTAGCTCTGTCATATGGGCAAGTCATCTAATCCTAATTGTGAAGAAATAAGAAGAGAAGGAGAAGAAGAGAAAGGAGAAGAAGATGAAGGAGAAAAAGAAGGAAGAAGGAGGAGGAAGAGGAGTAGGAGGAAATTAAGGATGTGAAGAGACAGAAAAAAGAGATGGAGCATAAAAGATAAGAGGTAGAAGAAAGGAGAGATGCTGAATTCTACTTGTTTAGAGACCATCATAGATGTCTTCCACTTTGCCAATCCATTCTTATAATGTTCCCACTTAATAATAGTTTCAAATCTACCTTCTGACCCCCTGCTTAAAAGCCAGTTTCTGATAAAGTATGAAGAACTAAAGAGAAAATAAGATCATTAAATTTATAAAATCAGTAACTTTAATTTCTATATAATGATCTATTTCAGTTAAAGGAGATTTCGAGAAAAATGGACATTTTGAGAGCTTTCCCCATAAAATTTAGATATGGTTTGTTTTGTTTCATTTTCACTCAGGTTTGTGAATGTGTCCACAAGATGTCCTGCAGGACGTCTGACTTCTGGATGAGTAAACTGTACCAATAATATTAATATTGTGAACTCCTGCTTGAACCCTTGGCTTGTCCTTCAGCCTTGTGATTAATTTCTTTTCCACTGATGGTCTATAATTCTATCTTACTTATATGCTGTAAACCAAAGTTTCTTAGCATGTGTGTGTGTGTGTGTGTGTGTGTGTGTGTGTGTGGGTAGGTATGAGGGGGAAAGGAGGAAGGGAGGCAAAAAAGAAGGGAGAGAGAGAGAGGGGGTGGGGCAGGCAGCTGGTGGTACAATACTGAGGCTGGAGACAGAAAGACCTGGGTTCAATCAAGACTCAAACATTTATTATCTCTATGACTGTAGAGATTCTTATTGCCTCAGTTTCAGCTGTGAAATGGGGCTAATTAAAGCATTTCACCAGACAAGGTGGTTGTGAGAATCAAATGAAATTATATTTATAAAAAACTCTTATTCCCTTCTTTTCAGGGGTACTTTTGGCAGTCTGGTAAAGTCTGAAAACAAATAAAAATCATCCTTATAAATAATTGAGGGAAATGCTAAAATAGAGAATGAAGATAAAGATTTAAGCTTCTCCCCCATCTCCATCCACAGACCCCCTGATATCTTTCTATGTACTCTGGGTTATGAAATTCCTGTTTTATACTATCCCTCTTCCATGGTTCATGGATTTTCTCACATCACTATCCATTCTTATTATGTACTTCTTTTTATTTCTTCCTATGAATTTATGTATTCCTATTTTAATTGAGCCCCATCCCATCAATTCTTAGTAATACCATACCTATGAACCTGAATTTACCTATATATCTTAAAAATCTTTAGTTCACCCAATATATTACCTACTAAGGATGTGCAGACCTCAGTGTCTTGCTCTTTTTAAAAACAAAATGCCCCTTTTCCTGCTCATTGTCTTGAGACATTCTGATTCTTTTCATTGATATTCTTCCTAGTTTATACTTGCTGCTTTTATAAATCCTAAGAGAATCCTCTCTAAAACATACCAAATATGGTGAATGAACCCCTATTTGAAGATTTTCAATTAATCAATAAATCAATAAGCATTTATTAAAAGCTTGCTATGTGCCAAGCACTGTGCTAAGTACAGGAGATACAAAGAGACAAAAGACAGTCCTTGCACTCAAGGAGCTCACTATATAGTGGGGGAGACCACAAACAAGTAAGAGAAAAGGCTAATGCTGTATACAGGAAAAATGAACAAGAAGAAGGCATTGATTAAAAGAGGTTGGAGAAAGCTTCCTGTAGAAGGTGAGATATTAGTTGGAACTTAAAGGAAGGTAGGGAAGTGAGTAACTAGAGCAATAGAAGGAGAACATTTTGAGAATAGGGAAAGCCAGAGAAAATGCCCAGAAGGGAGAGATGGAGTTTTGTATTTCTGGGATAGACTGGGGCCAGGGTCCCTGGGTTGAAGACCCAGGAATATCTTGGGGAATAAGATTTAAGAAGACTCGAAAGATAGGGGGGATTAGGTTATAAAGGTTTTGAATGCCAAATAGAGCATTTTGTAATTTATTCCAGAGGCAATAAGAAGCCTTTGAATTTTAGTGGAAGATAGAGAGATAAACAGAAGAAAAAAATAGAGACAGACAGACAGATGGAGACAGACACTCACGAGATCATCATACCTGTGCTTTAGAAAAATCCCTTTAGTGGCCAAATAGAGGGTAGAATGGAGTGGGGAGAGATTTGAGACAGGCTATTGCAATAATTCAGATATGAGGTGATAAGGGCCAGCACCAGAGTGGCAACAGTATCAAAGGAGGGAAAGGAGTGTGTAAGAGAGATGTTGCAAAGGTCTTGGTAACTGACTGGATATGGGGAGTAAGAGATAGTGCGGGGTCCAGGATGACTCCCAGCTTGAGCTTGAGGAAATGGAGCATGGCGTTGTCCTCTATAATAAGAGGGAAGGTGAGTTTGGAATGGAAGAAAACCAGGTCTATTTTGGAGTTTAAAATGTCTCCTGAAATCCAGTTAAGATATCTGCAAGTTAGTTGGAGATGTGAGATTGGACATCAGCAGAGAGTTTGGGGCAAGATAGAACTTGAGAATTTTCAGATGATAATAAATGCATGAAAGCAAAAGAGCATAGAGAAAAAAAAGAAGAGTGCCCAGGACAGAACCGTAAGGGATATCTATAGTTAGAGGGTGTAATCTGGAAGATTATTTAGTGAGAGATAGAATAGTCAGACAAGTAGGAGGAAAACCAGGAAAAATGATGTCCTGAAAACTAATGATTGAAGACTGCCTCTTAAAGTAGTCTATCCCACTTTTGGATAACTCTGATTGTTAGTATTTCATCTGACATTCAGCCTAAATTTAAAACTTAGCAATTTCTGCCCATTGTGCCTGGTTTTATAGTGTGGGGCCAAATAAAACAATCCTAATTTTTCCCTATAAAAGCCTTCTAAATATTTCAAGACAATTATCCTGTCCCCCTGAATTTTTTTTCTTTTAGAGGCTAAAATCCTAAGTGACTTGGAGTGTAATCTACACTCCTCATGTAATTTCTCATGTAATATATGCTCAGATTTCCTCATTGTCTTGATGACATTCCTTTCCAAACCATCCAATTTATAAATGCCTTTTATTGAACTGTAGCACCAAAAGCTGAATGCAATATATTTACCACCACAGAAAGTAACTTTCTGTAACTGGGTTGATGGAACTGATCATGTTGTTGATTATATTTATAAAACAGTTTTGTATCCCCCCTGTCTTTTCAAATTATTTTCATTATTTTTAAAGCATATGTTTCTTTCCTTCAAAGATGGCATTATTCTCCTCCAAAACTGGATAGTAAATGCTCATTTTTTTTCTCTAGTGGGGAATCAATCTGTATTGTATGTATGTATACATATGTATATATATATATATATATATATATATATATATATGTGTGTGTGTGTGTTTTTCTGTGTATGTATATGTGTATATATATATATAGTCATACATACATATATACACATATATGTTATAATAAATTGGAAATTCAAGAAACATAAATAATCTCTGTCTATATTTGTAATATTCCAAACAACCTTCATACTTGGTTGATTTGAGTTCTCATGCAATTACTTCTCACTGTAGTGACAATGTTTCTGGGTTCCCAGACCTTTGATAGAGATATTTTAGAATAGTGGGATTTCTTGCTTTTTATTGTACCACTTGATACTATTTACCAAGCATTTGGCTGGAATTTCTGATTGAGGAAGATCTTCTGAAGAAAGTTTCTCATACTATCCTTGCTAGAAAATATGAAAAAATATGGCATGTCACACACAGTTTATTGCATTTAGAAAGAGTTGAAGGGACAGTTCCAAAGAGAAATCATTAATAACTCAGTGTCAAGCTGAAGAGATGTCCAACAGTTTTTGGCCCTGACATTTTAACATTTTTATCAATGACTCAAAGTGTGGTCCAAGTGTCTCTAAGATCCTTTCAGAGGGTCCATAACATCAAGCCTATTTTCATAATAACACTAAACAGTTATGTGCCTATTAATTTATTCCTCCTTTTTCCAACTACATTTTTGTGTGAGGCCAGATTTTCTTTATATACTTCAACCAAAACAACATATCACAACAGATTGAATGCAGAGCAGATATGAAAACCCCAGCTGTCTTCTATTAAGCCACACATTAAAGATATTTGTGAAAATATGTAAAACAATGTCACTTTTCTCACAAATTTTTTTGTTTTGGAAAATAAGGTTACTTTTTAATAAAAATGTTATTTTATTGATGTAATGAGTTTTATAATTATCAAATTAATATTTTCAAATTTTAATTTCTAATGTAGTAAATATTGATAAATATAACATATAAACAAAGGATCTAGCATACTCAATAATTTTAAGATCATAAAGGATTACTGACATTGAAAAGTTTGAGAATTGCTAACTTAAATGAAGTTATAGATGGAATGTTTATCAGATTTGCCAATGACACATAGCTAGGAGTGACAATTAGCTTACTGAATGAGAGAGATGGGCTCCAGAAAATATCTTGACAACCTAGAACAGAGTCATATCTAAGGAGATGAAATTTTATGGCATTAAATATAAAACTATTCTTGGGTTTGAAATCAACTTCCTAAATACAATATGGGATTCATGACTATATAGCATTCCATGTGAAAAACAATATTTGGGTATTTTAGTAGAAAATAATCATTGTAGCAACTTTTTAAACAATCAGCATAATCTTGTAATATAAAGACAGGAATAGTATCCAGAACAAGAGAGTTTTTAGTCTCACTAAACTTTGAACTAGGAAAAAGTGTTCAATTCTTGTTGTTACTTTTTATAAAGAACATTGAAAAGTAGAGTACACCAAGATATATGGAGGATGATAAATGGTACAATGGCTTCTCATGGTCTTTTCAAAGAAATGGAGAATGGCAAACTTATTGAAGGACATGGTAGCTGCCTTCAAATAATTGAAATATCAACATAAAGAAATCATACTTGTCCTAGATGGATGCAGAGGGCATTTCCAGGAACCCTGCATATAAGTTACAAAGAAGTAGAACTTAAACTTGGTATAAATAAGAGATTCATTTGTCTGTGTTGCTTTTTCCCTTCTCATAATAGCAATATCTTCTGTCACTTCTAAATTTAAGAATTTATTAATTTTTGAGTAACAAACAAAAATCCTCCAAAGATTTGATTTGTTTTATAGAGAGTTTTTCTATTACTTTTTTAAAAAAGGTTATATCTTCCTCCTCATACAAACCAAACAATTATAATTTGAATTCATGCCCATGAATAAAGTTGACATTTTTCTTTTTTAAGCCATGTTTTATTTCAAGAAAAGAAAGGTTTATAAACCTTCACTAGAATCAAAGCCCCATCACAATTTAGATATAAGGCTCCATATGCTGAATTAATTTTAGGACCCTTATTTTAAGCCAGTTCAAGTGAGATTTCACAGCTGTTTATTAGGAAGTCCTGGGGCAGGGTTATGGGTTATTTATGTTACACGAAGTAGGAGGAATAAATACCCTAAAGATAGGAAAACATCTTGTAAATCAACATGCTTTCTTCCTATGTTTCTTTTTCAGTGTCTGAGAAGTGATTTATGTGGTATGATGAAGTGCTAGGTATTAAGGCCAGTAACTAACTCCCTACTTAATAGTCCAGGCACCTTCCAAAGTATTGATACAGCTGACCTGGCTGAGGACCATTCACTAGTGAGAAAGAGGGGAGGTCAAGGAAATGTTGACAATTTATTGCTTTTCAGAAAACTGACAGAATAGAGGGTTAGAGTGACCTAAGTAACAGTTTCCTAGAAAGGCAGAAACAGCAACAAAGAATTGCCAATAACACTCCAACTTTATTTCATGTCATAATCCTGAATCATCATATTTTTGAGAACACTAGAGGTGAGAGAATCTCTCCTACTGCTTGGAGCAATGCCAGTGCTGACCATAAAGGTACAGATGGAAGATGTCAGGATCCATTTCATTAACCACTTAAATGGAGATTTATTCTGATTCTCTCTCTATATGTGTATAAATTATTCCTTGAAAGTAGTTTCAGTCTAGATGTAGAAACTACACATCTGACTAGTAAGATCATAAAATTAGAGATGGAAAGAATCCTTGAGATTATCTAAACATACTGCTCCTTTCATAGGAGAGAAATTAAGACAACAGGACTCATCTAAGGTTTTATAGCCAGTAAATGTTAGACCCAGGATTTAAACCTTGAGCCTCTGATTCAAAACATTTGTTTTATTTTCACTCTGCCATGAGTAAATGATATCTGAAAATATACTAATGATCAATTTAGGATGCCTTCTCCTTTCACACCTCAAAATAAAACAGAACAAAAAAATGCTAAAGCAGTATGTACTTATTTGTTCGTTAGAAATGTGATATGAAAGCATATAAAATAATTCCCATGAGTTTAGTGTATATAATTCTCATCAAGGAAAACAGGACCTGCTCTAGTTCTGTTGGGTCCTGAAAACTGGCACGCATTTTGTGGGCTGTGGAGATTAAGAGCAAAGTCAATATCATCTTCATAACAAGGATTCTGGTATGGAGATTCTCCAGATGGGCTGTTGACTGGAATAGAAGGCGGAGGCTTAATCCCCAAGTAAATAGTATTTCACAAATGTATTCATTCACCCTTATTCCAGGCCACCCTGTCCCATTTGCCTTTGAAGTTTCCTTGTGACCCTGAGTAAGGGAAAGGTTAACATAACTTGATCTTCTAGAAAAGTTGAGAGCTGTTGAAATGACTGGTCCACAGGATATAGAGGTGGGGGATTGAGAATGGGCAGGAGTTAGGTGGCTCTTCTCTGTACTGAGCAAGCTGGTGTCTTAACTAATCTCTTCTCTACATAGTGAGGCAGCCAGGCAGCTGCCTGTAGCCTGTGGGACAAAGGCTGTGTCTTCATAGAACAGAAGTCTGGGGATGGCAGTTTAGTAATCCTCTTTCTTGAGTTCTTGTGTGACTTTGACTTTCATGGTGATGTTCTGTAGGTCAATTATATAGTGCCATTTTCTATGACCTTGAGATACTCATACATTAGAATTGTTTTCTCATTTATTTACCAGGGTAATTTGCCTTTACTAATTCCATCTTGGTACATCTTAAAGGGTATATCTGGAAATTTCTTTTAAAGTTTTTTCCAAAATGGAAATTTGGAAATTTCATTCATTCAGAAACATTTATTAAACTCCTGCTTGTGTATAAGAAACTGTGAGGAATACACAGATTAATAGAATATCCTGAAGAAGCCTATAGTTTGTTAAGGAAAGTAAAACTATATAAATAAAATATTTTCTTAAGTGCTATAAAAGGACAAAGAATATTAGGGCAGTTCAGAGATGAGTGAAACCAGTTTTGGCTGTGGTAATAAATGAAGAGTTTATTAAAAATTATATTTGGACTGTTCCCTGAAAGGTGGATAGGATTTCCTTTTTCAGAGCTTCAGAGAGAAGAGGGAGAGAATGGAGATGGTCATTCCAGGGGAAAGCCATAGCAAAGCCATGTAGGTCAGCAAATATAGGACTTGTCTGGAAATGTGTTCAAATTTGATTGCCGTTTAAAGCAAAAAGAATTAGAAGGAGATGAGGCTGGAAAGCTAAGTAGGGGAGAAAATTTGAATTATTGGATGTCAAAGAAGCTTGTACTTCATTCAGGGAATAATAGGGTGCCAATGAAGGTTTTTAAGCTGCAGAGGGTCTTAAGCAGAATGTGTAATTAGAAGATTAGTGACTATCAGTTCAAAAGATGCAATGGAAAGAAGAGGTAATGGGAGACTATGACAACTGAACAGGAAAGAGGTAATAGAGCCTGAACTATAATAGTAACATTTAAAATGGAAAAAGTGTATTGCCAAGATATAAACTTTGGGATTTGGCATTTGATTAGATATGAAAGATGCTGGATCACCTCTTGTACTCAAAACTTTGGGCTATTCAGGACCAGGAGATCATTATATACTTCAACAACAATACTAGATGATGACTAGTCCTGATGGATCAGGCCATCCTCAGCAACAAGATCAACCAAATCATTTCTAATGGAGCAGTAATGAACTGAACTAACTATACCCAGAAAAAGAACTCTGGGAGATGACTAAAAACCATTACATTGAATTCCCAGTCCCTATATTTATGCACACCTGCATCTTTGATTTCCTTCACAAACTAATTGTACAATAATTCAGAGTCTGATTCTTTTTGTACAGCAAAATAATGTTTTGGTCATGTATACTTATTGTGTATCTAAGTTATATTTTAATATATTTAACATCTACTGGTCATCCTGCCATTTAGGGGAGGGGGTGGGGGGGGCGGTAAGAGGTGAAAAATTGCCAAACCTCTTGTTCGGCAATTGTTAATGCTGTAAAGTTACCCATGTATATATCCTGTAAATTAAAGGCTATTAAATAAAAAATAAAAATAAAAATAAAAATAAAAATTAATAACTTAAAAAAAAAAAAAAAAAAAAAAAACTTTGGGCTATTCCTTCTTCTCCTCTCTGGGGTATAAGCCTTTACTTTGAGTAAGAGGCATCTGTGAAATCTGACTTGTATGGGAGAATATGTGATTCTAACAATGAATAATGGGAAAATGTGATATGGAGATGCACTGCATAATGTGTGGAAATGAATGCTGACTTTTTAATCTGTATTTTCAGACACACCCAAATACATGAATAAAAATGCTATCCCTAGTATTATTTTCAAATAGTTATTTAAACAAACCCACTGTGAAAAAAAAAGAAAAGAAAAAAGAAAGAGAAAACAAAAATCATGGTATAAAAGAGATATTTTTGAACTATTTTAAAGCTGTGACCTCTTTTTAAAATAATACTTGGCTATACTCCTTTAAAAATAGTAAATTGGACATGGTTTTCAATATCTTTTGTTAGTTCCTGGAAGTAGAGTAAGTATTTGGGACTTGGCATTTGATTAGATATGAAGGGCCCTGGGTCCTTCTTGTTAAGATATTTATACATTTGACTAAATTGTTCTTTGGTTCAAGATATGCTTTCCATAATGAAAAAAAAAAAAAACCTTATTTGAATCTCTCAAGACAGATGCTCCCTAGAAAAAGCCATAATACATGTAAAATTAACTCAGGTGGCTATACTAGTCTACAATGATGTATGATGTTGCATATGTTTTCAGTACATTTGTCAAAATGTTCTGTCTTTGTATATATCCCCTAGAATTAAAAAAAAAAAAGTTAGCAAATGTTGGGAGTAGTTACAATAAGTAGGTGAGTTCATTGTTGTTCTATAAATGTGATTTAATGTAATGTAAATTATAATATCCTGCTTCCAGATCCCCTACTTAGGAACATTTTGCAGGAAAACTGCTGTAAGCCAAATGAATTTACAAATTTTGGAATAGAGAATGCGTTTAATTGGGGGATGGGGTAGGAAAAGATATAGTATGTTTCTTTTTTATTTGTTTTGGAGTTTTTGTTTTTATTTCTGTTTTGTCTTTTTTTTTTTAAATCTAGAGTGGAGTATTTTACAAGTTTTGCATCTCATAAAAGTCTATCCACTTTTTCTTTAATTCCCAATGATGGTGAGTGGCCCCAGCATAAACATAGGCCAGTGATGAAAATGTAACACTTGATAGAAATTCCTTATTCATTTTTTAAACAAATAGAAACCCTACTGTTTGAACTGCCTTGTTCAAAACAATATTCAGTTTTGTTAAACTGTCTAATCACAAGACCCTGTGGGAATAAACCATAAGCAATCTTAATCTATTGTACTTTGAGGGAGAAAGGAAAATCTTACCCTCTTTGAGTGAAAGCTGATTATATCACACCTAATTAAAATGCTAAATGTTGATTACCCTTTACCAGTTGGGATTCATAATAACTATCCTGCTGCTTGAAAGTACCTTATGTATATTCTAGAATATTTTACATTTTTTCACCCCACTTGTGCTTATGTGTTAGCAATTAATGAATACCACATAATAGAACTCCATATTTATTGTTTTTTCTGTCTATTTTATATTTTTGAAAAAGAAATCATGATTGTCTTTCATAATACTAGAATTCTTATTGTTTAAACTATATTGAACACTAATTATATAGAAAGGAGAAGAGGACTAGTGCCCACACTATGCATATTAAAATATCTCGAGGTGTCTGTAAGATGATAACTCACTTTTTTTTTAATTGAATCCCAACTATTCTCCATAGCATAATCTAGAACTTGCCATCATGTTACTTCTAGAATATACCACCTTTCAAATATACCATTCTATAGGATTCAGTCACCAGATACTTCTAAAAGGATGCCTTAGAGGAGCCATACAATTGTAGGGCAATTTTTCAGTCAATAAGCATATATTAAGTAAATAAGGGCAAAAATGATGATAATGCGAATTAAAGCCAAAAAAAAAAAAAAAAACCAAAAAACATAGCAGTTTCTGCCTTCATAAACGTACAATCTAATATTAGTGATAACATGCATATAGCTATGTACAATCAAGATTTGGATTAATCCGAGGTAATCAACACAATGAAGGCACTAGTATTAAAGGGAATGGGATAAGGGAAAGATTTGTATTCTTTTTTTTATTTTTATTTCTTTTTTGATTTTGATTGCAGAACTAGTGGTAGGTGATATTCTTCTCTAAGTGCTTCTAGGAGATACCATGTGTCATTCATTTTTTTTTTCAGAAAATGTTTCTTAAATGCCTACTATGTGTTAGATATTCTAGAAAGGTAAAGAGTTTGCATTCTACTGAAGGGAAAAAATTTGGACATAATCAGAAAGGAAAAATTGTGCAGATTCATTTCTTACTGACGTATTCATCATTGTTTCCTTAATTCTAGACTCACAGTTACTTATTTAATTCTCTTTTCTTAACACCTAAATCAGTTATCTGTCTCCCTCCCTCCCACTCCCTCTCTCTGTCTTCTTTCTCATCTTTTTTTTTTTCCCCACATTGGATATTGATAATACTTCTTTGTTGAAAATATGATCTTCCTTCTCTATGATCCATACCATCCTAATTCTCTTAAATCTTTGGTCAACAGTTATCTCTATTTTTCTTCATGGACTGATTTCTAAGTCCCAGTCATTACTTTTTTGCTCTTCTATAGTTATACCCACCTAGACACTCAATATATTGTGTAATTGTGACTTTTGTCTCAGTTTGGATAGCTCTTATTTCTCCATCTTCACCCTTGACCTTTCATTCTTTTGTCTTTCTTATTGCTTTCTGGTTATTTTCACTTGCATATGTAACCATTGTTTAACACTCATTATGTCCAAAACAAGCTTACGTGATTAATAATAATTAAAAACAAGAATATTAATAACTAGCAATTTTGGAGTACTTTAAAGTTTCTAAAATGTCTTATATGTTATCCCAATGAGTCCTCACAAAATCGGTGGGATAGTTGTTATGATTATCCCCATTTTTACAAATGAGGTAACTGAGGCTGAGATAGTTAAGTGACTTTCCCAGCATCATTCAGCTAATAATTTCCTGAGCCAAGATTCAAAATCAGGTTTTTCTAACTCCAAATCCTATTTATATATTTTATAAATCCACCTTAGTGACTCTCTCTATATATAGTGGGACTCGAGAAAAAAACCGTAAACAAATTAATTTTTTTTAAATTGCAAACTATATAGATCATCTTATTTATATAGATCAACTCTGTGAGAGGAATATTATAGGTATTATTATTCTTTTTTGGCACATGAGGAAAGCAAGGTTCATAGAAGCTAAATGACTTATAGAAGCTAAATTAACAGCATAGAAATTATAATAGGAGATTTGAACTCAGTTTTGTCCTGACTCCAAATCCAACTCTCTACCCACTGTGCCCTACCACCTCTAAAGAACAAAAGACTTTTAACAGATTAGATGGTTTGTCTTATAGGAAATTTATGCAAAAACATAAAAATCAAGTAGAGTAAGAAAATATAGGAAAAAAAACATGAAGAACAAGGGGTGAGAATGATTACAATTTGTAAGTTGAGGGAATAAAATAGGTGAAAGTAAAGAATCATCATAATACTAAGGTCAGACTTGATGATATCCAAGTTCAAATGGGAGCATAGACTTGCTATGGAGGGATTACCAGTAGCAGGGAAAAGTGGAGTTAAAGGAACAAGTTTTCAAATGAGTCTTATTAACCTGATACTTTTCCTTTGTTATGAAAAATCATTGAATAGTTAGGAGCAATATGTGAAATGATTCTCATGTGATTGTATAGACCTCACTTCTGACACTTACTCAATCTCTATACTCTCACAAGACAGTTTAACTTCTCTGTCTACCTCATTTTCTCCATTTACAAAGTGACCATGAAGATTAAATCTCAAGTATTTCTTGTAATTCTAATATGATTCTTCTAGATGATAATTTTGCATGGGTTTTCTTTTTAAATTTTGTTTTTAATTTATGAAATAAAAGAAGTTTTCCTATAACAAAGTAGAATTAAAAAAAAAGATTGCTTGTGAAACTGCAAATCTATTATATACAATTTACTCTCTTTTAAAATATATGATAAAGTTGCAATATAAACTTTTTTCTTTTTTTTCTTTCCTCCTCCTCCCCTCTATATATTTATGTCTAATGGTAGCCATTTCTGGGAAATGGCTACCATTAGAGATAAATATGTGTGTATATATGTAATATAATCATTCTATACATATTATATTCATTTATCAGTTCTTTCTCTGGATGTAGAGTTCCTTTTCCACATATGTCCTTGGTAGTTAACTTGAGTATTTTTAATAGTAAAAATGACTTAGTCACACAAAGTTTTTCTTTATTTTCATTGTATATTTTTTTTGCATTGGTGTAAGTATTGGGTATCTTACTAGTGTCCATCATTCAGATTTTACTCCTACATTTACTGTCTTGCATATTTACATTCTCTAAAGGAAAAAGTCTCATGCACAGTATGTTCTTATTTAACTTCATTAAAGATCTGCCCAGGAATGAAGAAACATATGAAATGGAATTAGGCCTTTGACATTGATTGATTATTAGAAATAAAGTTGAATTAATCCTAGATATAGATTTTATGGAGAAATTTTTTTCACAAATTCCAGAATATATACAGAAAGTATGCCTTAATTAAACTCTCCATTAGACAAGGGCATTATTATTGAATAATAGTTTGATCTGATGCATTTACTGAAAGAAATAAAGTTTAACAGTAATTTTAGAAATTTGGGTTTATAGTTTTGCAAACATATATGGCATTTATTTGGGAAAAATAGAGACTAGAGGTTTTAGCCTTCCTCTCAGAAAAAATAACAGTGAACGAAGTTTAGACAAGTGCATGACTTAGATAAAGGTGATAATTGTTTGCTATTAATTAAATGTTTTTCTACTTAAAAATTAAAGTTAAACACAGTTCTTATCATTAAGGAGGAAAATGAAAATACGTTAAATAAATCAATGAGTATGATTAAGCAACTATAAAATGTTGGCACTAGGGTAGATAGATATAAGTAAAGCAGCCTTTATCCCCTAAGATGAGAAATCATTGTTTTTATTCTATATAATGAAACATTCTATATAATGAAAATATTGGAATACATAATGGAATACAGACCAAATTATTTTGGTGGCTTTGTTATATTGTCAAAGAATAAGTCTTTTTTATTGAATGATGTGTAATGCTTTGTCTGTAATTTATACAATGGCCTTGCTTTTCTCCCCATACAGGTTCCCTCCTTTCCCCCATATTCTTCTTTCTTGAAAAAAAATCCTATAGCTTTGAAAAAAAATCTAACAGTGAAAATAAATTTTTCCTAATATTTTCAGGACTGGAAAGATACCCGTCAGATGCTTCTTATGTCAAGAACAATATGAAATGAAAAAAGGAAGGGAATCATCAGTGATTAACCCTTAAGAGCATTTTATATAGATTAAATAGCATTAAAAATTTAGAGGGTGAGTAAGACATAAAATTAATAGTTGGGACCCAAGTTTGAGTTTGACAATAAAAGAAAGAAAAGAGAATAAATGGTACCTGAAAATGGGTTACAAAATTAAAAGTAGTTTTTTGATTGTCTTTTATTTTTTGCATGAAATGATCATATTTGAAAGTAGGAAGAAAATTGACCTCAGAAAAGCAGATAAAAAACATCTTGCTTCTGACTTTTTCTTTCATGTTACTTTCCTTCCCTAGATATCAGTTTCTTCATCTTTAAAATGAAAGAGTTGGACAGTGATTTCTGAGATCTCATCTAACTCTAAATCTATTTTGTTAGAAAGTTTAATTGAAGAAAGGAGGAAAAATCTAAAATACAGATGGAGGAGACTGACTACATATTCAAAGTTGAAAGGACAGTTGTAAGAACACTAATATGTTTCAGTAAAGAAGGGCTTTGAGGCAGTTTATTACAGATGGTCTCAATCTTTGTAAAGTAGGAGACAAAACTATTCTTTGAATATTGTTGAAGAAATAGATGAGCCAAGAATGCATCTTAAGTAGATCTCTCAGAGACAGAATGTGAATTCAAGATAGCTGACTTGCAAAAGGGAAATAGCATCCAGAAGCAGCTAAAAACCAAAGAGAAGCAGAATTTGTGATTTAAAATAGCAAATTAGAAAAGTAAATTAATGGAAAAAAGGCAAAAGTAAAAATCAAAATAACTTTAAACTCCAAAGTAAATTTTTGCAAAGCAAAGGAAATTCAAGTGGATTGAATTTAAATTGGGAAAAAGCTGGATGGAAAAATAAATTTGAAAGAGGTAAAGCAGAATTGAATGAAAATCCAAATATGAAAGATATATGATCTAGCAAAAGGAAAAGACTGTAGTTTATGCTTTTGGTAGAATTTAAGTGATTAATAACAATCAGCTTGGATTAATGAATAGTCAAAAGGAAATCAATCCAAGAATTTAGAAACTAGGTCTCTCTGCTTCTGCTTCAGCCAGGAGGTTTAATTCTTCATGTTAGCATCCTCAATTTAAAATTTACTCACTCTGTATGATCTTTGACTAGTTTTCTTTTACTCGCAGACTCAGTTTCTTTAATTGTAAAAATGAGTATTGTAATATTAGTACTAAGAGTATCATGATCCTGGGCAGTGTGTCTCAAATCCAGAAAGATCTGGATTTAAATTCTGACTCTTAAATGTCTGAGTCATTTAATTTTTTTGAGCCCTAGGCAACTCTAAAACTATCAGGTGCATAACAGGTGTCAATTTGAATCTTCATTGGTAAAATAAGTGTCCATACTTGTGCAGCATTATGGTTATAAAGTTGACATAACTTTATAAAAAGTAAAGGTATATAAACATGAATAATTAATAATGATAATATTAATAATAATTACTCTTTTATTGAGAAAAATATAACAAATGAAGTCTGATTAACTCTTCAGTCCCTCAATAGATTATAAAACATGTAAAATATTTTCTAAGGAAAATTGTTAGCTATTGTCTTTAGTGTATGACCAAAATATTATGTGTATTGTATTCCTCAGTCACGTACTATTACTCTGTTTTATGTTTTCCTCTAAATTCTCTCTAAATGTGACTTTCAGCCACATGAGGACAAATCTAAATTATTGCTTCATGTGTTCAAGCATCCTCCTTTAGAGTTCTTCTCTAATATCTTGTTTTGTGGAACAGGGTCCTCAGAAACTATGCCAGTAGAGCATAATTTGTTAGATCTTGCCAAGAGAATGGAGCCTGGTCAATTCCAATAAACTTGTGATAGAAAGTGCCAGCCACATTCAGAGAGAGAAATAGGGAGACTAGTGGAAGAAATATAATATTTTATTCTTTTGTTGTTGTTTGTTTGCTTGTTTTTCATTTTTCTCATATTTTTTCCATTTTGATCTGATTTTTTTTTTGCTCAGCATGATAAAAATGGAAATAAAGAATTGCATACATTTAATCTTTATCAAATAGTTTTTTTAGTTGCAGAAGGTAGGAAAAGAGGGAGAATAGGTAAATGTTGAAAACTATCTTTGCATGTTATTTGGAAAAATAAAATACTATTAAAAAGAGAGAGAGAAAGGAGCCTGAAGACACAATATCATCCAAGAACCAATATAATTCACTACCACAGGAGGTGACCATCTTATTTTATTTTGTGGATTTCTTTTGTGACCGTAGTAATTCATAGTAATTCTCTAGTAAAGAGTAGGGATATCAGTTGATGAAGTATCCAAACCAAAAAAAAAATCCCAGGTCTTTTGAAAGATAGGAAAAGAATTGATATGGAAAAAATACATTATGCTTTAGTGAAACTTCTTTTCCATCTGCCTCCTACCAAAAAAATCAGTAGATCACATGCTTTAAGCTCTTAGAATTATGAAGTCATGAGTCTCATCCTTTCAATAGCCATTGATAAACAACTATTATATGTCAAAAATTAGACTAGAAAAGGCTTAGGAAGAAATTGAAAACATTTCTACTCAATTAAAAAGATGTTCTAAATCAGTATTGATAAGAGAAATGCAAATTAAGACAACTCTGAGATACCACTACATACCTCTTGGATTGGCTAAGATGACGAAAAGATAATGATGAATGTTGGAGGGGATGTGGGAAAACTGGGACACTAATACATTGTTGGTGGAACTGTGAAAGAATCTAACCATTCTGGAGAGCAATTTGGCACTATGCCCAAAAAGTAAAAGGGACCCAGATGTGCAAAAATGTTTGTGGCAGCCCTTTTTGTAGTGGCCAGAAACTGGAAACTGAATGGATGCTCATCAATTGGAGAATGGCTGAATAAACTGTGGTATATGAATATTATGGAATATTATTGTTCTGTAAGAAATGACCAGCAGGAGGATTTCAGAGAGGCCTGGAGAGATTTATATGAACTGATGCTGAGTGAAGTGAGCATAAGCAGGAGATCATTATACATGGCAAAAAGAAGATTATACAATGATCAATTCTGATGGATGTGGCTCTCTTCTACAATGAGATGATTCAGGCCACTTCCAATGATCTTGTGATGGAGTCATCTACCCAGAGAGAATTGTGGGAACTGAGTGTGTGTCACAACATAGTATTTTCACTCTTTGTTGTTGTTTGCTTGAATTTTTTCTTTCTCATTTTTTCCCTTTCTGATCTGTTTTTTCTTGTGCAGCTAGATAATTGTAGAAATATGTATAGAAGAATTGCACATGTTTAAAATATATTGGATTATTTGCTGTCTAGGGGAAAGGATTAGGAGGAAGGAAGGGTAAATTTGGAACACAAGGTTTTGCAAGGATAAATGCTGAAAATTATCCATTCATATGTTTTGAAAATGAAAAGCTTTATTAAAAAAAAGACTTAGAAGAGTATGTGATTGCTGTCTTCAAATATTGAAAAGGCTGTCACATATAAGAGAGAGATTAGACTTATTTTGTTACACTCTGAAAGCCAAAACAGGTGCCATTGGAACCAATGTCTAGTCCACAGCAATTGTTTTAATAAACACTTGCTGTTAAGGAAGAACTTCCTAATGCTTAGAATTGTCTAAAAATGAAAGAGCTGCTTTGTCTGGTGGTGATTTCACCCATCACAGGAAATAATCAAGCTAAAGCTAAAGGGCTGTTAAAGATGTCACATAGAAAGGATTTCTGCATAAGGTAGGTGAGAGTTAGGATTAGATGACCTGTAAGGTCTCTCTTAATCTAGATATTTTATGATTATTTGATTCATTTATCCAGTGAAATCAAAACCATCAAATCAGCAATTCATATGGTTCAGGCTGACACAAACCCTGCCAGCATGTGCTCTAGAGTCTCCCCACAGTCTGACTTTTGGAGTCTAAAGACTTTGCTCAGTCCATTGGTTATACCACGTCTCATTTCTCAGGCCAACTATTAACAATGAATGACTTGCCATTAGAAACTAAACCCTGGGGGCATTCATCTTTTCTTCCCTCCCACTACTGCAGGGATGGGTGGAGAAACCTTATTCCAGCTGCCAACTCTTATTCAAAACATAAAGTAAACTTTCTTTTTTTAAAGTTCAGTGATGTTTGGTTAACTCTCCCACGCTCTCCTGTGTCTCCAGTACTCCTCATCCTCCTACTCCACCCATTATTATTTCTGTTTAAATGCCTTTGGAGAAAGCTAAAGAAGTTTTTTTTTGCTCTTCCCTAACAAGTATGTCTGCTCCCTAATCCACTTTGGAAACAGAAGAGGTTAATTCTCTCTCTATATTTATATATATATGGATTTGTTTTCAACATCTTTAGGTAAAGCAGTGTGATGCTATAGAAAGGAATTTAGGATATAGTCCTATTTCTGTGATTTACTAATTATGGCTTGCTGAAAAAAATTCATTTCACCCCTGTGGGCCCCAGTTTCTTCATCAAATGGAAGAGTAAGACTAGATGAGAGCTAGGGTCTAATTCTAGGTCTTTTCTAACTTAGTTCTAACATATTATTTTCCTAAATAATAACTCTTAAAGAAGAATGGATAACTGCTTTTTGCACACTTTTCATATACAATGTCCCAAAAGAATAGTGTAATTTAAAATTGGGGGGGACATATTATTATTATTTTTAACAATAATTTTTTTTATTTTCAAAATACATGCAAAGATAATTTTCAACATTCACCCTTGCAGAACCTTGTATTCCAAATTTTTCTTCTTCCCTTTCCCTAATCCTCCCCTCAACAGCAAGTAATCCAATATAAGTTAAACTTGTGAAATTCTCACACATACACACATACACACACACACATTTATCATGCTGCAAAAATCAGATCAAAAAGAGGAAATATGAGAAAGAAAAAAAAAAGCAAGCAAACAACATCAAAAATGGTGAAAATACTGTGAAAACACATTCAGTCCCCGTGGTCCTTTTTCTAGATGCAGATTGCTCTTACCATTACAAGTTTATTAGAATTACCCTGAATGACCTCATTGTTGAAAAGAGCCAAGTCCTTACAAGGAAACATATTATTGATTGAGAGTGGTGCTGTAAATAAATGGAGCACTGGGTCTAGAGCAAAGAAGACCCCAATTCAGGTCTGGCGTCAGACACTTTTTGATGGGCAGATCACTTAACCTCTCTACCTTGGTCTCCTCAACTGTAAAGAAAATACATAGAAAAATAGCACTTTTATCCCAAGTTGTTGTCAGGATCAAGTGAGATGATATTTGCAAAGCTATTAGCAGAATTCCTTTGGTAGGTGTTTAATAAATACTTATTTCCTTACTTCCTATGATGCAACTAAAAGACTTATCTAGCATCATAAAGGAGGATTTGAAAGTCTAGGAACTGGGAAAGGCAACATAGTAAGAAGTTAGTGGAAAGTTAAAAGTATAGCCTAGTCAGAATGATTAAATTTGTAACCACCTACCATATGAAGTTAATTCTTTATTCCATTTTTGCTTAGATGCCATCCAATTGGCTTTTTTAGAGTTATTGTATGTATATCTACTTCTCTTTTAGAGTTTACTTGAACAAAAACTTTCTCCATTAGAAATCAGTGTTTGAATATAATGATTATAGTATTAAGTAGTAAATAATATTAAGTAATAGAAGTTAAAGAAATTTCTATGTATAAATTTCTTTAACCATCCCCAAATTGACAGGCATCCCTTAGTTTCTTTTTATGATTCTTTTAAAATTTTCAGTAGTATTTTATTTTTCTCAATACATATAAAGATAGTTTTTGACATTCATTTTTCTAAGACTTTGTATTCCAAATTTTTCCTCCTTTCTCCCTTATCTTTTCCCTTCCCCAAGACAATATGATAAGATTAAATATGTGCAGTTTTTTAAAACATATTTCCATATTTATCATATTGTATAAGAAAAATCAGACCAAAGAGGGAAAAAGAAAGAAAACAAACAAAACAAACAAGGAAAAAAGGTAAAAATACTATGCTTTGGTCTATATTCAGTCTCCATAGTTCTCTCATTGGGTGTGGATTACATATTCCATTGCAAGTCTATTGAAATTGCCTTGAATTGCCACATGGTTGAGAAGAGTGAAGTTCATCACAGTTGATCATCTTGAATCTTGTTATTACTGTGTATAATGTTCTCTTGATTCTTACTTCACTCAGCTTCAGTTTACATAGGTCTTTTCAGGCTTTTATGAAATCAGCCTGTGGTATCTGTTAGTTTTGAGTTCTTTGCTGCCATATGCACAGAGAAGGGCTATATTATTGGGGGGACATATGTTGGTCCTTGTTTCTTCTCTTTGACCTTTTGGGGATATAGGTCTAAAAGTAGTATCATTAACTATACTATAGAGCAGCAGTTACCAAAACTATTTGGTATTGGCTAAGGAATAGATTAGTTGATCAGTGGAATAGATTAGGTTCAAGGGATAAAACAGTCAACAAATATAGCAACCTAGTCTTTGACAAACCCAAAGATCCCAGCTTTTGGGATAAGAACTTACTGTTTGATAAAAATTGCTGGGAAAATTGGAAACTAATATGGCAGAAACTAGGCATTGATCCATACTTAACGCCGTACACCAAGATAAGGTCAAAATGGGTTCATGACCTAGGCATAAAGAATGAAATTATTAATAAATTAGAGGAACATAGGATAGTTTACCTCTCAGACCTGTGGAAGGGAAGGTTTTATGACCAAAGCAGAACTAGAGATCATTACTGATCACAAAATAGAAAATTTCGATTATACCAAACTGAAAAGTTTTTGTACAAACAAAACTAATGCAGACAAGATTAGAAGGAAGCAATAAACTGGGAAAATATTTTTACAGTCAAAGGTTCTGATAAAGGCCTCATTTCCAAAATATATAGAGAATTAACTCTAATTTATAAAAATCAAGCCATTCTCCAATTGAAAAATGGTCAAAGGATATGAACAGACAATTCTCAGATGAAGAAATTGAAACTATTTCTAGTCATATGAAAAGATGCTCCAAGTCATTATTAATCAGAGAAATGCAAATTAAGACAACTCTAAGATACCACTACACACCTGTCAGATTGGCTAAGATGACAGGAAAAATAATGATGATTGTTGGAGGGATGTGGGAAAACTGGGACATTGATTCATTGTTGGTGGAGTTGTGAACGAATCCAACCATTTTGGAGAGTAGTTTGGAACTATGCTCAAAAGTTATCAAACTGTGCATACCCTTTGATCCACAGTGTTACTACTGGGATTATATCCCAAAGAGATTATAAAGAAGGAAAGGACCTGTATGTGCACGAATGTTTGTGGCAGCCCTTTTGTAGTGGCTAGAAACTGGAAACTGAATGGATGTCCATCAGTTGGAGAATGGCTGAATAAATTGTGGTATATGAAAATTATGGAATATTACTGTTCTGTAAGAAATGACCAACAGGATGATTTCAGAAAGGCCTGGAGACTTACACGAACTGATGCTAAGTGAAATGAGCAGGACCAGGAGATCATTATATACTTCAACAACAATACTAGATGATGACTAGTCCTGATGGATCAGGCCATCCTCAGCAACAAGATCAACCAAATCATTTCTAATGGAGCAGTAATGAACTGAACTAACTATACCCAGAAAAGAACTCTGGGAGATGACTAAAAACCATTACATTGAATTCCCAGTCCCTATATTTATGCACACCTGCATCTTTGATTTCCTTCACAAGCTAATTGTACAATAATTCAGAGTCTGATTCTTTTTGTACAGCAAAATAATGTTTTGGTCATGTATACTTATTGTGTATCTAAGTTATATTTTAATATATTTAACATCTACTGAGTCATCCTGCCATTTAGGGAGGGGGGGGTAAGAGGTGAAAAATTGGAACAAGAGGTTTGGCAATTGTTAATGCTGTAAAGTTACCCATGTATATATCCTGTAAATTAAAGGCTATTAAAAAAAATAAATAAATAAAAGTAGTATCATTAGATAAAAAATATGCACAGATCAATGATTTTTTTTGGATATAATGCCAAATTACTTTTCAGAATGGGTGGAGCAATTCATAATTTTGTCACCCCTGTGTCAATGTGCCTGTTTTGCGACAGCACCTTCAACTTTCATCATTCTCCTTTTTATCAACTTTGCCAGTCTGACACATTTTTCTAATTATGATCATGAATATTTTTCACACATATAGTTTGGACTTCTTTCTTCAAAAGGATTTCTTTATTCTAAATACTTAGGCCATCGATGAATTGAGAAATGATTCTTATTCTTATCCATTTCAATCTGTTCTTATATATTTTGGAAATTAGAACTTTATCAGAGAAAATTAGGGAAAAAATCTTTATATATAAAAAAACATTTGTGACATTATTGACATGAGACTCTTGTATAACCAGACTACTTTTGACCTTTCCTCCCAACTCCCATCTTCACTGCTTCAACAATAATCATTCTATTGATTTGTTTTTCTATTCGACTGTTAGTCGTTTATCACTGGAGTCTGAGAATATGTGCTCTCTCTGCTGGAGAATATCTTTAGAATATGCTTTTACTTTCTCTCTCTCTCTTAGATTAAAAATTCTTTTAGGGTTAAGAAAGAGTAGGAGGTGTTCATAACTCCTCCTGCTCTCCATTTTCCCCAAGAAGAATTTAAGAGAGGAGGCTGCCAGTAAAGAAGGGCATGATAGTAGAAGGGATTTTTGTCTGTCAAGAGGCAGAATGTAGACAAGACCCTATCTCTAGTTTATAGTTTTAAGACAATAATGAAATGCATTTGTTCTTTTGGTTTTTTAAATTTTCCTTGTGGTGGTCTGTCCAATATATTCAGAGCTTCTTTTCCTATACTGGAGGAAAAAATTACCCACTTTAGGTCAATACTAATAATAATTACCTTTCCTTAGCTTTAGCAATGGCTAATTTAGCTTATATTAAGCCTTAATTATCTGACTGTAAGTTCTTTTGATATTCCGGTAAAATGTAACTGAGTGTTGAATCAGCATATTCCTTAAACTAAAATTAATCTGTTTGCCTTATATTGTAATTGAGTTTATCAGAAAGTAAATATATGGAACATTTATTAAGTATTACTATGTACCAACCATTGTATTAGTAATCATTGGGGATATAAAAAGAAAATGCCAACCTGTTTTCAAGGAGATCATCTTCTAATAGTGGAGACAATATACTATCTATGGAATATTTCATCTGTAAGTCAGATAGAAAGGTTTTGTCATACTTAGGATGTAGTGGCGAAGTAGATAGTAATATATTCTCCTTAATGTTATTTCTACTGATGAAATAATATCAATTTCTGATGTGGTGGTTATTTAAAGCTGACATTACTGAAATAGAAAATTGAATTTGACTAAGTCATGTTTTATCTTCTTCATCAACAAACATTTATGGATCATTTATTATGTACCTGGTATTAAATAAGGTGCAAAGATTGTGGAATCCAAAGTACCTGCCCTTATAATAATTAATATCCTCTGGGGAAGATAACATAGATATAAAAAGATAAATCCCATCACAAAGTAACCTGTAGTTTTGCGTGGAATTGCAATTGTTCTCTTATTTTTGCTTACTTATTTTTTCATAGCAGCCAAGTCTGAGCAAAATGTTTTACTCATAATAGTTGAATTGTAGCCTAAAGAAGGGGGTAATTACCAAATAGGGAGTGATTAGGGCTTTGACTTTTAGGGGGAGAGATATTGATCTGGGCATTGAGAAAGGGTAGAATTTGAATAATTAGAGGGAAAAAAGAGAGACTTCCCAATGGTGAAATGTTATAAACAATGAGAGGAATGGCAGAGTTATACAGATATATACATATACTATAATGTAGGGGAACTACATGTGATTTAGCTTCTCTGAAAAGAATGTTTGTATAGAGCAACAGCAGAAAACTGAAGGGGGAGAGACTCAGATTGTGGATCACCTTGAATGCCAAGATAAGAAGTTTCTTTTTCTTGATCCCACAAACAGTAGAAGAGTCACCTATGCTGGTAGCAGTAAGATGGCATGAAAAGGGGAAAAACTAAAAGGAAGAAAAGTACTTAAGGGACTTTTGCAACAGTTTAGGTATAAGGTGATGTATTTGAAATGAAAAGAAAGAAGTAGCTATGAGAAAACAAAGAAGCCTGGAGGGAGAGCTATTCTTGGGAGAAATGATAGGTCTGGTTTTAGATATCTTATGTTTTTGAGTGGGATGAAACATTCAGGTAGAGACAGATAACAGGTAGAGATAAAGAAGGGGAAGGGGCAAGGTCAGAGGAAGATTCAGAGGTCTGGAAGTGAAATTGAGAATTGAACTCTCTGGGGGGAGAAAGAACTGATTAAGAAGACAATAGAGCTGAATACTGTATACTGAGGCATGCCCATGTTTGGGGAGGGGAGGAAGAAGGAAATTAAAAGGAAAGAAAAAGGGAAGCCATTGTCTTGGGAAGAGGAGTCCATGTGGTAGGGTGAAAAGGGCACTGGGAAGATCTAGATTCACATCCCACCTTAGATATTTATTAGCTGGGTAATCCTAGGAAAATAGCTTAACTTCTATGTGCCTTAGTTCCCACATTTGTAAAATGAGAATGATCCTTTGTGAATCAAATCAGTCTGTGTCATAGAAGACAAAACAGTTTTGCTCTATGAGACCTTTAATTTTTGTCAAGCTTGTTCCATTCCTCAATTCTCAGTTATAAAGAAGTGACAAACTAATGGTTGTGTGATCATTAAAAACATTTAAATTATTTTTAGCATTATGTTTTCCCCCAACTTGCCAAAAAACAAATAAAAAATGGGGGAGCTAGATAGTTCAATGATAGAGTACCATCCTTGGAGTCAACAGGACCTGATTTCAAATACAGCCTCAGACACTTAACACTTGCTAGCTGTGTGACTCTAGGCCAGTCACTTAACCCCAATTGCCTTACCAAAAATTAAAACAAAAAACAAATAAAGATCTTCCCCCAACTGCATTTACTGAATGAGCTTAAGCAAATTGTTTGGCTTAACCTCCCTGACTCTCAGTTTCCAAATCAATAAAATGAAAGGGTTAGACTAAATGACATCTAAGGTCCCTTTACACTTCAAATCTATAATCTTTTTGTTGATCTGTGTTCTTTAAAAACAGTTTTATGAGGCCATCATTCTTTTTACCACTTAGAGTTAAATAGATCTATATAAATTCAATTTGAATGATGTACTAGTACCCACAAAATCTAAAATACATCAAAGAAAAGTCCTCTAACAAGTTTATCAGTCCCTTGTGGAGGCTCTTTGGAAGAACATAAACAAGAATCCTAAGAAAATGTGAAAGTATATGAGGTTTTTATCTTCAATGATGGAGGCAATACCCACATCAGTCATGTCACTGACTGATTGAGGAATGGTTTTCTAGGAGGTTTCTTGTATATGGAAAGGAGGCAGATAATAGTTACATAGTGAAATGGATAATTAAAAATTGAATAGATTCTATCCACTTGTCATTGCTTGGATAAGTCCCCATTGGTGGAGGGAGGATTATAATCATAATTTTATTGCTAGAAGGGAATTAAGTGGCCATTAGTCCAACCCCTTCATCTCACATATGATGATGGATGGACCTGAGACAGTCCAGTCAGGGGAAACAATTTGTCTGAAGTCACATAATAGCATTGGTAGCTTCTGAACCCAGGTTTTCTGTGCAAAATTCAGTGTTCTCTTCGTTGTTTAATGATTAACATCACTTCTCTATGATAAGAACTATTGTTATCAGCTCCTGGTTTAAAGAACTATGGAAGGAATTATAGACCTTTCTTTATTCTTTTTTCTTTTTCTTTTTGTATCAAAAAGAAGGTGGTATAGAAGGAAATGTAGGTGGCCCAAACCCAAAATGTGCCTGCAGAATTAAGACCCAAATCTTTTCCAAGAAATAGAATTAAAAGATTCCCCGTCATGGCAAATACCTTATTGTTGATCAGATTCATCACTAGAAAAGAGACATTGTCTGAGAAAATAGTTAGTAGAATGCTTTTTTTAATCATTGAAGATTTTTGGCTTCAGCTTTCTTTTGCAAACATTGATTCTTTGATGCTTCTTGCCATAAATAATTTAAATGACATTGACTATATGATTACTTAATCCCTACAATTCTAGTTGATTGTAGCAATAATGATTGTATTTCTTTTCATATTTTGTGCAAGCATAATGAGGCCTTACCATCCAATCCATGTGACAGAACACCTGGGCTCTTTTCTCTGGCACTATGATCTAAGACAAGTGATTTCACTTCTCTGGGCTTAGTTTTTCCATTGATAGAAAAACAATGATATTTAATACATATTCCTAACTGAGAAGGAGTTCTAAGACTTATTCACTTAGTGGCAAAATATGTTATCTTGGAGCCCTATAGGGAACAACTACAGGTTATGATTTAATAGGCGATCCAAAAACCTGCCATTTGGACCATTCCTCCACTCTTCTGTATCTCTTTCTCTCTTTGGCTCATCATCCTCTATCTTGCTTTTGTTCATTTCTGGGCTCCATGGTGGGTTTGATGTATCATTTCTTTTCTGTATACATGCCCAGAGGCTGAGAGATCACCGATGTGTTTGTGCAAGTCAGTAAGTGATGAGGTCCAGGGCTAAGCCCTTCCTCATTAATTTTGGTGGTCGAGGCACATATGCATGATTGTTAGTGGTGATTATTAATTTCTGTCATTCTGAAGATTTAGGGAACCCCTTGTTTAGTTCACATAGTTTAATTTCAAACTCTTGGAAAATTTCCCTTTTTGTGGCTATTGCTCTATTAGTTCACCCAGTGGACTCCCATTGATATTTATATTTTCTGTGTTAGAAGGTCAAACTCTTTTAGTCAAACACTGTTTTCCTGTGGCTCCTACGTTTACAGTAACCATTAAAAGTGACAGTCTAACATATATAATGGAATGGGTCCAAATGTCTCCTGCTACTTCTAATGATTATGCCTCAACAAGAGGAAAAAACCATTGAAATGTGGGCTTAAGGTTAGACAGCAACAAAGACTGAAGATCTTAAAAGTTTAAGCCAATATTTAACTATAAAAGGAAGACTACTGGTAAATATTGATTTATCTTCCCTCCTATTCCCTGCAAGGCTTAGTAGTGCAGCTGAGAATCTTGGCTGGGTAAGTGGAATGGAAGATTGCTTTTGTTCAGCCTGGACATGTGGATTATTTGAAGAAATAGGCTCTGCTCTTGTCTCCCATAAGCTGGAATAGTTTTTTTGTTTTTTTTTAAGTTTTATTCCAAATTATATTTGGAGACTTAGGTTTATGGTCATTTTGGTTTAAATTTTAAGGCCAGTAATTTGAAAGTAAAGTTCATTCTACTTTCAGTGGGCTCCATAATCTTCATGACTAACTATGGAGGAAAGGAGGTTACCAAGGATCGTTTCTAAATTCTCCAAATTGCTTTGTGGAGTCATGTCCTAAGAAGACTGCACAAGGAATGGAGTAGAGGTAGCAATGACTTCTTTCAGTCCTAGCCTGCCTTTCTTTCCTATGTAGATTGTCAACACTTCTTGTTTACTGTCCATAAGGTTTTACTGGCAAAGATGCTAGAGTGGTTTGCTGTTTCCTTCTTCGATGGATTAAGGAAATCAGAGGTTCCCACAGCTAGTAAGCATCTATTGTCAAATTTGAACTCAGTTGTTCTTGACATCGGGTCCAGCTCTTATCCACTGAGCCATAATGTGGATCATCAACATAGTCATGCTTATTGTAGTCTATTTAGGGAACGTGTAAAATTGTAATAGAAAATGCATCATTAAATTATTATTTTTTAATCTGACACCTACTCTTTTCTTTAGCCACTCTTGATTACTTGTTTTTACTTATCTCCAGTATTTTTTTTTTAAACTGCAACAAGTATTAAAAAAATAATCCATCTCCTCCCAACTCAGGTCATTGAAACTCAGGCCCTGGAAGGCTAGAAGGAAGAGCATCATAATGCCTTCCTTTATAAGAGGCATATACTGAACTCTCAAGTCACTACACTTTGCATTTTCTTCTCTCCCTGGTTTTAACTCCATGGAAAAAGATGCCTCTGTACCAAGTACCCACTGGTGTCTCCTCCCCAACTCCTGTCTTATTTTCTTTTTGTATTGGCTCCCATTTTAGGGTATAAGCAATTTGAGGATAGGGATTTTTTTTTATTAAGTGTACCCCTAGCACTGCTTAGGATAGTGCCTGGCACATAGTATGTGCTTAATGAATATTTGGCTGGATCTCAGATAATCAAAGATGGGCTTTCTCTAGCTCCTTTTCCATTCTGCTTCCAAGTGGTATAGCATTTTACATTTTTCAAAAAGCTTTGCATATGTGTTTTCTTGCTCAGTCTTAGCAACAACATTGTGAGATGAATAACATAAATACTATCATTACTATTTTATAGATTTGCCAAAGCTCTCATAGTTAATGCTGGAGCTGAGACTTAAACTCATGTCTCTGGATTCTTAGTCCAATTGTCTTTTTATTACACCGTAAGCAGCCTCATCCCCTCCATTCCCAAATCCCACAAAAACAAAACAAACAAACAAACAACATATAACTCTTGAAAATTACCTGCTTTGATTTTTTAAGAAGCCACAAAACTTTTAAAAGCCCAATTAATACAACATGTCTTGTCAAGGGAAAAATAAAATCGTTGTTCTGTGAGCCCTGATGCTGTTTTATTTTAAGACTTTCAAATTAGACTTATTTGGAGAAGAGAACTATAAGTTTATAATATTGCTGAGTTTAAATGACATCCTTTAGATTTCTGAAAGTGAGAAAATCTGAAGCATCTTACTTCCTAGTGATTTTTAAATATTGATTAGAGGTTGTCAGTCTTAATAGGTGAGTTTTCCTTCCTTTTGTTTCCTGAAAACAGGCTTTTACATAAAGCTTGATCCCCTTTCCCATTTTATGTGTAATCTACCCCCAACCCTCTTTAGAATGTAAGGTCCTTGAAGGCAAGTCCTCTCTTGATTACTTGCATTTGTATTCTTAGCATGTAGACTAGCACATCACATGTGTTTAATCTATTTGTCTGTCTATCATGATATTCTTATATTATCATCAGTCTTTAGTTCACTTGCCTAAAAATTATGATCTTATGTTATTATTTGCCCAAAAGATTTTTAGTATGGTTTTGTTTTCTAAGACTTCCTTTCAATTATATTTTAATCAATGTGAATTATTTTAATCAATTTGTTCTCATCTGCTGCTTTATGGGCACATAAGGTATCTTACTCTTCAATGAGCCTATTTTATAAATCATTACATACCAAAAAATATAAATCAATAGAGTCAGCTTTGTTTCTTACTTCTTCATAACATGGAATCTTTATTCTTTCTTAATCTCATTTAGAGCTTTTTCAAATATTCTCTTTGAGCATAGGAACTGTGTAAATCTAGGCATATCATAGTTTTTTAGTACCTCAGTTTCCTCTTACGTTGAATATAGGGGTAAGACTCAATGATCTCTAAATTATGTAATTCAGAGATATGAAAATTATTACTTTTTACAGGAAAGTGAGATTTAAACATTACAAAACTTAGTAAAAAGATGAAAATTGGGACTTAATCTGCTGAGAGTCATAAATGGAGAAGGGCAAGGATAAAATCCTTGCCTGAATATCAAAACATCAACTCCATATCCCTAAATCTCTGGGTAATTTATTCCTAGTAGGTACCTTCACTGGGGACATAGGTAGCAGTGAGTGGTAGATTCAGGAGAATGACAGGGCAAGGATAGAAACACAGGATACAGGAAAGACAAAGGAGAGTTGTTTGGACCCTGACATATCCTGGAAATTGGTGGTTTGGATGAAGTTAGGAACCTGGAATTATTTGAGCAGAAGCAAGGGACATGTCCAAGTACTTAGACTAAGAGGCAAGTAGGACCACTTATCAGAAACCAGGAAAGTAGAAAAAAATCAGGAAGATGTAAATATTAGAAGGCATAGCTTTGGAGATCTAAAATCTAAAATTATCCTGGAAGATAGCCAGGAACTAAGACCTCTATAGGAACTAAAGGAGCAAAATAAATCTGTTTTGTGGGACAGATGCAACACACTAGCAATGAGCAGGAATCTTTTTTTATTGAAGCTTTTTATTTTCAAAACATATGCAAGGATAATTTTTCACCATTGACCCCTGCAAAACCTTGTGTTTCAATTTCCCCTCCTTCTCCCACCCCCTTCCCTAGATGGCAAGTAATCCAATATATGTTAAACATGGTTAATATAAAAATATATATTAAATCCAATATATGTATACATATTTATACAATCATCTTGCTGCACAAAAAAATCAGATCAAAAAGGAAAAAATAAAATTCAAACAAACAAAAGAAGTGAAAATGTTATGCTGTGATCCATACAGCTCCCATAATCCTCTCTCTGGGTGTAGATGGCTCTTATCATCATAAGATCATTAGAACTGGCCTGAATCGACAATGAGAAGGAATCTAGAGAATAGAGGCAGGCTTTTCTCTCTCAGGCTCAGGACTCTCTATCTTATGCCCACAGGAATTGATTCCTTGTGTCTGCCTGACATGATAACTGGCTAATGGGAGATGTAAGCAGCTGCTTTTGGCAAGTTAAGTGGTGCACTGAGTAGAAAGTTGACCTTGGAAGGGCCAGAAATCAGGAAGGACTGAATTCAAATCCTGCTTCATACCTTTTTTAGATAAATGATCCTAGACTGGTGAAATAGCCTCTTTTAGCCTTCACTTTTTTAAATGCTGGGGTTGGACTTGGTGACCTCACAGATCCTTCCAGGTCTAAATCTATGATTTTACAATTCTATTAATAAATATGTATTTATTGGCATCTAGGAATTCAATTCTATAGTTAATAGACAACAACAATATTTATAAATAATAATTTTATAGAGATCCCTGGTATAGGGGGAAGAAGAGTGAAAGGGTTAGGTCTGACATTAACAAGCTATATTACCATAACAACTTATTCTCTGGGGCCTCAGTTTCCTTCTCTTTCTCTTTTTTCCCCCCCTTTCTTTTCCTTTCCTTTCCCTTTTCTATTCTTTCTTTTTAAGTTGGGAAAGAACATTAAATTAGACCTAATACAGGAAAGATAAAGGAGAGTTGATTGGACCCTGACATATCCTGGAAACCTTGTAGTTCCTTCTAGTTTTCAAATTTTATGAAACTACAAACCTACCCCTGTTTAAAGCATTCCTACTGAAGGCCCAGCTTTAAATAGAGAATGTCAGTCTTTGAAAGGCTACTTGTGTGGGAAAGGGCAAAAAGAAAAGTTCACAACCAACTTAGCAGCTGGATGAAAATTTTGTATTTTTTTGAAAAGTAATAAATTTGGGTCTGGCTTCCTGGTTTACCCAGGCTCCCTTATGCTTTGTGGAAGTGGCTTTCTCAGGAAAGATTCCAGTAGCCAGAAAGTGGGTGTTAATTTGTGCTTTGGATGTTTTTCAGGATATGTTCTGGCAAAACTTTGGCATCCTTTTCGGAGACTCAGCAGATAGAGTGCCTTGGGAGTTATTCTTCTTTCAAGACAACACATATTCAGTTATATTGACTAAATTAAATCCTTATTCAGAAAAGCGTAATTTGCTACAGGAAAGTATATATTTCTTGGGTCTCAGCACAACCAAGTATAAGGGCAATTCCTTTTTGGAGTAAAAAATGTATCCTGAAGCTTGGAAATACTCGACAATCCTTATTTGTGGCCTAAATTCAGCTAAAATTCAGGTTATATCCTAGAAAGAAAACAGAGTGCATGTGATGATCATGCTAATTCAGTACATGAGTGCTGAGTTGAATTCACCAGATTCAGTTCAATTAGCATTTATTAAGTGCCCACTGTAGGTTAGGCACTCTGCTAGGTGCTAGTGCTAATAACAAAAATGATAACAATTCCTGCCCTTATAGGGCTTACATTCTAACAAGGGAAAAGACATTACACAAACAAATATACATTATTTACAAAATAAATATGGTGTAATTTCAGACTGTAGGAAGATCTCATAAGAAAAGGAATCAAGAAAAACCTTCTATGGGAGATGACACAAGTTGAGTAATGAGGACCTAGAGATTCTAAGGGTTGTTGAGAAAGAGAAACATTCCAGATATGAGGAACAATGTTGGTAAAGGCCAAAAAATATGAGAGACAGAATAGCCTATGTGGGAAATGGAAACCAGGACTTTTTGTTGTTGTTTCAGTCATGTTTGACTATGACCCCATTTTGAGGTTTTTGTTTTTGTTTTTGTTTTTGTTTTTGTTTTTTAAGAAAGATACTGGGGGCATTTAGATAGCACAATGAACCTCCTGAAGTCAGGAGGACTTGAGTTCAAATCTGGCCTCAGACACTCAATACTTCCTAGCTGTGTGACCCTGGGCAAGTCACTTAGCCCCCAATTGCCTCAGGGGGAAAAAAAGAAAGAAAGATACTGGAAGGTTTTGTCATTTCCTTCTACAATTCATTTTACAGATGAGGAAACAGGCAAACAGGGTTAAGTGATTTGCCCAGAATTACATAGCTAACAAGTGTCTGAGGTCAGATTTGAACTCAGATTCTCCTGATTTCCTCTTCCTTTTTTCCAAGAATATAGCATACATGAGGGAGAATAATGAGAAATAAGTCTGGCAAGATAGATTAACACAATCAATGTCCTATGTGCTGATGCTGCTTTGACTAAAGCTTCAGGAACCTGAAGAATAGGATAATAGAATATATAGCTAGAAGGAACCTTGGACATCATCTAATCCAACTTCTGAATTTTACAGGTAAAGATGGTATATGTCTTATAAAGACTAGATAGAACATTTTAATACAGACTTGCCAGATTTGGTCAATTAGACTTGATGATGTGAGGACATTAGAACAAAAGCAAATTTATGTGTCTGAGTACTATGGAGGATTATACTGTATTACAGACAAAAGAAAGTGAGTGAAAAAGATACTCAAAATTTCTTGTCAAGTATAATATTTAGGATTTTGGACATATATTTGTATATATATTATATGTGTATATATATAAGTTTTAGGACATAAGTAATTAAACAAACTTAAAATATGAACACATTAATAAGTTAAAAAGTGAGGTTATGATTGGTCTTATTAACTTGTTATATTTGCTTATAAAGAAATATAATTTCAGAGCGACTCAAAATGAGTGAGGAAAAAAAAAAAAAACTAACATTTATTAAGCACTGATTATGGGCCAAGCACTACACCAAACTCTGGGGATAAAAAATGGAAGAGTAAAATAGCCCATGTTCTTTAGGAACTCATACTCCTAACGAAGGAGACAGCATATTATAAGAGGCTTAACAAAACACCCTTCCCAGATTAAGCTCATTACCTCTAATTTTACCTGTGGACTTCTAACTCAACCTTTGACTGGTGCTACCTACCTTAACCTCCTCTTTCCTGTAATTGGAAGGCAAGACAGTGTGGAGTACTAAATTCTTCCCCATGTCTTCCTTTGTGGTGAGCAGTAACTGCTCTGCTTGGTTTCAATTCCACTGAGAAGGTGTCTGATGATATATAGTAGGAATTTAACAAATGTTACTTGACATAACAAACTTCTCTGATAAAGGCATTATTTCTAAAGTATTTAGGAAATTGAGTCAAATTTATTTTTTTTAAAAATTTCCCAATTGATAAATGATCAAATGATATCAACAAGCAATTTTCAGAAGAAATCAAAGCTATCTAGAGTCATAAGAAAAAAATGCTCTAAATCACGATCTATTAGACAAATTAAACCGACTCCAAAGTACTACCTAACATCTATCAGAAATGTCTAATACTGGAGGGCACCAGGGAAAATAGATATATTAATGAATTGTTGGTGGAGTAGTGAATTGGTCCAATCATTCTGGAGAACAATTTGGCAACATTCCCAAACAGCTACAAAACCGTGTATTCCCTTTGATCCAACAATATCACTATTAGATCTGTATCCCAAAGAGATCAAAAAAAAAAAAAAAAAAGGAAAAGGGCTTATATGTACAAAAATATTTTAACTTCTCCTTTTTGTGGTGGCAAATTGAAAATTGAGGAGATGGCCATCAACTGGGGAATGGCTAAACAAATTGAGAAATATGATTGTGGCAGAATGTTATAAGAAACTACGAGGGGGTACTTTTAGAGTGAAAAATGGAACAAGATCTATAGAAACTGATGTAAGGTGAAGCAAATTTATGTTGTAATGATGGTCATTTTTGAAAAACTTGGCTACTGTGATCAATCTGATGACCCAAGACAAATTCCTTTTTAACATTTTTTTTTTGTTTAAAACTAAATACAAAATAAGAAAAAAAAGCAAAACAAAAGAGAAAGACAAAAAAGAAAAATTTAAAAAAATCCAACTTGTTATGTGCCCAACAGATGATTAGGGAAGATTGAAAATATGTGACCATAAATTTCCATTTCCATAAAGTATATATAATAATAGAAGATAGTACATTATATACTCATGACTGCCCATCTATGCTTCCTTGTAGTTTATTCTTTTGTTCCCTGCTGTGTACTTTTTACTTTTTTTTTCCCCTTTCATCCCACTAATCTTCCCTAAGCAGGATACAATTAAGAACAGGTGTGTATGTGTATGTATATATGTAAATATATTCACAATACATATATCTATTTATATACAGACAAACATATACACATACATTTACATATATGTAGACATGGATCTAAAACAATGTTAAAATGGCTGACATATAATGAAAATTTCTCTCTTGATTGAATCTTTCAATCAAACTGAATCTTTCAGTTTGGCTTTGTCTAAGATATTTACTAGTCTTAATTTTTCCCCTAATGAATTCTATTCCTGATCCTTCTTACACTTTTTGTGTATATCTCTTATTTTCTATCCTGCTAACTCTTCTACTTTAATTCTACCCCTTAACTTGCCATGCTATTACTTAACCTCTCCTCCCTTATCTTCTCTCCCCTCCTTTATCCCATTCCTATTAAAACAATTTTTAAAATAATATTTTATTTTTTCCAATTACATGTAAAGGTAATTTTCAATATTTATTTAAAAATCTTGATTTTCAAATTTTTCTCCCTCCTTCCCTGTAATGGGCTGAGGCTTGAGTTGATGCACTGAGGTCCCAAGCACATGAGGCTAAATGGTAATTGGACTACACTCTATTAACATACATGCTTGGATAAAGAATGGCCCCCACCCACTCTCTGTGCAAGTCCTGATGTGTTGTATAGGAAATGACAATTTTGGTGGATGGAGGCAGAGGGGCAGGAAGAGAGGCGGAGAGAGACAGCTGGCTGGGTTCTGTTCTGGTGGCTGCTGGTCTTGTGGCTTCTAGCCTGGCTAGCTTCTTGACTCAGCTGCACACATTGCTATTGCGAATTCCCCTTTACCTCCAATTCCCCTTTACTTCTGACCCTTCTTCACCTCCTCTACTGAGAATAAAGATTGAAGATTTTCCCTTAAACTGAATTCCTGACTCAGGCTGATTTTAAAATACACAGTCATCACACTTCCCTTTCCTGTCCCTTCTTCTTCCCCTTCCCCAAGACCGAAATATCATTCTGATATTATATCAGAATGATATGATCATTCTGATCATTCATATATATGAAACTGTATATTCTGATATATAATGAATGTTATATCATTCTGATATAACACAGTTATACATGTGTACTCATATAAAACATATTTATGCATTATTTATGCTTTAAAAGAAGAAACAGAACAAAAAGGAAAAAATAAAACATGGAGAAAAAAAACAAAGCAAGCAAAACCACTATAATTCAAACTGCATTCAGACCCTATCAATTTTTTCTCTGGATATGGATGACATTTTCTATCATTAGTCTTTTAGAATTGTTATTGATCATTGTATTCTTGAGAAAAGCTAAGTCCGTCGCAATTGATCATCACAAAATCTTGCCGTTACTGTGTACAGTGTTCCCTTGGTTCTGCTCACTTCACTTAGCATCTATTCATGAATGTCCTTCCAGTTGTTTCTGAAGTCTACTTGCTCATCATTTCTTATACCACAATAGTATTCCATTGCATTCATATACCACAACTTGTTTAGCTATTTCCCAATTGATGGATATCTCCTCAATTTCCATTTTTTTTGCCACCATAAAAAGAACTATGGTAAATATTTTTTGTACATGTAGGTCCTTCTCACTTTTTATGATCTCTTTGATCCAAGACAGTTCCAAAAAACTCTTGATGAAAAAAAAAATGCTATCTATCTCCAGAGAAAGATTTTTGTGTTAATTGAAGTATAATTCTAGTTTTATTATTTTTTTGCTTTGTTTTATGATATGGCTAATATGGAAATATGTTTTGCATGATTACATATGTATAATTGATATCATATTATTTGCCTTCTAGGGGAATGGATATGAGTGAAAGAGGAGAGAATCTGGAATTCAAAATTTAAAAAGAAAATAATTTTAAAATCAATAATAAAAAAATTAATTTTAAAAGCTTATTGTACATTAATCCTCTTCCTGTACTCTGTGTGGTCTATGGACCTGGTAAACTCACCTTGTTCCATAACTCTGCATTGCCTGTATATGAAATTTAATCATTCCTTCAGCCTCTTAGACTTCCAAATTTCTTTCAAAACATTATTTAAGGTTATCTTCCACTTAAAGCTTTTTTCCCAAGTTTTATAGCAATTGCTTCTCCTTCTTCCACAGATTACAAAGTAAATTGCATTTATCTTAGAAAATACAAATTAAATTGTATTTATTTGTGTATATTAATATATATGTTATTAATATATATAATATATATATTCCCATATATAATATATATGTTATATATATAATAAATAAATGTAAACATACTTAATATATATGTTGTCTCCTTCAATAGAATATAAGCTCTTTTAGGACAGGAACTGTTTCATTTTTTGCTTTGTGTATACTTAATATGTACCATAGTTCCTGGCACATAAGTACCTAGTAAATTATTGATGATTGATTGCTGTGATTGGTTAAAATTAAAAGAATAATAAGGGTTGAACATAAAGATCACATGAGTGGGAAAAAAAGACTGATCAGAAGAGATATTGTGGGTGATGAACTGATAAGACTAGACAACTGACTAGAAATAGGAAGAAAGAAGGGAAAATACAGATTGGCTTCAAAATAGTGAACCTGAGTGACTAGAATGGTAACAGAGACCTAAAAAAAGAACCAAGGAATATTTGAGGAAGGGTAAGAGTTGAGTAGGAAGGGAAAAAATTAGTATTATCTTAAGAAGATTGTTTGAGATGATGATGGGATATTCAAATCAAAGCAAATATCCAATAGATAGCTAGGCAACGCAAGGCTAAAATCCCAAAGAGAGATTAAGGTTGCATATAACCCAGTATACATTTTGGAATCATCACTGTAAAGAACACAGTTGAAGCCAGCAAGGCTTTTAAAATTAGTAAGAAGGATGGAGGGAGAGAAAAAGAAATTAGAAGATTCAGAACTGAGCCCTGAGTTATTGCTATAACGGCCAGATAGGGGTGTGTGTGTGTGTGTGTGTGTGTGTGTGTGTGTGTGTGTGGTGGGGGAGTAAAGTGCCTGAAAACAGATTGCGCAGAAGCTGACAGACAAGTAGAATGAGAGTGAGGAGACAGACTAATGTCATCAATATAAGGAATAAGAGATTATCTTGGAGGAAGGGATAGTAAACAATGTCAAAAAGCTACAAAAGAAGCAAATAGGAAGAAGACTGAAAGATGACTATTTAATTTTGCAGATATATTCTAGACACAGGGTATTTGATTTTCTACATAGAGGACAATTTATCTTAATAAATGGAAATAAGAAATGTCATGCTGAGTTTGGGAAACATCATGTATCTTTGAAGAATATATGAAGGAGAGGACCATCGTATAAAACTGAAAAGGTGGATAGGAATCAGATTGGAGAGAACTTTAAATACTAGAAAAAGGGCCATATTTTTAATCCTATGGAATCGGAAGACTTCTGATAAGAGGACTGACATCATCAAACTGTTAATTAATAAATGAATTTGGCAGCTGTATGAAGGTTGCATTGGAAAGGGGAGAGAATAGATAGGTAGAACAGGAAGTTATTGTAACAGCCCATGTAAGAAAAGTAGAAGGTTTGAACTAGAGTATCATGGAAATAGAATAGAAAGAATGAGACAACTCTTCCAGGAAAAGCCTGCTATTAGTAGCAGAGAACGTCCTTCACACAAAGCTTCACCTGAGCTCAGCTTTGTCTCCATACTTCCTATACCCACATACTGCTTTTTTGAGATATTTTGAAAATCCCTGAATGCCTTTAAAATTTTTTTCTTCTCCAACTTAGTTTTTTTTTATGTATTAAGGCACATTATATTACTCTTTTCAAATTTGTGTTCTCAAATATTATTGCTACTTCTATCCATTGTCACTTAGTACTGAATTGCACGATGCTCATTCCATTAACTACACTAAAAATAAGTCCTGAAAACATCAACATGTTGTATTTTATATGTACTTCTTATCCTCCTTCCAATTACATTTTCAACTGTGACTTGGATGGATCTCATGCCAAATTTTCTGTAGGCTTGTTTTCTCTTCAATTATTTTTCCTTATTTTTTTAAGTGACAACTTTAAAGGTTGAAGTCTTATATTCTTCTTTTCTATATTGTTTTGGGGTGAAAAATGGCCCATAATCTCCACCATTGTTGCCTTTGGCTCTCTCTTCTTAGCAAGGACATTAAATGTTTGTTGACTGAGATGACTTGCAAGTTCCTTTAGCCTTCATGCTGTGGTGACTGTTTTGCATTTGTTAAGCTTCTCCAGAAAATGATGATGGTGATCACTTCACTGTTTTCCATTTTGCATTTTTCAGATTTGACAGTGTTTAAACAATTCAGAGCAGAGGGCCATAATTGCAATAACATCTTCTCTTCTTCATCTTTCTTCTGCTTTGGTGTTCACCCTGACCTTGTTCTAACCAGTCAATAGTCACTACATGTAAGTAGTTTTCAAAGCAATACTGCATTTTAAACCAGATTACTGTTTAGGGAAGATATCGTCAATTTCTTTTCAAATTCATTTGGTGCTCTCATATCAAGTCTCATCCAATTGGCTTTGTAAAGAATTAATTTATCAGATGCAGGCTTCAGATTTCTGAATATTCTACAGAAGATGACACATTGAGCAGTTTTCAAGGTAACATGGGGTTTTAAAGGGTTGAGATAAGGAGGGGGAACACCTTAGGCAAAAGGAACAGACAGTGAAAAGGCATAGAGATGAGACATGAAGAAAGATTAGTTTGTAGGGCATTTGTTTGACTGTACATACAATAGAACTTTATGTTGGATCAGTATTGGACAAGCTTTTTTGGAAATGGGGAAAGGGGGCAATGGAAAAGACCAAAGAGTGGTTATATTTATATAGTGTGATAAACATGATCCCATTTTCCTTGAATTTCTCAAAACCTTACCCAGGCTTGGCATTTAGTACATTTTCCCTCATACTCTGCTAACCCTGTGCATTAGACTATAAGTTCCTTGAGAACAGGGACTGATGTTTAATTCACTTGGGAATTGTCAATGCCTAACACAATGTCTTCTTCGTTGTAGCACTTAATAGTGTTAGATTGTTCAGGTTTTTCTGCTGCTTCAGACCTCTGAGATTGCCTCTATATTTATAGGAGATGCTGCTCTACAGGTTAATTTAGTAGGACCTTAGAGACAATTTTGGTCAATCTTTTCATTTTATATTTAAGAAAAAAATAGCTATAATCCCCACCCCAAACTATAAAGGCAAAAGTAATAATAATTAGTGCAAAGTTTACAAATAACTCCATTGTAGTCCACTCAGTATAAATTTCAATCAGAGTCCCAATATACCCTGTCAGTATAATCTAGGGCAAAAGTCATCTTGCTTCTCAGAACTCTCTTATCTCCCCTTTTGGTGTTCCTCTTCCTTTCCCCTCTCCTCCACATTTTGAGTACCCTTATCAGAATGTCCTACATGAGTCTAGCTTTTTATGTACTATATAGATCAAGAATAAATGATTTTATACAAAAGCAGAAGAAATGGGGAATGTTCAGATATCTTTATCTTAGCAGAAAAAGAAAATACCATAAGAACATTTTCCAGACTTCTTTTTTCAACACCTATTTTACTTACAAGGGCTCATATCATGCATCCTATGTCTTAATTGTTCTCCATTTAATTTCTTTTGTGTTTAGTCAACTAGATTGTTAATGTTTAAGGGCAGAAACTAGTGTCAAAATTTATTCAATAAGTATTCATGAAATTACTTCTATGTTTTCAGGATTCTGCTAAATATATAATAAATATAATATATAAAAGAAAATAAGCAATATATAAATATAATGTTATAATAAATGTTACATATAATTATACATTAATAAAAATAATATAATAAATATAAATAAAGGAAATGTGATAATTATAATATATTTGAGGAGGTTTTAGACTATATAAAGACAATTAAGTAACAATGGGGAAGTCTGAGGGGGGGAGTAAATTTGGAAAGAATATCATTATTACTTCAGTCCAGTCAGTCAGTAAAAAGTACCTTCTTCATGCCAAGTAATGTGTTAAACTTCTTAGATTAAAAATGATGCCAAAGATAAACCCTATCCTCAAGGAGCTTAAAATCTAATGGAGTCTTATACTTTAAATCTAGAGCATTATAGCTAAGGTGTTAAACGCCTAGCCCACAATACTCTTAAGGGTTCCCAAACTAGATTAAAATGTAATTGGGAAATATTTAGCAAAAGAAATAAAAACACAATAAAACATTGATTATCTTATTTTTTAGAATTAATTCAGTATACACTGTGTTATAGATTAGTGGCCTTTATTTTTTGAGTTTTTGAGTTTGATTCCATTGCAGAGCTGGAAGGAATCTCAAAAGTCATTTGGTCTAGGTTCTTCTTTTATAGATGAGGATGCTGAGAAAAAAAAGACTGTACTTAGATCAGATGGCCAGTAGATATAGAATCAGGATTCAAATGCAGGTCTTCTGATTTCAAGTTCATTGCTTTGCTTTTCTTTAAAAACAAATCAAGTTTGCAAAAGGACATTTACTTAAAAGACATGGTAAGAACTATGGTACAAATATTTACCTCCAATATCTGGAGGGTACACTCTCCATTCTAGTTTTTCAGACTCTGGAGAGAATGAGATAAGACAATATTATTTCTACAGGGTATTGATCTCACTAAATTCTGGTCCAAATGCATCACTGAGATCAAGACTTTACCCCCACACCACTCTATGCTCATTTTAAAATTATAGTAGAAATATCCAATTTAATAAACATTTATTAAATGCCTATAAGTTATAGGCACTTTACTCAGCACTGGAGATACAATTAAAAGAAAGAAATGTTCAGTAAACACTGTTAGAAATATACATTTGGAACTCTGAAGAGAGGCCTTAGCTTAGAAGAGTTTTAGAATTCATTCACAGAGGTGGTAGTTGAAATAATGAAAGTAGAAAAGTGAATACAATGGACATTTGGATGATAAGATTCATTTTAGAGAAATAGTTTCTCCATTTGTTAGAATAAAATTGAAGAGGGGACCCCAAAACTCTGAAAATCCTTAAAGGAGAAAATCTCCTTCAACTCTGCCTCACTGAGGGACCCTGCCCCAAGGACAAACAGTTTCATCTTTGTTATCTGGGTGGGATCAGCTCAGTCCTAAAACTCACTGAATTCGATTCAGATTCCAGCTCAAAGCTGAAACCCAGCTAGGAGCTAACTTGGGACTCCACTCACAAACCCCCTTCAGCTTGTAGCCCAAGCCTCTTATTATAAAAGAGCCAAACTAAAACCCTCTCTTTGCAGAGGTTCCAAACATGCCTTGCTATGCTATGCTTAACACATCAAGGGCCTCTGCCCACTAGAATAGTGTTTCCAGTGTTATCTTCTCTTTATCCTCACCTATTTCCTTAACCAGACTTTAACCTTACTTCCAATCCCCATAATAAACCTTTTTTTTAATCAGTCTAGGTTTTTGGGTCTGTAAATTCCTTTACAGAGAACCTATGCTTGTGCCGAATCCCAAGAGGTTGCAGGGGAAACAAATCCCTCCATTTGACTCCCTGAACCCTGAACCTGTCACTAGACCTTATTTAACTCCCTGATCACCAGTAACCCTAATTTCATTTGGGTACTCCAAATCTAAACCTCATCAAAATGACTATAGTTATTCCAATATATAAACAAGACTTTCAAAAAATGAGATAAATAGGACCCACAGATAGTATCGTTTGTCCCAATATCATAAAGAAAGCTTAGAGGGAACTATAATATTATGAAGGTGAGTAATCTAAGAGATTTACTCTTTTGTAGCACTGTAACACATAATAACCACAATAATGATGGTTAAAAACTCAAATTTATGTGGAACTTCAAGATTTGTGAAGTATTTCACATGTATATCACATTAGATCATTATATTAATTCACTATTCATTAACATAACATTACTCATTAATTTATAATATAATTATTTTGTTTATAACATTAATTCATCTCTACTTATATGTATACACACATATGCATATATGTTATCTCTTCTTTCCATTAGAATATAAGCTACTTTTGAGAGGGCATTTTTTCACTTTTATCTTCATATTTCCAGAATCTAGGACAGTATTTAACACATTTGTTGTTGATGTTATTGTTGTTAGATAGTCCTAGGATTTCACTGGTGTAAATAAATCTCAATGAAGGAACTCCCTCTACAGATACAGATATCAGTAATCTACCTATACTGATCTGAAACTTAAAATCTTAAGAGTTTCCTGGTACTCTGAGAATAGAAGTGATTTGCTCAGGATCATATAACCAATATGTGTCAGAGGAAGAATTTGAGTCTGGTTTTTCTGCCTCCAAAGCAGACTCTCCATCTACTACACCATTCTGCCTGACACAAAGCAGGAACTTCATTCTGGTTGATGGATGTTTCAAAATGCTCTGAGGTAAGTGCTATAATTATTCCATTTACAGATGAGGAAATTGAGGCTCAGAGCAGTTCAAAGAATTGTCAAGGATCATACAGCACCTATCTTTCTGATGTCAAATATAGTGTTCTCTCCACTATGTCATCTTCATTCTAGTGAAGATAGCTTTTCATAGAATTGTTTCAAATTTACTCTAAAGCAATCTTATCTATAGTTTGCAAAAGCAAAGGAATTAGAGCCAACTCCATTCTATGGCTTTCCTGTTCTTGGATCAGATCTTAAATTCTTCTTACTCATGCCTGTTTTGTTATACATTTCAGAATTTCCCCTAACATACCATATAATAAAATAATAATAAAATTAGAAAGTAAATAATAATGAATAATAAATTATGCCAGCATATAATGAAGTAAATCATATCCACATGATGACTTCCTACTTATAAATACTGAGATTTATTTTGTTCACATGCATGGCTTAAGAGACTATCTGAATCTGCCTTTATGGAGAATATGCCTTTTGGATGTCCCCAGAGAGAAATGAACCTAAATTCTAAGCAGTCAGCTCATTTCCCACCCCCCAAAAAGACTCCAAAAAGCTAACTTTCAAGCTCTTTATAACGATTTATTAAGTCTGAGTAATTTCATTCTTGTATCTTAAATCATAAACCACTGATTCAAGTACATTTTCCTGATGTTTGCTTTTGTTAGGGCATTTATTCACTTAAAAAGAAAATTGCCTGAGGGCAAAAAAAGCAGAATTGCTCAAATACTCTAGCTCTTGTTGTGTTTTTTAATGATCTTATTTTACATGTGCATATATATATGTGTTTTGAGTTTTTTCCATTACTGGAAAATTATAGACTTTTATTGTTATATTTAAATATCTAATTTAATCTTTCTCATCAAATTTATGAATGGATAAAGGTCTGTATGCAGAATGGGAATCTTGCCAGAGCAGGGAAGAAACATTTTTCCATTCTAGACAAGGTGTGCCTCTACAAAAATTATACTCAAGTGGAGTAGCACAGAGTTACTGTAGAATTTTATCCCAGGTGAGAGAAAGCTCTGTTGGGTCCTATTATGAAGGGTTTGTTTTGTTGTTGTTGTTGATGTTTGTTTTTTTTTTTTGTTGTTGTTGTTGTTTTTTTACTATTGCAACTTATAGACTTCATAATTTCAGTGAATTGGTGATTTTACAGATGTGGATATTCTTTCCATCAGGGCAGATCACCTTCTTTAAATATGTTTTCATCTTGATTTTTTCTTGTCAATGACCTTCTCAAAATTTTCCTTTTAAAATCTAACATGACATAGTGTAGAGGTATCAAACACATGCCTGATCAGCTCACAACACACTTAACAGCATCTCCAGATTAAAAAGTAAATGCAAAATATTTAACAAAATAAATAAAATGACAAAAGAACATAAATGGTATTAATATGCAGTTTTCCAAATTGATATGTGGTCTGCAGAGATTCTTGTTTATGATTTAATGACTATCATTTCTTTTTGACTTTCTGTGTAGTGAAGATACTAGACCAGGATTCAAGAAGAATTATTTCCAACATTATCTGAAACACTTATGTGCTGTGTGATTCTAGGCAACGGACTTAGCCTCTTTGAGCTTCATTTTCCTCACATAAAATGAAGGGATTGGATCCTCTGATCTCTAATATACCTTCCAAAGTTCTAAGACAATGACCTTTTTTTTTGATGGGTGTTACCCTTATCTTTTCAAAGTTCAGAGATACTGCTCTAATCTCTAGGCTACTCATGCCTTAGTTCACATTTTTACCATATGAATCTTAGATTTCTTTTTCTAATAATGCATACCCTGATGAGAATATTATATACCTGAAATAGAAACACACCATACAACACGAACAGATTTTTAGTCCTGTGTAGCAGCTAAGTGTTACAGCAGATAGATTCCTGATGTTAGAATCAGAAGGATCAGAGTACAAATTTGGTCTCAGATACTGAATAGTTGTATGAGCCTGGGCAAATCCCTTACTCTTCATTTGTCTCAGTTTCCTCAATTGTGAAATGGAGAAATAATTGTACTGACCTCCAGGAATTGTTGTGAGGTGTAATGTCTGGATCAGCTCTTTGGAAGATCTCGGTACCAGCCCTAGTCCTTGATCTTAGGAGAGGAGTGAAGAAGTGGGACTCATGTGGATGGTCAAACATGGAGTCTGTTTATTCCCAATTCTCTCAGCCTTATATATCCTAATACTCTTATCTAACCAAAGCAATACTGCATATGCATTAGCTATATACTGCTCATCTCATGCAGGACCACATAAATAACTTGCTATTGTGTGTAGATGGCTCTTTGCCACTTGGTATCACTCTGCTTCAATCACAACACAGATTGTCACTCCCTCTGACTTCTCAAGAAAGTCGGGAACCCTTAGGGGAATGGGGAGCCAAACTAGACACTGTCAGCAAGGTTCCTTTTACTGGACTAAAGGGTCTTATACCTCACCTGAGATTCCCCACTATCTGTGGCCCTCTATACTGAGGATCAAATGAAATATTTGTCAAGTTCTTAGCACAGTGTCTCACACATAGTAGGTGATTAATAATATTTTCATGATGATAAAGCAGAAAAGAGGCCAGAAGATACTAAAAAGTATAAAATTCTTAGAAATGAATTCATACTTAACTTATTCTTATTGACTAGCTTAACTATTGATCCTCATATTTCACTGTTGTCTAACAGTCAACAGCTATCTAGTAAGCTCCTCTTCTACTGGCATTGTGATAAGCCCTGGAGAGATGAAAATGCAAAGTACAAGGAACTGAGTTATACCTATTGTGACTCCCTCCTCCAGTTCCAACTCTAAATGAAAGCAGAAAAAATAAAGAAGTTAAAGTACAATGAGAGGACAGTTCACAGGTCCTCCTTAGAGAAGCAAATACAGAAATTGCCAGAATTGGTTTCATTGTGGATCCAAAGACAACAAGATATATTATTCCATGGCACAGTTGGCCATTTTGCCTTGCAGGGCTCACAGTGAGTATAAGCAAATAGACCACCATGAAGATAATTGCAGCTTGTGATAGAAAACTATGAATGTTATTTGCTCACAAAATGGTGATATTTTTATCTGTGTTCTGGATGAAGACATAGAAGACATTTGTTGAATTTGCAGATGACAGAAGTGGAAAGGATACTTAATGTATTGATGGCAGAGTCCATATTAAGACCCCAAAAGATCTTAACAAGCTAGTTCTGTGGGATTATTTGAGTCAGATTCAATTGAAGAGAGATAAGGAAATGTTCTATATTTTATTTTTGAAAAGTTCAACTATAAAAAAAATAAATGGACTGAGAGGAAGAATGCTTGCGCATGCTATGCTTGTTAAAATCTGGGACTTTCAACAGATTGAAACTTTCATATAGGTCAACAGTATGATAGAGCTAATATTCTCTCAGCTTTCTTGGGAGAGGTATAGAAGAGAGGCAGCATTTCTGCTAACTTGTGCCTTGGTCATTCCAAATGTGGACTACTCTGTTTAATTCTGGCCACTATATTTAGGCACAATAACCTGGAGCATATCCAGAAGAAAATGGTGAGAGAAGTGGAAAACAATACATCCATCCACTGACTGAAGGAAATGGGGCTATTTATCTCCAAATTTGAAGGGTTACCATGTGAAAGAGCATTCATCCTATTCAGATCCTCTAGACCAGTGATTCTCAAACTTTTGTTATCAGTATTTTCATGTTGTTAAAAAGTTATCGAGGATCTGTTCAAAGAGTTTTCGTTCACATGGGTTATATTTATAGCTATTTACTATATTAGAAATAAAAAATGATTTTGAATTTGTAGACCCTCTGAAAAGATTTCAGAGACCCTAATAATTCTTTGGACTACACTTTGAGGACCACTGCTCTAGACAGAGTTAAGGCAATGGGTCGAAATTGCATAGATGCAGACTTAGGTTTCAAAAGTTTCTATATGATATAATTCTCCTTAAGAGAATAAGGGACTGTTTTGGTAGATAAGGGGTGTAGAATTGTTAGTGAAGGGAATTGGAAAGATTTAGATTCTTTGGCATGTCTAGAATGGACTAAATAGCTTCTAAGATCTCTTCCAACTTTCAGATTCCATGATTCTGTGAAAAGTAATTGAGGAGAAAATAGTCCTACAGGGTGCTTGGCATGGATTTCAGCTAAACCAGATTATTCTGAAATTATATGTAGATTAAGCCAGAAGGATATGAACATGTGTGAAATAGATATATCTGCTGGTATTTTTCTAAGGGCACTTTTCCTACTTGTAGTTCCTAGAAATGCCACTCTATCTCCCATCTCTGTACCTTGGCATTATTTCCCATGCCTGGAATGTTTTACCCTGCTTCTTGACTGTTTAATTCACCTCTTGTCTCTTCAAAATTCAGCTCAAATCTCCTTTTCTGCAGGAGGCCTTTCCTGTTTTCCCCAGTTACTAATGCCTTCCCCTTCCATATATTTCGTTCATGTTTTACATAACTAGATATTTTTATGTCATCTCTCTTGCTAGAATATATACTCCTTAATAGCGGATATTGTGGGGTTTGGTTTTAGTGCTTCATTCAGTCAGTATTAGGAACCTATACTATGCATGACAATATAGAAGATGTTGGGAATTACTGGTACAAAGAAGGGAACAATGCTTACTTTTTGAATCCTCAAGTTCTTAGCACAGTGACTCTTGTGCTATTGGCTGATTTCTCATTAGCAGTAATTGTCTAATTACCTCATTTGAACTCTCCTATTTATTACACTTAAGGTGAAATTCCTGGAACTTACCAAATAGATAAGAAATCTATGCCATAGACAAAGTCATTTAAATCTATTTAATAACTATCATTAATAAAACACTTTGGGGCAGCTCCATAGCACAATGAATTGAATGCTAGACTTGGAATCAGGAAGACTCCCGAGTTCAAATCCAACTTCACACATTTACTAGATATGTGACCCTGGGCAAGTGACTTAACCCTGTTTACCTCAGTTTCCATTTCAATAAAATAAGCTGGAGAAGGAAATGGCAAACCACTCCTGTACCTCTGCTGAGAAAGTCCCAGTTTAATCACAAAAAGTTGGATACAATTAAAAATAACTAAACAACAGTTAAAACACTTTGTTTGCACTGCTGTGTAAACATCACAATTATTGTACTTTACCCTCACAAAAGTCCTGTGTAGTAGATCTCCATTTTACATGAAAAAGATTAGGCATCCAGAAGTAAATTTCTTTGAACTTAGAGCTTCCTAACTCAAGTCCAGCACCCTATCCATGGCATCAGCTACATGCTCCTTTTTAGAAACTAATACTCAAAATATTTGAAAGAAAGAAATGTAAAAGGAATAGAAGTGTGACTTTTTTAAGTCAGAGGCGACTAAGAAGTCATCAGAAACTATAGATTCATTCACTTGTTTTCTTATTTCTGTAATCTTTATTTTGAGAATAATTTATGTACACATTAGTAGTATTCTTGATGAAAAATCAAGGTGGGAACAGGCAAACATTTATAGATTTTCCAAAGCAAATCATGTCTTTAAAATCTCTCAACTGTCTGAGAGGCATAAAGAATGTAAGATCTTTCTGTTTACTATCTATTGACTTTTAAATTTCATTGGATTCAGTGAAACAAATTGAAGCTTCAATTCAGCAAATATTCATTAAGTTTCTGCAAAATATTGACACCATGTTAGGAACTAAGGAAAGAAAGATAATAAATAAAATGCTCCAAAGAATCTCACAACCTAATGAGAAGACAAGGACATGTATACAAATAAATATCACATTTAAACAGTATAGTATGTTATTGGGACTAAAGATATATCAAAATTACAGTATGGTTACTGCAATGTGCGAGATCCCTTTCACCTGCATGGATCAAGAAATGTTTAATGAATGTGCAAGTCTTCAGCCGAATTTTGAAGAAAGCAAACGTTTTCAGAAGGCAGGGATGAGGAAAGGATGGCAAAACCAAAGTTCAATTTGATTGTTATATAGAAAATCTGAATATTAGTATATAATATAGTTAAGGCAAAATTCTGGAGGTAGTAAAATGTCATTTTAATGATGATTTTGTTGTCCTCCCACTTAAAAAAAATATAGTGGGTATGAGGGAAGTAAAATGAGTAAAATTTTTTCCCTGTTATTCATGTACTTTCATCTTATAAAAACACCTTTCTTTATAAATCATGATGGGAGAGAAAAATCATAACAAAAGGGTAATACCATGAGAGAGAAAAAAAAAAAAAAACAGAAAGAGAAAAAAGTGAACATAGCACATTGACACTAAAGCTTAACATAATATAAAATATTAATAAGTCATAGCTTAAAAATTAGAATTCCATTAATGAGAAAAGCCAATATGTTTGAGTGAATCTGCCTATAATGTTAATTTTTTTTAAAAAAGGAATCAATCCATTATTTTGTCTTACCATTGTACTTAGTAGCTTATTTGAATAAGCTGACAATGTTATTTTAAAATGTCTGACTTTTAAAGAAACTCAGTTCTCTCAGCCACTTAATAGATTTGGGTTCATGGAAACTGAATATTTAGTTGTTCTCTCTCATTTTTTTTTTTTTTGATGAATTGTGTGATGTACTAGGCCCATAGAATTTGGAAGTTTTGATAATCCATGGAGAATAATTGAAAGTTTCTGAGCTGGGAAGTGGTATGATCAGACCTGTATATCAGGAAGATTAAAAAGGCAGTTGTGTGGATAAAATGCAGTAGGGAGACATTAGGAACAAGGAAACCTGTGAAAAATCACTGTATCAGTGCAGGTGAGAGGTGATGTAGGCCCAAATTTATTTTGCCAATGGGAATGGTAAAGCAGAGTTGAATGTGAAATCATTCGTACATTTGTTGCTTTTTCAATGACTAGGGAGGGAGAGAATTTGGAACTCAAAAATTCTCAAAAAAAATGAATATTAATAATAAGTAATTTTAAAAAAGCAATTATGAAGATAAATTCAACAGTATTTAATGACATGGGACGAATGAGAGGGAAGAATTTCATAACTCATTTTCTAATCTTATAAGATTGTATATATATGTATATACATATTATATATATATATATATAATTTTATAATCTTATAAGTTTTTTTTAGCCCTTCTGGTAGATTATAGGTTTCTGGAGAGCAGGACCATAGAGTTCCTTTCCTTCCCCCCCCCTCCCCAGGATTCAGTGAATATGTGCATGTATTAACACATATTGCTATTGAATAGAAATTAATTATTTTACTGGTACCAGTGTGAATGCTTTGAAGAATGTCAATACCATTGAGAGCACTAGGAAAGTTAGAGGAGAAACTGAGTTTTAAAGAAATGTAATTAGTTTATATTTATATATACTCAATGGTAGATATTGTCATATTCAGATGAAGATATGTGGCAGGAAGCTGGTGGTTTGAATCTGGTACTTAAGAGAGGTCTGCAGTTTCCATCTCAGACACTCCCAAACTCAGGATTTGGGAGTGCTTCTCATTGAAGTTACAGTTGAAGCTGTTCTCTGGTTGATCTGTAATCAAACATAGAAGTTTTTCTGTATTTCTATGGGGCAGCATCATCTCTACAAAGATGGGCTATCCCCCTTTGCCTCTTTCCATTTACATGATCCCCAGACTGAGTAAATTGTGATTTGCTTTCCCCTCCAAAGCTTCCCTTGAAGTAATGGAAGGGGGGACACTGCGCTTGGTTTTAAGTACCCAGTTTGAGCTTGGTGTGAGTAGGAAGTTTTACAGTTTAGTTCTTCGGCAGCCAAGCCTGCCTGTCTGCACCAATGAGACATTGACAGCACCCTCTCCTCCCCCTTCCCCCCCACCTCCGCTCCTGCCTACACATGGATAGAGTGCTTACCTTCAGAGCTTGTTTCATGAATGAGGCCAGATGCATAACTCCACACTGATCATTTTCTGTCCCTCCCCTTTCTGCTTTATTTTAACTGCAGCCCCCCAGCTCCCAGCTGGCTCTCTTCCCTTCCCCCACTCGATAGAAGTTATTACATGAAGAGATCAGCTTACCAGTTGTCTTCAGAGCTGAGACTGAGAGCAGAGCTCCTGGTAGTAGAGAGAGAGAGAGAGAGAGAGAGAGAGAGAGAGAGCGAGCGAGCATGGTGCCTGTGTAGCAGAACTCCAGGGCTGGGATCCTGAGACACAAGTGCATCTGCTAGCTGTTAGTACTTGGCAGACGGATTTCTCCTCTAGGGTAGCTCTAACTTTGGGTAATAATGTTTGTCAGCTACCTGATATTAACATTGCTCTACGTTCAAACAGCAGTGTTAGCAAGACCTGAGGGAGAGGTAAGCCAAGCAAAATATCTTGTCAAAAGTTATATTCTTGTCAGTATTATGTTTCCTCTTCTATCTACCAAGAGGGATCAGGGAACAGTTTTTCTGTTGGACAATGGGTAATGTTCTGTCTTTAATTTTTACAATTGCCTTGCTTTCTTCTAGATATAGTCTTTTCCCCCTCACCTTCTCTCTTGGGAAAAAAAAACAATCCATAATCTTCTAAAATCGGTCTAACAACTGAAAAGAAACTTTTCCTCATATTACCATCCTGGGCACTCCTTTTTTTATGTGAGGGATTTCTCTGGCATGTACATTTCTCCTCCTAGTGATAATAAGAGAAGTAGTGCATACCTGATTCCAGGAAGGGTTGGAATTTTGTTTTCCTGTGCGTATTATATAGAAAGAAATGTGTACGATACTGAAGTAGTTATTTTTTCCCCTTTACCTTCTGTTTTTGCATTTCTTTAATTTGCTCTCCATCCTGCTCCTTACTTCCCTTTTTCTTCTTTCCTCCATGGTTTCATTGTTCCTATAAAATGTGTTTAGTCACCTTTGTGCCCTAAGTTTGAAGAGTGACAGCAGTGTGACAGGACCAGACATCAGGATCTTGAGTGTGCATGAGGTCCAGACGGGAGAGTGCCAGCAGGAGTGTGGGATGTTAGCTTGTTTATATGATGTTTCCAGAAATGTTTTTTTAAAAAGTCATTTGTCTTCATAGTGATCATCCTAATTTGTTTGCTAAAAAGGGGTTTGGCCTATTGTTGAACCTTGGGTACCATAGATAATTTTAAAATATTGGGAAAGAGGAATTAGGGGAAAATTTAGGTAGGAAGACACATCGAAATATGTCCCCTGTTCCCCAGCTATGGATAAGTATGTAACTCATTCTCCAACCCTTTGGATTCTTCTTTGACTTCCTACTCACAGAAGTCTGGTAGAATCATCCCTCATGCAATTGGAGAGATACAGTAGTTATCCAGAATTTCTTTTCCCTGGTGTAACAATAAGGAAAGTATCAAAAATCTAAGTGAAAAATCCATTTTTTGAAGGATGGTACTGAGGCTTCCTAGCCCTTTTTGTTTGGCTTGTCAGAGGACTGAGCAGCTTTGGGAAGCCTAGTGTAATTACTTTCCCTGCTAACAGAGAAGTGGAAGTGAAAATCCCTCCAAGTCAGCTGTGGTTTAGGGTGTGTCATTACTGAGGCTCCCAACCTCCATGTGGCTTCTAGGCATTGAAGTAGGAACCTCTCATATTAAACAGCGGTTGTTTTGGGTTATTAGTTCGTGAAGCCCTCTGCTCTCCACACAACAGTTTCTGTGTCTTTTGAAGAAATTAAAGTCCTGAATGGAGGTTTGGTGGGTTTGAATGCGTTAGTGATCTGAGTAGCTGAAAGCTGTTCATTGCCCTGTACTTGTAGCCAGAGTATTAAACTTCCCTGTTGATTTTTTTACTGTGCAAAGCAAATGACAAATGGGCTCCCTTAACTCAGGCTGAAGCACTTAAGCATGCTAGAGAGCTCATATGGAAAATATTTCTATCACGGCTGCATGCACATATGGTCTAGGGAGACCCCCATAAAGAGCAAATCACAGAGCAGCAACAATGCTACAGTGTGCCAATTACCCCTATTAGCAGAGAGAATGGGGACAGTCTCTGGACTTACCTGAAAACGACTAGCTACATTTGAAGGCCACAGTGGCATGTATGTTTTATGTGTGCTGTAAGTCATGTCATACACTTTGACCAAAGCTGATCTGTTAAACTTTATAATCAGCAAGGCAGATAAAAAATGAAAGGGGGATTATAAATGGATCTTCCATTTTTTGATGATATATAGACTGTATTCTAAAAAGGAAGCCAGAGAGGATCTGCCTTTCAGATCAAATTATATACACTTAATTATGAGACCTGATAGAGAAAACAGGAAGTAAAAAGGTGACTGGTTCTTTGTTTCTCCTTTGCTACAGATCATTGTATTAGGTGTGTGTGTGTGTGTGTGTGTGTGTGTGTGTGTGTGTGTGCGAGTATGTGTGTATATGTGTGTATATGTCTTTCTAGTTGCTGCAAAATTTTGACTCTGTAAATACTGTTTTGGGAAATTATTAGAATCTTTTCCCCTTTGGTGGAAATGAAGTGATGAGGAAGGAGAGGCCCCTTTGAAAAAGAATGTAGTTTATGTGAAGCTTTGAAGAATGTGGCATTTATTTATAAGAACTTCCCTCCCCCTTTTATTGCTGTGTTACTTAGAAAATTCACCCATAAACATGTGGCATAGTCCTGAAGTCACCAAGACTCCCCCCCCCAAACTCCTGCCCCACCGCCAGCTGGTTTTCTTGTAGGTTTTAATTATCTTCTCTTTGGATGTTAACAAAAACACATGAGTCAAATGAAGAGAAGAAACAAACTTCCCCAAACTGAAGGTTTTATCTTTCCGTCTTAAGAATTTTTTTTTTCCTGTGGCATTTGGCTTCTTAAAATCATGACGAGTTTTGGGAATAGAGTGGCTTGCCTTTTATGACTGTTCTTCTGTTACTTTCTAAGTATTTGATGTTCTCTTGGAGAGGAGAAATGCAGATGGGCTGGGTGGAGATAAGAAAGGTAAAAGCTCTGTGCATAGAAAAAGGAAGTTGACATCATAAATCTGAAACTACAATTGGAGTCCCTTTTCTGGCATAAATGGGCACTGGTGACTATAATGCCTGCCTTCCGAAACATGGATTTGATTTGCTAAGGTTTGGTTAGATCTACAATGAACAACTCATTCATTCTTTCATCTTTTCACGTTCTGTGTTTCAGGGGAGGCTAAAGTCAGATGGCGGGGATTTAAAGCATTCAGAATGTTGCTCTTAGCAGGAGGGTAACAACGGCAAAGACCTGTAAAGTTCAGTTTCCCTCTGAGGATCCCGGAGGAAGTAAAACAATGCAGAGAATTTAAGGTTGTATGTACCAGGAGAGTGCCAGAAGCCACTTTTCTTTGTAGGGGAGCAGCAAGAGGATAGAAGTATTTTTTCCTCTGGCTTCTGTGTAACTTGCCCTCTCTCTCAGATGGTTTTGTGAAGTAGAGACTTATGTGTTGAAGAATGAGAAACCTATAAGTGTTAAGTGAAATACCTTGTTTTTTCCAAAAGGAATAGATTTGCACATGGTGGTTTTAAGAAAGACAGGGATAGAAGGGCAAAAGAGATGGAGTTTTTGCACGTGTGTGTTTCTAGACTAGAGGTTTTATTTTTTTCCCTCTTACTGCTTATATGATATATTGCTGGTTAAGCAATCCCCTATAATTCTTTCTCTTTCATTGGAATTTACTTTTGTGAGGCTTGAAAAATTCAATAGGCTGACAAGTGAATTTTGCCATGGAGCCCCCTGCTGACTGCCAACCACCTCTGTGCTGCCAGAGGTCTGACAGTTCTTCATTAAGCCTGGATGATGGGATAGGCAACTAAGCAGAAACCAGTCATTTTCTTCTCGTCTCTACCCCCTGCTGTACCCCTAACTACACACCTTCTCCTGTGGCTAGACAGGCCTCCTCAATGAGCCATCCTCATTCCCAGTTCTGTGGCTTTGTTCCTGCTCTTCCCTCTTCTTAGAATGTTGTCCTCTCTGCTCATCCAAATCCTATATAACCTTGGAGATGTAGTTGCTTTCAAATCTTTCACCAAGTATTTTGCCACTATTCTGGTTCTCTCCTTTCTCTGAACACCTATGTTCCTGGTTTCTACCAGGCTGATTTAATGTCACCTGATTTAATATTGCCATCTGGTCCTTATTTTGTAGCTTTAGTATTTCATGGGTTAATTTTTGTTTTTCTTCTAAGATATATGCAACCCGCAAGTTAAGCATGTTATCACTAGGTAGTAGAAGTGTGTAATGATTCAAGATAATAGGCATCTGAGGCCATTTAGTTTATATTCCTTACTTTATATTTGAAATCAAGACTCAGAGAGAGATTGGATGGTGGAAGAGTAAAGGCAGAGACTCATGTGAGCTCTCAAATTCCCCTACAGACAACATTAAAATAATTCTTTAAAACAAATTCTGAAGCAGCAGAAACAAGAAAAAGATGGGTTAAAACAGTTTTCTGAACTAAGATAACTTAGATTAGCAGGAAAGTTCAGTCTCACTGGATTGAGAATGGAATAGAGTCCAGCATGCGCCACACTAGGAAGGCCATGCCAGGTAAGTTAGCATCAGGCTTTAGGTGGAAATGGGTATGTGTGACTGAATTAGCAGCAGTTTCTGGAGCTCTCAGCCTACAGACTACAAAAGGGTCAGACAACTAGTCAGAAGGAAGTTACAAGGAACTTTTTGCTGGTACTGTGAACAGGACTCTGTTGCCATAAGTAGTTCTGGATTGCTTCCAGGATGTAGAAGAGCATTTAGCAAGAGCAGGGACCCTGGACACAGTTCTAGGGTGGAAAAGAGTGCTTGTGGTCACTTATAGATAAGATCACAGGACAGGAGAGCAGTGACCACACATTTCTTTAGTTCATACCACCTTGAAAAAACTGAAATGTTACAGACACCCAAAACTAGTTCTGAAAATAGCAGCACAAAAACCCTGGAGATTGAGATAATGCCCTGTACACCCTGAAGAGCAGAACCCAACTTTAATATAAATGTGAAAGTCAAGAAACTGACTGAAAAAATGAGCAAACAACCACAATAAAAAACCTGACCATAAAAGTTACTATGGTAACAGGGAAGATCAAAACACACACTGAAAAGAACAACATCAAAACAGCTAAATATGTGTGTAGCCTCAAAGAAAAATGTGACTTGGTCTCAGGATAACCCCCCAAAAATCCTGTAAGAGATCAAAAAAGGATTTTAAAAATTAAGGAAGAGGAAGGGGGAAAGTGGGAAATGAAATAAGAGTGATGCAAGGAAATCATTAAGAAAAAGTCAATAGTTTGGCAAAAGAGACCAAAAAAAAAAAATCCACCAAGAAAATAACACCTTAAAAAACAGAATACTCTAAATGATAAAGAAGGCATAAAAATTTACTGTAGAGAAAAACTCATTAAAATCAGAATTGATCAAAAGGAAAAAGTATGTAAAAATTGCATGAAGAAAATAATTGCTTAAAAATTGGATTTGAATAAAGGGAAGCTAATGATACCCCCCCACACACACACACACTAAGAAAAAACATTAAAAGAATTAAGAAATCGAAGAAACTGTGAAATGTCTCATTGGAAAAATAATTGACATGGTAGATTGGGGAGAAGTAATTTAAAAAATTATTGGACTGTCTGAAAGACATGATTAAAAAAAAACTTAGACATATTTAAAAAAAAACCTGTCTATTTTAAAAACTTCAATAATCTTTTTTTGTTATGCTACATTATGCTACATATGAAAATGTTTGTTTTATTCCATAAATTTAAAATAAAATAAATATGTTTTTTAAATGCCAAGGAAAATGGCCCAATGTCCTACACCAAAAGATAAAATAGAAATTGAAAGAATATGCTGATTACCTCCTGAAAGAGATCACAAAATGAATATTCTCAGGAATATTTTAGCCAAATTCCAGATTTGTCAGATCAAGGAGAAAATACTAAAAGCTGACAGAAAGAAACAATTCATATATCATGGAACCATGTCAGGATAACTATGGCCATACTCTCCTTAGTTCATACCACCTGGAAAGAACTGAAAACTTATAGAGCCCCAGAACTAGCTCTGAAAATAGCAATGCAACACCACCAAAGTTTGGGATTAGCAACTTCTACATTAAAGGAGGGCAAAGAAACCAGGATTATAACCAAAAATCACCTACTAAGCAACACTGAGTATAACCCTTCAGAAGGGGAAATGAATTATTTGATGAAATAGAGGACTTTCAAGCATTCTTGATGAAAAGATTAGAGCTGAATAGAAAATCTGACTTTCAGATATAAAACTCAAGAGAAACATAAAGAGGTAAACAGTAAAGAGAAATCATAAGTGATTCAATAAATTTAAGCTGTTTATATTCCTATATGGGAAGATGATACTTGCAACTCTTAAGAATTTTCTTATTATTATGGCAGTTAGAAAGAATATATATATAGATAGAGTGGACTGTGATGGGATGATATAAAAAAATTTAACGGTAAAATTTAGGGATGAATTGGGAGAAGGGAAAATGCAGAGTTAGAATGAAGTAAATTATCTCACACAAAGAAGGTATAAAAGAGCTTCTACAATGGCGGGAAATGGGATGGGGGGAAGTGGCAAGCAACTCTTGAGTCTTATTGTCATCAGATTGGTTCAAAAAGGGAATAAAATACACACTTAATTGTAAAAAGAAATCCATCTTCTCCTCACAAAAAGTAATAAGAGAGGGGAATAAGAAAAAGTGAGATTAATGGAAGAGAGGGTATTACAGAATATAAATAAAGGTAATTTTGATTACATTAAACTAAAAAGGTTTTACACAAATAAAACCAGGGCAGTAAAGATCAGAGGAACTAGGGGGAAATTTTACAGCAAGTTTCTCCAGAAAAGAACTCATTTCTCAAATAATATAGAGAACTGTCATATTTATAAGAATACAAGTCATTCCTCAACAGATAGAGTCAAAGGATGTGAACAGGCAGTTTTCAGATGAAGTCAAAGCTATGTATAGCCATATGAAAAAATGCCTCTGAGGTAACCTTTTATCTGTCAGACTGGATAATATGATATAAAAGGGAAAATGACAAATGTTGGAGAGTCTGTGGATGAATTGGGAGACTAATATTCTATTTGTGGAGTTGTGAACTGATCCAACTGTCTTGGAGAACAATTTGGAACTATGCCCAAAGGATAATCAAACTGTATATACCCTTTGACCCAGCAACACCACTACTCGGTCTGTATTCCAAAGAGATTTTTTAAAATGAAAAGGATCTACATGTACAAAAATATTTATAACAGCTCTCTTTGTGGTGGCAAAGAATTAGAAACTGAAGGGATGCCTACTAATTGGGGGATGGCTGAACAAGTTGTAGTATAGGATTGTGATGGAAAACTATTATGCTATTAAATATTATGAGCAGGATGCTTTTTAATTTTTTATTAAAGCTTTTTATTTACAAAACATATGCATGGGTAATTTTTCAATATTGACCCTTGCAAAGCCTTTTGTTCCAAATTATCCCCTCCTTCCCCTACTCCCTCCCCTAGATGGCAGATAGTTCAATTCATGTTAAATATGTTAAAATATATTATATCCAATATATGTATGCATATTACACTTATCCTGTTGCACAAGAAAAATCGGATCAAGAAAGAAAAAACCTGTGGAAAAAAAAATGGAAGCAAACAACGACGCAGAGAGTGAGAATGCTATGTTGTAGTCCATATTCAATTCCCAAGGTCCTCTCTCTTATTGTAGATGGCTCTCTTCATCACTGAACAATTGGAATTGGTTCGAATCATCTCATTGTTGAGGAGAGCCATGTCTATCAGAATTGATCATCATATAGTCTTATTGTTGCATCCAAGCAGAATGCTTTCAGAAAAACCTGGAAAGACTTAAGCTAACTGATGCATTGAAATAAGTAGAAACAGAAGAACATTGTACCCATTAATGACAATATTGTTAAATGATCAACTGTGAATGACTTAGCTATTCTCAGCAATACAATGCTCTAAGACAATTCCAAAGTGCTTTTGATAGAAAGTTATATCCTCATCCAAAGAAAGAACTGAAAGAGTCTGAATGCAGATCAGCATCAGCAAAGCACACTCTTACACAATTTTTTTTTCTTGATCTATGTTTTCTTTTACAAATGACTGATATGGAAATATATTTTGCATGACTGCACATGAATAATATATATCAAATTGTTTATCTTCTCAATGAGAAGGTAGGAAAAGGAGAAAGAATTTGGAACTTTAAAAAAAATTTAAAAGCAAATATAAAACAAAAAAGTTTTTACATGTAATTATAAAATATTCATTAATTTCTCTCCCACCAAAAGCAGAAACTAAATCTCTGAGGGTTAAGCAAGTTGTTCAAGGTGAAAAGAGTAGTAACAGAAATGAAATTTGGACTCATGACCTTAAACTCCTAAGGGAACATTTTTTCTACTAAATGATGTTCTTCTTTGCTGTCTAAATAAGGAGCAAGCTTTCCCTGTGATCAGCCAAGAATATGCCTCAGCACAGGGGAGTGGAAAAAGCATTAACTCTATGTACACATCCTGACTGCCACTTACTAAGTGTGAAACCTTGGATATGACCTTGCACAAGCTTCATTATTTGCAGAGTGCAAATTGATTGTCTTTGTCTAGGTCCCTTCCAGTTCTAAATCTGTGATCTTTTTTTTTTCTTTTTAAAAAAAATTATTATTTTTTGACATTTACTTTTATAAGATTTATATATGTATGTATATATATATATATAATGATATTAAACACATTCACATATTGTGAAAGAAAAATCAGAACAAAAGGGAAAAACCAAAAGAAAGGAAAAATAAGAAAAAAGTGAAAATAGTATGTTTCAATTTGTACTAAGACTCCATAGTTCTTTCTCTGAATGTGGACAGCATTTTTCATCATGAGTCTTTTGGAATTGTCTTAGAGGGTTTTATTACTGAGAAAAACAGTCTATCAAAGTTGATCATCTGCACAAGGTTGCTAAGTACAATGTTCTCCTAGTTCTGTTCTGATCCTATTTTGAAGCTATAAATTTTGAAACCAACACTTGATTCAAAAGTATGACTTCCTATTAAACAAATCTACTTGGTTTTGTACTGCATTTCTCTTATGATTGTCTTCTTTCTCTACCATTTTTTGGTCATTCCTTCTTGTACCAATATCTTCTCTCTGTGTATTTCTTTGGGTAAGTCATTTAATTCTTCTCTAAGCTTCAGTTTCCTCATCTGTAAAATGGGCATAATAATAATGGCTGTTTCACAGGGTTGTTGTAGCAAAGGAGTCAAAGTATATAAAGTATTTTGCAAACCTTGAATTACCATGTAAATGTTAGGTGCTTTATCATCATCATCAATTCTTACACACATATATAGTTGAAACCTTCACCTGATCCTGCCATTTACTCTTGCTATTTTTTTATTTTTTTACCTTCCTTTCACTGCTTATCTTATAAAGTAAATGATCTATCTAGACATCCCTCCTTTCTAAACCATGCACTCCTAATCTCTCCGTAGTTTGGCCTCTTAAATTAACTAGCACTACAGTATCTTGCTTCCTCTACCAATTATTTTTTTTTTTCTGCTGAGGCAATTAGGGTTAAGTGACTTGCCCAGGATCACACAGTGTTGTGTCTGAGGTCAGATTTGAACTCAGGTCCTCTTGACTTCAGGGTTGGTGCTCTATCCACTGAACTACCTAGCTGTTCCTGTACCAGTCTTCTCATTCTTTCATTTCTAGCTTTTTTATTGACTTTTCATCTTTCAGTCATCTATTGAATGTGAATATTCCACAGGTTTTGACCTTAGATCTTATTTGATATACTTTCTTACGTTCAGAGCCTATCTAGTCAATCAGATTCAACTGTCTGCTTATTTTATGGCGAAGAACTCTCATACTTCAACGACATCCCAGTTAGACTGTGTATGTTGCCACCAGCACTTCAAATTTAACATTTATGATAGTAAGCTCATTCTTTTCTTAATACAAACCACATATTCTACCTGACTTCAGTTTTTCTGCTAATGGTGATGCCATCTTCCCAGTTGTCCAGGTTTATAACCTTGGTATCACCTTTTGCTGATTATTTGTCCTCAGAGTGCAAGGTTCAATTAATCACCTCTCGGTTCTTCATTTTTAATATCTCTTGGGTGCATTTTTTACATTTATATTCCATCAGTGGAGGCAATCTAGTTCAATGGAAAGAGTAGTGGCTTTGGAAACTGAGAAGGTAGATCTGAATTGCAACTCTGCCACTTGCTATCTGTGTGACTTGGGATAAGTCATTTCATTTCTTTGCAATTTCAGTGTTTGGTTTGTAAAATGAAGAAATTGGCCTTGACTATTTTTAAAGATTCTTCTTCTCCAAATCTGTGATTCTATAATCCTACATCCTTTCTTGCCAATTCTCACTACCACTACCTAGTTCTTCTGAACTACTGAAATAGTTCCCTAACTTCTTTTTCCAATCCATGACATATTTTTTAAATTTATTTTTATTATTATATCTTTTTGTTTACAAATATATGTATGGGTAATTTTTTCAACATTGATTTTTGCAAAACCTTCTGTTCCAAAATTTCCCTTCCTTGCCTCCACCCCCTCACCTTAATGGCAGGTAGTTCAATACATGTTAACTATGTTAAATTATATATTAAATCCAATTTATCCATGACATATTTTTACTAAATTAGTTTTCTTAAAGTTGTTGTAGAAAATATAATGAACTCTTCTTTTTAAAATCTTCCCCTTTCTACAGGTAGTCCAGGCAAAACATTACCACCTCAAGGAGGCCTTTTTCCCCCTTTTAGAAATTATCCCTCTCCAAATCTTGTCTATCTACCTGTGTGACTGTATGTGTCTCATTTTTCCTTTTTTTTTTTTTTTATCTTTCCCTCTTTTCTCTTTCATAATTTACATCTTGAAAATTTCCTATTCCAATTGGTGAATTACAAACCATGGGATGGTATCTTTACTTTTTCTGAAAACTTTGAAATATATTCCCCCAAAATCTAGAGTACCAAGAGATGTTTCCCAAATACTTGAGTTGGTCTGTAGTACACTCTGATGAGAATATTGTTCTTATTTATACTGTTAATCTTTCTACTTCCAGGATTTCTTCACATGTGTATATCTTTGCTATTCCAATATCTTTCTCCCCATTATTTTATTTTTCATCATCTATCAGGTCATTTGCCTTGTTGCTAAGGGTGTGCTTGTAAATGATGAAAAACTCACCAAAATGGTAGGTAGAGAATTGGTATCAATTTCTGAGATATCAATACTCCCACCAAAAATTTCACAATTGACTCTGAGCCAAAAGGAGCCAGATCCTGCAGATATTGCTCTTAAGTACCCTCTGACACTTAAGATCTCTAGTTCTAGGATCTAGTTTTATTCCTATATATCCTGGCTCCTATCTTAGACTTTGCCTCTTTGGAATCTGGGAGCATTTGATACTATTTTTTTCTTCTAATATAGATTTTCTCTATGGTACCTACATAGTCAGTTTTCTCTGTCTCCAATTCTTTTTCCATTTATAGTCTATTTGCTCAGATTTCTAAAACTCTAGGCATATGTATTCTTCCGTTTTAGGTTCATTGCAACACCCAGGAGCTCTACATTCTTATAATTTAAACCACAGTACAGAAATCTTAATCCCTTTCTCAGACACTACCTTCTAAATCAGCTGTTCACTTTCAAATTCTCCTTTTCTCTCATAAAGTCCTTGACTCTGATTGGCAGCAATGATAAAACAGCACTTGTGGCCTTAAGACCTTTAGTTTTTTGACCAAAACTTTGTAATCTTTAATTCCTCTTGGATTCATTCTGGCAGAATCATCTGTGTTCACATACTAGATGACTGTAGTTGTCCAGGGTGGCAAGTCATGGGTAGGGCCATTAGAAGATGCTAGACTTGGATTTCAGAAGACCTGAGATCAATATCTTCCCAGGACAATATATGTGTGACCCTAAGCCAGACCCTTAACATTTCTCATCTTTAGTTGCCTCATCTTTCAATGGAAATAGAACCTGTTTCCAGGGTTATTGTGAGGATTAAATGAATTAACAAATAGAAAGTATTTTACAAAAACTGAAGTGCTAAATCAAAAGTCACTATTATTATTTCTTTTTTTCATACAATGACTACATTCCCCAGTGAAGACAACTTCTTGAAACAGTCACAATCATCGGCCACCACTACCAAAGTCTTCTTTCTTTGATCTTTACTAATGCATCTTTCATTTGGGCGAACCTTATAGATCATGCCTTGGAGTTTAAGCGTTATCTTCACCTTCAAATGGTTTAGGATTTTCCTCTTCAGTAGGAACCCCACATATGTTACTTTACTCCCCAGTATTCAACAACCTTTTTTTTTAAAAGCTTTCTCTTCCACATCACTTGCTTCCCTTCTTCAATATCCCAATAGAGGTTTGATAAATAGTAAACTAGTAGTTGATATAGAAAATACATATTTAAATGTTGCAAAATTCAATGATTCATTATCCAGGAATTCAGTTCAGGAAGGCAGTTTGGGCTTTTTCTAAGTATATCCTTTTTGGAACATAGTAGCAGAGCCTTTGCAACATATTATTGCTTCTGTCTAACTAAAAATTCATTACAAGCGTCTCAGCAGTAATAATGTCTGGAAGCACTATAGTATTTACAAAAGAACTTGTATACATTATCTAATTTTACCTTCACAATAATGCATTGAAGAAATTAAGGCTCAGACTCATTAAGGCTCTCCTTGGTTCACAAAACAATGTTGTCAGAGGTAAGATTTACACTCAGTTCTCTTAGACGGCAGTATTTAACACTATCCTCCAAGTGATGATGTGAATCAATGCAGTGCATTTTTAGATGAGGGACTGTATTTTCTTTCTTTTTCTATCTTTCTCCTTCCTTCTCCATCAGGGAGTACCCTGATCTTACAGGGAGTTCCCATCTTACACTTAGTAGGCATTTAATAAAAGTTTATCGACATTTGCAACTATGATTCACCACTGGATTGCTGAGTCCTGTGTCTGAGCACACATTTACTCTCTTAAGTCTTTTGCTTGGGACCTAGGAATGTATTTTGGACCTAGTTCAGTCCTGAAGGAGGTTGGTTTTTAATGAAAAAAATTATGCTCTCTTTTTTCTTACTCTTTGACTCATTATATTTCCCAAGTAAATTTGTTTAAAGCTTACATTTTGGCTCATGTCTAGATCTTCCCATTGGAAAGGACTAGGAAATTAAAATGTGTAATGTAAATAAACCATGGAACAGCTTTCCCCCCTAAGCCCAAAAGAAATGCTACAAGATTTATACTAACAAATTCAGTAACATATTTTGCTCACACTTTTATCCTTTTTGGAAGGTTTATAATTAAACCTCCTTAGAATGTAATGTGTTCTGAGAAAACTTATGATTTGACAAAAACTGCTAGAAAAATTGGGAAATACTATGGCAGAAACTAGACAGACCAACATTGCATACCTATACCATGATAAGTTCAAAATAAATACACAATTTAGAGGTAAACAGTATAAAACATAAACAAATTAGTAGAGTGAGGAATAAATCATTTCTTGCGTCTGTGGAGAAGGGAAATACTTATGACCAAAGTAGATAGTCTTGATTACATTAAATTAAAAAAGATTTTGTACAAGGAAAACAGATATTAGAAGGAAAGCAGAAAGATGAGAAATAATTTTATAGCAAGTGTCTCTAATAAGAGCTTTGTTTCTCAAATATATAAAGATTTGATTCAAAATTATAAGGATGCAAGTTATTCCCCAATGAATAAATGGTCAAAAGATAGAGACAGATAGTTTTCAGACAAAGAAATTGAAGTTGTAGAAATCCTCTAACTCACTATTAACTAGAGAAATTCAAATTAGAATAACTCTGAGATACAACATCACATCTATCACTTTGGCTAATATGACAGTAAAGAAAAATGATAAAGGAGAAGAAATGGGAAAATTGGGACACTGACACATTGTTGGTAGAACCACAAACTGATCTAGATACTCTAGAGAGCAATTTGGAACTATTTTTAAATGGCAATCAAACTGTGCATCCCCTTTGATCCAACAATATTACTACTAAGTCTGTTTGCCAAAAAGATAATAAAAAAAAAAAGGAAAAGGAACTGGGTTACAAAAATATTTATATAAGCTCTTTATGTGGTAGTAAAGAATTGAAAATTCAAGAGATACACATCAATTGGGGAATGGCTGAATAAGATTTGGTGCATGGATGTAATAGAATACTGTTGTGCAATAAGAAATGCTGAACAGGCAGATTTCAGAAAAATCCAGAAAGACTTACATGAACTGATGCTAAGTGAAGTATAGAGGACATTGTACACAGTAACAATAGTATTGTGTGATGATCAACTATGATTGACTTAGCTCTCCTCAGCAATACAATAATCCAAGACAATTATAAATGACTCGATGGAAAATGCTATCCACATCCAGAGAAATATGGAGTATGGATGAAAATTGAAGCAAAATATTTTCACTTTGTGTATGTGTGTGTCTTTTCCCTTTTGTTCTGTTTCTTCTTTCATGACATAATTAATGTGGAAATAAGGTTACAAAAATGAATGTTAAAAACTATCTTCATGTATAATTGGAAAAAATACTATTAAAAACATAAAAAACATTAAAAACCATAACATATAATGGTCTGTGGGGCTACCAAATAGAAATTCCACATTTTAGCTCAGTTCTACATTGTCCAAAAAACTCATAACTTAGGATACGGCCCCACAGTAGGCTCATCCTCTTATTGGTGCTCATTATCTATAAAGGCATTTGGAATAGGTGGTAGGAATCTTCTCCTTGTCACCAATCAGCTCTCACCAAAAGGATGCAGGAACAGTAGATTTCCCAAGTCCAGAAGTTTGCTTTTAGGCTTGAACACATTCACCTTGGAATGGATGATTGTTTACCTAAGATTAAAAAATATAAATAAAATTTAAAAAGAGATAATTCCAAGCCCATGTTCAGACTTGTTTAGTTAGGACATGTACTTCAGATGCCAATTGCTTGCAATTATTGCCCCTCTCTCATTTTGGGAAACAAAATAATTTTGGTGAGATCTATAGTGAGAATGAAAAGAGCTCTAAGAATGGGGTCAATCTCTTAAATATCTATAGATTCATTGGCTCTTCCTCCTCAGTGAGCAGTATGCATATTGCTTTATCATCTTGAATTTCCAGTTTCTTCAAACTGAGTCATGTGTGGCCAAAACCAAGAAGGTCATCTTTGTTTTTTTTTTATTTTTATTTTTTTTAATAGCCTTTTATTTACAGGTTATATGCATGGGTAACTTTACAGCATTAACAATTGCCAAACCTCTTGTTCCAATTTTTCACCTCTTCCCCCCCCCCTCCCCTAGATGGCAGGATGATCAGTAGATGTTAAATATATTAAAATATAAATTAGATAAACAATAAGTATACATGACCAAAACGTTATTTTGCTGTACAAAAAGAATCAGACTCTGAAATATTGTACAATTAGCTTGTGAAGGAAATCAAAAATGCAGGTGGGCATAAATATAGGGATTGGGAGTTCAATGTAATGGTTTTTAGTCATCACCCAGAGTTCTTTCTCTGGGCGTAGCTGGTTCAGTTCATTACTGCTCCATTGGAAATGATTTGGTTGTTCTCGTTGCTGAGGATGGCCAGGTCCATCAGAACTGGTCATCATATAGTATTGTTGTTGAAGTATATAATGATCTCCTGGTCCTACTCATTTCACTCAGCATCAGTTTGTGTAAGTCTCTCCAGGCCTTTCTGAAATCATCCTGTTGGTCATTTCTTACAGAACAATAGTATTCCATAATATTCATATACCACAATTTATTCAGCCATTCTCCAACTGATGGGCATCCATTCAGTTTCCAGTTTCTAGCCACTACAAAAAGGGCTGCCACAAACATTCGTGACATACAGGTCCCTTTCCTTCTTTAGTATCTCTTTGCGATATAAGCCCAGTAGTAACACTGCTGGATCAAGAGGTATGCACAGTTTGATAACTTTTTGAGCATAGTTCCAAACTACTCTCCAGAATGGTTGGATTCTTCACAACTCCACCAACAATGCATCAATGTCCCAGTTTTCTCGCATCCCCTCCAACAATCATCATATTATTTTTCCTGTCATCTTAGCCAATCTGACAGGTGTGTAGTAGTATCTTAGAGTTGTCTTAATTTGCATTTCTCTGATTAATAATGACTTGGAGCATCTTTTCATATGACTAGAAATAGTTTCAATTTCTTCATCTGAGAATTGTCTGTTCATATCCTTTTACCATTTTTCAATTGGAGAATGGCTTGATTTTTTATAAATTAGAGTTAATTCTCTATATATTTTGGAAATGAGGCCTTTATCATAACCTTTAACTGTAAAAATATTTTCCCAGTTTATTGCTTCCCAAGAAGGTCATCTTTGGGCATGCATTCTTCCCTCTCTCTTATAAATAGATGAATTAGTGAATTCTTTCATCTGTGTTTAACAGATGAATAGCTAGAGGAAGAAGTTTGTGCCTAGTGCCGACGAAGAGGTAAGGACAGGACCAAATGGTGCTTTAAAACTGAATGAAGAAGCATGATCTGTGAGTAGGTTCAAAGATAAATAAGATGATCACAAAGAAGGTTGAATTTCCACACAGAATTTACACAATTTTTTCTAGGTATATCTTTGTAGGAGTTTGAGGTTTGTGGTGATAGTTTTTTTATTAGCCTGGCCTAACCAAAAAAAAAAAAAAAAAATCACTTGCACTGATGCATTGTTGGTGGAGTTGTGAATAGATCCAACCATTCTGGAGAGCAATCTGGAATTATGCCCCAAAAGTTATCGAACTGTGCATACCTTTTGATCCAACAGTGCTACTATTGGGCTTATACCCCAAAGAGATACTAAAGAAGGGAAAGGGACCTGTATGTGCCAAAATGTTTGTGGCAGCCCTGTTTGTAGTGGCCAGAAACTGGAAAATGAATGGATGCCCATCAATTAGAGAATGGTTGGGTAAATTGTGGTATATGAATGTTATGGAATATTATTGTTCTGTAAGATATGACCAGCAGGATGAATACAGAGAGGCTTGGAGAGACTTACATGAACTGATGCTAAGTGAAATGAGCAGAACCAGGAGATCATTATATACTTCAACAATGATACTGTATGAGGATGTATTCTGATGGAAGCGGATTTCTTCAACAAAGAGAAGACCTAACAGTTTCAATTGATCAATGATGGACAGAAGCAGCTACACCCAAAGAAAGAGAACTGGGAAATGAATGTAAACTGTTTGTAGTTTTGTTTTCCTTCCCGGGTTATTTATATCTTCTGAATCCAATTCTCCCTGTGCAACAAGAGAAATAATTGGCTCTGCACACATATATTGTATCTAGGATATACTGTAACCTATTTAACATGTATAGAACTGCTTGCCATCTGGGGGAGGGGGTGGAGGGAGAGGGAAAAATCAGAACAGAAGTGAGTGCAAGGGATAATGTTGTAAAAAAATTACCCTGGCATGGGTTCTGTCAATAAAAAGTTATTTTAAAAAAATAAAAATCAAGAGGGGAAAAGTAAAAAAAAAATCAGATGTATCAGGAAGATTACCAGCAAGTAGCTTCAGTAGCATAATTTTTTGAAGAAATGACCATTTCTAAGTGACAATAGCAGATAGTTTACTTAGTGTGGTTCCATTAGTAACAACATATTTTGAAAGTATGTTAAATTAATAAACATGCCATCTGAATAAAGTAGATTTAGAAGTAGAGGAACTAGATCCAAATGTTGATTTTTTTTTTATTATCCTACCACTTAGAATCTATGTGTTATATGGCAATTCATTTCACCTTTTGTTATGGGCCAGCACTCTATACTTGAAATAAGGATTTTTACAAAGTGCTAACTCAGTGGAATTGATGAGACAATGGTTATCTAGTTTAGTGTGGTGATTAATAGTTCTCTAGTTTAGTACATGTACTTAGTACTTAATATACTACAAGATTGAGACTTATTCTACAAGATTCATACCTATGATAATGTAATTATAATAGTGCATATAAGCTGGGACAAACTCAGCCAGATTCATTCCATCTCACACCACCCTGGTGGCAGGCCTGTTCTCCTTCATTTCTCTACTGAGACCAAGACACATTTTGGAAGACCTCAAGAAAGCTAGCCTGGGCCCCAGGCAAGGAAACTAGACTGTGAAGGAGATAATAAAGAATTTGGACTTTAACACCTGGCTATTCTGGTGGTGATTACTTTGCTGAAACAAAGACTGCTCCAGAGATCTCCAGAAAACCAACCAGAACACTACAACCTTTCTCAGCCTTGGTTCCTTCATATTTAAAATAAAGAGGTTGAAATAAATGATCTATAAGATCCTTTCTAGCTCTAAATACATCATCCTCTGATGCTCTGTATTAAATTATACTTTAAAATTTACTATGCCAAACATTTTTGAGCATTCTCGGTTACAAATAAAATATTCTCTTTAATTTAAATTGATATAGTGATTTGAGATCTACAATGAATAAGCTTTATTTTAAGAAAATAAGCATTGCATTTCATTCACTGACCTTCTCTAAGAACATTTATGTTTCCCTTCTTCTCCTTACTCCAAAGTATAAAACAAAACAGAAAGGGTAAGGAAAATTCATGAAGTGTGTGTGTGTGTGTGTGTGTGTGTGTGTGTGTGTGTGTGTGTGTAGAGAGAGAGAGAGAGAGAGAGAGAGAGAGAGAGAGAGAGAGAGAGAGAGAGAGATGATTGTTCCAGGTGCTAAAACTTCAAGGAAATTTTATATCACCATTCTTAACACTAATCACTTAATTTGGGTAGCCCCTTTCATATGTGATATTATTTGATTATATATATGCTATCATCTTATAACTAGTCAATTATATCAGGATCTTTAGCTGCTTTCCCATCAAGATTGTTAGGAAAAAAGATAAATGGTTCCCAAATGGTTTGTTTTTTTATACAGTAAGATTTTACTTGCTCAAGTAACTTCATTTTAATGTCACCTTGCCCTCAAACCCCAGGAAATCAAATCTGTGGGTTTACTTAGACTGGGTTCAAACTTGGGGAATCTCATTATCATATTCTTTGGCTCATGTGCACATTTAGAGTTTCCCCAGGGAATATAAAAATTTTACTTGTTTTTGAAGTCAGTACATCAGGTACTGGATCATTTCTAAGTTTATAGAAGAAAGGAAAAAGTGTTTTCAATTCCCATGCAAGCATTCATACTAACATAATATTGAATATAGGAAAGGGTAAACTGATTGATTGGTCAATTATATTTTTAAAAATTATTGTTTAGCTTTTGCTTTTACATTACCAAAATTTCCAAATATTTCCTTCCTTGTTCCCCCTTATTCAAACTAAAAGAATACTAAATATAAATCTTAAATACTGAAGTCTCAGAAAAGGAAATAAAAGTAGCTACAAAGCAACTACCAAAAGAAACAAACTCATAGTCCTGATGCATTCACAGAAGAAAGTTATTAATATTCTAAAGAACCATAGAAGAAATAAAGGTCAGTATTCAAGAAATCATTTACCTTGACTAAGCTGGATGTATACCAGAGATATAAAGATGGTTCACCATTAAGAAAACAATCAAGATAATTAGTCATATTAAAAATAAAAATACCACAGAGCACATGATTATATTGACAGTTGTAGAAAAATCCTTTGACAAAGCATAATATTCATTTATGCTGAATACTCCACAAGACCTTTGTTAATATCATAAAAACACAGAACCAAAACTAAGCATCATATGCAATAGGGATACACTAGAATCTTTCTTAATAAATATAAGGATGCCTACACTGCTCACTATTATTTGATACAGTTGTAGAAATGAAATCTGAGAAAAAAATCAATGGCAAAATGATATATTAAGATGGTATAAAATTATCCCTATTAAAGACAATGTGATGATTTACTTGGAAAGTGTTAGTATCTCCATTCAGATGCTAATTGAAACAATAATATTTCTGTATAATAGCAGTACAAGAAGCAATAATAGGAGAGGAGTTCCCATTTCAAATAAATACAAAATGTATAAAATACTTACAAGATTAATGTACCCAACATATAAAATGCATGTATTAATTCAACTACAGAGTGCTCCTTAAAGAAATAAAGAATAACTTTGAAAAGTTATAAGAATATTCAGTGTCCATGGCTAGGCTGTGCCAGTGTTGGCAAAGATACTGAAGTGATTTGCCAGCTCCTTCTCTAACTCATTTTACTAAAGAAGAAAATGAGGCAAATCAGGGAAAGTGATGTATCTAAGGGCATACAATTAGCAACTGTCTGAGGCCAGGATATGAACTCCTGATTCCAGGCCCAGTGGTTATCCACCACACCACCTGTATGAATTCTTCATCAAAATTCTCTATTAAAGAGTTAAGCTTGTCAAGGAAACTTGCTAGTTTGGGGCAGGAGATTCAGAAGGGTCTTAAGGTTTGTTGTTGTTGTTGTTGTTGTTGTTGTTGTTGTTGTTGTTGTTGTTTTTAGAAATGCTCTTTTAATTAAGAAAAAATTATTTTTTACATAGCAATTCTGTTATATATACATATACATATATATTTCAGAACTGCTTCATCTTTTTCATAGATTTGTAAGATGCCTGGACTAAAGTGACAGTAATAAAGTTGAAGCAAAGGATGTTAATGACTTGTTTAACTTTGTTTCATTACTATTATTAAACATTAACTAACCTAAACATAAGAATAGTCAAATAGTTAATTTTGTATTAACTTTTATTTAACACTTTTCCAAAAAGTATTCTACAAAAAACCTTATATGGCATTACCCATGGATTTTACAAATGGAAATATTGCTGTATCAATTGGCTAAAGACTATGGCTATTTTCCCCATAAGTATTATATGTTGGCATGCATCTTTAATTTTGGTTTTGTTTTATTTTGACCTTTTAAAATATTACTTTTCTTTTATTTAAAATAAAACTTTTGCTGATTCATTCTAATGTCAATACATTTATTTACTTTGGCATTAGAGATTAATATGAATTGAAAGAAAACATACAAGAATGTTTAGAAATTTCAAGTTCAGACATTCTTAATGAATAACTGGAGTAAAAGCCATAACAAGGTTATATGAGGATGAACAAACATAACTTACCTGCAGAGTTTTTTCCTGTTAAATCCTAGAACAAAGGCAGAACAATTACCTTTTTAACCAAGCAGCTCTTTATCCCAATTAAAAATGTCTTCCACTTTTCCTATTTTCTGTTTGTTTTGAAGGAATATCAGTGTTTTTTCTTCATTAATGCTCTACAACTTTATTCAGTTCAGTAAGAATTTATTAAATGCCTCTTAAATGCCTATTAAATGCCTATTAAATTTATTAAATTCTAGCCTCCTTACAATGTCTTTCTAAGTATAGAGAAGAAACTAAATTTCTTATAATCTATAATGATGTATTGAAATGTATTTAATTTTAAAATATTACAGAGAAGGAAAGAGAATGGAAGAGAGTGAGGGGGAAAAGGAGAGAAATAGGGAGGAAGAGAAAGAGGGGAGAAGAGAAGTTGGGAAGAAAGAAAGGGAGATGAGGATGGAGCTTGATGTATAGAAATGACAATTGAACCGATGAGAGCTGATGAAATCACTTATCAAAAAGAAAAAAAAAAAGGGAAAGTGGGCCAAATACAAAGCTTTGGAAGACAGCAAAGGAAATTGAGTAAGTCTCCTCATAGAAGAGGATGAAAGTAATGTCTCAAAGATACAGAGAAGATAGAATATTTAGGAAGAAAGGATAGTGAGAAACAAGTAAGAGATCAATAATATTGAACACAGAGAGATTAAAAAGGATGATGCCTGAGTATGGAAACTGGATTATCAAATGTGATAGTTTTATTCATGTGGGGAAGATGGAAATGTATTCTGAGTACTATGAATCATTTAATTAAATGAATGTGTGAATACTATAGCATAATTTTAGCTTTATATTGGCATCTCCTTTTATTATTTTTTTTTGGTAGTACACTTTCTTTCTAGATTATACCCAGCTGTCTTTTGTATTTGGCACTTCAAGTGTCTGAACATTTTAAAGGAAATTAATGAACAAAATATCAATCCTGAAATTACTACAAGAAAAACAGAAGAGAGGAGGATGCAATATTAGAGAATAGATATATGAAATCGTAGTATTAGCTTTCCAGAACCTACCATTTTATCCTATATTGTAAAAGCACTTCCTTGCAACCTTTTTTTATGAGAGAAAGTTTTCCCCATCCTACTTCTTTTTTTATTCTTCTCCCTCTTTATCACCCCTTCATTTTGGAGGGAGAAGAGGTAGAGGTAATTCCATCTTAATCAACTCATGCCCATGCCCTCTGCCTATATGGATTTGTCTACATAGAATCCTTCTAACTGCTCTAATAATAAAGTTCTTTGAAATTATTTGTATCATCTTTCTACAAACGAATGTAAACAATTTAACTTACTGACTCCTTTATGATTACTCTTTCATGTTTACCTTTTTATGCTTCTCTTAAGTCGTGTGTTTGAAAATCAATTTTCTATCTCCTGTCTTTTCACTTTAATATTCTTTATTTCATTAAATATTAATTTTTCCCTTAAAGGGTTTTTACTCAGCTTTGTTGGGTATGTTATTCTTAGTTACAATCCCACAAACAAGCTTACTCTTTTGCTTTCTGAAATATATTCTAAGTCCTCTGTTCCTTTAACATGAAAACTGGTAAGTTTTGTGTGATCCTGACTATGATTGCATGATATTTGAATTGTCTTTTTTTCTGGCTGCTTGCAATATTTTCTCTTTGATCTGAAAGCTCTGGAATTTGGCTATAATGTCTCTCGGAGGTTTCATTTGGAGACCTCTTTTAGGAGATGATTATTAGAATTTTTCAATTTCTATTTTATGCTTTGGATTTAAGATAAAGAATTTTTTTCTTTATAAATTTTTGAAATATATCTAAACTTTTTTTTATCATGAATTTCAAGTAGTCTATTAATTCTTAAATTATCTCTCCTTAGTCTATTTTCCAAGTAGGTTGTTTTTCAAGTGAGATATTTCACATTTTCTAGGTTTTTTTTATTCTTTGGCTTGGTTTGATGATTTCATGATATCTCATGGACATCTTACTGAATTCTAATTTTAAAGGAATTTTTTTGTCTTAATTCTGCTTTTTAAGGACCATTTTCTTCATTGATTTTTGTATCTTCTTTCCCATTTGACTTATTCTGCTTTTTAATGAGTTTTTTCTTCAGGGAATTTTCATTCCTTTTTAATCATTAGGTCAATTTGGTTTATGTATTTTTTAAAGTGTTGTATTACTTTTATTTATTTATTTACTTTTATTATTTTTTCCACTTAAAAGTAATACTTATTTTTAGCATTCATTTTACTCCAAGACAATAAGCAATTTTGATATAGGTCATACATGTGCATTACAAAAATATATACATATTACTCATGTTGTAAAAGAAAACAGACCAAAAAAAAAAATCTCGCCCCTAAAATAAAGAAAATGAGAAATAGTATGCTTCAATCTTTATTTAGACTATTACATTTTTTTTCCTGGGGTTGTATAATATTTTTCATCATGAGTCCTTTGGATTGTCTTGGATTTTTGCCTTGCTGAGAATAGCTAAGTTAGTTACAATTAATCATCATACAGTATTGCATATTCTATGCAATGCTCTTCTGGTTCTGTTCACTTTACTTTGCATCAGTTCATGTAAGTCTTTCTAGATGTTCTTGAGATCCTTTTGCTCATCATTTCTTATAACACCATAGTATTCTATTACATTCATATACCACACTTGTTTAGTTATTGCCCAATTGAGGGGCATCCCCTTAAATTTCCATTTCTTTGCTATTACAAAAAGAGATGCTATAAATGTTTTTGTATAAATGTGTCTCCCTTTCCCCCTTTTATTTCTTTGAGATAGTCATAGCTGGGTCAAAGGGTATGCACAGTTTGATTGTCCTTTGGACATAATTTCAAACTTTTCTAGAATGATTGGATCTACAAACAACATATTAGTGCCCTAGCTTTCCCACATTTGCTCATTTATCCTTTTTCTTTTTCCTCACATTAACCAATCTGGTAGGAGTAAGGTGATACCTCAGAGCTGTTTTAATCTGCATTTCTCTAAACAACAGTGAATTGGAGCATTTTTTCATATGACTTTCATATAACTTTGATTCTTTGTTCATATCTTTTGATCATTTATCCATTAAGGAATGACTTGTTTCTTATAAATTTGATTCAGTTTTCTGTATTTTTGAGAAAGGAGCCTTTACCAGAGATATTTGCTGTAAAAATTGTTTCCCAGTTTTCTGCTTTCCTTCAAATATATATATATATATATGCATTGGTTTTGCTTGTGGAAAAACTTTTCCATTCTTATATAAAAAATAAAAAATCTATTTTACATATTATAATGCTCTCTATCTCTTGTTTAATCTTAAATTCTTCCCTTAGCAATAGATGTTATTGGTAAACTATGCTATTCTGCTATGCCACAGTTCTCTTTAACTGTCCTGACTCAGTTTCCCTGCACTAGTTTCTCTTGTCTCAGTTTCCTTAACTGTTCTGTCTTAATCCCCTAAACTGTAAAACTCCCCCTCTGGCCCATTAAGACTGAGGACCATTTACTCTAAGGTTATACATTGTTAGCAAGATAAACAAGAGAGTAGACCTCTTGATTTTTTTCTGTCCTCAAGAGTTTACAATATCCCTCTAAAATATTCCAAGATACCTCACTGATATCTTTATTCCTGTGTATTCAGACATCCTGTCTCTGGGTTTTTAGGATTTATGGCCTCCCCTATCCTGACAGTTTTCCCATGCTTCTTACCCCTTCCTTTGTTTAGAGAAAAGGTATTTAAGAAGTTGGGTTTCTCCTGTTCAACGCTGGAGGCTGGCTGCTGGCTACTAGACGGTGGATTCTTTGAGATGACAGTCTCCTCCAGCCCTGGGACTAACATGGATTTCTTGGTCCCAGTATATCTTTATCTCTGTCTGACTGGATAATTTGAGACGAGAGTCCTGTCCAGTCAATTATACTCTCCAATTAATAAAATATTAAAAACTCTCTAATCTCTTTCCTGCCTCAGTTTCTCCGGCATTACATTCTCCTCTAATTTGCTTATGATATCCTTTATGTTGAAATCATGTACCCATTTTGACTTTATCATCATATACATTGTAAAATACTGGTCTATATTTCTGCCCTGCTGTTTTCAAATTTTCCTAGCAGTTTTAGTCAAATAGTAAATTTGTATCTCAAAAGCTTGGCTCTTTGGGTTTATTAAACACTAGATTATTATACTATATAAATGCTAGCTGTTATTATGTTAACCTGATGAAGACCAATAGAAAGACACAAAAGCCATATGGGAGTATTTGAAAAATAATTTGAAAATAAACTCATGATTATTCAAATACCTTAATATTTATACAATTCTTTAAGGCTTGCAAATGCTTTGGCTATGTTATTTCATTAGAGCCTCAAAAAATCCTGTGAGGACATCCTACAAATATTATTCCCATTTTACAAATGAATAGCCTTAAGTCTGAAAAGTCACTCTTCAGGGACATACAATGGATAAGTGACAAATGTGGTATTTGAATCCAGGTTTTCTGGACTCTAGATTCCAATGCTCTTTATATTACAATAAATACTACTTCTCTCAGAAGTGTTAGTTTTATTCTTTTTGGTCCTAGTGGGAAGAAGTAGGAATAATGGATATGAGTGTAAAAAACAATTTCATTTTGTTATAAGTATAGCAAGTAAGTTTTGGCCTTGCTATCTAAGAGGCACATCAGCTACATTTCACTATCAGGGTTCTATGTATACCCGAGACAGGTAGGGGAATAACAGCTTTCTTTTCTATAAAGCTAAATTGTTCATGCCCTGATTCTGGATGTATTCTTCCCACTGTTATTCCTAAAATGACAAGTGTCCATTCTATTTAACCAATTTACATTGATTAAATTTTACTACAGGATATTGCTTCCCTCTACTCTTCAACATTTCTCAAGCTTACTATCCTTGATAGCATCATGTTGCTTAGAGAGAATGGGATCATTCCTACATAGCATTGTTTTTACCAAGATCAACTCCAAAAGCAGTATCTCTGCTAGGTTTTTACGTTACTCATGGATGGACTGGCCCCATTCGTTGGGACCTTAGAACCAGACCAGATGGCTTCGAGTCCTGGCACAGACTCCTACTGGCTTGCTTTCCTTACCTTTTGAAACTCACAAGATTATAGTCTCCAGTAGCTATCTTCTGTCATAAAAGAACAAAATGCTAAGGCAAAGAATCTATTCCCATATTCATAGGCAAAATGTGAGCTTTTGGATAGAAGAAAATTTAAAAGTCTCTGTTTTTTTCTCTCTCTCTCATCCCTTCCCCCCTTTCTCTGTCTCTCTGTCTTTGTCTCTCTCTATCTCTGTCTCTCTCTGTCTCTTTCTGTCTCCCTCTTCCCCCATTATCTCTCTCTCTCTCTCTCTCTCTCTCTCTCTCTCTCTTTCTGTCTAATGTGATCAGCCAAGATGGAATTACCTAAAGGGAAAGAATAAGGTTAACTACTTCTAGGGAAACTACTTTAGTCAATCAAAGGCGCTCCTATATTCTATATCTTTAGCAGATTGGAATCAGTTACAAAATGTCAAAAAAATGCTTCAAAATTTGGCTGGGAAACTAATAATAATAATAATTAACATTTGTGTAGCATTTACTATGTGCCAGTCACTGTACTAAGTGCTTAATAACTAATTTTAAAAAACTTTTTTGTAATCCTCACAACAATCCTTCACTTCACATCAGCAGATTATCTTCATATTACATAGGAGTAAACTGAGGCTAATAGTTTAACTGACTTGTCCAGGATTACTCAGACATTTGTCTGAGGATGAATTTGAACTCAGGTCTTTTTAACTTTAAGTCCAGTGCTCTATTTACTGTCAGTTGATTTAGCAGAGCACTCCATATGTGTTTGTTATTGTTTATCCTTCATTCTCAAAGTAGATCATGACATCAGGGACATGATGCCATGCCATGCAAGTGAATTGGATTTAAGTGTGGGAGGGCCGTGCAAAGTTACCAACCTTACTTTACCCTTCAGAGTTATTTGGGTCCAGTGGCAAGATATAGATCAGGAAACTAGAGATGGGCCTGGATTTAATAAAAGATCTTGGCTTTTTTAAGCTGAGGTCTTTAACAGATCTCAGTCTGACTGAGACAATTATCCTTTCAGAGATTAAAGCTAATTAAGAAATGAGGCAGGGAATGGCCTCTTTTACCTCTTTTTCCCCCCCAAAAAAAAAAAATCTGGAAAGGGAAGACAGTCAGGGTTTCTGGCCAAAATAGAAACAGTTATTATTTGCATTTACTCTGAATCAATCAGGGTCCCAACAATCACCAAATAGACCTTGGCTGGGGACCTGTTGGGGGTCAATCAATGAGACCCAGAGTAGGTTTCAGGTTTTACTTGTGCTTGTCAGAGCAGGCCAGTACCCTGTTATACTCATTATATGCTCTCAGCTTCATGCTGACTCAGGGTGAGAAGAAACAAGTTATCCATTATATAAGGAAAAACTTCCCTCCTAATTGAATTCATCAAAGTTGTCTAGGTATTCTCTTAATATCTTCTTCTTTAAAGTGGATATTGACTTTTTATTTGCTTTTGTGGTTGTGGTTGTGGTGGTTTCCAGGATCATTCTTCTTTTGTAGAAATAAGGGGGGGGGGAAGAGTTCAACAGGTCTACCTTCTCTCTATTATCATCCCCTCACCCTAAGAAGCTTGATTAATGCTTGCTCCCCTCCTTTTCCCAATGTAGATATCTCTTTTTGTCAATCTGAGGTCACTAGAATCTTTAGTACTCCTTTCATTATTCTTACAAGATTATGTCCTGCTTTTGTATTCCTCCTCTCCCCCCATTATTTGTTTTTATTTTTTTTATTCTCAACTTTGGTTATATTTTTTAAAAATGTGACAGCTTGATGACAATTTCTGATTCCCCCCCCCCCCCCCCCATCCTCCAACAGAATCTCCTATCTTTTGCTGTTGTTTCCTGTGTTGTTCCCTTGAAGGGATGCTAAGTCATGGAGTCCTGTCTAAGTTCCTATTCTATCAGAAAGTCCAAGATCGCCTGGTAACTTCCCTCCAGATTCCCATCATTTTCACTTCTTCATTACTGGGGAAAAAAACAGATCCAGAATAGAATTTCACCCTATTTATTACTCTACCTTTTCAAAGATGAAATTATCATTAGGACATTATTCCTACAGTGCCCTATAGGGATACATTAAAAAACACTTGAAAATTCAAATTCTATTTTAAAAAAATCTAAGACCTTTGGGTGAATTCTTTTAGATAGTCAGAAAAAATATATAATCTAATTACATAGTAAAGTGCTTAAGACAATTCTGATGCCAGGACTACAGCATCATAAAAAGTATGCCCCAAATAAATGTACTCTACAATCACATTTTCTGTCTCTCTCAGAAATGAAGATTGAAGAGTAAAAGAGGGCATGGAATTAAAGCCCTTTAGAAAATGTAATCTCTCAGACTTGTGGGCTTCATCTTTGCTTTACACTAATAGTAAAATAGTTTCAAAGTCTCTTACCCTCCCCTCACCATGTTTTAGGGGCATATTTAGTCATTTTTTGTAAAGACTTGTGTTTAACTTTATCCAGTCTCAAAGGGCTTCTATTTAGCCAATGTCCTTTTTTGTAATTTTTTTCCTGGTTGAAAAGGGAGGACCTTATTCCTAAATGGACAAGATCCTGGAATTCCTTTCTCTCATGCCCTTTGTCCATATTGAGTGGTCACAAAGGTCAGAACCTCCTGCTCCCACAGTAATGAGCTTTGCCTAAACCTGTGTTATCTTGACTGCAGACCACTTAGCCCTGCCCATCGATGCCAGCAATTTTTATTGAAAATATGAGCATCTCATGAATAAATGAAAGACAGTTATTACCTGAGGAAGCATTAAATGATGTAACAAAGTACTAATTTATATAACATAGTTAAAGAATAGGAAGGTCTATAATAAGGTTCTAGTCATATGATATGGGCAATAAGTATGAACTAAATGTGGGTCAAAGTTCTATGGGGTAGACTGGGGTAGCATATGGGAAGAATATAGGAAGAATCAATGGAGAAGAATAACAATCCTAGTCTTAGAAAATAAAAGTAGACTGAGTTCTAAACAAACATTGAACTTGAAACAGAAATAGCAAGCAAATTCACCATGAGCCTTGAACTAACCTCTGAGACCACAAGGTATAAATTACAGGGGAACTGGGACAAGATGGGGAAAATGCTACCCTCCAATTTATTGACAAGTATAGGAAAGCAAAAGAGTCATTAAAGTTTAGACTTTCTAAGCTGACTATTGAGGTACATAAGAATAAAATAAAAAACAAAATATTTAAGTATTTTTACCTTATTTACATCACTGGAGTATCAAATAGCAGTGTTACAGATCATCTAGCCCAGTCCATTCATATTTTAGATGAGAAAAATGAGTAACAGACAAATTAAATTATTTCACAAGGATTTTTTAGCTAGTAACCATAGGTCTTTTTTTCCTTAGCATTTCCTTTTAAAATTTTATTTGTTAATAACAAAGTAGTAAATTCTAGTAGAAATTTGTTTTGTCTTTAATATATAGGAAAGAAAGGAAGATTTTCTGGCAAAAAGAAGATAGAGGACATTATAGGATGTAAAATGGGTAATTTTGCCTATAATAAATTGAACGTTTTTTGAACAAATAAAACTAATGCAACCAAGATTAGAAGAAAAGCAAAAAGCTAGGAAATAATTTGTACAGCAATTATCTCTAATAAAATAAGAGCCTTATTTCTCAACTATACAGAGAATGGAGTTAAATTTATAAGAATACAAATCAATACTCAATGGATAAATGGTTAAAGGAGATGAACAGATGGTTTTCAGACAAAGAAATCAAAACTATAGTTATATGAAAAAATGCTTTAAGTCACTATTGATTAGTGATAGGCACATTAAAACAATTCTGAGATACCATCTCACCTCTATCAAATTAGCTAACATGACAGTAAAGGAAAATGATAAATGTTTGAGGAAATGTGAGAAAATTTGGGATACTGATAATGTTGGTGAAATTTTGAACTGATCCAACCATTCTGGAAGTCAATTTGAATTTATACTCAAAGGGCAATCAAAGTGTGCATACTCTTTGACCCAGTTATACTGCTATTAGGTCTGTATCTGAAAGATTAAAAAAGAGGTGGGAGAAAACTTTCTTATAAAAATATTTATAGCAGCTCTTTTTATGGTGGAAAAATTTGGAAATTGAGGGGATATTTATAAATTTGGGGATGGTTAAATAAATCATAGTATATGAAGATAATGGAATAATACTATTGTGCCATAAGAATTTATGAACAAGTGAATTTTGGAAAAACTTGGAGAGAATTCCATGAACTGATGCAAAAAGATGTGAGCAAAACTAGAAGAATACTATACACAGTAACAGCAATATTATATAATGATCAACTATGAATTATTTGGCTATTCTTAGCCAAATCATTAGCAATACAATGATCCACCTCCAGAGAAAGAATTGATGGACTCTGAATATAGATGAAAGCATACTATATTTTCATGTTCTTTATTTTTTCATGTTTTTTTTTCTTTTGGTCTATTTCTTCTTTCCCAACTTGACTAATGTGAAATATATTTATATAATTTCATGAATGTATATATATCATAATATATATGTATATGTTTGTGTATGTGTGTAAACACATTATATCAAATTGCTTACCATCTTAAAGAGGGAGGAAAAAGATTTAGAACTCAAAAAGCTTTTTAAAATTTATGTTTAAAATTTTACTGATCCAACCATTCTGGAATGTAATTGGGAAAAATAAATATGTAAAAATATTCTAAAAGTTTAAAAAATAAAGATAAATAGTCAAGGGAGTTATAGAGAGGAATATTGAAGTACAGGAATAAACCCTAGGAATCTTGTGCTAAATCACTGCTCAGGAAAATCCTCTAAGCTTACAGTATATAGTATATAGATTTCTGGTCTGAGTTGCTCATTAGTGTGTGTTGCTACTTTCTATTAGCCCTGATATGAGTCTTATTGCTTTTTTATTCTTTAAATAAATCAAATAATATTTTGGGCATTGTGACTCATGACTTCCAAGAGAAAGTTAGTAACTGCACCCAAGGGGGAAAATGTTGGACAACAAAGTTCTCAGATTAGCTGGATGGGTCAGTGAGGCAGAGAATAATAATGCTAATAAGTTCCTTCTACCTTTGTATCAGAAAAGAGTCTAGTACAACATTTATTATTTTTAACAATGTAGATGTTGATGTATATGTGTTACTCATTTCAGGATTATGATTAAAAACTAATTTTGAAATTTATTTTTATGGAATAAACATTCAGATTTTATGTATAATAACTTTATTATTGGGATATTGCCTCATCTTCTCTTTTATTAACCTCCTGCAAACATGGTGTGAGAGTACTGACTGTTCTTGTGCAAACTAAGAATTTTAGATTTAGAAGATTCTTCATGTTTGCCTAATATAATCTCCATCTTAAAAACTGTATCTCTGACACTTGGCTAACTTATGCAATAAAATTTTTGCTGGAGGTTGTTACAGTTGGAAATCAAGATTGTCATATAGGTAAACAGGACCCATAAGAATGGGAAAAGTATTTTTGTTTACAATAATAACTCACAATAAAATAACACTTTATAACTGGCATGGCATTTTCCTCAGAGCTCCTTTCAAACATATATAGTACAAGGATTATTATATCTATTTTACATGGAAAATGAGGCAATAATTCAATTAATAAATATTTATTAAGTACCTACTATGTGCCAGGCATTATACTAAATTTTGGGAATACAAAAAAGAGACAAAACTAAATTCCTGTCCTCAAGGTGTTTATAGTCTGGACACAAATCTCTCTCTCTCTCTCTCTCTCTCTATATATATATATATATATATATATATATATACACACACACACACACACACACACACACACAGAGCAAGCTATTATTGTTGTTGTTATATGTATATATATATATATATATATATATATATATATACATATATATATATATGTGTGTGTGTGTGGTTGTGGTTGTTGAATTATATCCAACTCTGTGATTCCCATGGACCATCCTTGCCTGTACTGGTTTTCTTGGCAAGGATATTGGAGTGCTTTGCCATTTCCTTCTCCATTAAACAGTGGAGTTTAAAGTAGATAGATGTTAAGTGCCTTGCCCAGAGTTACACAGTTAGTGAGTGTCTATGGCTGGATTTGAACTCAGTTCTTTCTCATTCCAGGCTCAGCACTCTATTCACTGAACCACCAACTAGCTGCCAAATCAAGATATATATATAAGATAAATAAGAAATATTTTAAAGAGGAAGGGAAGAAAAGCGCTGGAATTAAGAGTTATGGTAGGCTTCCTATAGAAAGTAGAATTTTAGTTAGGGTTTAAAGGAAGCTAGCACAAAGATACAGAGCAAGCAAACATCAGAATATGAGTCCAGACCTTTCAACTACAAGTCCATCAACATTTTTATTACCCTGACTCACTCTTATTCCATTTCTTAGGCAGGAGAGCTTTGCTTTGGGGAGTTAGCAATCTTTCTTACCTGGCTGTAGTATTGCATAGCCATATTTGAAACCAGAAATATGATAAACTCTTTGCAACTAGTATTTTTTTGTGATAGCTATGGTTCAGCCCTTATTGCAGGTCTGTCTTAATCCCTTTGGGGTAAAATAGCTTCCAAAGTCCTCTTGAATCCTAAGATTCTGTTGTATCTTTTCAACTTTGTTATTACAGTAGGGGAATACTCTAGCAATGTGATAGCTACCATAGACTTTCCTCTCATTGACTGTTTTTTTGTTATTCAAATTTCCTATCTTTTCATAATCTGTAATTGTTTCTTTTTGGCAGAGAGTGTGTATGTATTTTAAACCCTTTTAAAAACTATACAATCTATACAAACCCTCATTTATTAAAAACAAAAACTTATAATAACTTCTTTATTGATTTGTAGTTTACAAAGACTTATTTCTATCAGTTATTTCTTTTAGTCCTCATAGCCATGTGAGGCAAGCAGAGCAGGTACTTATTGGAAATGAAGTACATGGCTTGGACTGCCTAGTGCAGTATTCCTACTATTCATAAGTAGGAACCTCTTAGTCTTAACTCTTTTCATCTAATAATTTCCTCTTTGTTCTTTCTAGCCTTATCTCCTTGCTTTTCCCCTCATATCCTGAATCTTTTGTCTCCAGAGGACTTTAAGATCTCACCTGAAGATGTTTATGTGAACCTGGCTTGACTTATTTAAGACATTCTATTACAGTAAGAACCAGAGGCATTAATAATAGTTTTAGCACTAGAGAACAAGTAGTACAAATAGCATGTACAAATTAGTTTTCTAAGACATGCTCCCCAGTGGGCTGAAAGAGACCATGGAATAGAAAGCCATGCAAGAGAACACAGAACACAGAGGCTTCCTAATTGGTGAAAGTTGGTCTAGGGAGGAATATTTTTTGGAGATGTGGGCTGATGGAAGGAGAAAACATACCATGAATCTGGTATTTTCCTGTTGTAATTAATAATTCGTGTTGAATTCAACTGTTTTATTCTGTTGACAAGCAATATTATTGCCTCTAAATTTTAGAACTATAAAACAAAAGCCTTAGTACTTTGGGTAAATGTTATTATTTTTCTACTATATTTCTTAAATTCAGACTGAGGTTGTCCCCAAATAGTCAAAACAAATTTTAATTCCTAGGCATTTTTCTGTTTGTTTGTTTTTTTCAAATAAATTGTGATAGAAGATGTTTGCTTATGTTGCCAAGTTGCTACATGAAACTCTTGACCCAAAATGTAAAGAATGCAGAAGTCTGGCCCGTGTATTATACCATTATTCATTGGAAAACTGACATACACAAAAATTTATGGTATTTGGTGTAGGGCTTTTTCCAAGTGGACCACTGACATAAGGAATGCCAAGTTATATTGGCTGGATAATGAGTTGTCAGAGATGTTAAAAGGGGCTTCCTGCTTTGCCTGTGAGATTGGTTAAATAAACCATAGAGTTCCTTCCAACTCTAAGATTCAATGATTCTTGGTTTTAGTCAGCATCTACTTCTTTTGGGGTCTGATAAAAAGAGGAAAACAAAAATTCAGATCTGGATTCTGATCTCTTATTTAATGATTTATTGCAGTACTGATTTGTAGGTTATTTTATCCCCCTTCATAAAATTTGCCCCTGCTTCCATACCTACTTTCTTTTATTTATTAAAATTGGGTGTTTTCCTAGAAATAACCAATGTCAAATGTACCTGAAATTCTGGAACACAAGAGATTTGGGTTGCATTCCAGGATGTTTTACGGCACTTAGCAATGAAGGTTTTTGCTCCTTTATGCATATAATTATAGGTCCAAGACCTATGTTAAGTTTTCCCAGTAAATCTTGTGCCAAAAACTACAATTTTAAAAACTGACAAATGACTGGTAGTAAAACATGTCTCTTTCTCTGCAGAAAGAAGATGGACTATTGGTGCCAATGTGTTGATTTATCTTACTTAACATACATTTCTTTGTTACAAAGAAGGCTTCTATTAGTGAGGGTATGTGGAAAAGTCATTTGAATGTCATAATAAGGTTAAAGAACATTAAAAAAGAATTTAAAATATACATAGAAAACTCCTCAAATTGCCAAAATGTTCACATTTTCTTTGTGATCACCATGCTCCTTTTCCAGTAGTGTTGCCTACAGTTATTTCCAGTATACCACTTAGTTTTGCCTCTCTGCATAAATGTTTTTCACTTATGTGTTATTTTTACTATTTTACTTATTTCTGTATATTTCACTTGCCCCTATTGGACTACAAATACAAGAACAGAAATGTGCTTTATTTAATATCTCTCTCAGGTCCAGTAGAGTAAATGATCATATTCCTTTGCATGATCACTTTATTAGGAATTCCATGACCATATGGCACATTGAAAAAGAATACTTGTTTTAGAGTCACAAGAATTGAGTCCTTGAACCTCAGTTTGACCACCTTTATTACCTTAGGTAAGAAAATGAAACTTAACTGAGCTTCAGTTTCCCCATCTATAAAACAGAAGCTTTATTACTTGCGTTGTTATATTGAAGAGGAGATAGTATATCAAGGGGATGGTATGTGTGTGTGTGTGTGTGTGTGTGTGTTGATATGGCCTGATAATGAAGTGGAAGCCTATAATTGGGCAAGAAAAGGTGAAAGACCATTTATCAGAGCCCATGGTGGTTCCACATATGGAGGAAGGTGTGGGTTTGATATGGCAAGCTTATAATAGGGTGGAAGACACTTCAATTTAGTAACAAACTTTGTTCAATTTTTATTAGTTTAATGACAGTAATCACTCATTTAACCAACATTCAGGAGTTTATAGAGTATTCTGCTTACAGACTCTCATTTGAAATCAGAAAATCATTAAGTTATGATCTCCAATGTGTCTAATCATTTTGACATTTAGCTTTTAGCACCTGTTCGATGGCAATGAATGATCAGATCTCTACTAAATATTTAATCCTGGAAAAGTCAGAACTCTGTGAACACTCAGACATTGCTTTTGTGGTAGAACAGAGCTGGTGTTGTCATGTCAGAATGACATCTCAGAAGCTCAGAACTCTGAATTACTTCAAAGGTCAGCTCGTCTAACTTTGTGCTAACCAAGAATATTCTTCACAGTTTCTCTGACAAGTGTCATCTATCATCTTCTTAAAAGATCCATTAAGATAGAAAATCTTACTATTTTTTGAAGTACGTTTTCAATTTTTTAAAAACAAATCTAGCTTTTAGGAGCTTTCTTCTGCCATGCACCACCAGAAATCTGCTTCCTTGCAATTTCTCCTCATTATTTAAGTACAATTTCTGGGAGGTGGAGTGAAAATAAGCTACTATCAAGTCCTATTTAAAAATATTATCTCAGATGAACCTTACAATGACCCTGGGTGGTAGGTACTATTATTACTTTTATTTTACAGCTGAGGAAACTGGGCAGATAGAAACTCTTTCTGAATGTCATACTATGTCAGTATTGAATTCAAATTGTGGATCCTATGAACAGCTAGTTGGTACAATGGATAAAAGGGGCCAGGCCTGGAGTCTGGAACACTCATTTTCCTGAGTTCGAATCTGGCTCAAGCATTTACTAGTTGTGTGACTCTATACAAGTCACTTTCCTCATTTATAAAATTGGCTAGACAAGAAAATGGCAAACCACTCTTGTATCTTTGCCAAGAAAACCTCAGATGAGATCATGAAGAGTCAGACATGACTGAAAAATGACTAAATATTGTCCTGGCTCTAGATCTAGCATTCTATTCACTGTGCTACCAGTTGGGACTAAGTAAAGTGAGTTTATTCTTTTACATGTTATATCTTCAGATGCTTAAAGACAGTTATCCTTCTAAGTGTTTGTTACTCCAGGCTAACTATTCCTGCTTCCTTCAAACAATCCCCTAACCATGCTGGTTATTTTTCTATAGAAATTATCCATTTTTAAAATATCATTTCTAAAGTGTGCCATCTACACCTGAAACTTTTCCTCCCATTATGGCCTAAGAAGGTTAGAAAACAGAGGAACAAAAGCTTCATCATTCTTGCTATGCTGCTTTTTTAATGTTTGGTTGCTGATTTTGATTTTGATTTTGACTTTTTAATTTAAGAAAGAAATTCAAGTTAAACAGATTCCAGATTCAGCTTACAAAGTGGTACAATAATTTGATTTTGTTTTATTATGTTTATTTTTGCCCCAGTTTATTCAAGAAGGAAAATATTAAACCTCTTCTATGACAGCAAGGAATATCCTAGTAACATGTTGTTCTTTCTATCTCATCTCCATGTTCTCTTGCCCACTCTATCTACCTAGACCTAGAAGACAATCATTTCTCATTTCTGCTTCTCAGATTATTTATTTTCATTCCAGGCACAATTCAAATTGTCTTCTCTGTAAAGCTCTTCTTCATAATTCAGTTGTTGGTACTCCTTCCTTTCTCCAATTACCGTGTATTTACTTCTCTATTTACATATTATATGCTCTAGTATAATGTATAAATTTGTATAATGTATAAACTCCCTAAGGACATTACTGCTTGTTTTTTCTTTGTTTAGCATGTTGTTCCTTGTTCCCTGGGTTAGCATGGTGCCTTGTTCATAGTACAGACTTACTAAATCTTAATTTAACTGAAGGCACTGTTTGCAAAGAAGTTGGAGTGATTGCTCCAAGTTTGTCTTATGCCATGTTTTCAGATCCTGTGCCCAAGTAAATAAACCCTTGCTTAGGATTCAGGCCATAGGCTTGATTTTTGGCATTCTAATCTTAAACTTTGTGTATAGTTAAAAAAAAAAAAGTTAAGCAAATTTCAATTAATCTCTCATTTATTAGAAAATGTAGTTTCCATAGCAGTAGGAAAAGGCCCCTTCCTTAGGGCTCCAATATCATATGTGATAGTGCCAAAAGTTACTTTACTATTAACAACTATTGAGAACCTGTTATGTATAATGCATAGTGTGGGTGATCAAAGACTAAGACCTTAGCCAAAAAAATATGATCATAAAAATAAGTCAATTGGTGCCAAACAGATATCGATCTGATAGGTGCACACAAAATGTTAAAACTTTATAGAGAAACCTCTAGCATATTGAGAAAGTTCTCCCTGAAAGATTCATGTGAGGATATAAATAACAATCATTCAGGATTTTAAGAGGTTGTAATCAATGTTTATTTAACCAACAGTTTCAAAAGGAGAGCTATTTAATTGTCAGAATATTGGATTACCTAGAACCCTCTTATTGATTGCTTTGTAGATTATTCTCTTCATTTATAAATAAATATGACAAATGACACACTTGTAATTTGGACTGTGTGATTTCAAAGAGAAAAGGGGAAAAAGGAAGAAGATGTTAGAATTGGAGACCAGGATATCGTGGAAATAGCAGAAGGAAGAAGAAAGAGTAGTTAATGATCTCTGAACTCAAGGAACCAAGTAGGCCCTGATGGCCAAAAAGATTTCCATCTTGAACAAAAGGTTAGAAATAAATAAAATTAGGAAGGAATAAAAATGGCAACCTCTAGTTCAAGGGCAAAACTCTCCCAAATCAGTTTTGAGAGGACACTGATCTCCTAGCTTTCAGGTTTAAGTGATTATCCCTTAAGAGGTAGTTACAAATTCCTTCTAAAGAAAGAACCTTTTTTTCACTTTTACTCTTTACTAAAATCCCATAGACTACTATTACTACTACTAATAATAAGCATTTATAAAAACACTTTAAGGTTTTCAAATCATTCAAAGCAGATATTATTTCATTTTACCCTCACAACAACACTGAGAAGTAGGTGCTATTATTACTTTCATTTCTGTGGATGAGGATATGAACAGATATGGTCGTGATTTGCCCAGCATCACACAACTAGTAATCATCTGAGACTAGAATTTAAACTTTTATCTTCCTGATTCTATGTACTGTGCCATCTTACAGCTTCCAGAACAATACCAGAAAAGATTTAAAAATTCAATCCTCTATGTATGTACTGAGATCTATTACAGATGCAATAGGGCAGATAACCTTGGCCTTATTCACTTTGTAATAGCTAGCTCCCATACTGCAAATGCCTCATGCCTTTTTAGGAGAAGCTCAAGGGCAATCTTACTCAATCAATCAGAACTGCAATATACCAAGAAATTCATAAAGAAGGAACCCACATGTGCAAAAATGTTTGTAGCAGCTCTTTTTATGGTAGCAAAGAATTAGAAAAGGAGTGGATGCCCATCAATTGAGGAATGGCTAAACAACTGTGATACATAAAGAGAATGGAATATTACTATTTATAAAAAATGATGAAAAAGCTTATTACAGAAAGACTTGGAAAAATTCACATGAACTGATGCTGAGCAAAACAAGCAGAACCAGGAGTACATTGTACACAATAATAGCAAGAATGTGTGATGAACTATGAAAGGTTTAATTCTTCTCAGTGTTTCAGTGATCCAAAGGAATCTCAATAGACTTTGGACAGAAAATGACATCTGCATCCAGAAAAAGATCTAAGGAGACTGAATGTAAATCAAAACATGTTATGTTCACTTCTTTTTTTCTGTTTTTTAAAATCTTTCCCATGCTTTTCTTCTTTTGTTCTGATTTTTCTTTCCCAACATGACACATAAAGCAATGTGTATTAAAAATAAATAAACTTACTACAATTAAAAAAAAAATCAGAATTGCAAGTCAGCTAACTGTTCCTGCTGCTGGTTTCTTTAATCAGCTCAGCCAAAGATGCTTTTTATTCCTTGTTGAGATTTCCTCTCTGGTTGTTGTTGTTGTCATAGTTGTTGTTATTGTTTAACTTTTCTCAATCTCTATTCTCTTTCTCCAAAATCTAAATCTTTCAGTGGCTTAAACAATGGTTTTAGGGAAAAATCTTGACTGGTCCTCAGTGACTCATCTTTTATTTAAAAGGCAAAAACTCACCAAATTTCTCTCAAAATCTACACTATTTATTTTACTTCCAAATATTTTTATGATTTATCAGTTATTTTAGTTTTCCCATCAATGGTCTTAAAATTTTAAGTTCTAAATATGGTCTTCCATCTCATTTTATATCTTAGAAATAGTATACATATTTCCCAATTATAATAAATAAAAGATGTTTTTCTATCTCTTTCAGCCATCAAACTTCACATACAAATGAGATAACATCCTATATTTTTTCTTTTTAATATATTTTAATATTTCTATTTTCCCCAGTTACATATAAAACAATTTTTTACATTTGTTTTTTTAAATGTTGAGTTCCAGATTCTCTGCCATCCTCCTCACCCCTAAATCTCGTTAAGAAGGCACATGAGAAGTTATGCAAAACATTTCCATAAAAATCATGATGTGAAAGAAAACACAAATTTCCCTTACCCCCCCCCCAAAAAAAAAACCCTCAAGAAAAACAATATTTTTGGTTTAAAAAAAAAAGAATATACTTCAATCTGTATTTAACACAATTAGTTCTTTCTCTGGGTATGAATAGCATGTTTCATCATAAGTTCTTCAGAATAATCTTGATTCATTGTGCACTGAATCTCCTTAAAACACAAAGTATTTTAAGTTTTTATATTGGCACTATGATTTACTTTCTATTTATGATAAAGTCAATATGTTATATTCTTTACTACTTTTTTTCTTTACACAAAAAGCACATTTCACTTCCATGTGATAAAGGACTTAAAAGGCCTTTACAAATATACCGTAAAATAAACATGTTTATTTTACCATGTAGAGCAGAATTAAAATTGGATACATGTATTAAAAAGTAATATCAATAAGTATCCTCGCTAATTGTACCCTGTTTTATATCCTTGATAATTGCCTACCTTGCTTATCTCACTTCTGGTTCTGACTACTTGCTATAGCAGAAAGAGCTCTCTCTGTTCTCTTAAGTACTAATTCAAGTTCTTTCTTCTCAAGGGCCACAACAGCCCATCATGACCTTCTTATCAGAAAGCCTGATAACCAAAATATTTTGTTTTGATTCTATCATTATTATATTTCTTCTCTTGCCATTTTTTAGAATTCTATATCTTGCCAATCCTCTATAATAAGGTCATTAATAACTTGATCAATAAATAAATCAACAAGCATTTATTAAATATTTTATTTCAGGCAGTGTGCTAAGTACTGGGGAAACCAAATATAGTTGTCTTCAAGGAGCTTGCATTCTAATAGGAGAGACAAAATATATACAACTTGGTATATAAAAGATGCAGAATAGATCTAAGGTAGTCTTGGAAGATATGAGGACAAGTAATTTTTTATGTATAGATACTTAATAAATACTTTTCATTTCAAATTCCCCTTTGAAATGATAGCTATTGTAAGAGAAAGAAAATGGTGCATTTACAGAAAAGGTAAATCACTCTCTCGTTTCATGGTTCAAGTGTGTATCTTTTGTAGTTGTTTTCAAAATAAGTATAATTATTCCATTAAAAATTTAAATAAATTGGAATTTAATTTTTGGAGCATAAAACCCAATAAACTCTCTGTGGCTCAGTTTATGCAATCTCTAACACCGCAGTAAAAGAACTGTGGTCACTCTGTTCTTAATTCCCTTATAGTTAGCTCTAAAAGGCTCTGATCCTAAAAGTTGAGGGTTTAACTCTGAATAAGGGTTTAACACCCATAGAGTCTGGCATGAAAACTTGATTACATTAATAAAAACTTGTTGAATTGAGTTAGATCAAAGAAACTAACAGGGGAATAGGATGGATGTTTCTTTCAGTATGTTTGTTAATTTTCATCTTATCCTTGGTGAATTATGTAGTATGATTCTTTTAAATAGATCCTTTTCCCCCCACTAAATATTAGCTATATAGCGGTAAAACATCATATTTTTTGACAAAAATATTTCTTAAAGTTCAATGTATAAATGAATTTCCCATTGGGGAACTTCATAATATAATTTCCCTTCTATGGTGCATACCTCATTCATATGTTTTACATTGCTGCTGATCTATGTTATGTATGAATCAGCTGTTTCAGGGATTATGAACTACTCTAATAAATGTCACTGTATTTTCGGATTTATTTCTGTTAGACTCTTAAGCAATGACTTCATCAAGTAATTTAATCCTAACTGAAACACTTTGATTAGCTTTGAATTTCATTACTAGAGAGAATGACTTTCTAACCTTTTCAGAAACTCAAAGGAATTTTAGGAAATTCTTAGAATGCTAGTAGCTCAGGCAGCTTGTTTACTGTGTTAAGTGCTAGGAATATATAAATTTACAGTCAAAGGACAATCCCTGTCCTCAAGGAATTCACAATCTAATGAGGGAAACTACAATCAAACATATGTAAATAAACAAACTATATACAGAATAAATAGGAAGTAATTAGGAGAGAGAATTTAGAATTAAAAAGAGCTGGGAAAGGTGACCTTTGGAGATGAAACTAGACTTTCATTGTTTTTAGAAGATTCCATAATAAAAAGGAAAAATTCAATAGCTAAATCACAATGAAATAAACAGATCTTTTGAAGTGTTTCCCTGGAAGGGTCAATGAATAGAAATTATAAAGGGCTAGATTTCTGATACACATAGCCAACAAATATGAAGCATGTATTATCAAAACTAGGACACGACATTTGTGTAACATAAAGCATAAGTTCTTAACCTTTTTTTTTGGCATCATAGATTCCTTTTCTGGTGAAGCCTTTCTCAGAATAACATTTTTAAATACATAAAGTAAAATTAAAAGAAATTACTTATATTTAAATACAGTCATCAAAATATATCATATACATGCATACACATATATACAAAAATATATAAACACACATATATCTAAAGAAACATATATACACATATGTGTATGTATGTATAAAATTGTGTGTGTATATGTATGTATAAAATTCATATACCCAAGTAAAAATTTTCTGCTTTAGGTAGGGTCAGAAAATTGTATTCCCCTGAAATTAAAATGAGACTATTTTTTATTCCTGCCCATTTTGTCTTTGTGATTTCACTTTTTAACAAAAAGGCAGCAAAATGTTAAGGATATAGAGCCACTTTCCAAGTGAAGACCTAGGTAAAAGTAATCTCTTACATATGAAAGGGCTGTGTCACTGAACATCTCAGTGTTTTAGACAATTCCCTAAGATATAAATGTCAGGGTAGGTGCTGACCTGTTTTGGTAGAGGGAGTTTCCATAACTGAGAATTCTGTGTGTCAGTGACATCTTATGTCCAATTCCTATCTTTTTTTGTGGGAAGACAAAGAAATATGAGGTATGTATCTTTACCCTCAAAGGACCTGCAATTTAAATGGGCAGATAGCAGACAGGGGAAAGTTAAATTGTTGAGATGTGAGAATTGAGGGTATGAGATCCCCTAATAGCAATGGGATCTCCTTGACCAGTAGTAGGCTTTGCAAAAGAATTCACAAATAGTACAGGCATGAGATTTGTGGCAAAGAATGGTTTATTTACTCTAAGAAAACAGTACACTAAGAAGACAGCTTCCTTAGCAGGCAAACTCCTGATTAGGAATTTAGCAAATATGGGGTATACACTGAAAAGAAACTATCTTTATCAATGGAATAAGTCCCGAAGGGCATTTAGCAAAGATGGGTTGACTAACCCTTGGTTATATCCGGTTAGTCTTGGCCAGGAGCTGGGGAGCACTTTTGATGAGATTTAGATTTGGGGTACCCAAATGAAATTAGGGTTACTGGTGGTCAGGGAGTTAAATGAGGTCTAGTGATAGGTTCAGGGTTCAGGGAATCAAATGGCTCCCCTGTTACCCCTCAGGATTTGAAGCAAGGGTAGGGAGTTTTGGGGAACTCCCTTCTGGTGTGCAAAATCCTCTGTAAAGGAATTTACAGACCCGAAAACCTAGATTGATAAAAGATGATTATTATAGGGATTGGAAATAAGGTTAAAGTCTGATTAAGGAAATAGGTGAGGGTAAAGAGAAGAGGGAACTGGAGACAGTATTCCAGTGGGCAGAGGTTCTTTAGCATCCCAAGCATAGGGCTGGCATGTTTGGAACCTCTGCAAAGAGAGGGTTTTAGTTTGGCTCTTTTAACAATAGTGGGGTTGGCTACAAGCTGAAGGGGGCTCATGGATGGAGTCCCAAGTTGGCTCCTCCCTGGGTTTCAGCTAGGGCTAGAATTTGAATTGAATTCAATGGGTTTCAGGATTGAGCCGACCCCACCCAGATAACAAAGATGAAACTGTTTGTGCTTGAGGTGGAGTCTCCTCCCTGAGGCATGAAGGAGATTTTCTCCTTTAAGGATTTTCAGAGTTTTGGGGTCCCGACTTCACTTTGAGTGACTACTACAGCCTGAAATTTCCAAGTGAATAAGATTACTTATCTGGGAGTGAGGCCAACAGGGTTTGAAAGTTTTTGAGAGTTTTTGAGTCAGGGTTTGAGCACCTTCCCCCCAAAGGGAACACAATTTACATTAGGGTCCCCCCAAAGATTAAAGGGTACACAATTTACATCAAAATGATTAAAAGATTTTACTACATTAATATAAGATGCCAAGCCCTATTAATATATACTGAAGAATAACATAGATTCTAGAGTGCACAGAGTTTTAGACAACTTATATTTTTGTGAGAAAATAAGGTCTATTACACAGTTCAAGACAATAATAGAATTAGTGTCCTAAGACAATACCTGATTGCCAATAAATGAAATAAAATGAACTCTAGGTTCAAAAAAGAAACCTTATTTCACTCAAAAATAGGTAAGAAATATTTTATGGAGTGCATTGTTATCTATATCCTCAAGTATAAGTAGAATTTGAGTAAAAAGAAGGGCAAAATGGGTGAAATAGTAGTGAAAAAGTAACACATTCTTGAAATAGTGAAAAAAGTAGTAAACTAACTGGTAATTTGAGTGCCTAGGACAAGTTTCACATAATATACTTATGTCAAGCAGCATAAAATACACACTCAAATCTTAACTTTCTAAAGAAAAAAGTCAGGGGCCAGAGATGAAGAGAAACCTGGGAAACCTATTGGAGGAGAGGCCCTGGAGTCATGCACCCTAGAATACTACAAAATAGAATTGTGTGAGGAGTTGAGATCTTTCCAGCCAGACAAGACCAGGTTAGAGGGAGTTCCCTTGGGGTACAGTCTGCAGGTATCGGAAATATGCTTTCTAGTAACTTTAACCAGTTATTGTTAAGTGCTAAATTCTTTGGTTTCTCCCTTCCAAAGTAGAGTAAATGTGGTCAGATCCCTTTAAATTTCTTTGCCCTGGGGCAAAGATCTAGTTGACTTTCTCAAGGTAAGACTTTTAGTCAAAACAGTGGAACTAGTAGGAAACAAAGTGGGGATAGATAGGTTAGGAATCTGTTGCAGGCTACCATGATTTCTAGGTTAAGAGGTTATAGAATTTTAAAGTTGCAACTACTGTAGTTTGGCTTTTATTCTTCAGGCCTTGGGAAGACATTAAAAAGATTTTCAAGCAAATTAGGAATATGAGAAAAGCACTATTCTAGAAAAATCAACATTAAAAAAAACTTACAGCTCTCTCTTGTAATATTCATTATTTTCTCAGCTCTATAGTTGTTTAAGTGGAATCCCTGGACCCTCTAATCCTTTAAAGGCATTCCTATTTGCTTTGGAATAGATCTTCTCTAAACTCTCTCCCAGTTACTGTACTCTATGATTTATGACATCTTTTCCACTCACTTCGATTTTCAACAAATTGATCATTTGGGTGATTAAATAGAAAGAGTTTTGACTCTGAAAATAAAAGGACTTTGCCTTTTGATCCCTTCCTATGCTACTTACTATATGTGCTATCTTGTGCAAGCCACTTAGGTCCTCTACACTTGATTTTTAGCCTCTGTTAATTAGATGGTGGGACTAAATGTTCTGTGGTTTCCTTTTTAGTCTAAACCTATCTTTGTTTTGTATCAATGAGCATTTATTTGATACCAACAATGTACCCAGCACCAGTACTCAGCACTGAGGAGAAGACAACAAAGAGGTCCAGGAAGTTTCTGAAACTTATTTCAATCTATTTCTGAAAATCTAAGAAAGATAAATCACAAAAACAAAACAAAACACTAAATTATTTTCTTTAGTTATGTCTTTATACTGGCTTTTTTGTCTAAAAAGCTTGCAGTTGCTCATTCGACCACTAGATGGCAAAACTACATCTATTAAGGTAAAATGATATGGTGATACTCTTGTTTTCTTAGCTTGGCTATAAATTGGCAAACGGCAAGTTACTTGGCCAAGTACTGTACACATCTGTAATAGACATTTGTAGGCACTAAATTGATGATCGATTTAACAGAAAGTTCAATGATTATTGCCATAGTCAAAGAAGGCTTCAGGGAGAAAGGGGCTGAGCCTTTAAAAATTTGGATTCAATTTGCATCACAAACATCTATTAAGCACCTTCTATATGTGCAAGACACTATGCCATGTGCTTGAGATAGAAAGATAGGAAAAATGTTACCAGTTGTTACATTTAAAGAGTTTACATTTTAGTTGGACAGAAAGAATTGGTGGATAAAACATGTATACAAAGAAGCACAGTATACTCAGTGAGCATTCATTAAACACCTGTGATGTGTCAAGCAAAAGATACAAATGCAAAAAAAAAAAAAAAAGGAAACAAAGCAACATCTCATGTAGTTTACTTTTAAACTAAATTACAAACAAAGTAATTTCAGAAACAGCACCACAAAGTATCAGTAAAGGCTTGGTAGATAATGGCACTTGATCTTCTCCTTGAGAGAAGCTAGGAATTACAAGTGGCCAAGGCAAAGAGAGGAGGCTTCTGTACAGGGGAAACATCCTCTCCATTGCAATTCAGTGGAGTAAACATGCATTTATTAATCATCTACCTTGTCCTAGGCACAAGGTATAGAAAGATAAAATGAAAAAGAGTTCTTGCTCTTAAATAGTTTATAGTCTACTGGAAGAAGCAAGATGAATGAATGAAAACATTTGTTGAGTAAGCACGACGTTCTAGGAACTTGGCAGTGGGAAAATGAATAGAAAATTAAGACAGTCTCTGTTCTTAATGAACTCACATTCTATTGGAAGAGACAATACTTATGGGAAACTTTAGCTGGAGAGGGGCTAAAATGATTTGATGATCCTAAAGATAAAACCGAAGGCAAATAGCAAGATCCAACAGTCTTTATTGTGCATCAGTAGGTTAAATGGTAAGGCACAGATGCTAGCAGATAAAGAAATGGCCCAATGACTCAAAGTCTGTAGATCACATAGCAAAGCCTAGTAGCTTGTCCTTTTTGTAGGCAGGATTATAGTTGATGATTACATGTTCATTTAAGAGCTATAAACAACCATGTTTGCCCCACAAGGCTATCAATAGGGAGAGACTTGAGTAAGACCAAGGGTCATAGTAGATTGAGGTTTCTTGGTTCTCTCAGAACTCAGAAGTGGGAATATAATGTTGCCATTCATCCAACAATGGGAAAAGAGAAGGGAGCATTGGCAAGGAATTTGGGAGGAAGGGATTCTAGTAGTTTCTATTCCTCTAGTATACAGAGCCCATCAGGGAATATGGGGGGAGGGAGCATCTTGTGTATCCATTCCATAGATCTCAAAGACAACTGAACTCATTAATAGGTATATGAAGGTTCACTGCTAGCTACCCACATATCTTTACAATATTCTTCCATATATTGGGAAATATGTTGTTTTCTCCAATGAAATAAAAATTTATCAAAGGCAAAAGCTGTTTAGTTTTGGTTTTGAAGCTATATCTCCAAGACCACTAACTGACAGATAGTAGAAACTTGATACATATTTAGTGATTGGTCATATTATATGGGTAAAAATTATATTTAATTATATGGTGTAAGTATATATTTAAATACGTGTGACAAATAAATATGCATAATTATATGTGTAAGAATGTTCTAACTTTCTCTATTAAAAATAGATTTTATATCCAGAAATATCTGTTGTTAAAGCACATTGGATATGAATTTATGGAAAGTGTTTTTAAAATTGTAAAGTGCAAGCATGTGGGCAGGTTTGAAGACTGACAAGACATCGTGCCCTTGTAAAAGGTAAATCTGCCATGGTGAATAGTATTCTATTAATTAGATTCTACTTAAGACATTTTCTAGCAACTCTCTTTTCATAAAATATTCCATTTCCATCCTTAGCTGTGTTGCCAAGGTAGGCTACAACCTTTTATGTTGTAGTGTTTTTCTTTTTTTAAAGATGAATATGTGCTCAACAAGATGGAATATATTCCCAATTTGAAATAGCACTGACAGCATTCTTGCATAATCATCATACTAACCAAGCTCTTCTGATTCAATCAGTAATGCTTCAAAGACTTCTACTTCATTTTACATTCAGTAGATATAGGGTAGGTCTACAGCATATAGTACATTCTACTAGGTGTTGTGGAGTTAACAGAAAAGTATAACAAAGGATCATAAAAATCATAAATTTAAGGGTGAAAAGGATTGTAAGCATCATCTAATGTGACCCATATGTTTTAGAGATGAAGAAACCAAGACTCACACAGATTGATATAGTTTGCCCAAGGTACATAGACTACAAATAGAAGAGCTGGAATTTAAGATTCCAAATCTATTTGTTTTCATTTTTAATTTAATGCTTACTTTTAATACTCTCTTCTTTTTAAACTTTGAGTTCTGGATTCCCCTCTCTTCCTCCCATACCTCCCCTATCCACTGATATATCATATCATATCAAGCAATATCATAGAAGTTATAACATGTGAAATCCTGTAAAACATATTTCCATATTATCCATATCACTAAAAAAAAAAAAAAAAAAGCAAAATGAAGTTTTCTTGATTATCTTTCACTTAGGTTTATTTTTGCTTTGCTTTGTTTGAAACCATGATGACCACCTTTGCCCTCTTCATCTTATCAGAAACATAATAGACTCTATTCTAGCTGTTCATTTAAATTCTGTGGGTATGTATCCTAAGTATGTTTCTTGTATACAACATATTGTTGAAATTTGGTTTCTAATCCAATCTTCTGTTTCTGATCCATGAGTGAGCACATACCATTCATATCCATGATTATGATCACTAGTTTTGCATTTCCCTCCATCTAATTTTTTACTGTCTATCTGTAATGCCAGAGAAACTGAGCAAGATAGAGATTGGAGAGTATTTAATAATTTATTAAATGGAGAGATATACTGGGATCAAACTGGATCCATGGTTTGGTCCCAGGGATGAATGAGACTATGGTCTCCAAGAATCCAGCAAATAGTGAGAGTTTTCAAAGACATATATACACATGGGTTCAGATGCACGGGGTAAACTGAGGCAGAGTGCTGAAAGCGGGAACAGGACTCTGATAGGGTGGAATGAGCCACAGAGATGAGATGACATAACCAGGGGGAGGCCCCCTGGACATAGGGAGAGGCATCTTGTTAAGACAGTATCTGACATTCCAATAGCTTGGGATGAGGAGAGGCATTCTGATATTCTAAAATATAAGATCTTTTATCCTTATCAAGTATTCTGATAAAGAGGGAGGGGAGATTTTGCAGAACTGAGAACCAGGGAAATCAAGGCAGGACTGAATCAGGATAATTAGGGAAACTGAGTCAGGACAATAAAAAAGAGCTGTGGCATAACATATTCTTTTTTTTTTATCCTGTTCCTCCTCAAAACGTTTGCCTTGCTTCTGATTACTGTATACTTCAATCTGCCTTTTCCCTTATTATTGCTTTATTTCTTCCATATCTTTTATTCCCTTCCCTTCCTATGTCTCTATTGGATAAAATAGATTTCTATGTCCAACTATGTGTGTGTGTGTGTGTGTGTATACATATATATATGTACACACATACACAAACATATAAATATATTTAAAATTAACTCTTTTAACCAATTTCAATGAGATTGAGGGTCAACTATTACCTTTTACGGAAAGCTTATCCTTGCATGTCTCCTTTATGTGAGAAAATTGTCCTCATTCTACCTCTCCTTTCCCTCTTCTCTCAGTTCATCCCTCTCTCACCCTTACGTTCTCCTTTTGAAGATTACGCCAATATATTCAACTCACACCCATACCTTCTGTCTATCATACTATTTCTAACTATTCTAATAATGACCAGGTTCTCAGGAGTTGCACATATCATCTTCCCATATAGGAATTTAAACAATTCTATATTATTAAGTCCCTTATGATTGCACTTTCATTTTTATCTTTTTATGCCATTTGAATCCAGCCTCACCATTTTACACTAGAGGAAATGAAGAATCAAAAATGTTGAGTTAATTCCCCATGTTCTCACAGTTTGGAAGTGCTGAAAGGAAATTCAAATCTAGGTTTCTTAATTACAAGTATAATGTCTCTCCACTATAACATACTACTTGTCTTCTATTAGGAAAAGTGGGAAAGGCCCTCCATTGCAGTTCTACCACCTGTCTATAGTTTGCCCCTTTACAGGCTTAGATTGCTCCTCCTCACATTCCACAGTCCAAATGTTTGCTCCCATTCTCTCTGCCCACATTTTCCTACTTTTCCTAATAAAAGATAAGTAGTATGCTAAAGTAGAAAGAGCATTGTACTTATAATCAGGAAACCTAAATTTGAACTCCTTTTCAACACCTGCAAATTGTAAGAACTTGGGAAATTTGCCCAGCCTTTCTGATTCTCCACTTTGTCTTCTGGGAAATGATGAGTTTGGACTAAATTTCTAAGGCACTTCTCATTTCTAAATGCTATGATCTCATGACATTTTCTTCTGTATTCCTCCTTTCTTTTTCAGAATATGATACTCTGTAACACCCAAATTTTTTGAAAAAGCTTCACAAGATCTTCTCCAGTTGATTCCCCGCGCCCATAATTTGTCATGCAGTCATTATCCCTATTTGTGGGTGAGACTAGCCATGCAGTTCTTAGAACACACAAGTAGCTCAACTTTTAAGACTCTTACAACTTCCCATTCCCATTGGGAATGTTTCTCAGAACATTTAGTTTGACATAGTAGAGGAGGAAAAAATACCTTTACCTTTTAAAGGAAATGTTTGGTTTACAAGACTTAGGAAATCTGATTAATTAACTCAAGAATGTCCTTCTTGAATGGATGAATCAGAAAAGCTACATTACATCCTATTCTAACTAGTCTGTGGCCCACATACACCAGACTCATATTGTCAGCATGAGGAGGGGAAGCAGGACTTACTGTGTAAAAGAGCTGATTAAGTAAAGCATAGCTTTGACATTGTTTTCAGATTCAAGGGTAAACCCCTTTTTAAATGGATGATAAATAAGGATAGGTCACTTTCCCACACTGTAGCTCCATGTCTAATTTAGTCATCAACTCTATAAAAGATTACAGATTTCTTTTTGAGTAGCAGTGTGGTATAGTAGATGGAGAGATGACCTAAAAATCAAAAAAACCCTGCATTCAAATGTCACCTCTGACTCTACCTGGAGATATGATCCTGAAGGTGCTACTTAAAGACTGAATGGTCTAGGTAGCTCTTTTAAAATATAAAATGAGGGGGAAAGTGCCAATCTGCCAGAGAACCAGTTCTGGAGCCAAAAGCATATGAGTTCAAATCCATCCTCAGATACTTACTAGATGTATGACCCTAGGCAAGTCACTTAGTCACAAATGTTCCTCCTACAACCCCCCCCCCCAAAAAAAAAGAAAAAAAAAAAGAAATGATAACAATGTGAGCTAGTAGAAGGAGTGCCTTATCAATAACTTTCTCAATGAATTCACGACCCAGTTAAAACGATCGTTTTAAAAAAAAAACACCAAAAAAACCAAAAACTCTTCACTAAGGAACAAAATAGAGATTCAAACAATGCACTCTTCCATAAAGCCAAAAGAGAGGGGTAAAAAGTAGAATTTTATACTTCAAATATAAGTTTATCTGCTATTCTAGGATGTTGGTGATAGTCTGTAAACAAGGGAAAACTCATTTCCCCTCTTTCCATGGATAGGCAGAAAGACCTGGAAGTCAAACACTGTACACTCAGTATCTAGTTTTAATAGACCACAATAATTCTCTAAAATCTAGGGATTTGATATGGTGTTTGCATGTCTGTGCCTATAAGTTAAGCATAATGCAAAGCAGATGTCCCTCATGTTTGTCCTGGTTGCCATTACCTTGTTTGAGTTTGTTCACCTGTGTAATGATAATGAGGGCAGCTAGATGGTTAAGTGAATACAATGCCAAGCCCAGATCTCAGGAGATCCTGAGTTTAAATCCAACTTCAAACACTAGATGGGTGTCTGATCCTGGACAAGTTGGATGACTTGTCACTCAGCCCTGTTTACTTCAATTCTTCATCTGTAAAATAATTTGGAGAAGAAAATGGAAAACCCCAAATGGGGTCACAAAGAGTAGTACGTGACCAAAAACAACTGAAGAACAAGATGATAATAATATTTGTGATTCTTAGTTCATAATGTTGATATGAGGCTCAAATGAGGTCAAATTTAAAAGTTCTCTTTAAGTTTCAATTGATATTAATAGTCTTGTAATCAATTTCAAATACATGATGGTAGAGAATGGTGCATTGAAGAATATCCTTCCAGAGGCATTGGAGAAGCTCCCCAAACTCCAGAAAATAACCATGTTTGTAAGATTAATGGCTGTCCCTCTATTCCTGTATTATCAAAATAACTCCAATCTGGGAATACCAAGGTAAAAGGGAAAGGAGCTTTAGTTCCAGCTAAGGGAAGCAGTAAAGGATCCACAGATGTCTCTTAAATTGCTATTGTCATTAATCCCTTATTAAATATAAGGAGATCCTGTTTTTTCTTTAGCTTCTTTCATTAGGTAGGACAACCTACTTGAAAGAAAAGCCTATTTAAAACACCTTTGCTTGCAAATCAGCTGAACTTAGAAGTTAGCACTGTGGGCTAAGAATAGTGATTGAAACATAGTAGGTGTTTAATGAATGATTATTTAAACCTTGACATAATAGTACAGAATAGCAGTTTCATGCAAATGTAGCCATAAATCTGAGTACTTTAAAAACAAAAGTCAAAAGTTACTATTTTAAAAATATCTCTTTGCCCTATGATCTTTTCTAAAACTGCCAAATCTCCAGTGTGATTAACACAGTCTTCCTACAACTGGTAAAGCTGCCAGGCAAAGCTGTGGTCTGCTTCCCACAGAGGAGTTACTTGCTCTGAATTCACCATCCTTAGAATCAGCTGACCTTTTTAGTTGGCAGCCTTTCTCTATAAGAGGTCTGCTTTCAAGAGAGTCACGGTCACTTCTAAGACTGCTTGTTAGGGGTGAATTTGAGGGCAAAGAAGTCTAATGAAATGGAATTTTCTCTCTAACTGCTCTGCTAATATGAAGTACCAGAGGTGTGTGCGACAGATAATATGGTAGAAGAGTGGCTTTATCTGGATGGGACTGTGTAAATAACAGCATGGGACTTTTTTTCCCAAAGATAAACTAATAATGATTATTGACTCTTAAAGTTACTATTATAATAAATAAATAATAATAACTGACTCTTAAAGTTAATATTATACCTCTAGTTTTATAGATGTAGATGGGGGAGGGGGGAAAATTGCAGCAAGAACATATGAGTTACTGTATTCCATCACATTTGGAATTTCTTCCCGGGACAATTCACAATTTACCATCTCAAAGACTTAATTGACAATATCTTTCTTTTATCAATCAATTGCTTTCATGATATTTAGGGAATAATCACTATTTATCATTGTTATTACTACTGCTATTACTTATTACTTCATCATTGCCATTAATATTACTAATTATTATTACAACTAATAGTAATAACTCATATTCATATGTTTTTTTTTAACAATTTACAAAGCAGAACAGTAATTGTTAGGAATGTACTAGCCTATGAAAGAAATTGTGTGCCTCCAAATGAGGAAAAAAGCAAATCGACAAATGTAAAATTGTCCTTGGATTAACCAAGAAATCAGTATTCTAATGTGCAGCTTCTAAAAAAATTTCTGAAAGCTCCAGCTTGTTGCTTTACATGTAAAAGACATCCAAAATTCCATGGACCAATCTTTATTTATACTTTGAAGTAAGAAAACCAGATGCTTTTGTTTCAAACAGTGGGAAAGAGCTGCAGGTATGGTGAAACACTGTAGTTTCTCGGAATCTCACCAGAATTTGAAGTTATCTGACCTATGGGAAACACAGCTGGTCAAACAGTATGTTTATGCTGGGAGTATATCTCCATCTCAAGTGAATGACTTGACAGAGATTTAGGCTAACAGAGAAAAATATAGAGTTAAAGCTGAAGTGTCCCTTAGAGATCATCTAGTCCAGACTCTTTACTTTGCAGATGCAGAAAAAGAGGCACATAGAATTTAAGTGATTTTCCTAAATTCACAAAAGTTGTCATTGGAAGAGCTGGGATTTGAATTCATATCATTTGATTATAAAATCAGCACACTTTCCAATATATTATTGAGTTGTCATTCTTACACTCTTTTCCCTTTTTTCTTTCTCACCCCAAACCCCATATTCTTAATTTACTAGCTTAGTTGCAAGACTTATGGACCCCTACTCCATGGAATCAACCTGTCTCCCTTCCTCATCTTCTTTTTTCTCTACATTCTCTTATTTTCTTTTCTCTCTATATTCTATCACTAGATATCATTATCAATTCCTTTAAGCCTAATTATTATCTTTATGAAATTTCACCAGTTAATAATCCTACAATGCCCTCAAAGTGTTCAAATGAAAGGAAGAGTCTATGAAAACAACCAACTTCATTCTTGTCTTATTTTAAGATATTGCTAGTTACCCCGACTTTCAGCAACCACTATCCTGATAAGTCAGCAGCCACCAACATCAAAGCAAGATTTTCCACCAGCAAAAAGATAACTGTTCACTAAAGGCTTAGATGATAGCTAACATTCTTTAGCAATAAAGTATTTTTTAATTAGGGCATACATTTATTTAATTAGGGTTTTTAGACATACTACTATTTATTGCACACTTAATAGGCTACAGTATAGTGTAAACACAATATTTATGTGCTGGAAAACAAACAAATCCGTGTTACTAGCTTTATTGCAATATTCATTTTATTACAGTGATCTGGAACTTAACTTGAAATACCCTTGAGGTGTGCTTGTAATTGATAATACTTTACTCCAACCTCCCCCATCTTTTAGCTTTAGGATATGCTGGCTACCATACAGATAATTGCTTGAGGTTATAAGTGGAAGATATCTGTCTCCATTGCCAAGTAGTACCAGTTACAAAAGTGTCTGGTACAGTTTCTTTATATCAAAACTATCCTTCTTTGCAGCTGAAAAAATCAGCAAGATTCAATCAATATCTGTGGCACTGTGAGAATAAGTATAACCTGATTTTATATAAACCATATTTGGATGACAGGTATGACTCATATTTAGATCACTAGCGAACCTAACAATGAATGGTCTACTCAGAATTATTTTTCCTACCTCTTACTATATGAAATGCATTGAAATGCTTGAGTTTAATTTCCTTTAGAAGTATCATTTTAAAAGTTAAAACTCAATGAATTATGTGATTTTTTTAATAATGAAAACAAAAAGGGATTTCTACTATTGAAAAGATGATTCCTCAAAAATATTTATTCAGATATTTAAAGAGGCAATCTGATATAATGGAGAACATTTTGAACTTGTATTGAAAAGATGAATTGATGAATGATTATACTTCAGTTAATCTTCTCCGAACCTCAGTTTCATCATCTGTAAAATATACTTAATGTCTATAGTACTCATTGTATAATGTGATTGCAAGGTCAAATGAAATAATATACATAAAAACTTGTGAAATCTTAAAGCTCCATATCAACATCAGTAATTCTAGTTTTATCATTAATTTAGTGGTTGGATATTATGGCTCTTTAAAAAATCATTATGGTTTTGAAAAGAAATATAACTAGACATTTAGAAGTCCTAAATTTTTATCTCTAACTGAACAGGGGCAAATCACTATTGATTTAGTTCTCTTAATATTAACATGGTTGAGATAATCATAACTCTTGTCTAGCTGTGATAATGGAAATCATTGTCTTTAGCTGTGTCACTATGGAATTATTTTCAAGATGCCTAGGTTGAGAGGTCTCAGGACACATATCTTCTTGATTCTTTCTTCCTTATCTGCTGCCATCTGAGGATTGATTAAAGAAAATGTGGAATGTGTTTAAAGCTTCACTGGAAAAGGTATTCCAATATATTAGGATGATTGTGACATTCCCCCTTTTCCTATCTATATCTATGTATATATCTGTCTATCTATCTGTCAATCTATCAAATGGTAGTGACATCCATATATGTGTGCTGACTGTGGCCAAGGAGCCAAATTTCCTGATCTGTGTCTTATTTAGAAGTAAATAGACCTTGAAAGCTTTATTTGATTGTATCAGCTAGCTGTGTAATAAAATAATCTGGTGTACAAGTTGCAATATCCTATTAGATTCATATATTTCATGGAAATGAACTCATGAACCTTTAGCTCTTTACCAGTGTTCAAGAAAGATGGATTCCTGATATAGTTACCTCTTACTAAATCTGTAAACCTCGCTCTCTCTGCACAAATTTAGAGATGAAAGGATCTATGGGCCACTGACCTTCCTTGACCATTAAGGGGGATCAAAGATCTGAGAACGATAGTTTTACTTTATGTTCTGAGGTTGGGAGTTATACTCCAATTCTTTAAGGTCTGATTTTATCAGATGTGACATAGTCCCCACCAATGCATATTATGATTTATTTGTAATTTAAGAGATTTGAAGGTCTCCAGCTTCATCACACAATCTGATCTGATGTAAGCTCCTGCAGACTTAGACTAGACTGGTCTATGGACCAGTCTAATTAGTCTGGTCCACACAGTCAACCAGCCCATACCTGAAGTCTTTCTTACTCATCAATATGGCAGTAGAGAAACACCTGAGGCAGGCAATATGCTGTATGCTAGGACATAGCAATAAAACAAACTTTCCTTGCCTTGAAGGAGCTCATGTTCTATCAGATGAAACGGCGCACACATATAAAAATGAATATAAATATATTTCAAGTAGATAAAAGGAAGTTTTAGGAGGTGAAAGAACAAAGCTCTGCCAGCTGAGAGATTAAAAAAAGTTGTATATTCATTTTCTTGAAATACAGATATTAGATTTTTACTTGTTAAATTAGTTGTCTTTGCAGATTCATTCCCAGGGATGAGAGTTTCCAAGCATAAACACTGATGCATGGTTCTATTACATGGAAGTGATTTAAACCTATAACTGAAAATAAGGAAAATATAGAATGGTCATTGTCTTTAGAGTGCTTCTGTCAATTCAGTCAATGAGTGGGGAACCTAAAGTGGGGTGGCAAGAATATAGTAGTTCATTTGGAGGAGACACCATGCTGTAAAAATTATGGAAACCCAGACCCAGAAAGAGTTGAAACTTGAGCAAAGGGAGAGATTGAACCATTTAAGGCCAAGCCAACCAGGAAGAGCTAGTTAATAGAACTCACTTTAGATGAGCTAGCAAAAATAAAGACTAATAGAGCAAGGCAAGAAATAAAGTGCCCATAAGAATATTTCAGATAATAACTAGCATTTATATAAAGTGTTTTAAGGAAAGAGATAAGAAGCTGCAAAATCTGAAACCTTAAGGGAGATAGCTTTGGCATGTTGCTAGGGAAAAGGCATTCTTATCCAGAAATCATATAGTTCAGAATGGATTTCCTAGCTCATGATTAAAGATGAGATATTCCAGTAAATGACTAAGTTCAGAACCTTATCAGGGAGGTCATAGTTCAGGGACCCCATACTTCTACCCCTATAAAGAAATCAGGAAATCTGAGTTTGTGGAACCTGGGCATTCAAATTAACAGCAATAGCTAGAACTGAACTAAAACATCGACAACTAGACTGGTAGGGAGTTAGGCAGAAGAGAAGAGGGATGGGCCCAGTATCTTAAATTAATGTTTCAGAAAAAATTACACCATTGCAAACTTTGCAAAGGTATAAAACAACTTTCTATTTTGATCTTTGCCCTCACCATCTATATTTCTAGTATAATACTTTTATTTTTAAATTAAAAATTAATTGTTTTTTCTGGTTGTGCATATATATTAACTTTTTAAAATACACATTTCTTTATGAATCATCTTGGGAGAGAAAAATCAGAACAAAAGGAAAAAAATACAAAAGAAGGGACAGCTAGATGGTACAGTGGAGAGAGCACTGGCACTGAAGCCAGGAGTATCTGGGTTCAAAAATCTAGCCTCAAACACTTAACATTTACTAGCCGTATGACCTTGGGAAAGTCATTTAACTCTGTTTGCCTTGCCCCCTCCCTCCAAAAAAAGTGAGATTAAACAAAAACAGAAAAAAGAAGTGAACATAGCATGTGTTGATTTCATTCATTTTCCATAGTTCTTTTTCTAGATGCAAATGGTGTTTTCTATCCAAAATTTATTGGAATTGCCTTGGATAATAAAAAAATCTTAGTTAACCTTGTTTTAAAATTCCATGATGGTGTGTGCCACATTTTACAAAAATATTTTAAAAGAGGAATCTAGGGCAAAAAGAAACATTGCAATCTTTCCCATGCAGAGATTTTGGTATTTTAAGGACTCTAAAATGGGGACTAGTGATGGTGATGAAATCAGGGAAGAATCAAATCCAGCTAAGTCCTGCCCCCTATTCTCAGTCTTCTTCCCTTCAGTCACTCTCCACTGATGACCTCATTCTCACCTTCAACAATCATCTCTTTGGTTAAAGCAAATAGACCAATGAAGAATTGGTGAGAAAGTAAAATTAGAGAAAAGGCTTTTCCATTCTACCAAACTTCACCAAGTTGTAATCTTGTGAGACTCAATTTCCTCGTGACATTTTTCAAATTGGAAAGGGCACAAAGGACGCTTTATAATTGGATATATTGTCTTTATCAGATTGTTTAGTCATGTGGTAACAAATGAAAATATGTAATTCCAATTAGCTACATGCACCAATTAGACTCTTCCTATTTAAGTAGATAATGACTGAATTCTCAAGGCCCAACAAGGCCAAGAAGCTTATTTGCTTGAAAAAGGATTCTTTAAGCAATCTTGTGTCAGCCTTTATCATGGAACTGCTATCTACTTATTTACATTTTTGGATGGTAGTGGTTGGAATTATGCAGGTTTTTTGGCAGGAAAAAAGTATTTGCTGCTGGAGAGAACAAAACAATATAAAAATAAAGGGTGGGAAAAGGAGGGGCAGAGGTTGGTGGGCCCTTTTGGTGATCCTGGCCCTTCTTGATAGGAATGTTGAGGTTTGTAAGCTGTGGCGGGAGTTAGGGAGACTGAGGGAAAAAGCTGCCAAGGAGGTCTGAAGCCACAGACCTTGGAAAGGGGTGTGTGTGAGGTGACAAAGAACTGTATCTAAACCAAAATATTTGAGTAAATTCCCTTCCCCTCTTTTTAGCCTAGATTCTTTGCTTTTTAAAGTTAAGCTTTGAAGTTTTGGGGTTTTTTTTTTTGTTCTTAGAACACCAATGTTTTATTAATCCTGCTTTGGGGTATAAAACAGAATATTTAGATTCTTTCTTAATTATAGCATCGGATTTCTAAAATTCCTTTGGTAGGCTTTGCATTGTATGACTTTCTTTTGGTACTGTCCTCAATCTCTTTTCTTAGATTTGGAGAAAAGCAACAAACCAGCCTGGGAGCAGCAGATGCTTCAGTTCTTTAGCATCTGGTACATATTCTGTATATTTTCAGAGTGATGCTAAATAGATGGTTGTATATGCAACTCTTTTTGACTTAGCACAGGATGTTGAAGTCAGACTTTTATATTTATAGAAAATAAACACACATAGTTAACAGTGTAATAACATAAACTATCATAAAAGCAGTAATAAATTTTAGAATTAAAAAGGAAAAAGAATTAGGTTTTTTCATTTCAATTTTAACATGTTTATTGACTATACATGTGTGTTGTTTTGAGATGCTAGGTGCCTGAGATAACAATGACAAATGTCATAGTCCCTGCTCTCAAGGAATTTATACGCTTCCAGGAATGGGAACTTATCTATGTGAATATAGATCCTAAAAGGAGAACATCTTTTAAAAAAATATTTTATTAAAGCTTTTTATTTTCAAAACATATGCATAGATAACTTTTCAACCTTGACCCTTGCAAAACCTTATGTTTCAAATTTTCCCCTCCTTCCCCCCATTCTCTCCCCTAGATGGCAAGTAATCCAATATATGTTAAACATGTTAAAATATATGTTAAATCCAATATATGTATACATATTTATACAATTATCTTGCTGCATAAGAAAAATCAAATCAAAAGGGAAAAAAGGAGAAAGAAAACAAAAAGCAAGCAAGCAAACAACAACAAAAAGAGTAAAAATGCTGTGTTGTCACCTGTCAGATTGGCTAAGATGACAGGAAAAAATAATGATGATTGTTGGAGGGGATGCGGGAAAACTGGGACATTGATGTATTGTTGGTGGAGTTGTGAACGAATCCAACCATTTTGGAGAGTAGTTTGGAACTATGCTCAAAAAGTTATCAAACTGTGCATACCCTTTGATCCAGCAGTGTTACTACTGGGATTATATCCCAAAGAGATTATAAAGAAGGGAAAGGGACCTGTATGTGCACGAATGTTTGTGGCAGCCCTTTTTGTAGTGGCTAAAAACTGGAAACTGAATGGATGTCCATCAGTTGGAGAATGGCTGAATAAATTGTGGTATATGAATATTATGGAATATTACTGTTCTGTAAGAAATGACCAACAGGATGATTTCAGAAAGGCCTGGAGAGACTTACACGAACTGATGCTGAGTGAAATGAGCAGGACCAGGAGATCATTATATACTTCAACAACAATACTATATGATGACCAGTTCTGATGGACCTGGCCATCCTCAGCAACGAGATCAACCAAATCATTTCTAATGGAGCAGTAATGAACTGAACTAGCTATACCCAGAAAAAGAACTCTGGGAGATGACTAAAAACCATTACATTGAATTCCCAATCCCTATATTTATGCACACCTGCATTTTTGATTTCCTTCACAAGCTAATTGTACAATATTTCAGAGTCTGATTCTTTTTGTACAGCAAAATAACGTTTTGGTCATGTATACTTATTGTGTATCTAATTTATATTTTAATATATTTAACATCTACTGGTCATCCTGCCATCTAGGGGAGGGGGTGGGGGGGTAAGTGGTGGAAAAATTGGAACAAGAGGTTTGGCAATTGTTAATGCTGTAAAGTTACCCATGTATATATCCTGTAAATAAAAGGCTATTAAATTAAAAAAAAAAAAATGCTGTGTTGTGATCTACACTCAGTTCCCACAATTCTCTCTCTGGGTACATATGGCTCTCTCCATCACAAATCTATTGGAACTGGTCTGAATCACCTTAGAATTGATCATCGTCTAATCTTGTTGCCATACATAATGTTCTCCTGGTTCTTCACATTTCACTTAACATCAGTTCATGTAAGTCTCTCCAGGCCTCTTTAAAATCATAAAAGGAAAACATCTTAAGGACAAAGGAAGGTCAGGCAAAGAACTAAGAGAAATTTGATAATGTAGAGAACATTTTCATCTTGTGTCTTTCAGGAGAGGGAGGGTTTCATTTTTTTTTCTTTTTTTCCCAACCTCTCGCACAGTGCCTGGAAAATCATAGATTATTAAAGAATGCTTAGAGGCATAGGTGAAGGGAAGAAAGGGTAATGGTCCAGGAGGGTTGCATTAATGGAAGTACACATCTGATTTGGGGCTTGAAGGAAAAATTTTCAACAATCCTATCCTAGGAAATGAGTCTCTTAACATTCTTCTGGGAAAATAATAATAGTTTTCAGATGTCTTATTTACAACAGCCTGGTTATGGGAAAGGATGGAAAATACCGTATTATTGTTCCAATCTTATAGATAATGAAATCAAAGCTTGTCCATGGTCTTTGAGAAAAATGTCGGAGATAAAACATGAATATTTATCTTCTGACTTGGAATTCCACGGCTCTTTCCACTACAGCACACAGGATTTACAGTAGCCTAAACTTGTCCGTCCCTTCAGAGGATAAGAGTAAATTAATTGGTGAACTGTGACAAAGGAAAACCTGCATTCATTTAGCACAGGTTACTCACTCTAGAGGTGTGAAAGATGACCCAGTGAGACAATGTAGCCCAACTTCCATTTGGATGTTTCAGTAAAAATGTCAGACAACTAATTTTTCTGGTATGAAGTGTTCTCACAAGCCTGATTTTCTCCATAGAAGCACTTTGCTATCCTGGATAAAGTGTCAACTTTGAAGTAAGAAAAACCTGAGTTTAGTTTCTGCCTTGGGCTCACCATCGTAATGGTCCTGGATCTCCTTCATCATTGGTTTTCTCATCTATAAAATGGGTATAATAATACCTGTTTTACATGCTTATTATGAAGATTACTGATGCATGTAAATTGTTTTTCAGACCTTAATGACCTAGGGTTTATAAATATTTATTATTATTTTATTCTCTTCTTTTTGATGGGTCCTAGGAGAAAAAGTCCTGGAATAAGCACTTCACCTGCTAGCATTCCTTTATATTTAATGTTCTGTGGTTTTGTACTCCTTTTTGAAGCTGCATAAAAGTATTAAGTTGAGGTACTATCATCACTAGTATTAATCCACATGTAAAGAGACAACATGTATCAAGGATCCCCTCTACCACTATTCTATTGGTATGTAGTACCACTGAATGCTACAGCAAAAATCTATGGAATAAGTTGGTCTGTATGGGCCACAAAGAGTTAGTTAGTGCCTGGTCTAGGACCACCAAAGAGTTTTCATAGTCTCTTTGCTTATATTCCAATATTCCTTGGTATGGTATACTAAATAGTATCACATTTTATCAAGATGGTTCACACCAACAATTGACTTAGTCATGTTAATTGTAATTAAACACTGCCTTTTGAAACTGGACCAAACATTCCACTGCTTGTTTACTTTTGAGATGTTCTCCCAATGTGTGCCCAAAGAACCCTATACTAAGTGAATGCAGGTTTCTTTATAATCCATGTCACTGCTAATTCAATTGCTGTTTTTCTTTGAAGGGGCAAATGGTTCAGGCTTTTTCCTGCCAAGCAAAGTATTTCTGTAATTAACCTCACAAGGAAGAGAATGTATCTCTTCCATGACCTGCTAATTTAACACCTCCTTCATAAAAAGATGGATAAGCTGATTTCTCCTTTATTGCCATAACATGTACAGTAAATTGTTTACTCCAGATTCAAACAACTAAGAATCTCAACCAGATTTCCTCCCCCCATCCCATGGTACTATACAGTAAAAATTCTGAAGCACTGAAAATTCCACTATACTTTCTGAAGGATCAAAGAAAGATGAACTTAGATTCTTTGTCCTTTTAATGTTAAGTCTCAGGTTAACAACAATAGTGATTATTTTATTGTTGTTAAATCATTTCAATCATGTCTGGTTCTTTGTAACCTCGGGGTTTTCTTGACATATTTGAATGGTTTGCTATTTTCTTCTCTAGCTCATTTTACACCTGAGGAAACTGAGTGCAAGCAGGGTTAAATGACTTGCCCAGAGTAACAGCACTAGTAAGTTTCTAAGGCCAGATTTTAACTCAGGAAGATAAGTCTTCCTGATTTCACATCCTGATTCCAACTATGCCAACTAGTTGCCCAGTAATTACTTACATGCATGTGTAATTATAACATCCTAACATTCCCATATTTGATCATCCCAATAGCCTCATGAATACATGTTTTTATTATTACCACTTTACAGATGAGGAAACTGAGGTACGAAAAATTTAAGGACTTGCTCAGGCTTACACAGTAGTGAGGTGTCTAAGGTAGAATTTGAATCTTGAACTTGTCTTTCTGAATCCAGTCATTATGTCATACATAACTCTATATGATCTCTCAAATCCAATCTTTGTGAACTTTTCTTAAGTCCAGCCCACACTGATTTTTCCCTTTTCTGGATCTCTACTGCAATTGTTATTAGTATTAATTGTTAGCTTCCCATCTTATTCTTTGGTTTCTGAAAGTTATTTATTAGGATCATATAATCATTGGATATCAGGAAGATGCCTACAGATCAACTAGTTGAACCAATTCATTTCAAAGATGAGGAAATTGAGACTAATAAAGATAAAGTGACAGGCCCACAATACCAATCATAATCACTGGTAGAGGCCAGACTGATAATGATGTTGATAATCTTTCTATTACACTTTAAATTTTCCTAAATGTTTTACAGCAGCTATGTGGTGCAGTGGATAGAGCACCAGGCCTAGAGTCAGGAAGACTTATGTTCCTGATTTCAAAACTGGCCTTAGACAGTTACCAATTGTATGACCCTGAGCATGTCTCTTCACCCTGTTTGCCTCAGTTTCCTTATCTGTAAAGTAAACTGGAAAAGAAATGACAAACCTCTTCAGTGTCTGGAATATGATCATGAAGACTGAGACATGATTAAACAAATTACAAATATAATTTCATTTAAACTTCACAGCATTTCTATGAAATAAGTACTAGAATATTATTACAACATTTTAAAGAAATTGAGACTGAGGGGAAACAAAGCTAGATTTAGAGCCAGAGAATCTGCAATCATCTCTTGACTCTGCTGATGCTTTTGTGATGTTGTTCAAGCCACTTAATATCTGTGATCCCAGGTTTTCTCATTTTCAAAATGAAGAAAGTGAACTAGATAATCTCGAGGTTTCTTCTTCTTCTGTGATTCCATGATTAACCAACTCATAGCTAATAAGCATCAGAGATGGGACTCAGGTCTTTCTGCCACTAAAGTCCAATGCTAAATCCATTGACTTTAGAAGCCTAAAGCTCAGATTCCCAGTCAAATGCTCTTTCACTAAACCTTGCTGTTGCTCCCCAGGGATATGAGAGCTTTGAAGGCAAGCCCATGTGTTTTCTTTTTGTTTTGTTTTGTTTTGTTTTTGGTATCACTTATTGAACTCAGTCCCATCAAAGGCATTCAATAAATTACTTGTTTTATTGGTTGATGTGGCACTTTCAGCAAGCCCAGTGTAAACAAAGATGCCTGTCTTGCACACTGAAATCCCACCCCCATTGCTTGCATATAACAAATGTCTAATAAATGTTTGTTGAATTAAATTCAATTGAATCCAGATTCCCTGGAGTATTATCAAATATACAATATGACTCTCCTGTCCATGCATATTATGCTGTTTTCTCTCAGCTCTTAAATCTTAGAATCAAATGTATTTACATTTCTTATCTTTATTTAAATATTTGAATAAATGCCTATAGATTATATCTCTTTTTCATTTTCTGAGTCATTAAAAACTCTGGTTCGTATAGGGAACGGAAAGAGCTCTAACTTAGGAAACTTGATCAAGTTAGAGTCAAAGAATTTGAGAATTGAATTGAGGGAGGGGTTCAACATCCATCTAGTTCAGTCCATACCTGAAAGAAATCCCCACACATGGCATCTAGTCTTTGCCTGAATACATCCCAGGAAGAAAAGTCACTGTCTGTCCAAGTAACTCATTCCACTTTTGGATAGTTATATTTGTGAAGAATTCTTTCCTGATTTCAAGTCTGTATTCACTTTTTTGATAGCCTTCACGCATTACTTCTAGTTCCTCCCTTAAGGATGAATAAGCCTAATTCCTCTTCCACATGAAAGCCCTTCTGATTCTTGATGACAGAAACCATATTCCCCCAAGTTTCTTCTCTTGTAGGCTATATATTCCTCGTTCCTTCAATCATCCCTCAACTTAGTCACCCTTCTGTGGATACCACCTCTGTTTTATCTATATCTATTGCAAATTTGTTACTTTCTAATACTGCAAAATATGTATTCTTCTATTTTAAAAAAAGTATTATTTATTTTTACGTGAAATTGGATGAGGTGCAATGATAATACAGAGTAACTCTGTGTGTGTGTGTGTGTGTGTGTGTGTGTGTGTGTTATTTTTGTTCACTCAGATCTTTTGTTTCTAATCACTTCATACAGATCTGGTTAGAAGCACTGAGGAAAGTGTGTGCATTCAGGGACAAATTTCTGCTCCCTGTCAAGGTGAGAAAAGGCTAGCAACTATGTCTCAAGAACCATGCACTTAATAGTGCTTTTGTTTCCCCTGTAGTTCAAAAATATTATAGGAAGTTTCAGTTAATTACAGAGACTTAAAATTGTTTTTCCTTTTTTTCTCTTTTTTTCTTCCCCCTCTCTCCTTCTTTCTCTTCCTCTTCCTTATTTACTTCTTTTTTCTTCCTTTCTTCCTTCTTTCCTTCCTTTTGTTTTCTTTCTTTCATCCTCAATTTATGACTCGATCATTTTGTTAAAAGCATTTCACTTCTAGTCATCTATGTGTGCAACATGGACATTGAAAAAAAAAATACCACCATGTCCAACATCACAACAAAGAAGGTAGACTTTAGGGAAAAGGAATGGTTATGAGCTAACAATTGTATCCTTTTGGATAATTTTATCTAAAAAAAGTTGCTGTTAGTGATTTGCACAAACTTTATACACACTCATTGTATATTCTAAGAAGTTCATTTATTTTTCTGCTTAACCCCAAGTATGAATTAGGAATATTTGCCCATTGATTTTTAATCACTACACTCTCAATACTCTAGGAACTTCATTTTGTATTGCTTAGCCCCCATATGAATTTGGAATATGTGGCTGATTTTATTGATTCTCTCAACTGATGTACACTGAAGCATTTGTCAGAAATTTAATGAGAATGATCTGGTCCTAGTAAAACTACCAAAACTCAGAGCCAGCAGAAAATTCAGAGGTACCTATTTGAATTTGTGCCTATGTGATCAAGAATCATTTTGCAATATCGCTCACAATTAGGAATCCAGAGCCTTATTGAAAGTCTTTAGTGTGAGAAAGTCCACTGTTTCCTAAAGTAGTCCATTTCATTTGTGAACAATATTAATTGAGATAAACTATGGTTCTCTATTGCTTACAACTATTATGCCTAGTTGTGTTTCTGGAACCAACCAGAATAAATCATCTTTCAAAAAAGGATGGTGGTAATAGTGGTAGTGGTTGCACTGGAAGTAGTAGTGGTAGTGATGGTAATAGTAATACAACATTATTTCTTAATTGCCTTCCTTCTCTGAACCTATAACCTATTCAAATCTATTCTCTCACATATGAGAGGTTTTTTAAATTTTTAATAGGATTTTATTTTTCCAAATACATGTCAAGATACTTTTCAACATTTACGTTTGCAAAACTTTGTGTTCTAAGTTTTTCTCCCTCTTATCTCCTCACTCTTCCCCAAGAAAGCAAGCAATCCAATATAGGTTAAACATGTGCAATAATGACGTTTTTAATATTTTAAGTATAAATTGTCTCCAATGAATATTCCATTTAAGTAACATTTTCTGAAGATGTCTACTATTTTTGAAGTGATATGATATGTTGTCTTTTCCCATGAGAAGTATAAATGTGCTAACCATTTTTTAAAGAAGGAAAGGATGCTCTGGACCATTTTACAGAGAGACTTTAATGAATTAAACATATTTTGCAATGTGTGCCATTAAATGAAAAAGAAAATGAGACTAAGAATTCATATACTGACCTAGGTTTTGCCATTGAGTTGACAAGCTTCTTTCCATGTTAGCTACTTTTATAAATGACTATATTTGTAACAGTCTTCAGTTGGAGGCTTTCAGCCTAATAAAAATGTCAAATTAAGTGAGAGAGTTAGCAATATCACATAAATTCTGAAGAGGCTATAATTTTTGATAGTTCTTAGTTTGTGAATATTAAGTAAGGGGGGGGGGGGGCATTGCTGCCATTGTAGGGAACTATAGAAGAGTAAATGTTTATTTCTTCAGCTCATTCTTATAGGCTTAGCTGATGTATCAAGATTAGTAATGTGTCCTGAGAACACTTTGCTGCTTGAAGTTTTTCTTGACCATGAAAAGTAGCTTTGGGTATATATATTACGAGAAGAACTTTTGAATAAATACAGCTTGAGTGTAAGTTCAATTTATATTGATCTGTATTATGTATGCTATTTTTCTCCCCAGAATGGGTTGTGTAGTTGTGTACTCTATGGCAACAGTGCAACTATTAGAGTTGGAGAAGCTTTTACATGTGGAAATGAGAACTTAAGATTAGTCTTACAGATGGATAGAATTAACAGAAATGGGGATGGCAGAGTGAGAAAAGAAGGCCTTTAATGTAAGGAAGAAATGTAGTAAAAAGAGTAATAGGCATGTTGTGTGAAACAGTTAGTGAGGAAATTGTGCTATTTGAAAGAGATTTAATTTATGTTGGGGAGTGTCAAGAAACAAATATAGATATTTGTTAACAACCTATATTTTACAGAGTAAATCACTATAAAGTTTAGGTAAGAATGATCTCATCCATTAAATATTTTTACTAATGGTATGGATGAAAGCATAAATGGCACGCTCATCAAATTGTGAAATTAAAACATACAACTAATGCATGCCAGGATTGGGATCCAGAAAGATTTCAACAGACTGGAATAATGGACTGAAGTAAATAAGATGATGCCTAATTGTAATAAATGTAAAGTCTTCCACTTGGGTTCAAAATAATAGTAAATTCCCTAAGTATGGAATAGTGGAGAAATAGCTAAAAAATAATTCATGTGAAACAAACATTGAGATTTTAGTACATTTCAATAGCAATATAAATTAATAATGTTGTTCAGCAGCCAAAAAAAGGTAATGGGAGCTTAACTTCATTAATATAACTGTAATATCCAACTAGAGGTAATTCTTCTATTGTCTTCTTTTCTCATCGGACTACATTTTGCATATTGTGTCTAGTTTTGTGAGTCATATTATAGAAAGGGCATTGATAAACTCAGGTGTGTCCAGAAAATGATGATAAAATTAGTGGGGAGATCAAAACTGGGTTGATTTGAAAGATCTGAAGATATTTAGTTTATAAAGTGAATACTTAACAGGAGAAGACATAATAACAATTTTAAGTATCTTAAATATTTGTCATGTGGATGAGAAGTTGTTTGCTTCATTCTAAAGGCTAGAACTCTGACCAGTTTGTGAAAGTTGTGTCCTTACATGCAATGTAAGGACAAGTTTACTCATAGGTAAAGCTCTCCATATGGAATAGGCTATCAGAATAGATACTTCTTTCAAAAAGCCCAATCTGAGCTTTATGTGGAGGGGAAATTTTGATGATGAATAGTTGGGGACATTGTAAATGAGATTCAGATTTTGGATGGGGATTGGACTAGATTAGTTCTGATGTCCTTTCTGACTAATTCTTTGAATCTATTTTTCATACACTTGTGTGATATTCTCATAAATATGAAATTGTAAGCAATGTATCAGTATGTTGGAAGAGATTCTTAAACTCTTAGCCCATGATTAGATTAATAAATGAGAAACCTTACTCTAAACACTCATTTTCAGAAGTGTTATCCTCAAAACTACAGGCAAAAGGTGGTAGTGAAATTATCTAATGAATTTTCCAGAACTCCTAATCCAGCTAATTAATTAGTATCATTGTGGTTAATTAGGACAGTTTTGATTGCTCTGCCCAAAGTAGATGTTATATTATAATGCAATTGGAACACTCTCTTTTTCTATATAGGATCAGTTTGAATTTAGTTCTTACCTTTTGAAATGGGATATACTACATAAGAAAGCATTTTATAAACTGAGTTATGGGTAGCAAAAAACAAAAATAAACTATTGTCATTAAATGTTACAATTTTCTTAAAAGTGAGTGAAACTCATGTTTCAAAACACATGACCAGGAATAATTTTTAGGTGGATTTTAAAGGGTGTAGTCTGATAATAAAGGTGTAAAGTTGATATATATTATTTTTTAATATGTCTTAATTCATATCATGAATTCTTTGAACAGGATTGTGTAAGTCCACATTCTTTTTTGTGCCTCTCACAACTTCTATGAACTTGGCTAAGCAAGAGAGTAACATAGTATTTATGTTTTTCTACATCCCTCTTAAAACACTTCCTAGAATTTGACATCTCCACAGCATGGGGGCTTGTTGGCAGTAAAATCTGGTGGAGATCCAACCTTGGTAGGGATCCTGAATTAATTAGCTAACCTGTCTGTTGAATACACAGCTCAGGAGACAGATTCCCAGAGTGAAACAATATTCCATTATGGCATGATGGAAAGCCAAATGAATGACACTGAATTTAAGGCTACTGAAGAAGTAAATGACTTTAAAGAGTTTCATATAGTTAACTTTATAGAAAGGAGTTATACATCCCTGGGAATATTCAAACAAGTTTTGGATGACCAGTTGTCAAGAATTTTGTTAAGAGATTCCACATTGGATGGAGGTTTGGACTAGATCACCCTCAAGGACTTCTCAATTCTTTCTCTGAAAGTAAGAGTTTGTAATTACATAAAACCTATTTGTGCTTATGTTTGGTTATTCTGAAGGAAAAAAATGACAAAGAATAAGACCTCCTTTGTCAGACTGTCTTTAGAATAAGATTTGTTTTTAAGTCTGGAGATAAAATTTTCACTGGAAATCACAGACAGCATGCTAATGAGCTCTACTCCTTTTTCTTGCAAAGTTATTTCTGGTTCAAGTTTATGTTTCTTTCACTGAATGCCTGTCTCTTGTGAATTGCTTCTGGTATCTGTTGTCTGAAAGGACTTCTTCGTTGCTGTCTAAAAGCAAAAGGCAGAGAAAGTTTTCCCAAGAAATGTATTCTAAAATATTTTAGTGACTAGTTCAGCACTGTGATTACAGAGTTTGCCTTGCTATCTGTCCACTGCTAAAGTTGAGCTGTCCTTTGAGCAGATGCTTTGCACAGTGATGAAGTGTGGGGTAGAGATTTTACCTCCCTTGTCAGTTGGAAAATATGAAATATAGGTTTTATGAAACATAAAAAATGTTCCCAAAAGTTCTTCTCCAGATACAAAGTAATCCAGTGACTCATGGAATTAATATTCAAGCACTGTCTGTCATCTCTCAGTTGTTCCATACTTATTATCTTGTTTGAGGATTATCTAGAATGGTTGCAAATAAATGATCAATGAAAGCACAAAAACAGAGGATAGAGAAGGGAAAGGAGTAGAAATCGAATCTGTCACATATTCTTGCTTATTAATCATTTTGCTTTTATGGGATGGAAGTAGGGAGATTTTCTGCAAATTTCATTTATCCATAAAACATCAAATATTGACTTAGTGTGTATTCTACATGCTATTGGTGATACCAAAGATGTATAGGGCAAAGAACTTAAAATCTGGTTGGAGAGATAAGAGGTACTTGTAAATAGATTACTAGCACTATAAGACTGGATGTATAAGTGCCGAGTGACTGATATGAATGATAAATGATAGAAGTTTTCAGTAAAGGATATTTACTATGTTCTGAAATGGTCAAGGCAAGATTGGAAGTATATTTTGCAAATAGGAAAGCATTACTATGAATAGTCATGGAAGTGTCTGATCTGATTTACTTAGAAGAATTCATGAGGTGGAGATGAATGATTCCACACAGCAAAGTCACCTGGTAAAAAAAAAATAGAGTTCACTAACTTTAGATGTTGTTGAAGAATGTTGAAGTAAGAGTCTAGGTTTATACTTAAATTCAGGGGTTCTTAACCTGGAATCTATGAACTTTTAAAAATAATATATTTTGATAACTATATTTTAAAACATCATTTCAAGATGGAGTCTGTAAATTTCCCAGGATTACTAAAGAATGTCATGATGGACACAAAAAAGATTAAGAACCTTTAATTTAATAATGGCCATCTCTAAGATTAGGGAGTGATGGAGGGAAATAAAAAGGAAAAAAAATATAATTTTCATTGTATATTTAAAAATAATAGCAAGTTATATAAAGTAGATTTGCAGTTTCATGTGTAGTCATCTTTTAAAAAAATTATACTGTTATGGAAATGCTTCTTTTATTCCATAAATTTAAAAGTAAAATGTAAAAAAAGAACCCTTAGTTTAGAACCTCTTCAAACAGAAGCTAGGTGCCTACTTGTTGGGCTAATTAGAGTGTTATTAACTAATATGGTGGGAATAGTGTTCTAATCCTAAAGGTATTTTAGTCTAGTCTCATACAGGTTGGGCTAGGTTTTCCTCAAAAGATATTGTAGATATCAAATCTGGTTTTAACTACTTAGTAGCTTCATGACCCGGAGCAACTCACTTAATCCCATTTGCCTCCAACAAACAAACAAACAAACAAACAAGGTATTGTAACAGTCTTTGAAATTTAATTCAGATAAAAGAAGACTTGGAATATTAATGTAGTTCTGATTGGCTAAATTAAGACAATGAATGTCTATTGACTAATGAGGCAATATATTATATATATATTTATATATTTATAATGTGTGTATAAAATCTTATAATGTTATGTAAATATTTACTAGATTTTTGTTATAATTATTATCTATTAACTAATGGGACAGAAGAATAATGGAATGTGGTAGCTAACTGGATATAGTACACAAGGATTGGAAAAAAGCAAAAGATGAGAAATTCAATTAGACAAAGCCAAATAAGGAAAGAAATTAGTTCTATTTTTTTTTTTAAAGGCATGAATTCTTGAAGTTCAAAGTTTCAGAATGGTCAGGAATTTTAACACCTAACAATTGAAATTTGTAAATGCTTAAGTAAATGACATAATAGATGCTTAATAAATATTCCTTCTTTCCTTCCTTCCTAATACCTAGTAGAGTGCACATAGTAGACATGTAATAAATGTTTGCTGAAAAACTGAATCTGTGTTTTTGTGTTGGATAATTTGGCCTTAGAGGTTGCATCTGTTTTGTTTTGTTTTTCTGTTGTGGTATAATGAGAAGCTATAACTTTGACTTTATTTATTTATTTATTTGCTGTTGGACCTGACTCACTGGTGAACAGATGAAGCAACTACAGAATCCAGATGTGACATTTCTAGTGGATCCACAATTTCTATATGCCAAATACTGGCATTACTATGACCTTTTATTTTCTCCAGAAATTGCTATTATTTTGGCATCTCACATCATTTATATCAAAGTAGTTTCAATAAACATTTAATTATATATGCTGTTGGGCTAAATGGTTACTCATAGAACTTCTCCACCTAAAGCTTCCAGTTTATGATAACTATATTGACATAGTGTCCTTTATGCAGGGCATATCCAAGTTAGTATATAATCACTAAATCACTGTGTTGATAGACCAGATGGTGAAATGCAAGCTAAATGCATAGTTGGAATGAAAATGAGTAAATATAGCTGAGTTCTAACTAAGAAGAGCAAAATACTAATAGCTAGGATTTATGTAGTGCTTTAAGGTTTGCAAAACATGTTATAAATATTATCTCATTTGATCTTCGCAACAGCCCTAGGAGATAGGGGCTAATATATCTCCATTTTACAGAGGAGGAAACTGAGACAGAGGTTAAGGGACTTATCTAGAGTCACATAGAAAAAGCAAATAATTTGGTTTTCTCTGATTAATTTCAGAAGGCTTTCTGGAAGAAATGATATTTCAAGAACAGTTTAAATGCTGGGGGAGAATACTTGGAGTGATTATTTGGGAGTGGTGATATTGGAGGAGAATTCCAAGCTACAGTGCTCCTTTCTAGAATATGCAAAGATGATTGCTTTATAGAAGTATTCAACTAACTTAAATAGAGGCATTTTATATAAAGTGTTTTCACAGCATAGTATGATAAAAAAAGATCATTGAAAATGAAACTGCAAATCTATTATGTATAACTTGTTATTCTTTTCAAATATATAATAAAGTTATCATGTAATGTAATGGGCTGAGGTTTGAGTTGATGCACTAAAGTCCCAAGTACGTGAGGCTAAATAGTAATTGGGCTATACTCTATTAATATACATGATTGGATAAAGAATGGTCCCTGCCCACTCTCTGTGCAAGTCCTGATGTGTTGTAGAGGAAATGACGATTTTGGTGGGTGGAGGCAGAGAGAGAGAGACAGGAAGAGAAGCTGGGAGAGATTGGGCCTGAGTTCGAGACTCCGAGCTGCTGGTTGTGTGGCTGCTGGTCGAGCTAGCTTCTTGACTCAGCTGCACACATTGCTATCGCCGATTCTCTTCCACCTCCGATCCTTCTTCACTGAGAATAAAGACTGACAATTTTCCCCTAACCTGAATTCCTGACTCCTGCTGATTTAAAAATACACGATCTTCACAATGTAAGTTTCTTTTTTTTCCTTTTTTAAATTTCTCTCCTTCCTTCCCTCTCTCCAGCCTAGAGATGGGGACCATTAGACACAAATAGGGGTATGTGTGTGTCTGTATAGAATTTTACATGTGTGTATGTATATATATAATATATATGTATATATATATTATATATATACATACACACATGTATAGAAGTATTATAGAATTTTACATGAATGTATATATATATATATATATATGTGTGTGTGTAAACTTCTACACATACTCCTATTTATCAGTTCTTTCTCTGTATACAAATAATCCTTTGTAATTAATTTGGGCATTTATAATAGTCAGAAGGATTTGTTTGCTTAAAGTCATTCTTTTTTATTGAAGTTTTTTTTTTTATTTTCAAAACATATGCAAGGATAATTTTTCAATATTGAGCCTTGCAAAACCTTGTATTCCAATTTTTCCCCTTATTCATCCCACCTCTTCCCTAGATGGAAAGTAATCCAATATAAATTAAATTTGATAAAAATCTATGTAAATCCAATGTAGACTTATATATTTATACAATTATCTTGTACAAACAGGAAAAATCAGAATAAAAAGGAAAAAAATGGGAAAGAAAATAAAATTCAAGCAAACAACAAAAGAAGTTGATATTATTATCCACACTCAGTTTCCACAGTCTTCTCTTTGGATATAGATGGCTCTCATCATCACAAGATCATTGGAACTGGCCTGAATCACCTCATTGTTGAGAAAAGCCATGTCTATCAAAATTGATCATCGCATAATCTTGCTGTTACCATGTACAATAATCTCCTGGTTCTGCTCATTTCACTTAGCATTGATTGTAAGTCTCTCCAGGCCTCTCTGACATCATTCTGCTGATCATTTCTTATAAAAAAAATAATATTCCATAACATTCATATACCATAACTTATTTAGCCATTCTCCTATTAATGAGCATCCACTCAGTTTCCAGGTTCTTAACACTGCAAAAAGGGCTACCACAACCATTTTTGTACATGTAGGTTCCTTTCCCTCCTTTATGATCTCTTTGGGATACAAGCCAAGTAGAAACACTGCTGGATCAAAGGGTATGCACAGTTTGATAACCTTTTGAGCATAGTTCCAAATTGCTCTCCAGAATAGTTAGATCCATTCACAATTCCAGCAACAATACATTAGTATCCCAGATTTCCCATATCCTCTCCAACATTTGTCATTATCTTTTCCTGACATCTTAGCCAATCTGAGAGCTATGTAGTGATTCTTCAGAGTTGTCTTAATTTGCAATTCTCTGATCAATAGTGATTTGGAGTACCTTTTCATATAACTAGAAATAATTTCAATTTCTTCATCTGAAAATTGTCTGTTTATATACTTTGATCATTTATCAGTTGGAGAATGGCTTGAATTGTTATAAATTTGAGTCAATTCTCTATATATTTTAGAAATATAAGGGGTAGCTAGGTGACAGAATGGATAGCACACCAGCCCTGAAGTCAGGAGGACCTGAGTTCAAATCTGGTCACTTAACACTTCCTAGCTGTGTGACCCTGGGCAAGTCATTTAACCCCAATTGCCTCAGCAAAAAAAAAAAAAAAATAAATAAAATAATAATAATAATAGAAATATAGAAATTGAGGCCTTTATCAGAACCCTTGAATGTAAAAATGTTTTTCCAATTTACTTCTTCCCTTCTAATCTTGTCTGCATTAGTTTTTTTTTACACAAAACTTTTAAACTTAATATAATCAAAATTATCTATTTGGTGTTCAATAATGAGCTCCAGTACTTCTTTGGTCACAAATTCCTTACTTCTTCACAGCTCTGAGAGGTAAACTATCCTATGTTCTTCTAATTTGCTTATAATATCACTCTTTATGTCTAAATCATGAATCCATTTCAACCTTATCTTGGTATATGGTGTTAGGTGTGGGTCAATGTCCAGTTTCTGCCATACCAATTTCCCATTTTTCCCAGTAATTTTTGTCAAATAGTGAGTTATTATCCCAAAAGCTGTGGTCTTTAGGTATGTCAAACACTAGGTTACTATAGTCATTGACTATTTTGTTCTGTGAACCTAATCTATTGCACTGATCAGCTACTCTCTTAGCTAGTACCAAATGGTTTTGATGACTGCTGCTTTATAATATAGTTTTAGATCTGGCACAGCTAGGTTCATTTGCATTTTTTCCATTAATTCTTGATCTTTTGTTCTTCTAGATGAACTTTGTTATTATTTTTCTAGGTCTGTAAAATAATTTCTTGAGAGTTTGATTGGTATGGCACTGAATAAGTAGATTAATTTAGGTAGTATTGTCATTTTTATTATATAGCTCGGCCTACCCAAGAGCATTTGATATTTTTTCAGTTGATTAGATCTGACCTTATTTGTGTGGAAAGTGTTTTGTACTTGTGTTCATATAGTTCCTGACTTTGCCTTGGCAGATAGATTCCCAAATATTTTATATTATCTATAGTTATTTTAAATTGAATTTCTCTTTGTATCTCTTGCTGCTGAACTTTGTTGGTAATATATCAAAATGCTGATGATTTCTGTGGATTTATTTTGTATCTTGCAACTTTACTAAAATTGTGAATTATTTATAGTTGATTTTCTAGGGTTCTCTAGGTATACCATCATATCAACTGCAAAGAGTGATAATTTGATTTCCTCATTACCCACTCTTTCCTTTTAATCTCTTTTTCTTCTCTTATTGCTAAAGCTAACATTTGTAATAAAATAATGAATAGTAAAGGTCATAGTAGACAATCTTGTTTCACCCCTTATCTTATTGAGAATGGTTCTAGTTTGTCTACATTACATATGATGCTTGATGATGGTTTTAAATAAATGCTACTGATCACTTTAAGGAAAACTCCTTTTATTCCTCTCTAGTGTTTCTAATAGGAATGAGGGTTGGATTTTATCAAATGCTTTTTTTTGCATCTATTGAGATAATCATATGATTTTTGTTAGTTTGGTTATTGATATAGTCAATAATGCTAATAGCTTTCCTAATATTGAACCAGCCCTGCTTTTCTGATATAAATCCTATTTGTATTATTCTGGGAATGACTTTCTCTAATCTCTTTGCTAATGTGTTATTTAAGATTTTTGCATCAATATTCATTAGGGAAATTGGTCTGTAATTTTCTTACCCTGTTTTCACCTTACCTGATTTAGGTATCAGCACCATATCTGTGTCAGAAGAGAAATTTGATAGGATTCCTTCTTTCCCTATTTTTTCAAATTGTTTACATAGTATTGAAATTAATTATTCTTTAAATGTTTGGTAGAATTCATATGTAAATCCATCTGGCCTGGAGATTTTTTCTTAAGGTGTGGATTAATAGTTTGTTCTAGTTCCTTTTCTAAAATGGGACTATTTAAGTAATTTATTTCCTCTTCTGTTAATCTGGGTAATTTATATTTTTATAGGTAGTACTCCATTTCACTTAGATTATCACATTTATTGGCATAAAGTTGGGGAAAATAACTCCTAATTATTGCTCTAATTCCCTCTTCTTTGATGGAAAATTCTCCCTTTTCGTTTTTGAGATTTACAATTTGATTTTCTTCTTTCCTTTTTCTAATCAAATTAACTACAGGTTTATTTTTTTTTTGTTGGGTTTTTTTCCTAAAACCAACTCTTAGTTTTATTTATTAATTCAGCAATTTTATTACTTTAAATTTTATTAATCTCCCATTTTATTTTCAGAATTTCAAATCTGGTATTTAATTGAGGTTTAAATTTTTTTTCCTAGCTTTTTTAGTTGCAAGCCCAATTCATTGATCTTCTCTTTCTCTATTTTATGTAAGTAAGCAACTAGAGATATAACATTTCCCCCAATAACCACTTAGGCTGCATCCCACAAATTTTAGTAAGTTGTCTCATTATTGTCATTCTCTTGGATGAAATTATCAATTGTGTCTATGATTTGTTGTTTCACTCATTCATTCTTTAGCATTAGATTATTTAGTTTCCAATTAATTATTGGTCTATTTTCCCTTGGCTTTTTATTGTATGTAATTCTATTTCTTCATGATCTAAAAAAAATGCATTTACTATTTCTGCCTTTCTGCATTTGATTTTGAGGTCTTTATGCCCTAATATGTGGTCGATTTTTTATATAGGTCCCATGAACCACCAAGAAAAAAGTGTATTCCTTTTTGCCTCTATTCAATTTTCTCCAAAGATCTATCATACTTAATTTTTCTAACATTCTGTTTATCTCCTAACTTCTTTCTTATTTATTTTGTGGTTTGATTTACCTAGTTCTGAGAGAGTAAGATTGTGATCCCCCACTATTATATTTTTGATGTATATTTCTTTTTTCAGCTCTCTTAACTTCTCCTTTAGGAATTTGGATGCTATATCACTTGGTGCATATATATTTAGTATTGATATTGCTTCATTATCTATGGTATTTTTTAGCAAGATATATTTTTCTTTCTTATCTCTTTTAATTAGATTTATTTTTGCTTTTGCTTGATCTGAGATCAGGATCACTATCCCTGCTTTTTTTTTTTTTTTTTGTTATTTCAGCTGAAGCATAATAGCTTCTGCTCTAGCCTTTTACCTTTATTCTAAATGTATCACTCTGCTTTAAATGTCTTTCTTGTAAACAACATATTGAAGGAATCTGACTTTTAATCCAGTCTACTATCCACTTCTGTTTTATGGGAGAGTTCATCCCATTTATAGTCACAGTTAAAATAACTAATTATGTATTTTCTGCAATCTTATTTACCCCAAATTATGCTTTTCTTTTTCCTTTCCCCCTTTCTCTCCTTCCCAGGTATTGTGCTTCTGACCACCACCTCCCTCAAATAGCCCTCCCACTTTACAGCTCTTCCCTCTTTCTTATACCTTTCCCCTACTAATTCTGTTTTCTCTTTGTATCAGCCTTCCCCTTTCCTTTCCCATCCCACTTCCCTATAAAGTGAGACAAGTTTCTCTGTGGAACCGAATATGTCTAATATTGTCTCTTTAAGCCAAATCTGATAAGAGTAAGAGTCACACAATATTCATCCTTATCCCTTCTTTTCCTCAATTATAATAGGTCTTCTTTGCCTCTTCTTAAGATGTAGTTTCCCTCATTTTCCCTCTATTTTCCCCTTTTTCAAGTGCAGTTTGCTTTCTATTTCTAGTTTTTTTTTTTTAATATTATCACAGTATAATCAAATTATACCTACACTCTCTAAGTATACCCATAACAGAGATATAGTTCTCAAGAGTTCTTTCTTTTTTATCTTTTTATGCTTGTCTTGAGTTCTATATTTGGATATCAAAGTTTTTGTTTGGCCCCAGTCTTATCAGAAATAAATGAAATTTACCTGTATCTCTGAATGTCCATCTTCTTCTCTGAAAGATAATGCTCATTTTACCTGGATAGTTGATTCTTGGCTGCAATCCAAGTTCCTTTGCCTTTCAGAATGTCAGATTGTAGGGCCTTCAATCCTTTAAGGTGGAAGCTATTAGGTCCTGGATAAAATCCTGATTGTGACTTCTTGATATTTGAATTGTTTCTTTCTGGCCGCTTGCAATATCTTTCCTTGGTCCAGTAATTCTGAAATTTAGCTACAATATTCTTTGGAGTTTTCATTTTGGGGTCTCTTTCAGTATGTGATTGGTCTCTCAATGGCTATTTTACCTTCTGATTCTAGGACATCAGGGCAGTTTTCCTTGATGATTTCCTGAAAGATATTATGTAAGCTCTTTTTTTCCATCATGGTTTTTAGGAAGTCCAATAATCCTTATATTGTTTCTCCTAGATCTATTTTCCAGGCCAGTTTTTTTTTTTTTTCCAATGAGGTATTTTAAATTTTATTTTATTTTTGCATTTTTTTGTTTTGTGTGACTGATTCTTGATGTCATTAAGTTATTGATTTCTATTTGTTCAGTTCCAATTTTTAGTGAATTATTTTTTTCAGTTAACTTTTTTTTAGTTCCTTTTGTATTTGGCCAATTGAATTTTTAAATGAGTTGTTTTGTTCTATGCATTTTTTTCCCCATTTCACAAATTCTGTTTTTCAGGGGGTTGTTTTCTTTTTCCATTTTGTCAAATCTATTTTGTAAGGAGTTATATGCTTTTTCCATTTCACTAAATTTATTTTGTAAAGAGTTTTCTTCAGATAATTTCTGTGTTTCCTTTTCCAAACCCTCTTGCAAAGTTCTCATTTCCTTTCTTTTTAACTCTCTTTTAAGATTCTTTATGAATTCTTCCAAGAGAGCCTTGTGAGATGGGAATCAATTCATATTGCCCTTTGAGCCTTCATCTGGAGACAATCTACTTTTAAATGTCCTCAGGGTTTGAAATATGTTCTTCTCTTTGTCCATAAAAAGTGTTTGTGGTCAGAATTCTTTTTGCTTTTTTGCTCATTTTTTAAAAAAAAGGTTGAGGTCTGCTTTTTGGGCAATGGGGAGATCGTCCAAGCTTCCTCTATAGGAGACAATGGCTGTGCTGGGTCTAGGTCAGTGCTCACTAACTTCTGGTGCTGGTGGGTATAGCCAGGTCCCATGCTATTCTGGGGTTTAAGGGCTCACTATTTGCTTTTTGTATTTAAGTTGGACCTCTTACAGCTAATCTGCTGATTTGCCATCAGGACAGAGTAACCAACACTGCTGTAATTCCTCCTGGTAGATTCCCTGGCTCTCTGGAAGCCACACTGCCCTAGATCTCTGCGCTGTCTATGCTCAGGTGCCTGTGCTCAGCCTACCTCTATCTGTGCTTAATTGAAATGATCTTTTCTGAAGATCTTCCAAATTATTTTCTGCTGAATATTTGTTATACTTAGTGGTGTCTGTCACTCCAAAACCAATTCAGAGGCTTGATTTGCTGTTCATTTGAGGGACATTGGAGAGAGCTCAAAAAAAGACATGTCTCCTCTCTGCCATCTTCACTCCACCATCCCTTAATTCTTAAAAACAATACTGCTGTTAGTATATACAGTGTGCCTTTGGTTCGATTCATTTTGTGTTAAGGACCATGCTTAGGTGAAGGGGCAGATTAGTTCTCCAAGAGCCTCCACAGCTGTAAATCATAAACTTGAAGGAGTTGCAAAACAGCCTTTGAAGATATCCCTTGTGGATTGGGAATGAAATAAATTGGAGGCAAAAGGGAAGAGAGAGAGTTTAGAGAACACCAACTGTCTTCTTCCTCCTCTCACAGGAAGAGATCCATTCTACAGGTCTGAGTTAGACCTCCAGCAGCCACTGGCAGGTTGCTCCCATATCTCAACAATTTTGCTCTTCATTATTTTGTGTAGATCTGTAAAGGGCTGAAACACTTGAGTTCATGCACTGAGGTTCTGACAAGCAAGACTAAGGCTAATTACCAATTGGACAATACTCTATTAGCATTTGCTTAGAAAATGACCTGCCCCAGCATTCTGTGCTGGTTTGATCTGTTGGTGTATAGGAAGATTGGGAGGAGGGATAAAAGGGGTGGAGTAGGACAAATGAGGGAACTCCCAGCAGTAGAAGAAAGAGGAGATTCCTGTGTCCACACTCTTTCCTCTCCTCTCCTTTAGACAAAGAATAAAGATTAAGGACTTTTGCTTATCCTGACAGGTCACTAACTGAGAAAGTAAGTGACTATCTATAGACACATAGATAGTTTTATCAGAGCAAAACTTGAATCTAGATCTTTTTCACCATAAGATCAGTTCTCTGTCAATTATACCACCTTGTAGGAGGTAAAAGAAATTTGCTAGCTCTGTAAGGTAATTTTCTGGGAAGTGGCATGTTGAGCTGATAGCAAAGAAACATGATCCACATAATACACTGAATCTTACCTAGGGTCCTTTTAATATCAGGGAGCAGAAAAGAGTATCTTGGCGTGTATATGCATAATATATATGAATTTTCTTAGTTGTAAGGTCATAAAAGTTATTCTGTGAAGTTTTTAATTGTATATGTAGGGCTAGAAGAAAAATACAAGTAGAATATAAATTCTTTGGGGGTAGAATTTGTTTTTCATTTTGTCTTTGCTTTTCCAGCTTCTAGAACAGTGTCCTACATATAGTAGGTACTTCAGAAAAGCTTCTTGATTAAATTGGTAAGTTTTAAATAATCATAAGGAAAAAAGAAAGGGTATTTCAGAGAAGGGAAATAACAAGAGTGAAAGAAGGAATTTGGGGACATAAGGAGATTGACTTATTAAAGTGAAGATTAAATTTGAATTAATCAGGTGGTAACAAATTGAAGGGGCTAGAAAATTAGAGTAGTGTCTCCTTGCTAAAGAAAAGAGGAGTTACATACTGAAGTGAAGAATTTATATAAAGTAGATTGTTCTTTATGGGGAGGGAGAAATACTTCAATCTGGGAAGCTTTCTGTTACTATTATGCTAATTTAATTGTGAGATGAATTGGTGGTAATTTATAAATGAAATTTGAGTGATATTTAGGAGGCAGAAAAAACAAAATATAGTCTTTTGGTATGGTAATAAGGTAAAGAAAAAGTAGAGAGAGAGAAGGAAAAGAAGACTCTGAAGATGACCCTAACACTTTTAACTTAGAGAGACAGAAACATGTGACAAGATTAAAAGTAGCTTAGTTGACATTTATATACTAGAGGCTTTATTTTTTTTGGTGAAGAGGGAGAATACTTTGGTTTTTGATAATCACTTCCTTTTCAAGAGGATCATCATTCATAATTCAAAACCCTAAGACAAAATCTAAATAGGTTGTACAAAATTATGCAACTACCCATGCCTCTATGCCTACCACTTTTTCTGGTTCAGTGTGATTTGCCAACTTCTTACATTATATAATAAATTATGTCAAGGCCGCTGTCTTTCATTGAATAGGAAATAACTAGATTTTGGTTCTTTTGTTAAGTGATAAGATAGCAAAGATCCACAAAGCTCTGTAACAAAATAAAATTTTATACCTCGAAGTCTCCTTAATGGTAATTTCATATGAGTTACAAAAGAAAAAGAAATCATGGTAGAGTCAAGAAGAATATGTGTGGGTGAATATATACATATATGTGTATATGTTCATCTTTGCACATCTGTGAAGAAGGCTATTACAACTGTTAAAATGAAGTTACTTTTTCCATTCCATTTCCATTCCATTTTCTATTGTAATGAAAACCAAGTCACTGGTTTGAAAATATCCAAAATTGATTCTTTTGTTTACTCTTCATAAAGTTATAATGAAATCATGGTGACAAATGTAGAGCTTAAATAAAACTGGAGGAATTGTGGGGCTGTGTGTGAGCTAGGAAAAGCAGTGTATTCAGATCAATGAAAATAAAAAGTTGTTAATATCTTTGTCACAGTGTCTTAGCTAGTAGCACCCAATTGAAGGTTCATAAGATCATAGAGAGCTGGAAGAGATTTTAAAGATCATCTAAGATTTGTTTTACAGAAGAGGAAACTGAGGCAAACAGGCTTAAGTGACTTGCCTAGTGTCACACAGCTAGCAAGTATTTTAGGCTAGATTTGTACTCGTCTTCTTGCATAGCAAAGACCAAAGTCAAACAGTCTTAAGAGGAGAATTAGACATTGAACCTATGTGGTCTGACTCCAAACCCAGTACTGTTTCTAATTCATTGTGCTTCCTGAAGTGAGATTTGTCAGTAAACTAAGAGGTAACTAAGAGGCAACTAGAAGGGAGCTAGGTGATTCAGTGGATAGAACTCTAGCTCTGGAGTTAGGAACCTGAGTTCAAATCTGAGCTCAGATAACACTAGCTGTATGACCCTGGGCAAGTAATTTAACTTTATTTGCCTCAGTTTCCTCATCTGTAAAATAAGCTGGAGAAATAAATGGTAAACCACTTCTATATCTTTGGCAAGAAAACTCCACAGACAATATAGTCTACAGGGTCATGAAGAGTCAGATACAATTGAATGACTGAATTAACAAAGTAAACTTTTCTAGGTGTTTATTTTCATTACTCTGTTAAAATTTTTTGCTTTCTTTTAATAAAATCTACAAACTAGTAGTTGTTCCATTGCAAATTGGCTAATATGCAGCAGGGCTATATAGGGGTTTAGGAGATCATCTAGTCTAGTTTTTTTTAATCTTATACAGTACTTTAGGCTTGTAAATCCTACATCTGCCTCAAGTTTTCAGACATTTTCCTTTGGTCAATAAAAGCTAAAGAATTTTCCTTCCCCTATAAAATAATATTTTCTTCTTCCCCTCCTCCCAACCATATCTTTTATGAGATACTTAATTAGTATAGCATAATTAAAACATGAAAAAAAAAAGCATATCCCTCTTTCCCTCCATGTTACCTTTATCAAATAGAACCAGTTTACTTTAATCTGTAGTTACATTTTCCCATTCAATTTAATTTAGCAAATATAGTTAGGCCATTTTTTTTTTCAAGAGCATTGTATTAGGTCCAGAAAAGATAAGGATAGATGAGGCAGAACCTACCTTCAAGGAGCTTGTTATACTTTTGTAAGTATTGGGATCTGACACATACCCAAAAAAGGCAAAATAACACCTAAATACATAAGAAAAGTGTAAAGCAGGTGCTAGTTAATTGGGAAACAGGGACATTTACAATGCTCCTCATTCTTAAAAAAACATGACCTGAGATTCAGGAAATTTGGGTTTTATTCCCTGTTTGTCATTATATCGTTAAGTGACATTAACTCTGTAAGCAACTTTATATAGGATATTTAACTCTGCTAAATCTCCATTCTATATCTACAACTTAGAAGAATTATACTAGATGATCTTTTTTTTTTTTTTTTTTTTTTTTTATTAAATAACTTTTTATTGACAGAACCCATGCCAGGGTAATTTTTTACAACATTATCCCTTGCACTCACTTCTGTTCTGATTTTTCCCCTCCCTCCCTCCACCCTCCCCCAGATGGCAAGCAGTCCTATACATGTTAAATAGATTACAGTAGATCTTGGATACAATATATGTGTGCAGAACTGAACAGTTTTCTTGTTGCTCAGGGAGAATTGGAATTAGAAGGTATAAATAACCTGGGAAGAAGAACAAAAATGCAAGCATATACTAGATGATCTTAAAGGTGCTTTCCAGCACTTTCATTCCATGATTCATTGGCTGGCTGGTTTTCCATGAGCTAATTAGTGTTATTTTTTTTCCTTCTGTTATATAGTTCAACATCACTTATTTGAGAGAGAAGATAAGACAGGGAAGGAATGGGAGAGTTGGTGAGAAAGAGACAGAAAAAGATCCTTCAGGAATTAATGGAAAATCTCAGTTATTTAAAAGAAATTTAAATTTATTACTTTAGAGTATAATACTACTTTCCTCTCAGTGAAATTAGAATCAATTTTAATTAACATATCTTATTCAAATTAATGCCACTAAAGTGGTTTTAAAGTTCTCAACAACTGTGTCATTACTTTCAAAATGATGACAACTCTTCTTGCAGTCTTGTTTTTATTTCAAATATGCTATATTCAGGTTGGGAAAAAAACCAAATTAGTGAGATATAAAATATAAATTAACAAAATTTTGCTATAATTTAAATCAGACATTTACTTAATGGGTCTTAAGTATATTGGGCAATAGAATATTGTCTAACCATATAAGAAATAATAACCTCCCAAATATTTTCTCATTTTATATACTTGTCATTGGCTGAATTGCTTGAAAAGAACTGGAGAAAAAGTCAAGAGATCTGAATTCTAGTCCTGCCCTTCCACTAACTAACCCAAAGAATATGTTCCATCATTTGTTGAAATCTTAGATTCTTCCTCTGTAAAATGAAGAACTTGGACAACTAACACTGACCCTTGAGCTCTAGATCCACATCTCGACATGGATACTCTATTATTGCTTCAAACACATTTCCAAAACTGGATCTGCTATTTTTTCTCCAAACTTACTATTATTTTTGTCCTCACTCTTTTATTTAGTGACAACCTCATCATTCAATAAGATCTTTCTAGGATTTGTCTTTCTACTTTATTACTATCCTTTTCCTTTCAGGTTAGAAGTAGAGCCATGAACTCCACACATATTTAAAAGAAAAAAACTCAGGTCAGCAATCTCATTTCTTGGCTATATTACTCTGAGACCTCTCTGACAGACTTCAACCATACTGGCACATTTGGTACATTCTCCCCTGTTCATTGCCTTTACTCCTTCCTTTTGTGTTTTGTCTTCCCTCATTAAATTATAAATTCCTCAAGAGCAGGGACTTTCTTTTTTTCATATTTGTATTGCCAGAACTTAACCGCGCCTGGCAGCTACTCATTTCAAGTTTATTGGCTATTGATTATTTTATTGTTGTCAAGTCATTTTCAGTGGTGTGCAAGTCTTAATCCCTTTCCTCACCATTGGGGTTTCTTTGCAAAGATACTGGAATTGTTTGCCACTTCTACCTCCAACCCACTTTCCAAATAAAGAAATTGCGGTAGACGAGGTTAAGTGACTTGCCAAAGATCACACAGCTAGTATGTGTTTTAGACTGGATTTGAGTTCAGGTCTTCCCCACTCCAGACATTCTATCCACTGTGCCTCATAACAGCTCTTTTGACTATTATTGATTATTTATCCAGTATTTTCTATTTGAAACTTTAACTCTTCTGTTTTCTCTCAATAAAGGTCACTGGCTCTGTTCCACCTCTGGATTTTACTAGTTCTGTGTGAGCAAATAACTTAACTTCCTGTAATCTGTTTCTTCATCTGTAAAATGAGAAGGACTGGAGTAGATAGTCTCTGTGAGCTCTTTCAGCTCTAATTCATTGATCTTCCAATCATAATAGTTTTTTCAGTTATTTTCCCCTGTTACAGTAAGACCTCATGAAGGCAAAAATTCTAACTAAAATTTCTAACTTCTAGCATTTAGCACAGTGTATATCATAGATACTTAAGGAATTGTTACTGACTTGAATAAATGATCTCCCATCCTGTCTCAATATATGTTCTAGAATTCTATGTTTCTTCTGTCTTTAATACTTTTCTGCTTTGATTTGTTAATCAACAAACTTTGTTATTTGCATGTGCTCTAAAAACTAAATTAGGTTTGGTGCTCACAGTTGCTTTAAATCTTGTACTTCACAGATAATGCTTTTATTAATATCCCTCCCTTACACATGGGAAATACCCATGTGGAGGGTGAAGGCTGGCATTCAGTTTTGCAAAGATAAATTTCATCAGAAATCTTTTGGTTGTGCATATGAGTATCTATTTAATTCATCTTATAGGAGAGCTCCATCTTCAGGTAGGTAGATAGATAAGATGGATGGATGGTTGATTTGTGTGTATATTACTCTGTTCCTTAGTCCAGTGTACCCAAAACTTCATCAAACTATTTCACACACATCTTCCCACCCACACTACAGTGTGAGAAGAGAAATAAGATACATGGAAGAAAATGCTCTGATAATTGGTTGAACCAGGAAATCAGCAGTTGCAGTGAGAAATTATATTTCTCCTTTCCAGGCTTAGTTAAAGCAATGATATGAACAAATTCTGGTTGTTCACACTTATTCACATGCTGCACTCATGCCAAAAAAGCATTTTGTGCTGTTAACAGGGGAGGGAACTGCCAGTGATGAAATAATACAGAAGAAAATAGTATTTTTCCTTTTAAAATTCTGTATATGGAGATAGTTGAGAAAGGAAATGTTTGAGCCATAGGTATGTTTACTGTACATATATGGAAAGAATACCACTCTCAATTTTTTAACTAAAGACAAAAAGCAAAAGGAAACATAAATGCTTGTAAAATAATTTGTTTCTGATTAAAAAATGTTTTTGTGCTTATATTTGAACATGAATATTTCTAATCTGGAAACTCACTTCCAACCAAATAATGAAGCCATAATCATGAAGACCTAACTTGGGAGGTCTTCACTTTCTGTTCTCAATTGTTCCCTGAATCTCATTTGTGATGGAAACAGACCATTCTTGTTTCTACTGATGGAAATTTTGCCTTCTTATAAAGCCTCTTTAGTGTTAGGATGGTGGTTAAGCATTTGCATGCAATGAAATTGCTAAAACTCAAAGTGACTGCAGGGTTGACAAGGGCACTAAATATTTTCTTCCCCTCCCACCTTCTAATTCTGGACATCCAGACTAAACTCTTTGCCCTAGAGATTCTCATGTCTTTATTAATCACTGCTAAAGAGAAACTTTGAAGGAATCACAAAGATAATCTAGGTTAACTCCTACCCAGACAAATCACAGTTCTAGAGTTTATCAAAACTGGTCATCTTTTCTCTATATTATGATATCCAATGATGGGAAGCTTACAACATCTTTAATCAACTTTTTTTTCCATTTGGTAGCCCATTTCCCAAAATAAGAGCTTTGGGCTCATACAGACTGGATCCAATGTTTTAGGTTCCTTAATAATACAGTGACATGAAAGTTAACTAGGGAAAAGCAAAATTATCAAATTTGTTGACCTATATCTTATACTTTTACATGCAGTATCCCCCTTTTATTGCAATTATTTGTTTTTATATAATTTGACATTATGTTCTATAGATTTTATCAAATCATATGAGAAAATTCTACTTCAGACACATACTACCACATTAGTATTAAATATAAGTCACTGTAAAACTTGGGCTTGCTAAAGAGTTGGTACTTCATATGTTGATCTGTATAGTCCAAATCAGTAACTCTATCGTTGACCTCTATCCTCAATTATGCTCTTTCCCCTTTCTCTACTTGCTTATAATTAGGAGTATACTGGTAAAAGTTTAACAACCAACTCTCTGGAGGGAAAGTGTAGCCATAACACACTTTTAACTCAATCTGCATTATGACCATTTCCTCTATCACTTTCTAAATCTAGACAATCAACATAGCAATATACCTAGGCATAATACACTTAGGTATAAATAAAAGCAGTGATTGCTGCTTTCTAAAGTGTGAATGTTCACTGAAAATTTAATAATGGCTCTTCTGAGGTAATATGTTTACAGGAAATGTGTCTGTCTGTCTGCTGTCTCTCTCTCTCTCTCTCTCTCTCTCTATATATATATATATATATATATACATATATACACACATATAAATATATATATGAGAGAGACACAGAGAATATGAATATGAATATGATCAGACTTGTTATTCCTTGGATTTTGTTTTCCTTCCAGAATTGCTTATTGCCTAATGGATCCCATATCTGATATGGATACCCATAACTTATTGTCTGATTACTAAAGCAGCTAGTTTTATCTGATAGTATAAGTGAAACTATGTCCTTTTTTCTTTCCCTTACTCCTCCCCTTTCTTGTGACTTCTGTGCTGCTGTTCTCTAGAAAGGCATCTTTAATTCTGGATCAGAACATTTGAGATTTCTCATTTCCTATAAACACACTGAAAATGACTCTGCCAGCCCTAAGCTCTGGCTCATCACTAACATGCTATAGTAGAAATGAAGCTTGCTTTGTTTCTGTCACTTGATCAACTGGATAACTTTCTAGTCAATTAATGTCACTGAGCCTGTTTTTTCCGTCTATAAAATGAGGGTAATATTTATACTTCCTCCCTCACAAGGATGTTTGGAAGATAAAATGCAATATTGCAAGTGAAGTACCCTGTTCCCTTAAATGTAAATGGTTACTGTAATTAATGATTATCATCAAAGATTCCATCAACTAACTCTCTCTATTCCTGTAAGGCAAATAAAGGTAGCTTATCACCATCAGTTCATTCAATCCAAGTTTATCTGTGCTGTAACTACTGCTCAGTAATTACTTTATTCAAGATGACCTTTAGGAAGAATGCTAAGATCATGAACAATAAGTTCATAATATAGTTAAAAGTGAACTGGATTTGGAGTGAGAATATTCCCTTTTGAATTCTAGTCCTTTTACTTATTTCTCTTTGTTACTTTCTTTAGGCATATCATTTATGTTCTCTGTGCCTCTACTTCTGAAGCTATAAAATGAAAAGGTTGGAATACATGAAATCTGAGGTTGTCCCAATTTTAAAATCCTATGATCCTGAGATCCCATGACCTATTCTTTCTACTTACTTTCTCAGATTGCTTCTTTATTTATATTTTCTTTTTCATGATGGTCATTAAAATGGCCATAATATTTTCTTTTTTTATACTAGCTTTTCATTTTTCAAAATACATACAAAGATAGTTTTCAACATTCACCCTTTTAAAGTCTTGTGTTCCATATTTTTCTCCCTTCCTCTCAACTCCCCTGTCTTCTAGACAGCAAGTAATCCAATATATTTACTATATTTTTCAATCCAATTACTTTAGACCTCCTTTAAGATTTTCTATCTTCAATATAAAAAATTCCTTTCAGAGTAGAAAGAAAATTGTATCTCATACTCGGATGACAAAGAACTTTCTTATGTCATTTTTAAAAGACTGATTTCTACCACAAATAGTATAAATATTGGCTGATCCATTCTATGGAGACCCATTCATTATCCTTACAGCTACTTGAACCTTAAGCAGAGCTCTCTGACACATTAGTTAAGAGACCTTCATCTCTAAGACTCCAAAGTGTAGAGACTTACCAATGAACACTTTGGTGCTAGGATTTGTGGTGGGGCTGAAGAGTAGTCTGTTAGAAAAAAATGTTTAAATATGACACAGTTTGCTAAACTAATTTGATCATGAGACACTTTGAGGCTTCAAAGAGATGAATGGAACCCATTCCAATGGACCTGGGGATCTAGGATACTCTCAGAATAAACTTGTGGTAGGAACAGGGAAATTTTTGAGCCAAAAAAACAAAACAAAACAAAACAAAAACTATTGTCCTAGGAAAAATTTCACATGAAGACATGATACATATGTAATTTCACTTTTAATATTTTAGGAGGAAAAATATTAGTAACATTGCAATTGTCTCAGTAGAGACTCCTATTAGAGCCCAGTTTAATTAAATGTTAATAATATTAACAGAAAGAAAATTTCTTGAGGGCAGGGATTTTTCTTTTTTCCCTTCTATCCTCAGCATCAACCACAGTGCCTTGCACATAGTATGTGCTCAAAAATTGTTTCTTAAATTATATTTAAAAGTATTATTTTTGTGGGGAAAGGCATAAAGGAAAACAGTTAAGGAGTAAATAATTATTTTGTCAGTGAGACTAGAATGAGAGACCTTTGGAGAGGAGACTGGAATGTCTTAGAACTTTTGTCATTGCGAACGAACACTGAAGAAGAATTAAGGATTTTTGAAAGAGATACAATGAGGGTAAGGTTAAATGAGTTCAAGGTAGATAATTTCAGTTAACTACCTTGAGTGAGGAAAATACCACTTCTCTCTAACTCCTTTTTCTTTCTGATATTAAAAAAAAAAAAACCCTCTCAAATTAAAGCTATGGAAAGGGTTTAGCAGTAAGAGAAAAAAACTCAAATTCCATGGAGATGGCAAAGCTAAAGTTCAAGAGCTTACTGCAGGAAGTCAGATGAAGTCCACTGGATGGATGTGAGGCTGCCCCATATCTGCTAATTTGTAAACCTTTACAAGGATTTCTATTGCCTGGGCATTGATTCCAGCATACTTTTAAAGACAGCTGACATCCAGGAAAAAGAATATATGATCTTTGCTGCAGCTATTGGCAGAAGGAAAGAAGAGGTATCCTTGTAGTTTGTTAAACTTTTGACACATTGCTATGGGAATAAAATGAGAACAGAGTCAACTTTCTCTGCAGTTCCTTCTGTGTTTTACAACTGAAAGGTTATTTAGCACAGAGAAACAGATTTCAGCTGTGAAATGATTTCTTAGTGGAGAGTTAATGAATGTGATAGGTTCCTAAAGCCAGTAGCAGCTCCCCTAGAATTCCCAATAGGTGGCAAACATTTTTATATGTTGTGGGTAAAGATGGAATACTAATGTCTATACCTGGAAGAACAATTAGCTAAATCATTAATTGTGTTTTTATGTACCAGATGTTCACTCAAAAAAATACTAGATTCAGAATCAGAGGGGCAGTAGGTTTAAAAACGGGAGGCAATATATTAAACTTAACAGGGATGACTGTTTAGTCCTTGAGTTTAAAAAAAAAATCACTGTAAGGTACTATGTTGGGGAAGAATAGTTGGATAACACTTTATCTCAAAAAAAAAATTCCTGGGTCTTAGTGGACTATAAAATCAGAATTAGACAGTTGAGTGATATGGTACATTAAAAAGTTAATGCACTCTTGATCTGCATGGAAAAGCATTGAATCTAGAAATAAAGAAGCCATGTACAGGGTAGCTTTTATTATTCTGTTATATATTCTGATATTCTGCTGTATACTACCCTGGTTAGATCACATATTGAGTACTATCTTTAGTTCTAAGTGTGTGTTTAGAAAAGAGAATAAGCTAAAGAATGGACAGAGAAATGCAACCAAAATGGTGAAGGGCTTCAAGATAATGTAATAGGAAGAATAGTTGAAGTAAATAGATATTTTTAGCCTGGAGAAGAGAAAACTCAGATGGTCACAATAGCACTGTTCAAAAAATCATAGAGCTAGAGCTAGGAGAAACTTTATACACTATCTTGTTCAAAACTCTCATTTGATAGCTGAGGAAATGGAGACCCAGAAAAATGACTTGCCCCCACTCACATAGAGAGTAAACACTTAGGGAATATCAGCTAGCAAGCATTTAACAAGTACTTACTTTGTCATGTACTGTGTTAAGGATTAAGAGAGGAAAAATAATCCTTGCCTTAAAATAGGATACATATTTTCTAATGAGAGAGATGGCATTTATATAACTAGACACATTAGATAGTTAAGGTATTGTGAAGAGAGAAAACATTAGCATCTGGGCAGGACCAGGGAAAGTGTTCTTCTAAAGGTGAAATTGAGCTGAATGTTAAAGAGAGGCAGGGAAACTAAGAACATTTTTGGCATCTGGGACAGCCAGTACCATATGGTTGAAGATGGAGTATTATATTCAGGATCATAGAAAATAAAGTATCTGCTCTGCTGGACTGTTAGAACACTAAAAAGGTCAGCCAATGAAGAGCTTCTTATGTCCAACAGAACAATTTATATTTAATTCTAAAGACAAAAGGGAACCATTAGAGCTTTGGGACTGAGGAAGGCAAAGGGTGACAAATTTATGCTTTGGGAGGAAAATCTCCTAGACAACTATTTTGTTAGAGTAGGAAAAGACTTGAAACAGGAAAACCAGTAAAATTATTGTGCTAGTCCAAATGAGATCAGGGTATGAACAATATTTGTGGCTGTATGAGTGGAGGCTGTGAAAGTGGATGTGCTGTGAAAGTAAAAAAAAAGCAATATTAGTTGTCATATTGGACACATGGGATGAAGAGTCAAGAAATGTTAAACTTAATTTTTTTAATTCTTTTCTAAGTAGGTATTTACTTTCTTCTTCTTCTCCTTCTCCTTCTCCTTCTCCTTCTCCTTCTTCTTCTTCTTCTTCTTCCCTAGCTTACACAGCTAGAAGTGTCAAATGTCTGAGTTCAGATTTGGACTGAGAATTGGAACTACCAATATATGTCAACTTTCTATAGATTCTTTTGGTTAGTTCATGCATTGATGTTTTTTCCAATCCTTAATTTCTCTTCTTATTCTGATTGTATTGCTATAACTTATATAGAAGTTTTGAAATTTTATATAGTCAAAATAACCTATTTTGTTTTATAGTCTCTTCTTTCATTAAAGAATTCCTGCTCTATTCATAACTGTGAAATACACAGTTCTCAATTCTTCTCTCCTTTAAAAATTTTTATTATATGACTTCTTACATTTTGGCTTATTTATCCATTTGGAATTTTTGTGGTATACATTGTAAACTGTTTTGTCTAAATCTAATTTTTGACAAATTATATTGGAATTTTCCTGAAAGTTATTCTTAAATGATCAATCTCTGCTCTGTAGTTTATATTAGATTTACTTATTCTAACATTCTTTTTCTCCTTCATTTTTGATTAGTGACTTATAGAGGGCTGAAACTGCAAAAAGGTATGCTTGAATCAGACAACCAAGCACTTAAGACTAATTATCTATTCAATGTGAGACAATGACTCTATTAGCATATATTTGCTTCTCACTGTTGGTGTTTGGTGTTAAGATAATCAGAGGCAAGGATTGGGGGGGGGGGTGGGGAAGGGTGTGTGACATGAAGTCACTTGGCAGCAGGTGGAGGAGGAGAGAAGTTGGTGACTTCAGACTCCTAAATCCAGGATTCTGCTTGCCTGCCTCTTTCACTTCTCCCCCTAAAGACCAAGGACTTTGATTTATCCTGACTCTGGTTGACCCTGAAGCCCTCCAGAGAGCTAGTACTCCACAGAGACTTTGTTTCTTTTTCAGATAATCTGCTCTTTGCTATCACTTTTTCTTATTATTAGTTAGCTATTTTCATGTTTGATTATTTTCAGTTTCTTTTTTTGAGTATTCTAATTTATGTCCTTAGAAACCTCTGTTGGGTCTTGTATCCAATTTATCATTTCAAGTGCCTCATACTTTCACTTCCATTCTCATTTGGAATATTTACTGATTTATCTTTTACTCCAAAGTATTTTATCAATTGTAATATAGCCCCCTTTTAATTTTTTTCTTATCAATTTCTCTGATATTTTTCTTGTAATGAGATGGATTCCCCCATATTTATTATTATTTTTTTAGCTCTATTTGGATCATTTCTTACTATTTTGAGATGATAAATTACATATTTTTTTCTTTACTCAAATTAACATCCAAACATCTGAAATAAAAAACATAATAATTTAGTCAACTAGCAAGTACTTGTTGATAATCTACTAAGAATACATAAACAAATTATTTAATGCTTTTGATCCTGTTTCCTCATCTGTAAAGTGCAAATTATATTACTTGTAAGTATTCTATAATGGGTTTTATGAAGATTAAATGAGATAAATATGAAGATAACATTTCAAATTCTAAAGTCCTATGTATTAGATGCTATTTATATGACTGTTATCTTCATCTTTAACAAACTCATAATCTAATGCTAATGTTTGAATGTTAGTTATTTCTGATGAGAATATGAGATTTAAACTCTTGGAAGACAAATTTTATATCTTGAATGATACAAAATAATATAGCACTAAGTACTCATATGTATGGGATATACCACTAGGATTTAGGGGGAGACAATTTGTACAAGTCAGAATAGTTGGAGAAGACATAGAGTAGGTGGAATTTGAGAAGGGTCTTGAAGAATAGGAAAAAATTATATCGAGTAAGAAGACTAAGAGATTATTACTTGAGATTTGAAGTGGGAAAAGGCAGAGGAAGAAACTTCAAAAAGACACTATACCAGATTTTGGAAGAAAGCCATTCTGGGAATAGAAAATTCTGTTGATAGATGATAAGAAGAAAAGGAAAGGAAAAGATGATTTGACTTTGAGGGAAATAATGTAATGAAATAAGTCAAACCTTTCAACAGTAAGACTTTTTGGAGAAATAAATGGCATACAGTTTAGCTCTGAAATTAGACTTCCTTAAGTTCACTTGTACTAAATTTGGTCTTGGGAGAGAGAAAAATGACATTGTGTTTTATATTTTTAACTTCTCCCCATAGATTTCTTAACTATTCTCTTTTAAATATTAATGCATTATTTGGAACTATGCCTTAAAAGCTATTGAACTGCGTATATCCTTTGACCCAGTAATATTGCCACTTGATCTAATATCCCAACGAGATCAAAGAGGAAAGGAGAAAGGATCTTTGTATATAAAAATATTTATACTAGCTCTTTTCATGGTGATGAAGAATAGAAAAATAAGAGGATATTCAACAATTATAGAATGAATAAATATCCTATAGTGCATGAATGATAGACTACTATTGCATTCTAGGAAATGATAAAGGGAATGGTTTCAGAAAACATTGGAAAACATATTAACTGAAGCAAAGTGCAGTGTTCAGTACCAGGAGAACAATTTATACAATAATAACAATGCTGTTAAAATCATCAACTTTGAAAGATTTAGTAGTTGATCAGCAAAGGAGACAACCATAATTCCAAAGAACTCATAATGAAACATACTACCTACCTCTTAATAGAGAACTGATGAGCTGAAAAATATTCTCTTCATTTCTTCTTCTTTTTTCCTTCCCTTTTCCCCCTTTTCTTTATTTGAAAAAATTTAATGTGGTTCACAAGAAAATATCCTCAGAAATAAAATTTTAACATAATTATGAACAATTTAAGTAATAAAGAAAAAAAAGAAAACAGCTAAAGAAAGGCTATACATACTTACATTCAAAAGATTCAAAATGAGGAAGGAATAATTCATAAACAAAAAAATAAACAATACAATAACGTTAGAAAAGTTAGTCTTAGTGAATAGTGGCTTTTTCCAACTGCTAATGATAAAAAAAAAAAAAGAGCAAAGAGTCTTTCACTATCATCTGAGAAAAAACAAGAACAGAGAAATAATTGACTTTTTTTTTTTTGTTTAAAGATGATAGCATAATTTGAGATGAGGCTAAGCTATTGAACTTTAATTTTGTATTTGTGTTATCGAAAAATGGTTTTCAAATTCATTAGGAAAATAACAATAACAACTTAAATTGATAGGGTACTTTAAAGTTTTAAAGTTATTTTCTTTGCCATAATCCTGTGAGGTGGAAGTGGAAGGGTAAACAAAATGTAAATGAGATATTTCAGCTTCATATACTGATACTGAAAGTAGACTTAATATATTTAGATTTTAAAAATTATTTCAGTTTCTAATCCAGAAAAAATGAATATAAAATGTGATCAAATTAATTAAATATATTCTTTTCTAAGAGCTTCTTGTTATTTATTCTTTGTCATTTACTCCAAAGTATTTTATCCATTATAATATTACAAGTTCAATCTTTGTCCATCATTTCAGAATAGTAAGAAATGATCCAAATAGATCTAAAAAATAACAAAGATGGGGGAAATCCATCTCATTGTGGGAAAAGTAAGAGAGAAATTGATAAGAAAAAAAAAAAACGAATGTATAACCAAATGGGAGTTGTATTACAATTGATAAAATACTTTAGACTAAAAGATAAAAGAACAAATACTCCAAGATGCTTTTATATCCAAGCTTCTATTAGAGCATTTAATCTTTGGGAAATCATGTATAATGGTGGACTTGTCATGAAATCTAATTGTTTTAATTCTAAAAATTCTGGAAGCTACAGATTGACAATCTTAATTTTCATTACAAGCAGCAATGTAAACATATTATTAGATGTTTTAAAAATTAGTTGTATAAGTACAGGTGGATGATATGTAATTTGGCCACAATTAACAGAAAAAAACAAACAACTGAAGATCTGAGTAGACCATAAACTCAGGTTGCCAAAAAGAAACAAATCAAAAAAACCCCCCAAAACCTACAACCCTTAGAAGGATGGAGAGTTGATAAAAATATTCTCAAGAGACCAGGAGGCTAGGCTCAAACTAACAAGATGAAATTTACAAGATGAAAATAAATTCCTACAATTAGGTTTTTTGAAAAATTCATCATGAAATAACAAAACAGGAGAGGGCTAACTTGGAAGAAATTCTTTAAAAAAAAAATCTGAGAGGCTTTATTTTGTAGAGTACGGGCTAGCTGCCTGGAGGGCCTTGGGGTCAGCCAGAGTCAGGATAAATTAAAATCCTTAGTCTTTAGGGGGAGAAGTGAAGGAGGCAGATAAGCAGAATCCTGGATTCTGGAGTCAGAAGTCACCAACCTCTCTCCCCCTAGACCTGCCACCAAGTGACTCTGGCCTCTCTCCCTCTGCCCTCAAGCCTCGCCTCTGATTATCTTAACACCAAATATTCAGCAAGCACCAACAGTGAGAAGAGCCATTATTTAAATATATGCTAATAGAGCCATTGTCTCACGTGGAATAGGTAATTATCCTTAAGGGCTCTTGTCTGATTCAAGCATACCTTTTTGGAGTTTTACCCCTCTACAATATTTGACTAAAAGTTCAATGAGAATCAGTGATTTTTATAAAGCATTCTTAGTCCTCATTAATAGAAATATATTGATCACAAGATATAATAGTACAGTTATACTCTGATCCAAATGAAACCAACTCTTAAACTCTCTTATTTTCATTCGAAAATGGTACAATGTAGAGAATACTGATCTTTGAGCCTGGAATTTAATTTAAGCCTCAGAGATGAACTAATTTACAGGAACCCCCAGAGGAAGCTGGTAGCACAATAGGAAGAACCCTGGATCTGGATTCAAGAAGACCTGAGTTCAAAAGTGGTTTCATACACCATAAGCAAGTCACAACCACTATTTGCCTCAGTTTTTTCAACTATACAGTGAGGATTATAATAGTCCCTTCTCCTAGGGTTGTGAGAATAAAATGAGACAGAGACATCTATTACTTTACATAAATTCATATTATACAAATGTGTAATTTATGTAAAGAATCCTGGAAGTGATCCAAATGAGGATTCTGAATGAAGATCTGGTTGAGTTGCTAGGTGCAAAGATTACAGAAGAAAAGAAGCTTTAGAACCTTTGGTAATATATAATCAAAAAGTTTCTCAAAAAAACAGTTAGCAGAAGTATTTCATCATTTGGATCAGATATATGAGGAAAAGAGAACCACTATCCAAATATTTCTCAGTTTACAAAAAAAAGTTGCATAGCCAACTACCAGTGATAAAGTCTTGGTGCATTGAGTAGGGAAGGAGCAATATAATATACACCTATATTAATTTTTACTGGACAGTATTATGCATATTTTTATCATTAACTTTACCTTTTTAAAAAATAATTCTCTTTATTATCATGGCCCAGTATTTAATATGTCTGTATTATAATACATTTTATGACTTGCATAAAGGTATTATTTTGAGCATATTTTTGTTATATAAGTTAAGTGGGTGGGTAGGGGAAAATTTGCATTATATAAAAATTACTTTTCATAAAGCTCTGCAAAGTGGTTCACTTATGTAAAGTGAGAACTATTTGTATTTGTAAAGTGCTTAAAGCACTATAGAAATACTAGCTATTGCTAGTTATTACTCTCCAAACAGTTGAAGGAATCAAGGGTATAAATTAGACTCTTTTAGTAGTAATAGCTATTTTCAACTATTTGTAAGGCACTCTGGAGATCATGTAGTCCTCTCTTAGATAATCTGTTCTCTCTTACTCTAAAAAGTAGAATTAAGATTTATAGGTGATTAAAGAGCACAGTGGATACAGCTCTGGAATCAAGAAAACCTAAGTTCAACTCCAGCCTCAAGTATATTAGCTATGCGACTCTGGAAAAGTCACACAATTTCTCTCTGCCTCAGTTTCTTCAATTATAAAATGGAAATAATAATAGCACTTGCCTCCCCATGGTTGTGAGGATCAAATGTCATAATATTTATAAAGTACTTGGCACAGTGTCTGGTAATAGAGTAAGAACTTAATAAATACTTATTCTCTGCCATTCTTCCCAACCTCCCCTACTACCTCCCATAAGTAGAAGTTTATAGGCTGCCAGATTTTGACTTAATAAAAGACATTTCTGTAGTAATTTGAGCTATTTGTACTGAACTTCCTGGCATGGAAATCTGACTGACCATCTGTCAGATAAGTAGAAGAGTTTCTGCTTTGGAAAATCCTTCTACTTGGAATAACTAATGTCTAAATTCCTCTTCAGCTATCCAGTAAGTTATTTATACAAAACTACATATTCACAAAACATCCATTGCATGGTGTTATTTGGAGATAGTTTATTGGTAAAATTTAGATAATGTTTTCCTATAAATCCTTAGGATGAAGCCACTACATAAAATGATAAAATGTAATCAGTAAAAGGTGATATATATATATATATATATATCACCTTTTACTGATTACATTTTATCATTTATTATATCTATATCTATCTATATATATATAGACTAGGGAACTGTAATTTATAGTAAAAAGAAGAAAGGGTAATATAATTATATATGCCAATTGAAGGTTCATGGTGACAGCTTATATTTGAGCATACATTGATTTTTAAAATTAATTTTCTGGAATTCTGGCTTCTGTTTTTGTTTAGAACATTTAAGCATAGTCTTCTTCTGTGTTGGTTATTTTTTTTTCAAATCATTTCTGTTCCCAATAAAATGAATGAAAATGGAATGCCCTGTACTTTCAAAATTATTCCTTAAATTTTCATTTTAATTCTTTCCATGATCCTTAAGGCTTAATTTCATTTATGGATACATCAATGAAGCCAAATTCTTTTGCCTCTCTCTTTTTCTCCCACCCCTTCTTTTCCCTCGTTCTCTTCTTTTCTTCCTAAAACTTTAATTTGAAATTTTCTACTAGAATCCAATTAACTTAGATCAATTATATGTTTATGTAATGTGCATATATGATATATATTCACTATTCATACCAACAATGTCTTGTAACTAGTTGCTTTTAATACCCTATTGTACCTTGGAAATAAATTCTGTAGCCAAACATTTGGCTTTGGTTTAGAGAGTGAAATCTTAAAAAAAAAAAAAAAAACACATTGATACCCAGGTGTGGTGCAAAGCTGGTCTTTAAAATACAGATGTTATTACCTCTGGGCATGAGGGATTTAGGAAAAATGCAGTGAGCTACCTCCAGAGGTGAGACAATGGTCATAAAATGAGTTTCTCTGATATATGAATTTTTGCTGAGCTGTCTTTGTGCAACATTTAGTGAATATTTAATAAAGCCAACAGCCATTTTAGCTAAATTGCTAACATTTGGGGAGCAAGGTTACGCAGAATAAAATTGAATTATAAAAACAGTTTTCTAGTTAACCCAGGTAACCACTCATGGTAGCATTTCTTTATTTCTGTTTATCTCCATCCTCAAAGGGGCCATTTACTGGTTCTTGATGGCATGTCTGCACAGCTGGCATGAGCTGGTGGCCATAGATCCCAAACAATCCAGTGCATACCTCTAAACAGAAAGGACCCTTATTTTCTCTCCTTGGCTGGAGGCCAAAACTGAAGGGAACATACTTAATCATCAAAGCCTTAAAAACAAAATCAAGGAAAATCAAAAATAGATTTTCTTTTTTTCCCTCTAAGAAGACAAAGTTATGTATATGAGGGCTTACATATACATGCATGTGAATATACGCAGCAATATATACATGCATTATTACATATATATGTGTGCATACATGCATGTCAACACATACAAGAATGCACATGCATATGCATGCATATATGGACATACTTTTCTTCCTCTTAACTAGGCTTCCTTGAAAGCTACTCTTGTTCTCATTTCTTCAAGACATGAGCAGATTTTCTTTAGATCTGAGAAAAGTGTCACTTATATGATAACTAGTGTAATTTTTAAAAAAAATAATCAGAGACACCAATTAGTTTGATGAAAACAGCAACTAGGGCAATGTTACTTAGAAAAGAAGAAAAGAAATACAATGGCATATGCCAAAAGAAGGTTCTGATGAACTTTAATAGATGACTTTTTCCTTAATGAAGAGTATAGATTTAAAAGTGAAATCATTCATCAGCCATATCGCTTCATTATCAAGGACTGGAGAATTATAATAAATACCAGTTTACTTTCATATAATGCTCATGATTACAAAGCACTTTACATAAATTATCTTGTTTCAATTCAGTAATGATAATTATATCTAACATTCACATAGAACTTCAAGGTTTGCAAAGTACTTTATAAATATTACCTCTTATTCTAATGAAAATCCTGGGAGGTAGGTGTTATTATTACCCTATTTAGCAATTAAGAAACTTAGTCTGGGTCACATAGTAAGTATCTGTGGCAAGATTTGAACTTCTAGTCTAGCAGTCCTTTCACTATGCCATCTGGCCATCTCATTTCAGTTATGTAGTACAAGTATTATCGCCCCTGTTTTACATATAAGTAAACTGAAGTTTAGAGAGATTAAGGTATCTACCTGAGGTCACGCAGAAATAAATGGTGACACTAGAATACAAGTACATTTTGACTCCTATTTTGGTGCTCTTTTTACCGTAACTAATTACCTCATAAAAATCTTGTGATATGACTGGTATTTTGAATTTAATCAGATCATATAAAAGTTCGGACTGAAAGATCTCTAGCTGATTTTGGAATGTTCTGTTCATGGCAGCAATCTATGCCATTTATTCTAGGAAGAAGTAAAGAAATATCTATGAAGACCCTAGGACTACCCTAGAAGAATATGAGCTTGTCTGGTTGGAAATCTAAAAAATGAATTACTAAAGAGATTCTCAGGTTAGGAACTCAGGGGCTGAGGCTTATTTATCGATGTCTTAGATTCACTTAATAAATATAATTCTGGCACTATGTATATCACATAATTTAAATTGCAATGGCCAACAGAAATTCAGAATATGGTGATTATCATCATGTTGAGCATATTGACTATTTAGAGAATGACTTAGTTTAAGAAATGATAGATGGCAATCTGTTCACTGGTTCCTCCAGAATGAATTTTTGTATACCCAGAATTGAAAAAAAAAAAAAAAAATGATGCAGAGTGCTATCTAAGCAACTGTGTCTTTCCCTTTCTGGATCTTTCCATCCCCAAATACTATGATTTTTTAAAGTCGTTTTTAGTGTATGTGAGCGGTGATGTAATTGAGTTAGAATGGCTTCTCAGTATCCTTAATTTTTTTTTTTTCAAATGGAGTATTTTGAGACTTGGTCTGTAATGGACGAAATCTTAAGAGGATCAAAGGAATAATAACTTGCTGGAAAGTAATTGATTGACTGGATTTCAAAATCTTTAAGAATGTGGATACAGAAAAAGAAGGGAAGCTTTGGAGAATATATGAGGAAATAGATAATAGATGAACAACCAAGGTATTCTACTACCACCTAAAAAATGTAAAGTAAAACAAAACAAAACTTTGAAGAACTCCTCCAACATATGAGATGATGCTTTATGGAGAATATATAGAGAAATGTGGGTTCAATAATGAGTAACCTGGTCCCTTCAAACATTATTGTCATAAAAATGCATAAAGGAGTAAGAAATGGAATTCTGTAATGTGAAAGTCAGTTACCCAGTACTGTAAAAAGCTGATGTTTATAGAATATTCGATGCTTTTCACTAATAAGGCCATTTCTATAGGAAATCAAAGCTTGGGCAAGGCAAGTAACCAGACATTCAACAAACAGTCCTGTCTAGCAGGACTGTTTCTATTTGTATCTCCATCACTTAGAACATTACTTATCTTAGTACATAATTAATACTTTTCCATTCAGTCATTTTAGGCACCAAGGATCTAGAATCTTGGCAGGTAGTCAAGGCCACAGAAAGGGACATTAAGCAACCAGGAGACTTGACACAAGGATCATTTTTACCCTAATAAAAAAGTTTAGATGGTGCCATTGCTAGGGTCTAAACAGTCTGGGATTTGTAGGAAGAAAGATTCAGGGTAAAAGGGTATAATTAGGAGTATAGAGAATTATGCTGGTAAAGGTTAACTGCCATAAATTTGCCAACCAATTTATCCATGATAACAACAAAAGCAAAGAACTACATGATACTTTATAGGTTTATTGCACGTTTATAGAATACATATATTATATCAAATCAGTCTTATCATAATCATAGTAGGTAGATACAGACTTTACCATTATTAATTAAATTAATATTAGTTAATTAGTTAAAATTAATATTAGTAGTGATGAGAGTAACTATTTTTATTGGTATGGTATTGGCAACTATAGTTATTGAGAATATTGATAACTATACAAATAATAGAAACTATAACTTATTATCTATTATAATTATAATTATATGTATAATTATAATTATTATACTAAGTAAACTTATAATTACTCCTCTTTTGCAGATTAGGAAACTGAGTCTCAGAGAGATTATTTGCTTATCCTTTCTCATTTAAGTCTAGAATGCATTCTGACTTAAGGGAACATGGCCTCATGAATATACTATAATTGTTGTTTATATTATTGAGGCAATTATAGTTATTATTTTTCCCATTTTGCTGCTGATCAAATGGAGGTTTAGAGAAATTATTTGTTTTCTGATATGCCTTAGCAGTGGAGTTCATACCCAAATCTCTCCTCAGTTTAAGTCTAGTACTTTTTCTAGTGTGCCAAGTTGCTAAATGATTTATTAAATTCTGACTATGGGTTTCCCATTTTACTAGACTGTTTTAAGAATACAGTTGAAGTTAAAGATATGGAAATAATTGTACAGTTTATGAAGAACAACATGATGTGGGAAAATACCTAGATTTAGAGTCAAGAGATTCAAATCTCCTCAATATTTTTATTACATAGATGCCCTGGGACAAATATCCTTTCTCGGTCTCATTTTCCTTGTCTGTAACATGGGAGGTTTTAGACTGGATTATGTTTTTTTTTAAATTTATGGGATAAAACAGCATTTCCATAATATACATTTTTAAAAAGATGATTGATAACAAACTGCAAATGTTATACACAACTTGTTATTCCTTTTAAATATATAATAAAATTATCATGTAAATTTCTTTTTATTCCCTTTTTTTTTGTCCTTTCCCTTCCCATCCTAGAAATGGCTCCAATTGGATACAAATATGTTTATATGTAAAACCATTCTATACATACGTCTATTTATCACTTCTTTCTCTGGATGCAGATAGTGTTTTCCTTCATATTTCCTTTGTAGTTAATTTGGGTATTTATAGTACAAAAATGACTTCTTTGTTGTTCTTAAAACAATGTTCCTATTACTGTATATAATGAATCTTGAAAGTCTCTTTTGACTTTAAATTCCATGATGATTTTAGTTCTTTGTGAAGCTTTGTTTAAATTCAAATGCAATTTAGCTTTAATTAACTTTTCCTAGAAATCAAGAACTTTCAAGTTATCACAAACCCTACTCCCTGGTGGAACATTTCAGAACTCTTTCAAACACAAATTCCTAAAACCTCTCATAATGGAAATTATTCACACTGTCTTATTTCAGCATCTAGCATTTGGTCATGATCAGAGATATGCTGAGAAATATATAATGATCAGTTTGCAACAACAACAAAAAAAGTATACACAACACACTTTTAAATTTGACCTGCCTTATTAAGATTTTCTCTATCAGATTATTAAAACTAGACAATAAACAAAACAATGAATCAAATCCTGATTTATCTTATCTGCTGATTTCTGAGGTGTAAATGCTCACATGGAAGATTTAACAATTGGCTTTCATGTGCCTGATCAAGCTGCCACCAACACCCTTCTGGATTCATCTTTTTTTTTCCCCCCTTAATCTTAAACTCCAACTAAAGTTTTGTTCAATTTAATATTATTTGGTTTTCAGGAACACCTCAATCAATAGATTTTATACCCACAAAATAAAGGAACAATTCATTATCTCATTTAAATCTTACAACAATCCCATGAGGTAAATCATGTTGTTCTTTCAGTTAAACAAATAACTTCTCTAAACCTCCATTTGATCAGCAGCAAAATGGGAATGGTTTAAATGTCTTTAATGATCTGAATTTTAAAACTTTTTACAACTTATCTCTTACCTACTTTTTCAAACTCTTATACCTTGTATCTTTTTACACACCCTATAGCACAGTGATACTGGTCTCTTTCTTCACATGACACTTCACCTCCTAACTCTGTTTTTCCACCTCTCTCTTCATGTAGGTTTTCCTGGCTTTCTTTGTTTTAGGTAATGTCCCATCTTCTCTAAGAAGCTATCCTTTATCCTCTTTAATCTTAGTATCTTCCCTCTGAAATTATCTCCAATATATCTTGCATATTTCTTCTTTGTATATAGTTGTTTGCATGTTATCTTCCTCATTAGACTATGAGAAAAGTGACTGTGATTGTCTTTTTTCAATGTCCTCCGGGGCTTACCAAAATGCCTAGCAAAGTGCTTGGCAAGTGGGAGGTCCTTAATGAATGCATATTAACTTGACTTGGCTTGCCCAAGTTCTATCACAAATTAATGGTAGAGTGAACCTTGATCTAATGGTCTGTCTTTCTAATAGGCAATATGTCCTTTCATATATTTGATTAGTATTTGTTTTTATATCATTGATTTTTTATTTCAAGAATAAATAATCCCAGTTCTTGAATAATCTAATTTTGCTTGTATTCTCTATCTTCTGAAAATGAAGAGAGAAAGAGAGGAAGAAACAAGAAAAGAAAGGAAGGACAGAAAGAAGGATGAAATGAAGGACAATAAAAGGAAAGATAGATGGAAGAAATGAAGGGAAGAAGGAAGGAAGGAAAGAAAGAAAAAGAGAAGGAAAGAAAAAGGAAAAGGAAAGAAAATAAAGCTACACAAACATTTCTACTCTATTTGACCAGCTTGCCCTTATAACAATATAACTACTTGTCATAAAATGAATGACATCAGCATCCTGTCCTACTTGCCCGGCATAAATTTCTTTTCTCACCCTTGGTGAGAACATAAATTTCCATGGCTGCAGTTATTCTGGTCACACTTTCTGGAATTTTTCCCTTTCTTTTTACATATTCTTGTAATGTTCAATCTCAAACTGGATTTAATTTAATGGGATAGCCAAGAGGTTAATTTCCTATTTCAGCTAATAGTTTACTTAATAATTGGAAATATTTACCAGGGTATAGAGGTCTACTTCATTGTAAAAACAATAACTCTTTCTAGCTATTTTAGTTATTATTTGAATTTCTTGAGCAGGTGGTTGACACTAGCATGGAGGTAAATTTTAAAATACCTCCATTTTCAGCTACATTTCATTCAGGAAGTATTTATTGAACATGTAATAATCACTGCTGATAATTATATAACAGATTAATATTTGCAAAGTACTTTATAAATATCTCATTTGCTTATCTCTTATAACATCATTACAGATATTCTTGTTTCCTTAAAATAACTTTTCTGTTATTATCCCCAGTTTGTAATTTAGATTCACTCATGACCACTGCTAGTGAGGATCCAGGGTAGGATCAAGTTGATCAAACTAGTAGTCGCAGAGTCACACAGAAATTTTCAGAGCTTCACAAGTAGTCCTTGAATCAAGTCTGAAATGGAATATAGTAGGTTAGGTGAATTATATTGATACTATGATTAAAATTTCTTTTATAAGTCCAAAAAACAAAAAAATATATGAATGAATAAATAAATAAAACACATCTTAAGAAACTTTTGATAATTGGTAGAGATTTGTGGGTATGCTAATAAAGCAATAAGAAAATAAAATGTGTTACACACAATGTATTAAGATTAGGTTTACAAGGAGAGAATGAAGGATAATTTTTATAGTGCTTTGTTAATGATAGAATTCAGTGCCATATTTTTGATCAGCTAGGGTACCTTTCTTTCAACAGATATCTATTATGTATATGCAATGTACTAAGGACACAAAGACTAAAAGAAGATAAGAGAAATATAGTGCTTATCTTCAGGGAGCTTCCAGTCTAGATTTATAATGCAGATTAGAATAAGATAATTTATGAAGATGTGAACAAGGAAATCATTTGTAGAAAGGAAGCTTAATAAAGGCTTTGTAAAAGAGGAGAGGTAACATTATCAGAGCAGTGAAGGATGGATAAGATAACAAAAAGGTGAAGATTTGTTATTGCTCATCCTTTGTTCTTAAAATGTCACAAAGGGGAAATTGTCTTGACTTACATCTGAATTGGATTTAAGTGGGTTTAAATGGTACAAATGAGATATTTACATGGAATGTTCATATCAATGTAATAATTTTATCAGAATGACTATACCTACAAGGTGGAGATGACAATCATGATAATTAACTCTACATTTGAGTTTCTATGATAATTTACATTTTAAGAGTGTTTTATGTGCTTTCTTCATGGGACTCCTGTGAGAGAAGTAGTGCAAGCATGTTTTCGATTTACGATTGGTATCCCAAGTGGCAAATCTAGGATTAGGGGAATTTATATTCTGGTTGACAGGACCATTCACATTGCCTTAGAAATCAATTAGCACTTTATTGAGTGGGAGGGGTGTTTTGGGAAGAGGTTAATACTTTATAAAGTGGTTTGATTGACATTATCTCTTGTCAAGACTACAACAAACTGTCATACAGAGAATCCCTGTTTTACAAATTGGGGAACTGTGGTTCCAAGAGTTTAATTGACACTAGAATGTAAATTCATTGAGTGTGGAGACTGCCCATTTTTGTCTAAATCCTCAAAACCTAGAAGAATGCCTTATAAAAAACTACACCCAAAAATGTGCCTAATGAATTAAATTGCATTGATTTTAATTGGCTTCCCAAACATCATGTATCTAGTCAAAACTCAAACCTAAGTATTTTCCATCCAAGTCCAGATCTTTTTCTAATATTACCTAATATGCTCTAATTGAGAATAAATTATTTTTATCCTTATTAGTATAAAAGATAACCAAGAACTAATCTTATTTTTAAAATTGACTTGTATTAATGAGTAGTTGAAAAATATTTACTAAGCTGTCTTAATAATAGCCATACTAATTCCCTACTGTGAGTTTCATCTTGGTCTTTATAGTTGCTGAGAACTGTGACTTTTTTGAAGTGGTAGTGAAAAGTAGACTGCTGTTGATCTTAGAGGAACTGGTTATCCAGGGGTCCCCCCTGCCAAGATCTGGGCCCAATTACCCAAAAAGGCATGTTTTAGGGCTATGTTTTATTTCTCAGTTTCCTTAATTAATGGTAGAATTTTCAATGTGTTCCATGTGCAATGAATTTGTTAGTCTGAAGGAATTAATCAAAACTATGTTCCTATAAAAATTCTTATTGACTCATCATTTTAGAAATTGTTCAATATATGAGTTGGGCCTATTTTAGGGTAATAGAAATTACTTATGAAAGCTGTGAGATATTTTCTGTCCAATTTGACTAAACTTTCCAATTAGAAGACCTCTTAAAGAGTTTGTGAACTGTTGACTGTTGACACCATACCCCAGGAATTATTCACAGAATGGAATCTCTACTAGTAAAAATAACTCAGTGGCACTAGTCCCCCAATCTGGAAGCCAGTTGACTTCTTTAAACTCATTCCTTATGGTGTACTACCTCATACTCTCATGTATTGTTTATAATGTGATCTAGTTTTTTTCATTTTCCAATTTTTCTTTCTTTATGATATCTTTCTTTTATTTTTATCATCTTCTGTGTGTAAACCTTGTGAAAATATTATAACCATTATGTTGAAATTCAAGATATCTTTATTAGAAAGTCCTAAAAACTAGAATTAGCTTGGTAAATCAAAGAACAAAACTTGGGTCCTAAAGAAATCCCTGACTAGACTTTGGGACACTCAGAACCACACTAAATTAGAAGTACAGATTAAGACTATATATACAGTGCTAGTTCTGGAGTCAGGAGTATCTGGTTCAAATTGGGCCTCTGCCTAAAAGCTGTGCAATCCTAGGCAATTCATTTAACCCAATTTTTCTTAGTTTCCTCAAATGAACTAAAGAAGGAAAAGGCGAATCACTCTAATATCTTTGCCAAGGAAATTACAAAGGAAGTCACAAAGAGTCAGACACAACTGAAATGACTAAGTAACAACAAACCATCATTTTTCATGGTAGCCTGTTCTGTATCTTAGACTTTATCCATTATGATTTCCTCAAAAAGTATTAAGCAGAATTTAATTGTCATATCTTCCTCCTGTGATATATAAGAAAATTAAGGAAATGTTTTCTACAACTTTCAGATCACCTGTCACCTCTGTAGAGGAACCCATATATATAATGATTCAGTATTTTTCAGCCTTACTTCTTGAAAAAGCTAGACCATTTGGCAACAAAACAATGATTGCATAAAGTTACACTAGCACATAGTACAAATATTAGTCTGACAAACACAATATAGATTGCTCCATTACAGGCTTCCTTTTAAAACAAAATCATGGCACCAAATTTTAACAACCAGAGAAAAGGTAACATTAGGTTACCTAAGACTTGGGTCTAATCAGAAAGTAAAAAAGAAAAAAAAAATCTCAAAAACAGAGTTAAAAAAGAAAAACAAAACAAAAAATGCACACATACACATGGCAACAACAACAAAGGAACACAGTCTCTAAAAATGCAATTGTATAATAAAGAATGTGACCCTGGGCAAGTCACTTGATCCTGCTTTGTCTCAGTTTCCTCATCTGTAAAATGAGCTAGAGAAGTAAATGGAAGATCACTGCAGTATCTTTACAAAGAAATTGCCAAATGGGGTCATGAAGAATTTGACACTGAACAACATGATTGAGAGAACACACTCCTCCAATCTAGGAATGTACACATGATATTTTCCCCAAGTTAGAGAAATAAAGGACTAATCATTACATTTACTAATCCTGATGGAAAATAAAACAAGCAGAATTAGAAAAACAACAATGGACAAGGGAAAGAGTTCAGAATGGACAGTTTCTGTTGTGAAAAGACCTCAATTTCATCCCAGATTTCAATCTCACCTCTGGCACTTATTATCTGGTTTCTTTATCTGTAAAGTCAGAAGTTTGCAATAGATGGTGAATGAGAGCCCTTCCAAGCTCTAGCTCAATTATCTTATGATCCTAAATAAAAAGAAATTTAAACTAAAAGGAAGCCTCTGTCACTGTGATGAATGATCTTGGCCTTGTAAAAAAGATCTAAGGCATTGAGTTTCCCTCTTTTTTCATTGAAGAGGTACAAGGAAGGCAGAGACGTTGCTACAGTCAGCATTTTAGCCAGTGTTTATATAGAGCTTTTTAAATGTTAACCCATCTGATCCATATAAAAACCCGAGGAGATAGGTGTTATCCCCTTTTGTAGATGAGGAAACAAAGCCTCCCAGAGGTTAAATGACTTAACTAGTATTTCACAACTAGTGTATATTTAATGCTAAATTCCTGTACATGATACAGTAGGAAAAAATACTGACTTTGTAGGGGGAAGATGTGGATTTCAAAATTTCTATCTCTCAAATCTACAACTCTATCCATTGAACCATCTAGATGGATGTCTAACTGAGGCATATACAGCCAGATGGCAATCACTATTGTTAATTTTTTATACTTAAACATTTTTTAAGAAGAGAAGGATCACACTTTCTGAATAGTGTTGAAGCTATATCTAGACAAGATTTTAATAGGAATAAAAAGCATTAATAAAACTAAGAGAAAATATTTTATATGATAAAATGAGTATACACTTTAAGAACTTCAGCAGTATTTAGTTTCTAATCTAAATTGCATAAGTATAAGTACTTTTGAAATTTTCTCTTTCCTTTATATTCCCTTTTTGAAAAAAAAATGTCTTTTTTTACATCACCTTAATATTTCTGGGAGTTTTTATTTGGGGATCTCTTTCAGAAGGTGATTGGTGGATTCTTTCAATTTCCATTTTACTCTTTGGTTCTAGATTATCAGGATAGTTTTCCTTGATAACTTCTTGAAAGATGATGTCTAGGCTCTTTTTTTGATCATGACTTTCAGGTAGACCAATAATTTTTAAATTATCTCTCCTGGATCTATTTTCCAGGTCAGTTGTTTTTCCAATGCGATATATCACATTTTTTCTATCTTTTTTTTTTTTTTTTTGGTTGTGCTTTATTGTATCTTGATCTCTCATAAAGTCATTAGTTTCTATTTGCTCAATCTTATTTTTAAAGGGATTATTTTCCTCAGTGAGCTTTTGTACCTTCTTTCCCAATTGTCCCAGTTTTGCTTTTTAAGGCATTTTTGTCCTCATTAGCTTTTTGTATTTCCTTTGCACCTCTCTCAATTCTTTCCCTAATTTTGTCTCTGTTATTATTGACTTTCAAAGTCTCCCCTAAAACCTGAGCCCATTTATTATTTTTCTTGGAGGCTTTGGTTATAGGAGCTTTGACTTTGTTATTATCTTCTAAGTATGTATTTTGATCTTGTTACCATAATAACTTTCAATGGTCAGAAACTTATTTTTTTTTTTTTTTGTTTTCTGCTCATTTTTCTATTCTATTATTCTGCTTTTACTTTTTGTCAATATAGGGCTCTGTTTCCAGGGGTAGAGGGTGCATTGTCCCAAGCTTCAGGGGTTTTGTGTAGCTATTTGCAGAAATCTTTCTAGGAATCTGACTATAAGTACTCTTTTTTTTTTTTTTTTTTTTTTTTTTTTTTTTTTTTTGCCCTGGAGAAATTGGATATGTCCCTACCCCACTGTAGCTATAAGATCTACTGTGCTGACCTAGATGCACTGCGACTGCACACCAGAATCCCACATTGTCACAGACCCTCTGTGTCTCTCTCTGGTGTCCCCAGGCTAAGAGGTCCAGAAGCACTGCTGCTTATTTAGAGGTCCTACCTAGCAGAAGATGGAGTCTGGGCCAGAGCTGGGACTGAGGTAGGCCTGCACTGGTTGCACACTGGAGTCCCAGTCTGGTTCCACAGACCTTTATTGCTGATCTTCCAAGTTCTGTTTGATGTCTCTGGGCTGAGAGGGCTGGAAGCCTACAGTACTGCTACTGATTCAGAGGTGTGGTCCAGGTCAGGGTTGGGGCTAGGGCCAGGGCTGAATCCATAGCTATGCCAGAGGGCTCTGCACCAGGACTGCATGCTGGATTCCTACCCTGGGGTCATAGACCATTTCTACTCAACTTGTCATAGCTGAAAAAAGTTGTCTTCATCTGGGAAATGTTCTATTCCATCTTTTGGGTGTGTTCTGTTCTAAATTTTATGTACTGATTATTTAAAGGAATTTGAAGCTGTTTGGGGAAGAGTTTGGGCAAGTACCTGCCTTTACCCTGCCATCTTGGCTCCCTTCCCTGCAAGTCTTTTAAGAATTGTTAATTCATACCATTTAATTTCTTGACCATGTTTTATGTCTAATTTACTTTTCTTCATATATCCAGGATAAGCAGAGATATTTGATACAAAGTTTTAGATATAAAGCCAGAGTTTTCTTTCTTTCCCTATTCAAGTGATTTTGTTATTGCAATTTTTTTTCTTTATTTAAGAATCCTCCTGTAGCCAAAACTATGATAATTTGGTTTTCTTTAAATTTTTTTTTACAATGTTGTAACCTGTTATATTCAGGTTGTATAACTTAAATTTATTAAGTACTCCCTGTGTCCTGTGTGGTATTCTACTGGGAACAAAAGAATTGAATGTTACAATTTTCATTATACCAGAGAATATAAATTATTTTGGGAAAATTCCCTATTTAATAAGAGCTGTGAAAATTTGGCAGAAATTAGATTTAGACCAACATCTTATGCCATGTACTTTAATAAGTTATATATACCAGATGTCTTCCTAACTACAAAGCTGGATATTTAATAAATAAATAAAAAGAGAGAACATTGAAAATGTCAAAATTCAATAGAAATGGATCATTATGCATAAAACTCTGTTACCCCAATTATTAATATTTTCAGTGTTCTCTCTTTTTTTATTAATTAGATAGTTCCAAATTATACTTTAATCTGGTTCCATCCACAGCAATGTGTTTGATACTTCTTCACTGTGCTGGGTGGCTAGAATCAGAAAGATCTGAAATCAAATCCAGCTTTATACTCTTTCTAGTCATGTGCCTCTGGGCAAGTCACTCAATCCTTACAGCTCACAGATTCATCATTTGTAAAATGGAGATAATAACAGCATTCATCTCCTACAGTGATTTTGTGGATCAAATGAGATATGTAAAATATGCAATGTCTGGCATATAGTAAGTGTTTAATAGATTCTTTTCCCTTCTACCTTCCATTATTCTATTATTATAGCAAAAAGAAAAATTTCTTTGGCACTTGAAATTTTGTAGTGTGCTAAAATACATTATCTCATGTGATCTTCATAACACAACAACCCTGTGAATTAGATACCATATAAATTATTACTTACATTTTACAGTTCAGAAATTGGGACTGATAATTTAAAGGATCTAGCTAAGGTTACACAACTAATAAATGGGAAATTCAATTAATGTAAATAAGAACAAAAATTTTAGAATGATAGAGCCAAAGAGGACATTAAAGTTCAATGCTTATATCTAATTCTAGGAATCCTTGGCATTTTTCAAAATAGAACTCAAGTTGTTGTTTCTTTCATAAAGCCTTTCCTCATCTCACAGATTGTTAATGTTATCTTCTTTTAGAAATTGCTTTGAATTGTGTCACGTGTTTTATATTTACTTACCCATGTCATTATTGTCTCCTCAATTAGAATGTAATCTCCCTGAGGGAATAAACTACTGTGTCTCCTTGTATTTCCAGAAGCTAATTTCTAAATCTTTGTAAAGACTAGAGGTGTAATAAATGTTTAAATAGAATTGAATTGAATTCCTATATTTTACAGATGAGAAAATTAGAATCCAGATGATTTAAGTGACACAACCTGGTGTAAATTAATTCAGACAATATGTAGATTAAATTGTCTGAAAAAAACAACTGGGTGTCACATTTTAAGAGAGGTAATGACAAACTGGAGTGTGGCCAGACAAAAGCTGATACAATTGGGGATGTTTTATCCCAGTGAGACAGGGGAGGAAAAAAAACCACAAAGGAAAATCTTATTACTGTTTTTGAATCTTCAGAGGGTTGTCATGTTGACAAAAAGATTGTAGCTCCTGTAGACAAAATTATGACTTGAGAATAGAAGTTACAAGGTGGTAGTTTTTTTTTTTGTTCAGCTATCATGAAGAATTTTAAATAATTATAACTGTCTAATGATAGACAAAGACACCTTATAAAGTAATGAGTTCTTGGTCACAGAAGATATTTGAAGACCACACTAGATGTCCATCTATGAAGACTATTATAGAAACAGCCTGACAGATTGTTGAGGCCCTTCTCAGCTCTGAAATTTTATGAATCTATTAATTCAAGAGTGGTTGTGAAGCATACATTTTTGGAAATATAAAACTTTATATAGTTCAGTTACATCCAGATCTGCAAGTTGATATTTGACTCTTATTCTTATCAAGAGTTATGGTCTCCAATGGTTGAATTGTCACCTATTCGATGCAGCAAAAACTCAGTGGTTCCTCCATTGAAGAACAGATTTTTTTGCCAGGCCAAAGGTCAACTCTCTTAATTTTAGTCCTCAGCAAAAAGAATCCATCAATCTATTCATTTAACTAATATTAATGTACTAGGTAGCAGTACATTTTATCTCCTGTGTTAAAAAAAAGATTCTAAATGATGGACAGCTAGGTGGCACAGTGGATAGAACATTCTAGAGTTAGAAAGACCCGAATTCAAATCCAGTCTCAGATCTTCTGAGCTATGTGACCCTGAGCAAGTCACTTAACTCTGTTTGCCTCAACTTCCTCATCTGTAAAATGATCTGGAGAAGGAAATGGCAAATCACTCTAGTATCTTTGCCAAGAAAACTCCATATTGGACCATAGAGAGTTGCATATGACTGAAATAACTAAACAGCAACATCCAACCAAGAATGGTAGTTTTCCCAGCTTTGGCAAAAACCAGAAATATTTGTTTGGACAATTGAGAAGGAAATAAATATTGGACTGCAAAATACCCTGCACACAAAGAGAAAATATTTTTTGCAAGTGACCAATACTCTAGAATAGAAGTGATTCAAGTTCTATTTTTCTTACTCTAAGATCTTAAAGAAATTAGGTGAGTAGAGGTGAATGATCCCCAGATATTTAATATTCAAAGAGTAGAAAAGGATTGGAAAAATCACTTTCTTGGTGCTCAGCTGCTGCTTGTGCATTTGTTAGTTCTATAAAACAACTTTCTAGGAAATTTAATAATTTTCTGTCATGCACAGAAATTACTGTGATGAGTGAGACTCAATCTTAATTTTTTTTTTAAATAAGGAATAATTAGGCAGTGTTTAAATGCTCGAGTGTAAGTGAGGTTAAGGGAAAGGATAACAGAGATAGTATGTTTTGGATGCAGACCTCAAACTTTCTGACTCCAGGGTTTGCCTTCTGTCCACTATGTCACACTGCCTCTGACATAAATGGTAGTAAAGAACAATATATTCTAAAGAAATATGCCTATTTAGAACAATGTTTTAAATAAAACAAACCTAAGGTACCATTTGATGCCTTTACTTTGAACAGAAAGAAATTTATTTCAAACCTCTTTATGCAAAAATATTAACTATGATGTACCTTCATAATTCCTCCCCTAAATTAGCATCCTAATTTTGTGCTGGAAAATACCTCAAAATTTTTTTAATCCAACTCCTTTATTTTATTGATAAGGAGCTGAAGTCCAGGGAAATTAAATGAATTCATTCACTAGTCTTAAGTATTAGAGCTGGCATTTGAACTCAGATTACCTAACTCCAGAGTCAATGTTTATTTCACTATACCATATATGCTTGCTTTCATTTATTCATTTATTTGTTCATTCATCATTTGTTTATTTGTTATTATCTTAGCATAGTACTGACAAAGATTCATGATCATTCACAAAATTAGTGCAGCCTGATTCTAATTTGGCCTATGAAAATGGAACTTTCTGTTCATTAAGCTGTATTCCTTCCCCTTCCCACCTTTATGATATGTGCAGACATCATTTCTTCTTTTCCTCAAATGTTACTCAACAATCAATCCGGAATGATCTGCCTTAATTGCTCCTTCCACTAATTATGGTTATTAACACATATTATCATAGTCCCTGCATCTGGGTAAAATTTAATTTCACCAATTCATTTGAATCATAGATTTTGGAGGGATCCTAGTAGTCTTCAAGGCAAACCCCTTCATTTTATAGATGAGGAAACTGAAAATAAGTGATTTACCTAGGATCACAAAACTGGTTAGGAATTTGTCCTAGGCTAAGATACCACTACACACCTGTCAGATTGGCTAAGATGACAGGAAAAAATAATGATGATTGTTGGAGGGGATGTGGGAAAACTGGGACATTGATTCATTGTTGGTGGAGTTGTGAACGAATCCAACCATTTTGGAGAGTAGTTTGGATCTATGCTCAAAAAGTTATCAAACTGTGCATACCCTTTGATCCAGCAGTGTTACTACTGGGATTATATCCCAGGGAGATTGTAAAGAAGGGAAAGGGACCTGTATGTGCACGAATGTTTGTGGCAGCCCTTTTTGTAGTGGCTAGAAACTGGAAACTGAATGGATGTCCATCAGTTGGAGAATGGCTGAATAAATTGTGGTATATGAAAATTATGGAATATTACTGTTCTGTAAGAAATGACCAACAGGATGATTTCAGAAAGGCCTGGAGAGACTTACACGAACTGTTGCTGAGTGAAATGAGCAGGACCAGGAGATCATTATATACTTCTACAACAATACTAGATGATGACCAGTTCTGATGGATCAGGCCATCCTCAGCAACGAGATCAACCAAATCATTTCTAATGGAGCAGTAATGAACTGAACTAGCTATACCCAGAAAAAGAACTCTGGGAGATGACTAAAAACCATTGCATTGAATTCCCAATCCCTATGTTTATGCACGCCTGCATTTTTGATTTCCTTCGCAGGCTAGTTGTGCAGTGGTTCGGAGTCTGATTCTTTTTGTGCAGCGGGGTAATGTTTTGGTCATGTGTACTTGTTGTGTATCTAGGTTATATTTTGGTGTGTTTGGCATCTACTGGTCATCCTGACATTTGGGGGAGGGGGTGGGGGGGTAGGAGGTGAAGGGTTGGAGCAGGAGGTTTGGCAATTGTTGATGCTGTGGAGTTGCCCATGTGTGTATCCTGTAAATGGAGGGCTATTGAATAGAAAAAAAAAAAAAAATGTAAATATAAGGAATTTGTCCTAGGATTAGAACCAGATCTTCATGACTCTTACATTTTTATTTGTTCATTCCTACCTTCTCCAATTTATTATAAATCTCAAATAATCAAACTTCTGAGTCCTAAAGACATAGACCTAATTGTTATATCTCCTAATGAGCAAATATTAGTGAAGACCAGCACAACTTTCAAAAATGTTTTTAAACTCTCTAATATAGCGTCAGATTTTGCATCCTTGAATCCAAACTGATACTATGTAGTTAATCACATAATACTTGTTAAGTGTCTACTATGTACAAAGCACTGTGTTAAGTCCAAAGTCAATATAACTCACTATTTTAAATCCTCTGCCACCATAAAACTAATCCTGGAAGGCTTCTACAGCTCTTAGGGAATATTGATATTAAAAAATAAAATGTAAAAGCCTTTCAGGTACTTTTTTTCTTCTGCAAATGGAAGCTGATCTCCAAAGGAAATCATTAACATATATATATATATATATATTTCAGAATTTTTTTCTTTAAATTCAAATTAATATTTAGCAGAGTTTCTTAACATTTTTGTATGTCATCGATTCCTTTGGCTTGTCTGGTGAGGCTGATCCTTTCTTCCAAGCATGTTTTTAAATGCATAAAATAAAACACATGGGATTGCAAAGGAAACTAATTATACTGAAATATGGTTATCAGAATATTTTTAAATACAAATTCACAAACTGCAAGCTAAGAACCCATGATTTAGTGTCCTCTTTCTAATCATCTGTTTCATACAAGAAGGCAGAATGTTGTGATGTCTACTACTTTCCAAGTATCAAAAGTAGGTCTTTTAACATAGTTCTTAATTAAAGAAAAAAAACAAAACAAAACAAAATTATAATTTGTGCTATATAATCACTTGCTAGAATTCTTCTTCTCCATTAAAAAAACAAAAAAACTAAAAAACAACTCAACTCTTTTGATCAGTTCTGCTGTCTGATCATTAATTCTGAGAATCACGTCTTCAGCAAATGGATACATACATGGATGTTTCCCGAATGGAGCTGTTGAATTGGCTCTGAACACAGCTCAGCCTCGGCACGGCATTGCCTTTGATCCTTAATTTGAGCCATTCTAGGCAGAGCTCAATGTGCTCTGAAAACACACTTTGGGATTAAAAATGTTTAGTGCATCAGCCAAAACATTTGTTTATGTTTTACCCCAAATTTCAATGATCTTGTTTCTTGTCATGCTTTGCTTGAAAAGTAGTATTTATCTAATTAAGGGGGTGCAAAAGCTCTAGGCATAAATGTACTTCTAGGGTGGGTATGGCATGATTCCCCATTTGCAGAGATGTCTTTTATCAGGATACTATGGCTCTACATAACTAATTTTAGACTTTTCTGTTCATTAGGCAACTGTGACAAGAAAGACAGTGTTTTATTACAATACCTTGAGAGGTTAAGTTGCTATCAATGGAAACTTAGCCCTTCAAGAAAGAGGAGATATCAACAGATGGATCCTCTGGGGGCTCAAGAGACCTTTATTTTGCTATTATTGACTCCTCTTTCTTCTACCACTTACATTTCAATCACCAAGTCATGTAGTAGCTAGAACAAGAGAAGTCATGAAGAACTGAGTTCAAAGCTCACCTTTGACTTTTACTGACTTTATAAAAATAATAAAATGGAAGTAGTATTTTTGTCAAAATCTTTTGCCATATCTATTGATATAATCATATGATTTTGGGGATTCTTAATTGATATAGCCAATTACAATAACACTTTTCCTAATATTGAACCAGCCTTGTATTCTTGCTATAAATCCTACTTTGTCATTGTTTGTAATCATGGTAATTCATTGCTGTCATCTCCTTGCTAGTACTTTATTTAACATTTCTGTATTGAAATTCATTAAGGAAATTGAACTATAGTTTTCGTTCTCTGTTTTTCCTCTCCCAATTTGTGTCATTAAAGAAATTTGGTAGGACACCATCATAACCAATTCTTTGAAATACTTCCTAAAGTTTTTGGATTAATGGTTCCTTAAATTTTGGGTAGAATTCACTTGTAAATCCATTTGGTTCTGGAAACCTCATTTGTGGCTTGTTCAATTTTTTTTTCCTAAGAAAAATATTTTCTCTAGCTTCTCGTTTATTAATCTGGGTAATTTATATTTTTATAAATGTTCACTCATTTTATTTAGGTTGCCAATTTTACTGGCATATTATTAGGTAAAGTAACTTAATTGTTTTAATTTCATACTTGTTCATAGTACACTTGAGTTTTTCATTTTTGATGCTAGTAAGTTGTTTTTCTTATTTTTTTTAAATCAAATTAATGAATGTTTTATCAGTTTTATTGTTTTCTCATAAAACCAGCTTCTAATTTTATGGATTAGTCCAATGATTTTTTTTTCAATTTTGATATGTTGGTTCATTGTTGTCATTCTCTTTAAAAAAATTATTGGCTGTCTCTATGATTTGTTCTTTGCCATATTCATTCTTTACAGATATTTAGTTTCCAATTAATTTTTAATCTATGCTTCCATCACCATTTATTGAATGTAATTTTTATTGCATTATGATATGGAAAGGGTGCATTTAAAATTTCTGCTTTTCTGCATTTGGTTGTAAGATGTTTATGCCCTAATACAAGATCAGAGTTGTTTAAAGGGGAATATTGGAGAAGTCAATTAAGAGTTTCTACTATCTTTCCATCTTGGCTCTGGCCCTCAGAAGTCCCAGTTTATTTTTAATTAATATTTTAATTAGCAAAAATTCATCTTTTCAGTGTCATATCCCAAAGACGGCCCTCCCAACAAATGAGATCAAATGAAAGATAAAACCCTTATTACAAATGTGTTTAGTCAAGCAAAACAAATTTTCACAATGGCCATATAAAACAAAACAAAACAAAACATTGACTCATTTTTCATTTGGAGTCCTTCACCCTTCTCAAAAAAGAGGTAGTTATCATTTTTCATCATTCATCATCTGAGTTGTGGTTGGTCCTTGCTCTGATCAGAGTTCTTAATTCTTTAATTTGCTTATTGTTACTACATTGTTGTCATCATATAAACTGTTATCTTGGTTCACTTAACTCTGTATCAGTTCAAGTTTCTCTTAAACTATCCTCTTAATTATATCTTCCAACACATTTATATACTATAACTAGTTTATCCATTCCCTTATATGTGAGCACCTTTTTTCATTCCCATTCTTTACTACCTCAAAAGGTGCTATAAAGAAAAAAATTATACATCCTTAGTTTACTTGCCTTAGGATTAATCTCTCTTTTGATCTATTCTCCTTCTAATTCTTTCTTTCTTCTTCTGCATTTCCCTCATTCCCTATTGAGTGAAGTGCATTTCTATACCTAACTCTTTCTATGTTTATCCTTCCTTTTTTAGACCAGTTTAGATGAAAGTGAAGTTCAATTATCAGTTACTGTTCCATCCCCTTTCTTTATTTGTGTAGATGTACTGTGATTATATGGGACAATTTTCCCTGACCTTTCTATCCTTTCCCTACCCATACCAGGACATTAATTTTCCCCACTAATTCCATTCTTCTCTTAAGTAAGATGAAATGGAAACACTACCTAGATTTTTCTAATTTAACTCCTGCTATGACCCTTGACAATAATACAGTTCAGGGAGGACACGTATCATTTCCTCATATATAAATTTAAGCAATTTATACTAATTTAATCTTTATGACTATTTATTCATGTTCACTTTTTATGTTTTTATTTATGTTTGTGTTTGAACTTCAAAGTTTCTTCTCAGCTCTGGTCTTTTCAACAGGAAATGCTTGAAAATTCTCTTTCATTAAATATCCATTTTGCTGGATAAGTTATTTTTGGCTTTGAGTCTATATCATTGGCCTTCTGGAATATTGTATTCTAAGTTCTCCACTGCTTTATACTGATAGCTGCTAAATTAAATGTAATTCTAACTATGACTCCAGAGTACTAGAATGCTTCCTTTCTGGATGCTTACATTATTTTTTTTCTCTTTGACTTGAAAGCTCCAGATTTTAGCTTTGATGTTTATTGAAGTTTTCTCAGAAGGTGATGAGAGAATTCTATATCCACTTGTCCCCACTAGTTTTAAGAGACCTGAGCAATTTTCTTTTGAGATTACTTAAAAATGATGTTTATATTATTTTGTTTTTGATGATGGCTTTCAGGTGGCATAATAAATCTTAAAGTATCTCTTCTTGATTGGTTTTCCAGGTCAGTTGTTTTTGCTGTGATATCTAATATTTTATTCTATTTTTCCATCTTTGTTATATTTCTTATTGTCTCATTGATTCACTGGCTTCTATTTAGTCCATTCTAATTTGAAGGAAGTTGAATGATTGGACAAAGTTTTGTATTTCTTGTATCAAGCTGTTAATTTGATTTCCAACTCTTTTTGAAATATTTTTCTTCAAGCATATTGATTCAATTTATTTTTAAAATATAAAAATAAAAAAATAAAATATAACTCCTTAAACTTTTAATTCATCTCTTCTAGGATAATTCTAGGATAAATTGAATTCATCCCCTGATGGGTTTACAATTTTTTTTTTTTTTTTTTTTTTTTTTTTTTGCTTAAAGATGTTTTGGAGTTATTCCTATTCTAAGTTTGTGTCTTGAGCATTCTTGTCAACATAATAGCTCTTTATTGAAGGATCCTTTTTGTTTCTTTGTTCATTATTCCACTCTACTTCTTGACTTTAGTTTTGTAAGGGCTAAGCTCTGCACACTTCTGGAAGAAAAGAATAGATTGGTTCTGTTGTTTTATTGGGGTTTTGAGTGTTAATGTCAATGCTTTAATACAAAGGCTGATTTTTATCCTTTGATTTAAGGGAAACTTTGCAAGTTTCTGATATGAGAGTTTTGGTTTAAGCAACAGTAAATCATCAATCAGTCAGGAAATATTGTTGGTTCAGAGGGACAGAACTGAAGGGTTTCCTTTGGTCTGAAATTTCTATCCTGATTATTCATCCGTAGGACTGAACTAAAAGCTGAAATTGATATGCTGCTCTGCTCTGTCTGAACCAAATTTCTGCTTCTTGCTTCTGAACTTGCCTAAGACCAATGACCACCACAGACTGATATCTTTGAGTGCAAGTCTCTTTCTCATGCCACCCTGGATATGTGACCTGAAGCTAATAGTATAAAACAAAGCTGCTAGTTAGGACATTTCATATACTTTTCATATGGTATAGTCATGTGACATAAGTACTCCCCATCATAATGTCCTATCACTAGTGTTCACAGACTCCTTGTACCTAACTGAAGTACACAAATTATTCTCTATGCTTTGTCTTAAATTTCTCTATGAGTATTTGGTCTAGTACATATTCTGTATCTGTTTGCAGGAGTTTTGTTTTGCTCTGATTTGGAATGGGGAGCTTACTGTACTTCTTTCTACTTTGGCCCCGCCAAAACTTACCATCTTTTAATTCATATGTCTGATTACTTCCCTTACAATTCAAAATTATTCAGCCCCTCTCTAGGGTCTGCTTAATAAATATCAGGTTCTTCATAATCTGAATTCAAACTACTCATAATTTTCATATGTCCTATATTCTAATTTAACAATACTCATCTTCTTCAAACATATCTTCACTTCTCTGATTCTTTACCAAGATCATATTCTTCTAAGTCTTTGAAATTTCTGTCATTTTAAATCATCAATGCAAGAACCTTCCCCTTTAAGGTTCCTTAGGACTGTTTTTATTTTTCTTTATATCTCTTAATTCTTTACACATATTCCTGATTCATTTCCTTTTAGGGGTTCATGCTGGGTCTTATTTATTTGTATTTAAAAAGGCTATAGGCACAGCTAGTTGGTGCAATGGTTAGAGCACCAGCCCTGAACTCAGGAGGACTCCAGTTCAACTCTGGCCTCAGATACTCAACACTTCCTAGCTGTGTGACCCTGGGCAAGTGACTTAACCCCAATTGCCTCAGTAGAAAATAAAATAAAAAGGCTATATAAGTAGCTCACATGAACCAAGGACTAGTGATGCACTAGGAATAGTGACTATTTAATGAATGAATGAATGAATTCTGCTCAGTGTCTGTATCTATTTTTCTGATAGTTTTTCAGAATTGAATTTTTTATATATGTCATCACTGCTATGAATAAAATTTACCCAGTTGCATTCTACAGAGAATTGCTTCCATAAAAGACTTTCCCAATATATAAGCTCACAGAAAAATACTGTTTGGGAAGCAATGAGAAGATCACAGAATATTAATGGAAAAGCATTTTCAAAGGCCTCTGATATAATCTATATCATAAATTAGATCCCTTCTATAACAATTGACATTAATCATCCATCTACTTGGACCAGGCCAGCCTCAGCAACGAGATCAACCAAATCATTTCCAATGGAGCAGTAATGAACTGAACCAGCTATGCCCAGAAAAAGAACTCTGGGAGATGACTAAAAACCATTACATTGAATTCCCAATCCCTATATTTATGCACACATGCATTTTTGATTTCCTTCACAAGCTAATTGTATAATATTTCAGAGTCTGATTCTTTTTGTACAGCAAAATAACATTTTGGTCATGTATACTTATTGTGTATCTAATTTATATTTTAATGTATTTAACATCTACTGGTCATCCTGCCATCTAGGGGAGGGGTGGGGGGGTAAGAGGTGAAAAATTGGAACAAGAGGTTTGGCAATTGTTAATGCTGTAAAGTTACCCATGCATATATCCTGTAAATAAAAGTCTATTAAATAAAAAAAAATAATAATCATCCATCTACTTTTTGCTAAAAGATTTCCATTAAGGATATGAGGAATTAAGTAAAAAATGGAAGATTTGTATGAACCAATGCAAAATGAAGTGAGTATAACTAGGGAATCAATGCTTGTAATGATGGAAATGAAAAGAATAATGAAATGAAGGTGAATTCTGTACAACTATAATGACCAATGTTGGCTTAGAAAAGAGAATAAGATATATACCTTTTGTTTTAGTAGGGAAACTATCAGCAAAAAAAAAAAAAAAGTTTTATATATGGAAAGATATAGTCATTGTTTAAATTTTTATTTTTACTTGCTTAACTGGTTTTCATTGCAAAGTGAGGATAACTGGGTGTGAGATATATTATAAATGATGATGATACAAAAACAAAAGGTCTGAACTTGGAAAATAAAACCAAAAAAATCAAACACTGAAAGGATGAAAAGTTCTCCAGTAATGAGAAACTCACTATTTCTAATGCCAGATCAGTCAACTTTTAGGTAGAAAGGAAATATGAAGTATTTCCTTATCTTAAACCTAAATATCCTCCATAATTTCCATATAATGCTTACAGTTCTGACTCTAATGTAAAGCAAAATAAGCAAAATCACTCTTCCTGGTGATAGTCCTTCAAATATTTGAGGACTCCATGTTTGACCAAACCTAGGGCATAAACTTGAAGACAGTTACCATGCCTACTTCCTATCTTCTCTTCTTTAAGCCCATGTCCTTTAACTGATCCTCATGGAATAAGGGCAAGATTCTTTACTATTTTGGTTGTCCTCTGGTTTTGTTCCAGGCTGTCAAAAATCTCTCTAAAAAGTGTCATATCAAGATGTGATTTGACCAAGATAAGATATGATGGAAATAAAACCTCCCTAGTTCTGGACTATGTCTCTCCTAATGCTATATAAAATGATTAGGTTTTTGGTTTCCACAATAAATAGTTGTCATTTATTGAGCTTATTGTGTACTAAATCTCAGTCAAAAGAGAAAGGGAAGTATAGAAGGAAGAAATGATATTCACAGTGACAAATCCTAGAGAAAGAACAAATTAGAACTTTCTGTTATTGATTAACTTGCTATAGGAAAATGTTTCTGTAATTGATTTCTTTCATTGCTTCAATTGGGACCACTTGTTCCTTCAAAATTTTGTTATAAATACATCTACATATTTTAAATAGTTATTTGAAAATATTCATTGTATTTTCTACAAAAAAAACCCATAAAATTTTTAACTTTTTTAGTGATAGCATTTTCCTTGACTCCTGAAAATTGTAAGGAGTCACTTTGATATTTATATAATGATCAGATGTTTTAACATTTGATGTCATACTGCTATTCTGCTTTTTCAATTGCAATTATAAATATAACTACATATTTATCTGTATCAAGAAACATCAATTTGACAGTTATTGGATATTACAAAGAATCAATTATGGATTCCTCAGTAATTCAATTAAATTCACTTCAACCTTAGGCAAGTCACTTAAACTCTTTAGAAATCTCTGTGTGACTTTTGTTTCTAAAATGTATAGGTTAGGCTAGATGAACTATAAAGTTTTTCCATCTTTAAAATTCTATGATTCTGTGTTTAGAGTAAATGATTATCAGCCAATGTTCCCTTATTAGCCTTTTTTAAGTGGAGGAAACCAAGGAAACTGAGTCCTTTAATAATGGTTGACTATTAGACCTTGTTCTCCTACCTTCATAATCCTGGACTAACCTCCCCAGTATTTCCTTTGATTCTTATAATTTAAAGATAAATTAAAGAACAATTAACTCCAATCTATACAAACTATTTGAAAAAATAGGGAATAAAGGAGTCCTACCAAATTCTCCTTTTATAACGCAGACATGGTACTGATACCTAAACCAGGTAGCACAAAAACAGAAAAAGAAAATTATAGACCAATCTCCCTAATGAATATTGATGCAAAAATCTTAAATAAAATATTAGCAAAAAGATTATAGAAAATCATCCCCAGAATAATACACCATGACCAAGTAGAATTTATATCAGGAATGCAGGGCTGGTTCAATAGTAGAAAAGCTATTAGCATAATTGACTATATCAATAACCAAATTAACAAAAACCATATGATCATCTCAATAGACAGGAAAAAAAGCATTTGATAAAATCCAACAGCCATTCCTATTAAAAACACTAGAGAGTATAGGAATAAATGGACTTTTCCTTAAAATAGTCATCACTCTTTGCAGATGATATGATGGTGTACTTAGAGAACCCCAGAGATTCTACTAAAAAGCTATTAGAAATAATCCATAACTTTAGCAAAGTTGCAGGTTATAAAATAAATTCTCATAAATCCTTAAAATAGTCAGTAGCATCTATTTAAAATCATTAGTAAGTATCACATGTAATGGGGATAAACCGGAATCATTCCCAATAAGATCAAGAGTGAAACAAGGTTGCCCACTATCACCATTACTATTCAGTGTTGTATTAAAAATGGTAGCTTCAGCAATAAGAAATGAAAAATAGATTAAATGAATTAGAGTAGGTAATAAGGAAACCAAATTATCACTCTTTGCAGATGAGATATGATCATATACTTAGAAAACCCCAGAGATTCTACTAAAAAGCTATTAGAAATAATTCATAACTTTAGCAAAGTTGCAGGATATAAAATAAATCCACAAAAATCATCAGCATTTTTATACATCACTAATAAAATCCAACAGCAAGAGATTTGAAGAGAAATTCCATTTATAATAACTTCCAATAGTAAAAAACTATATGAGCAAAACTTCAAAACACTTTCCATACAAATAAAGTCAGATCTAATCAATTGGACAAATATTAAGTGCTCTTGGATAGGTTGAGCAAATATAATAAAGATGACAATACTACCTAAACTAATTTATTTATTTAGTGCTATACCAGACTCCCAAGAAACTATTTTAATAACCTAGTAAAAATTACAGCCAAATTCATCTGGAAGAACAAAAGGTAAAGAATTTCGAGGGAACTAATGATAAAAAACCAAATGAAGGTGGCCTAGCTGTACCAGATCTAAAACTATATTATAAAGCAGTGGTCACCAAAGCCATTTGGTATTGGCTAAGAAATAAACTAGTTGATCAGTGGAATAGGTTAGGTTCACAGGACAAAATAGTCAATAGCTATAATAATCTAGTGTTTGACAAACCCAAAGGCCCCACCTTTTGAGATAAGAATTGACTGTTTGACAAAAACTGCTGGGAAAATTGGAAACTAGTATGGCAGAAACTAGGCATTGACCCACACTTAACACCATACACCAAGATAAGGTCAAAATGGGTTCTTTATCTAGGCATAAAGAATGAGATTATAAATAAATTAGAAGAACATAGGATAGTTTCTCTCTCAGACCTGTGCAGAAGAAAGGAATTTGTGACCAAAGAAGAACTAGAGATCATTATTGATAACAAAACAGAAAATTTTGACTATATCAAGTTAAAAAGTTTTTGTCCAAACAAAACTTGAACTGACAAGATTAGATGGGAAGCAATAACCTGGAGAAACATTTTTACATCCAAAGGATCTGATAAAGGCCTCATTTCTAAAATATATAGAGAATTGACTCACATTTGTAATCAGTTTAAGCCATTCTCCAGTTGATAAATGGTCAAAGGAAATGAACAATTTTCAGATGAAGAAATTGAAACTACTTGTAGTCACATGAAAAGGTGCTCTAAATCACAATTGATCAGAGAAATGCAAATTAAGACAGCTCTCAGATACCACTACACACCTCAGATCAGCTAAGATGACAGGAAAAGATAATGACGAATGTTGGAGGGCATGTAGAAAAATCGGGACACTGATACATTGTTGGTGGAATTGTGAACGAATCCATCCATTCTGGAGAGCAATTTGGAATTATGCTCAAAAAGTTGTAAAACCTTTGATCTAGCAGTGTTACTACTGGGTTTATATCCCAAACAGATCTTAAAGAAGGGAAAGAGACCCATATGTGCAAAAATGTTTGTGGCAGCCCTTTTTGTAGTGGCTAGAAACTGGAAATTGAATGGATGCCCATCAGTTGGAGAATGGCTGAGTAAATTGTGGTATATGAATGTTATGGAATATTATTGTACTGTAAGAAATGATCAGCATGATGATTTCAGAGAAGCCTGGAGACACTTACATGAATTGATAAGTGAAATGAGCAGATCATTATACACTTCAACAACAATACTATAGGATGATCAATTCTGATGAACATGGCTCTTTTCAACAATGAGATGATCCAAATCAGTTCCAATTGTTCAGTAATGAAGAGAATTAGCTAAACCCCAGCAAAAGAACTATGGGAACCACAACATAGCATTTCAACTCTTTCTGTTATTGTCTACTTGCATTTTTGTTTTCCTTCTCAGGTTATTTTTACCTTCTTTCTAAATCCGATTTTTTTATGCAGCAAGATAACTGTATAAATATGTATACATATATTGTATTTAACATATACTTTAACATATTTAATATGTATTGGACTACCTGTCATTTAGGGGAGGGGTGGAGGGAAGGAGGGGAAAAGTTGGATGAGAAGGTTTTGCAAGGGTCAGTATTGAAAAATTACCCATGCATATGTTTTGTAAATAAAAAGCTTTTTAAAAAAATAATAATTTAAAGTTAAAGAAACTGAAAATCAGAAAAATTCTGTGACTTGACCAGTCACATAACTATTGACTGACAGCATTGAGACTTGAATCTAGACCATCTGTTTCTGAGATTAGACTTTCTACTATATCATGCTTAAGGTATTTAGCATTCATTATAGTACAGTTTTTGAACCATTACAATGCTGTGCCAGTTATTTACATTGGGTCTTCATCTGTGAATGTATTCAATTTCTTTTGCTGCCCAATGGAGCTGTCCAGCAGCAATAGTATGAAGTGAGAAATCCTTAGAGTTGTGCTGCAAGTGACTCAACCATGTTGTCTTATTCAGGGCTATGCATCTATTCTGCACCAAAGTTTTGTATAAAATTGAGGAAGGGATCCTTTCCCAGTCATCAGGATACAAAGTAATGTCTCATACTGTTCTCCCAGACTGATAATCCCATATTCAGGAGAAAATAAGGTCACTTTCTTGGAAAGTGACAATATACTAGGTGCCATTTTAAAGGTAAAAAAGGAAGAATTGTGACATGGACAAAGCTGTGAGGAAGCAAACAGAAGAGATAAAGAGCAAAAAAGCATTTGATGATGAAATTCCCTCCTCTTATAAGTGTTGATAAGTTTACTGTAAATTATTGATAGTTTCATAAGCTTTAGAAATCATCTAATTTCCTTCTTTTTTATAGATCAACAAAAACTAGTAGCCAAAGAAATATTGAAAATAGGAATAAAAATGGATTTATTGAAGGTGAATGGTACAAGGGGTGAAAGGAAGAGAAAGATTAATCAATTGAGAACAGAATGGAAATGAATTAATAAGAGTACAAAGTCAAGAGGGAAAAAGGTCAGGTGGGACCTGCCAATTAAGGACTCTCATAGGACTCCTGCCTCTGAAAAATACTGATTGGGTGATAACAGGTCACCAGTGCTTGGACAAGATACTTAACTTTGCAGTGCCCCCAGTCAACTCACTAAATATGTAAGTTGCAGAGTAGGAGTTGATTTGAATTGGTAGAGGGGATTTTCACATAAGGAGTGGCCAATCATACTGAAATCTTTAGTCAGAAACAAAACAGCCTTAACTAGATTGAAAAATTATAGGAAATTTATTTTATCTCTTTACAGAGAATGTAGTCAATGATATGAAATATTTAAGGAATGATTATGATAAATACAAATTTCTCACAATGACTGTGTCTTCTAATTGTTCATTTGTTTTGAGTCACATCCAACTCTTCATGACCCCTTTGGAGTTTTCTTGGCAAAGATACTGGAATGGTTTGCTATTGCCTCCTCCAGTTTATTTTACAAATGATGAAACTGAGGCAAACTGGGTTAAGTGTTTGCCCAGGGTCACACAACAAATAAGTATTTATATGGTCAGATTTGAACTCAATCTTCTTGATTTCAGGCCTGGCATTCTCGCCACTGTGCCACTTACTGCTCTAGCTGTCTTCTTAACGTCCATAAAATGTGTGTCTGGCATATACCGAATATGAAAGCATTACTGACATTTCAAGGATCTTCATTGTGGAACCAGAGGCTAGTCTGTGATACTGCCATATCTTTGTGCTTTGTTATTGATCATTTCTCTAAAAGTTTCTCCTTTTCCCTTTCTGATCTGCAATATAATAAAGTCAGCCACAAAGTCAGACAACCATGTTTTGAATTCCAACTCCAACACTTACTATCTTAGTGACCAAGTGGAATTTGTTAAAACTCCCTGTGCCTTTTCTTTCATCTGTGAAATGACAATAATAACACTTTACTACCTCCCTCACAGATTTCTTTTGTGAGGAAAATGTTTCACAGTCCTTCAAGTCTAATATAAATATGAATTATTTTCCTTCTTTGATTATTGGCTTCCTTTCCCTTTTCTTACTTTGTCCTCCAGAAGGTCTTCTGTCCTCACAAATCTCCCACCTTCTTGCAGATTTTATTGTCTTTTTAGTGCAGGAATTAGTATAAATGTTAGCATTCTAATTAATTTGTATATTCTATAATGAGTCAATCTGCATGTGATCTGAAGGAAGAGAAAGAATTTCAAAGAATGATATTTCAGTCCATCCAATATCTACTATGTGTAAAGTTCTATACTAAGTGATTAAGAGATGATGATATCTTGAGCTCTTAATCTCATTGAAACCAGAAGAAACTTTGAAGTCTTCAAAGGAAAGGCAAAGTGATGATCCAAGGATTCTATATTGGGGAATACCTAAAATTTAGGTGGACAGAAAAAAAAAAGAAGAAAAAGAAGGAATTCTTAGAAAGGCAAGAAGAGAATCAGAGTACTAAAGTACCCAAAGGCCCAGGAAGGAGAGAAATTCCTAAAGGAGACAGTAATCAACAATGCCACAGGTAGCAGAGAAGTCACCTGATAAAGGCTTGAGTTCCAATTGCATTTTGGATACATTTACTGTATCTTGGAACATCTTGTATACCCCTACAAGTTGATCATTATTTCCTAATGGATCCAAATGCATTGGATCCAGAACAGCAATATTTAAGGATTTGATGACCAGGATGATACTGGTGAGCTTGAACAGTCTCTGTCTTTCAGTAGATATATGAGGAAAGAAAATTCTGTAGTATTTTCACTTTTCCAAGTCCTAAAGGTGCTGACAGTTTCCTGAAAATTCTAACTTCTTAATAGAAAAAATTACACATTCAATATTGTCTTTTGGAACTCAGATTAATCACAGATGCTTCACCTATTTTTTGCACTTAACCTTGATTGTAGTAGCCTCATATCCTTCATTAATCTCTCTCCCTCCTCCCCATTATGATTAGGGACTATTCAAGAGAGAATTGAAACACCACCCCAAACTAATAAACTATATTTTAATGACTCTCAGCTGGGTCATGGTTAGCTAGTCATTGTTTTTACACAAAAGCCTGATTCTATTAAGGTCTTCAAATATTTCCTGCTGCCTATGAACCTCATACTTACAAACATTTGATGCTATTTAAAGTCCCTCTCAGCAAATATGTCTTGGGCACATGTGTGCAGTACCATGAATTAATTACAGATTTGAAGTTCTCTCAGCTGTCACTACCATTAGCTACAGTAAATATAAGACTGTATTTTTCCAGGAGATAATTTGGACATCAGAGAAAAGCCAAATGGTGCTAGAATCCCTCTGGCATTTACCTAGATTTCCAGCAGTCTAATGAAAATGAAATTTAGACAAAAAGGGACAAAAAATCCCTTTCACAGAAATTATCAGCACTCCCCCCAGACAAGATTTATTGGGTGGGGACACACATATACACACATGAGCACACACACACACACACATGAACACACACAGCCTTTATTTGAGGCATACTGGAAAATGAAAAACTAGCTGGGAAAAGTAACCATGTGAAAAGATGACCTTAAAGACACCAGTTTGTTTTTCTGCATAAAAAAATGAAGTTTCATTTCACAAAGGAGATGGAAAATAAGTATAGCATAATTTCTTCAGTGTTCATTTATTCTCAATGAAAGAACATTGTACCTCTTTGCTATCTAGAGAGGAAAGAATATTTCTCTTGGTTTAAAGATTCTGTCTACTACAGTCTAGTTTACTTAGATTGACAGTTGGTGACAAAATAGAGCCCAGCAAAATCCTCTCACTAACCTTTTTTATGATTTTATATGTTTCTGATGCTTTTGTCTTTCTCTCTCTTTTCCTCCTCTTTCCTTAAGCATTTTCCTTCCATTTCTTCCCTCATCAGAACAATAGATGAGCAGCAGGAATGGAAGAGATAAAGCCTGGATTGGATTCCCATCTCTATTACTTAATAACTGTATGACTTTGAGTCATACAACCTTTCCCAGCTTCCATTTTCTCATGTATAAAATGAAAGGGTTGGAGGAGATGCCTTTTGAGGTCCATTTCTATTCATAAAGAGCCTTTTTCATCTCTTTTCTCTTCTTCTTGATTCTTTGAAAAGGTAAATTCAATGTTGGGACTTCCCTTTATGTGCCAGAACCTTTGGGGGCATTCCAGCTCATCTCCCTTGCCTTTTGGCTTTTTTCTTCCTTACTTCCATACAAAAACTTGGAATTCTAGTACAGGGAGAGAACAGAAGGGGCAAGGAATAGAGGGTTTTTATTGATTGCATATTATGGAGCATTGCTGTTTCAGACTCTCATCTGATCTCAAAAGACAAGCCAGAGATTGCTTGCAGAGCAGATTAAGACAAGTCTTAAAAATATCACCACCATACCCCGCTTTCTCTTAGATATCACACCCATGTTTGTTACTCATCATTGGGACCTTTGGAATTTCAGTGTCATATATGTAAATTATTCCAAACTAGAATTCATTTGCTATGGAGAAAAAAATTTCTACCATGAAAATGTACGTATTTATAAAAAGCAATATAAAGGATGGCCCTTATATCATTTCTTTATATGTTATTCATGCCTTAAGCCAGTATCATATCTTTCCCATTCCTAGTTCCCATTACTGACTGCATCTAAAGTGGAACCAATCCACTTTAGAACTAGTTATCTAGTGAAGAACTGAAGATGTCAGCCTGCATGTATCATCATATTTATTTATCTGATGGATAACTACTTCTAAAACTTTATTTGTAGCTTTAAGTAACTTGGAATAGCAATCTTTGCACATTCTTTTGAATTGTTAGAGAATGATTAACTCAAAGGAAAGAAAATTCAATAACAGGCATTGGTCAATCAATTATTTATGAGTATTTTATTGTTTATTAGGGCCCAAAATGCTTTGGGGAATGGCATAAAAATTCATAAATTAAATAGTTCTTGCCTTTAAATTACTTACATAGGAAAGACAACTTATATGCTAATAAGTACATAGAAAATAAACATAAGATAATTTCAAGAGTGTAAAGTATGTCAGCCGAGGAATCATAAAAGACTTCATGTACAAGATGCATTTAAGCTGCATTTAGAAGTAGACAAAGGAGTTTAAGGTTGGGTGGAGAGAACCTGCTTATGCAAAAATATGAGGAAAGAAATATAGTATTATATGTAAGGAACAGCAAGAAGTCCAATTTGACTAGGTAATAGAGTACACAAAAGGGCTTAATGCATAATAAATACACTTGAAAAAGAAGATTGGAGTCAGGCTACGAACAGTTCTAAATACTCAACAAAGGAGATTATATTTGGTCCTGGATAAAATAGGAATTTCCTTGGATTTGTTGTGTAAGGGAGAGAGGCGATAAGACTTGTACTTTCATAATATCACCTTTGGTGGCAGCTAGGTAACACAGTGGGTAAATGGTGGATATTAGAAAAGAAGATCAAAAGAATCAAAGACGAATTCAATTTGGAAGGCTATTATGTGAAACAATTATTAGAAAACTTTATTAGATTTAGGGCTGACAGTAGACATCTTGAGGACAAAGTACAACTCCCTCATTTTACAGATAAGAGAACTGGCTCAGAGAGATTAAATAACTGGCCAAAGTAACTGGTCACCAATTTGTAAATATCAGAATACTCCTACCTTCTGTGGTGGAGGCTCAGTGATAGTACCTCATAGAAATAGATAGATTTAGTATTAGATTTAGTCATGAAAACTTAGGTTTGAATGCCACTTCAGAGATCGCTTTTGTTGCTGCAGTTCATAGCCCCTTTGCACCCTAGTAGATACTCTGTCTTGGCTTCTTAATTATTGGCTATTGTTATAATGATGAAACCTAGCTATGTTGGTCCTTAGATGAAAGAAATTGATTGTTAAAGGTCTTTCAGCCTTGATTAGACATGCCAAAGTTTGTTATAGATTTTGAGATATTCAGAGGCATCTTTCCATTATCTCTGATGTTAGTTTTATCTACAAATACTTTTGATTACATAAGGTCCACATCCTCTATGAAATCTTTCTGATAATTTCATTTCAATGTACTTAAAGATTTTACCACACAATTTTGTGCTTGTTTCAAGTCATATTCTCTTTAGAATTTTTTGTTTCTTTATATCCTAACAAATCAAAATGGAAGCTCCTTAGAGAGATGTTTTATATATATATATATATATATATATATAGTGTGTGTGTGTGTGTGTATAGTACCCAATCACCCAATCATAGGGTTGGATAGAGTTCAGTCCTGAGGATCCTATTTCCAATGAGAAGTTAGGCTTCATTCCTTAGATTTCTTGATTTATTAAGTTCCCTATCTCAGTATCCTTGGGATGACTTTACTTATAATTTGTTCTGCTTGCCTCAAGAAAACAAAAGTAAGAGTAAGGTATGGCATTTAAAAAAAGCAAATTTAGGTTTAATATTAAGGGGAAATATCCTAATAGCTGAAGCTACCTAAAAGTATAAAAGATTATTTGGGGTTTTCCTCATGGAAGTTTTTTTTTTTTTTGCAGAATCAGTTAATCAATAAATATTCATTAAGTACTACTTTGTACCAGGAAATATGCTAAGCTCTAGGCATACAAAGCAAGACAAAAAAGTATTCTTGTTCTCAAAGAACTCACAGTCTAATACATACATACATAGCAGTTATAAATAAATAAATAAATGAACAAACATTAATAGATATACATACAAATACCTATTACATATGTATTTATGTGTGTACACGCACACACACACACACACACACACACACATATAATGATTAATTGGATATAATCAACATGAGAAGGAGAGCAGAATTAAGGAGAATCCAGAAAGGTTTCCTCTAGAAAATCATATTTTAGCTGGGACTTGAAGGAAGTTGGGAGACATAAATGAGGGCAGAAAGAATTCCAGACATGAGATAATATGAATCAAAATATTTCTTCAAATATTTAAATCAGTGAAAATGCCAGATTGGAGAGATGAAGTGTCTTATTTGAGGAAAAACAAGAAGTCTAGTGTCAATGAATCATAGCATATGATGGGATGTAAATTCTAAGAAGTATAAAAAGGGATGGGGAACAAATTATGAAGGTCTTTGAATACAAACAGGATTTGAGATTTGATCCAGAAGATAATAGGTAGACAGAGTTTAATGAGTAGGTCAGATATCGCTTTAGAAAATATTTTAGAAAGATGTCTTTGACTGCTGAATGAAAGATGAACTGGAGTGCAGAGTTTTATGGCAGGGAGACCAAGTAGGATGGATGACTATATGTCTGTTATGGTGTAATGGGAATTCTTGTTCAAGTATGATCTAGATAAGGGGTTCTCAACCACTTTATTGTCAAGGACTGCTTTGATCAGCTGTTGAAAACTACAGACCTGAGATAGAAAGAAATATACTTTTTTCTCAGTGGTACATGGAACCTACCCCAAAATTGAGCACATGTAAAGGCATTAAAAACCTCAAAATCAAGTGCTGAAAGACAGAAGTAGTAAGTGCATCTTTTTTCAGATCATGATGGAATAAAAAGTACATATAACAAAGGGCCAAAGAAAATAGACCAAAAATTAATAATCTAATTCTAAAGAAAGAGTGAATGAAACAACAAATCATAGACACAATTGATAATTTCATACAAGAAAATGACAATAATGAGACAACATACCAAAATGTATGGGAGATAACAAAATTAGTTCTTAAGGGAAGATTTTTATTTCTAGACGGTTACTTACATAAAATAGAGAAGATCACTGAATTGGGCATACAAATAAAAAAGCTAGAAAAAGAACAAATATTTTTTAATAAATACCCAATTAAATATCAAATTTGAAATTCTGAAAATAAAAGAGGAAATTAATAAAACTAAAAGGAAACTATTGAATTAATAATAAAACAGGAGTTGATTTTATGAAACAAAAACAGAATAAATAAACCTCTAGTTAATTTCATTAGATAAGGGAGAGAAGAAAATCAAGTTGTTAGTATCAAAAATGAAAAGGGTGAAGTTTCCACCAATGAAGAGAAAATTAGAGCAATAATTAAGAGGTATTTAGTCCAACGATATGCCAGTAAATCTGATAATCTAAGTGAAATGGATGAATACTTACAAAAATATAGACTGCCCAGATTAACAGAAGAGGAAATAAATTACTCAAATAGTCCTATTTTAGAAAAAGAAATTGAACAAGGTATTAATCAACTTCCTCGGAAAAAATTTCCAAGGCCACATGTGAATGTACATGTGAATTCTACCAAACATTTATGCAATCCTATGCAAACTATTTGGAAAAATAGGGAAAGAGGGGCAGCTAGGTGGCAGAGTGGATAGAGCACCAGCCCTGAAGTCAGGAGGACCTGAGTTCAAATCAGGCCTCAGACACTTAACACTTCCTAGCTGTGTGGCCCTGGGCAAGTTACTTAACCCTAATTGCCTCAGCCAAAAAAAAAAAAAAAAAATTTAGGGAAAGGAGTCCTACAAAATTCCTTCTATGACACTGATATGGTGCTCATACCTAAACCAGGTAGCATCAAAACAAAGAAAAAAAACTATAGATCAATTTCTCTAATGAATATTGATGCAAAAATTTTAAATAAAATATTAGCAAAGAGATTACAGCAGATTTCCCCTAGGACAATATACCCTGCAGAAATGTAGGGCTGGTTCAATATTAGAAAAACTTTTACTATAACTGACTGTATCAATAAGTAAACCAACAAAAATCATAAGATTATCTCAATAGATATAGAAAAAGCATTTGACAAGATTCAACATCCATTCCTATTAAAAAAAAATTGGAGAATGTAAGAATAAATAGAATTTTCCTTAAAATAATCAGTGGCATCTATTTAAAACCATTAGCAAGTATCATATGTAATAGTGATAAACTAGAACCATTCCCAAAAAGATCAGGGGTGAAAAAGGTTGTCTCTTATGACCATTACTATTCAATATTGTATTAGAAATGTTAGCTTTAGCAATAAAAGAAGAAAAAGAAATTGAAGGAATTAGAGTAGGTAATGAGGAACCCAAATTATCACTCTTTGCAGATGATATGATGGTATACTTAAAGAATCCTAGAGAATCAAGTTAAAAAAAAAACTACTAGAAGCAATTTACAAAATAAATCCACATAAATCACCAGTATTTCTGTTACCAACAAAAAACAAGCAGCAAGTGATACAAAGAGAAATTCCATTTAAAATAACTATAGATAATATAAAATATTTGGGAATTTATCTGCCAGGGCAAAAAGGCAAAGTCAGGAATTATATGAGCACAACTACAAAACACTTTCCACACAAATAATGTCAGATCTAATCAATTGGAAAAATATCAAGTGCTCATAGGTAGGCCAAGCTCATATAATAAAAATGACAATACTACCTAAATTAATCTATTTATTTAGTGCCATACCAATAAAACTCCCAAGAAATTATTTTACAGACCTAGAAAAATAATAACAAAGTTCATTTAGAAGAACAAAAAGTCAAGAATTATAAAGGGAATTAGTGAAAAAAATGCAAATGAAAGTGGCCTACCTGTGCCAGATCTAAGCAGCAGTCTTCAAAACCATTTGGTTTTTGCTAAGAAAGAGAGTAGTTGATCAGTGGAATAGATTAGGCTCACAAGACAAAATAGTCAATGACTATAGTAATCTAGTGTTTGACATACCTAAAGACCTCAGCTTTTGGAATAATAACTCACTATTTAACAAAAATTGCTCAGAAAAATCCACAGTCCTACATTTGTGATGAGAGGTACTTCAGCACCTTATCTTGACCATTATAATTGTTAAACATTCACTTTTGGTTTTCATTGTGTTTTTTCTAAATTATTTAAATTTTTAAAAAATTACTGGAAAAAGTGGAAACTTTTTGGCAGAATGGCAGAAACTAGGCATTGACCAACATTTAATCCAATATACCAAGATAAGGTCAAAATAGGTTCACTATTTAGACATAAAGAGTGATATTATAAGCAAATTAGAAGAACATAGGATAGTTAACCTCTCAGGTCTGTGAAGAAGTAAGGAATTTGTGACAAAGAACTAGAGCTCATTATTGAACACCAAGGAGATAATTGTGAATAAGTTAAAAAGTTTTTGTACAAGCAAAATAATGCAGACAAGATTAGAAGGGAAGTAATAAATTGGGAAAACATTTTTACATTCAAGGGTTCTGATAAAAGCCTTATTTTTAATTATATAGAGAATTGACTCAAAAATTCAAGCCATTCCCCAATTGATAAATGGTCAAAGGATATGAATAGGAAATTTTTAGATGAAAAAATTAAAATCATTTCTAGTCATATAAAAAATATTCTAAAACACTATTGATCAGAGAAATGCAAATTACAACAATTCTGAGGTATCACTATACACCTCTTAGATTGGCTAAGATGAATGGAAAAAATAATGATGAATGTTAAAGAGGATGTGGGAAAACTGGGACACTAATATATATTGTTGATGAAATTGTGAACTGATCCAACCATTTGGAACCGTGCCCAAAAGGCTATCAAACTGTGCATACCTACCAGTGTCTCTACTAGGCCCATATCCCAAAGAGTTCATAAAAAAGGAAAAGGACCCACATGTGCAAAAATGTTTGTATCAGCCCTTTTTGTAGTGATAAGAAACTGGAAACTGAGTGGATGCTCTTCAATTGGAGAATGGCTGAATAAATTGTAGCATATGTATGTTATGTAATATTATGGTTCTATAAGAAATGATCAGCAGGATGATTTCAGAGAGGCCTGGAGAAACTCACATGAACTAAGTGAAATGAGTATATCAAGAGAACATATGTATATATGTATAGAAATAATATGTATATTTCTCTTTTTTTTTTCTTTTTTTGATCTGATTTTTCTTGTGCAGCATGATATTGTGGAAATATGTATAGAAGAAGTGAACATGTTTAACATATTGGATTACTTGCCATCTAGGGAGAGGATCGGGAAAAGGGAGAGGAAAATTTTTGAAACACAAGGTTTTTCAAGGGTGAATGATGAAAATCATCTAAAGATATGTTTTGAAAATAAAAGACTTTAATAAAAAAAGAAAAAATGAAAACTATAGATCTTTTCTCAGAATAATATTCTTAATACATAAAATATCTATAATATCAACACACACACACACACACACACACACACACACATATTTCCCTATGTGTGCATTAGAAACTGCATACATAGATCCCAAGTTAAAAACCTCTTTTCCGTCCACTTGTTTCAGGCCTTATCCTCTTAGTATCTTATATTCCTTCCCCAACTAATAATTGGTATGTAAGTTCTTTGAAGATTGGGACAATGCCTTTCACTATTTTTGTGCCTTTTCTTGAATCTAATTCAAGTTGTATACCAATTTGATAATGAACATTTGTTGAGGTGTGAGAATTGAAAGTGGTGAGATCCTCTAACAGCAATGGGATTCCTTTGGTTGGTGGCAGTCTATTTACACTAAGAAAACAGCTTTCTTAGAGGGCAAACTCCTATTAGGAATTAGCAGTGATAGATTGACAGGCCTTCAGTTTTATCCCTGCCCTCCCAGCAAGGAGCAATTCTGAGGGACTAATGTCCAACTCAATAGAGGGTGGTGATTATGCCCCTGGCCAAAATCTCCAATTGAATGAGATTACTTATCTTAAAGTTTCCCCTAGGAGAATGGGGTCCCTCCCAGAGGCCTAGAGGGTTTGAGACCCAGGATCACCTTTTCCCTGAAAAGGGACATAGTTTACATCAAGGCCTTTCCAATCCTTCCCTCCAGAAGATCTCAGTTTATATCACATTCATTGATTAACAATTTCTTGAGTTTATTTTATTTTGAAAATTAATTTATTTTTACATAAATTTATATTCTGTTCATTGCACGAACAACCACAGATGAAGAAAAACTCTCTATAAACATGCATAGTCCTGCAAAAATCCACATTCCAAGCCCCGAAATTTTGTTGTTTCCTGCTTTTTAAATTCATCATTTCTCAAACAAGAGGTAAATGCCAGATTTTATCTTTCATTTTCTGAACTTTTGATTTACCAGAGTTCCAAATTCTTGAGAAGTTATTTTCCTTTATAATATTGTCATGTATAAATTGTTCTTCTGGTTCTGCTCACTTTACTCTGTGTCAATTCACAGAGAGAGCAGCTTTCTCTGAAACTGTTAATTTCATCATTTCTTATGACATAATACTTTATTACATTCATATATCATAATTTGTTTAGTCGTTCTCCTACAATAAGACCTCTCTAGTTGCCAATTTGGTCTATTATGAAAAAAACAGCTATAAATATCTTTGTTTATTGTTTCATTTAAACAAATCTATTAAGTGTTTTCTTTTTATAAACTTCTCTGATAGCAGCATTAGAATATAAAAACAAAACACACACACACACACACACACACAGAGTCATTGCCCTCAGTGACCTTATATTCTACAAAGAGTATATATGTATCATGTGTGCATATAATCTATTGAGCAATTGAGAACAGTTTATTTCAAAGGTCATGAAAGTGGCTGAAGAAGCTGCTGTGAAGCATTTAGAGCTTGGTCAGACATTGAAGATGCAAAGTTCGTCCACTATCAGCACATCCTTGGGCATTGCCAGTCATTCTTTTAACTTGCCATTGGATTTCAATGACTCTGAAAGAGAGAATGAGCCTGAGATCCTGGACAACTTTGTCTCACTTAAATCTAATTCACATGCAAGTCAAGACATCACTCATGATGTCATTGGTCCTCTTCAAAAATGAAGGGCAAGTAACAATAACAATGTACATAATGTATATCTATTGAATTCAAGATGTATTACAAATCAATACAATGTAATTTCAGGAGTAATTAAATATTGGGAGCCTTAGGAAAGGCCACTTGAAGAATGAGGCACTTGAAGTAAATCTTAAAGAAAGAGTTTTCAAAAGGTGAAGGAAAAGAATTCTGGGTATGAGGGACAGCTTGTGCTGAGAGGAGCTGAGAACTGGAGAGTTTTATTCAGAAAAACAGCAAGTAAGCCATTGCATTGGAATATACAGTGCTGAGAAGGGGTAATATGTAATTACTCTGAAAAGATAGGTGGAAACCAACCTGAAAAGGTCATTATAAATGCCAAAAGGAAGAATTGCATTTTTATCATAAAGACAATAGGAAGTCCCTGAAGCTTCTTGAAGGAAGGAAACAAACATTTATCTTAATAAATAATTACTATTTGCCAGACCTTATGCTGTCTTGTGTTAATAAAAAGTAAAATTATTAAATCTCTGGTTTGGAAATTTTTTGTTTGTGGAAGATAAATGGGATAAGACAGAAGCATGATTCTGGGAGACTGATTAGGAGGAAATCACACTAGTTCTACTACGAGGTGAGGAGACCTAGAGCTAAAGTGGTTGTGGTGTGAAAAGAGTTATGGGAGATGTGTTGCAGAGTTTAAAATCAACAAATCTTTTTTGGGGGTGTGGAGGGTTGTCCTTTTTACTTTTTATAATAATAGCTTTTTATTTTTCAAAATGCATGCAAAGATAATTTTCAACATTCACCTTTGCAAAACTTGTGTTTCATAATTTTCTCTCTCCTTTCCATACTCCCCTTTCCCCTAGAAAGCAAGTGATCCAATATAAGTTAAACATGTGAGATTGTTTTTAAAATTTCCACATTTATCATGCTGCACATGAAAAATCAGATCAAAAGGGAAAAATGAGAAAGAAAGAAAAAAAAAAAAACAAGCAAACAAATAACAACAAAAAAGATGATAATACCATGCTGTGATCCACATTCAATTCCCATAGTCTTTCCTCTGGACACGGATGGCTCCTTACATCACAAATCTATGGGAATTGTTGTGAATCACTTTATTGTTGAAAAGAGCAAAGTCCATCATAGTTGAAAACCAACAATTCTTGATGAAAGGATATAGGAATATGGGGCAACTCCTTGATTATAAACCTGAGTGACTGGAAGGAAAGTGAAAGTTAGGAGGAGGAATAAGTTTGTTTGGGAAAGGTGATTTCTCTTTTCAATTTGTTGTTTTGAAGATACCTATGAAATCTTTTGGAAAGCAGGCAAGTGTGCAATAGATATGGGACTAGAGCTCAGGAGAAAGACTAAGACCTGGGTAAATTTTTGGAGTCATCCATATAGAAATTTTGAGGGAAATGATGAAATCATCAAGAAAGAGTAGAAGAAAATTAAAGGATAGGAGCTATCACACAGCCATGGGAAATGCCTCCTAACAGGCTACAGGAGATATGCTTGACCATGGGCAATCACTTAACCTTTCTAATACTTAGTTTTCTCATGCATCTAATGAGAGGTTTGGGGAAAATATTTCCAGGATCTATTCTAACTCAGTGAACATCAGAAAGGGAATATGGTTAATAGTGTCAAACAATGAACAGAGATCAAGAAGAAAGGAAAATAAGAACAGACTTTTAAATTTAGTATCATTAGTGACCTTGAAAAGAGCAGTTTTCATCGGTGGTAATGTTAGTAACTCAGATTCCAAGGGGCTAAGAAGTCAGTGGCAACATGGGATACATAGTGAAGAAAATACTGAATTTGAAGTCAGGAAGTTCTGGATTTGAATCCCACTTCAGATATTTACTAGCAGTGTGATACTGATGAGTTTCTTAATTTCTATTGACTTCACTTTTCTCACCTGTAAAATGAATTGGGAAGATTCATTTTCATTAGTTCAAATCTGACCTTAGCCAGGGGTCCTCAAACTATGGCCCATGGGCCAGATGCGGAAGCTGAGAACGTTTATCCCCCTCACCCAGGGCTATGAAGTTTCTTTATTTAAACACCCACAAAACAAAGTTTTTGTTTTTACTATAGTGTGGCCCTCCAACAGTCTGAGGGACAGTGAACTGGCCCCCTATTTAAAACTTATTTAAAAAGTTTGAGGACCCCTGCTAGACTCTTATTAGCTGTGTGACCCTGGGCTGGTCACTTTACTGTCTTAGTTTCTTCTCTGTAAAATGAATTAGAGAAGGAAATGGCAAACCATTATGGTATTTTCATCAAGAAAGTGATTTTATCATTTCCCTCCCTCGTTATTTCTGTATGGAAGACTCCAAAATCTACATTCCAGCTCTTAGTCTTTCTCTTGAGCTCTAGTCCCATGTCTATTGCACAACTGTCTGCTTTCCAAGAGTTTTTATAGGCATCTTCAAACCAATGAATGCAAAAAAGAGTTCACTTTTCCCCACCAAATCTATCCCTCTTCCAACTTCTACATTTCTATGGAAGTACTTTGTGGAGTCACAAAGAGTAGGACATGACTGGAATAACTCGGCAGCAGCACAAGAACAAATCAGGCAGTTGGACTCAATGATCTCCAAAGAAAGCACTTTAAACTCAATGGGAGTAACAGTAAAAAAAATAGGGATGGGGATAAGAGCATTAATAGCTTTTTCTAGGGATTTGATCATGACAGGAAGGAAACTAGAGAACAGATTGCGGTGATGACACATTTAAGTAAAGGGTTTTTTGTTTTGTATTTTGGATGGCTTTTATTTATACTTTAGGTTATCAAAGATCTAGGCATATTTTTCAGTAACAAGAAAAGTACCATTGGATAATGAAAGTGAAAATTATAAGAGCTTGGGATGACTGAAGGGGAAACTTTTCCTAGTGTTACCAAAAAGATGAAATAAAAATTCCCCTGAAGAAAAGCCTATCCATTTGCAAAGACCAACTTTTACCGCTCATGTGGCCTCTTAATACTTCACATGTTAAGCTTTCTATGTTATAGTAATTTAATCCTTTTTTTAAACTGTGCAGTATTTTTTGTTACATTACAGTAATCCAACTTCTTTAAATAAGATGAGCATGGTAAAGATTTTAGAAAGGCTTTCTTTTTTAAAGCCATGATTATCATGGAAAAACCTGACTGAAGCAATGGCTCAGTTTAACTAAGAAACATTTGTTTTGATTTAAGTTACACTGCACAGCAGTGAAGTGAATCCAGATACCTTAGCATTGAATGTAGAATCCTGGGGATGTATCTCTCCTTAATGATTTCACCTCATAAACCTGACAGAGGAAGGATAAAAAGTAGAAATGATGATACTGAAAAGAAAGATGGGAAGGGACTGTTTCTGGCAAATATCTCAAACCAGATGGGAAGTATTGAGTAGGAGGAAGTGATGCAGATCAATACAATGCTTAAGAGCAGGATGGGAATCTCTGGCTTTAAGTTACATGGCAGCAGATTGTTACTTAACATGAACTGATGTATGTATTGTTGTGAGTAGCATAGGATTGTTTCATAAGGTAGTGAGTTCCCCTATCACTTGGATTATTAAGACAGAGGCTGAATGATCATTTAATTGTGATAATATAGAGGTAGGAATATGATGTACTAGGTAACAAGCATATTCATCTTTAAGTCAGAAAATCTTTATTCATATCCTGGCTTTAACCTTTAATTGTATGACCCTATATAAATCACCCTCCATGAATTTCCATATCTTCATCTATTAAAAAGGCATAGTAATATTTATACTTACTGGTTATTGAATACTAATACTAAATTGGATTGTTATGAGGGAAGGATTCATAAACATCAGTCTTGCATAAATGTGAATTATTATTTTTGTAATTATTTCATCTTTCTCATTTATATTCACTGAAGTTAGGATAGAAATAGTGCTAGGAAAAGTTGCTATTATTTTAAAATATGTAACATGTGGGCTATTGCTCATTTTATTTGTGAATAAAGTAACTTAATTTTTAAAAACTGAACAAAGGCATTGAATTAGTGAATAATATACACTTAAGCAACTACTTGTATTAGGCACAGCATTAGCTTTGAGGATGCAATAAGGATCAAAGAGAGGCCCTGTCTTTAAGGAACTTAAAATCTAAAGGCATTAAGAAGAGAAAACTCACTGGAATTATCTTCAGAGTAACTCTAGTAGGAGAGAGGATGACAGGGATGATATGTACCATATTCTGTTCTGACAAGGTTTTGTTCTGTTTTATTTTTTCCCTACTAGATATCTATATTTTGAAGGTTTTTGCTTTGACTTAGAGTGGAGATAATGAATATTCAGCATGGCAACTTTGTGCCAACTACTGAACTAAGTCCTAGGGATACAAAACAAAACAAAAAGTAGTTCCTGCTCTTAAATTCACAATCTAATAGACAGCATACAGATAACTACAAGTATACAAAATCTATGTATAAGACAAAGGGGAGATGATCTTGGAGGGAACACATTTATTAAAAATATCATTCTTATATTTTTATGGATAAATGTTATGCATGGGTGATTGTGGGCAATGATTCTGAGATAATACTCTCATTCCATTATGGTTTGTCAACTTCTCAAAGATATTTTAAAGTCTGCATCTGTAGTATAGAAATTTGTTTTCTGTTGGTTTCTTAAAATATTAAATTTTGGATACTTAGTTCTGGCTACCAGGTTGTGTTTTTCTAGGAATTGTTAGGTGCTATTTTTTGCAACCTACAGTGATGTGTAATTTATAAATGATTATTATATCATTTGTTCAAACTTTTTTGATGGAATTCAGATGGAGTGAGGACAAAGTACTAACTGCTATTACTCTTATATATTTAATGTTCTCCATATTGTTGCACAAATTCAAAAAGTGTCTGTTTTTACTGTCATTGAAAAAAAGAGTATTGAGAGGGAAACATCTTCTGAAAGCACAGTGGGAATAAGGATAAGGGAATGACATGTCCCTTGTTCTGTTCCCATCTGGTTTTAATGGCTTCTACTAGGCTATTGTTGTTATTATTATAGAGAGGATTACTATCCTGGTAAGGAAGTTTGACCAAATGAATATTCTAGATTCCTTTTTAACACTAACATTATATAATTCTGTGATGCTATGTCTAGTGGAAAGACTTGGGAGCCAATGTAATTTTATTATGGAAAGCATTCCATTTGTTATATAATTTACTTATAACAGACACAAACCAAACCTATCTTTTGTGGGATAAAATTCCATGGAGAAGACAGCATACTTGTAAATCTGAAGTATCACTGTGCTTTATCCAACTCTTCTTCATTCCAGCAACTGCAGTTTCCAGTAGTCACTGGAATGTATGTAATGAGAAAATTGGATCTTTGACATCAAGAATATACATTAGTCTTTATTTACAATTTTTACAAATTTTACAAATTTACGAATTTACAATTCGAGGTAAGGGATCAATACAATTTGCCAGCAGAATTGAAAGTCATTCATGTGGAAACTTTCATCTCCTTGTTTTCCAGCTATAAAATGCCACTTTGGGTCTATGTAGTCCTTCAGTAGGCAAGAATCTTCCAGATGAACCCAGCAGGCCAGAAGAAAGACACTAAGATAAGCCATTAGTAAACAACATCTCTCTCTGTAGGCTTATGTGACCAAGCTAAGGATAAGTTTAGTTGAAGGTTTTCCATTTTCAAGTCAATCTTTGTTGTTAATGTTGTTTTTACCTTTGAGCATTACTATACAGTAATATAGGTCATCCTGGGGAATTTCTATGGGCTCCAAACCAATAGAAAAACTGAAGATTGTTACTTGAGGTTCGTGGAAGTTAAATTACTTCAAGGTTCATGAAGTTAGTAGGCATCAAATGCTAGACTTAAATGAAGTTCTCCCTGATTCTAAACCCAGATTTATGTGCATTAATTTCTCTCTACCTTTTGGAAGTTAGTCCCTATGAGTTTCTGAAAACTAAATTCCATTTACAAATCTTCCTTTTTTTTCAAATTATGGTTTAAGTCCTCTAAGTAATAAAAGGTCTTTTATTTTTTTGGGGGGGGGGTTTCCAAAAAGAAGGAATTGAAAAGTAATTTTGTTAACTTTAAAAAAATATACCTCATTGAATAGATACTAGTAGTTAATTAACTGGAGATTGTTTGCTGGTAGGAACATCTAGATGAGGAAAGATCAACTAAAGTTGGAAGGATTGAAGGAGAGAGAATATCAATAGTTTATAATTGGAAAAATCTTGGGAAGACATAGAATCTTCCAGTAGGGGATGGATAACTGGGTAGACATTCAATTTTTAGATGAAGAAATATGAGACAAACTGAGAGAACAGAATAGAAAGTTAATTTCGAAAAGAAGGGAAAACATGAATTATGGAGAGAAGTTATGCTATTTTAACTGTTTACAATTGTAAAAGAATTGCAGAAATTTTGAGTGGTAAAAAACAGAGAATTTTTTATTTTACTTTTAATTCTGATTTCCTTGTCCTCCTTCCCGGGAGGAAAAACAAAAGAAGAAATCTGGTTGCAAGGCAAAGGTAGAAATGAAGGAAAATTATATAGAAGTCAGGCAGCTTTCAGAAATGGGTCGCATTAAGAATAGGAGTATTGAAATTAGCCCTTTCATAAAACTAGATTCTTGAAGTAGTAGGAATTAAGTGGCTAAAATAAGGAATAATTATAACAAATAAATCTGTAATGGATGGCCTCATTGAACTAATTTTTTCTTCTTTAAGTGTAGTTTTATATCCTTTCAAAAGTTTTACACTGAAAACACCACGAACAAAAACAATTTTTTTTATACTTATAAGGAGATGCTATATCAATTTTGACCATATCTACAACTTATTGTACTAGAAACTTTGGGGAATTTCCTCTTGGGTAAGGTTTGGGACTTTCTCTCCTAGCTGAGCTATCACACACAATGGGAGAGCTTATTCACTATCTTTGTCTGCTCTATTCTCACTTGTAAATCTTCTCTGATTTGTATTTGCTCTTCACTTGGATAAATGAATTTATTTGCTATTTTCTAAATGTGATCTTTGTGTAACAGACATTTGGCAGAAAAGGAGTCATCTTCTATATATCCTTTGGGACATTTCTTCCCTAACTTGGGACAACAATTGAGGGTATAGCTTGAACCAAAACAGTTTCCCCTAAACTAACAGAACTTGGAGAGGGAACAGATGAATAAAATTCAAACCTGATATCCTCAGAGAAACAGAGGAAAGCAGAATATTTAGTTTCTGGCAATCATCTTCTCTTTCTCTTTCTAACAAAAATCAAAGTCTCTCTTGGAAAAGAATGGGAAGAGGAGACTCTAGAGATGTCCCATTCTTTGGGAATCACATCTAGACACCATATCTAATCTACACAAACAACACATATATACATATACCCACATACCTTACACACTACACTTTAGGGAATCTTGAAAAATGGGTTGAAGAGCAAGTTACACAATTGCTTGTCAGGTATGTATAAAGAGAATTCTTCTGGGGTTTGGGTTGGATTCGATAACCTTCCAACAGAGTTCCTTCCAACTCTGAAAATTTTAAGTTTTAGTGATTCTGGGAACAATGTTATAAGTCAAAAAACCTGAATTTCAGTTTTAGCTCTTCACATCTAAATCATATAATAAATTGAATTTATTTTAGAGAAATGTTTATAAGTAGTGAATAAGATGAGTGACAAAACTACTGGGAAAACTTTGTGAGGTTTGGAAGAAGACTAAAGAGCCTACAGAATATCTATAAAAATGATGTAACTCATTGATCCTGGATGCCTCTTTTTCCTAGTTGTGGGGCTTTCATGACAATGTCATTAGGCAAAGATTCTTCTGTTTTTCTTGTGTAGTACTAAAACTTCCTTTCATTAGGCAATCTAGTTTGTCTTCACCTCCCAATCCAATACTCATTTTGTTGATGTTGTTAAGATGCAGATGAAAAGTCCAAATTCTTTAATTTTTTGGTGTTTACATTTTCATACCCTGGTCCAGAGGAAAGGAGGAATATTTATCATCTCTCTTCCCTACAAGTAATTCTCTCTTACTAGTTCAAGTGGAACCACTCTCTCTCTAAAGTTAACCAATATCTCAACTTCTAGGTTCCAAACTGGCTTGCTATTTTATACAATCCTTATGGAGCATAATTGGGGTTTCTCAAGCAACCTCCATAAATTTTCTCTGTATGTAGTATCATTTCATTTCATCCAATGGCCTTTACTACTTTGAAATTGATTAAAGACTGTTAACACCTACATTAGAAAGGTTCCTACTTAAAGAAGGCATTTGGATATAGCATTTTTAAAAATTATTTTAAGCGGAATGAGGGTAATTGTATTCTCTACGAGGAGTAGACCCTGAGAGCATAGCTGAACAACCTGACCAGAAAGGATGCTGGTCTAGGAGTAAGAGATAAATGGAGCACTGTGAAGAATTTCATAGGAGAAATGGGTCAGATTAAGAATAGGAGTATAGAAATTAGCCCTTTCATAAAACTAGATTCTTAAAATAGTAGGAATTAGTTAGCTTAATTAAAAAAGCTTAACACTACTGAAAGTATGAGTAGTTTTGGCTACATGTATTTATTTCACATATGCCTCATTAACTATTGTAGTCTGGGTTTAATCCCCTCTTCCAATATGTGTTACTTGTATTATGAGAGTATACTGCAAGTTTATTAAGGAAATGTAGCAACTATTTTACTATGCCACCTTAGTAAATGCCTTTGCTAAGACCTTGTTGTATCTATTGACTGACTATTAAAGTAAAATACACCAATGAGATCTTATATGAGGGGTGCACATAGGGTACTCCTAGAATCAAAAAGTAACAGTAGCCCTCTGGTGATCTAACCTATGTATATGAGTACAAATTGGGGAAGTAATCCAGATGAGATGCTAAGTAAGAAAGAATAGATACTGTAACACATAAAATGAAACATTTAGGCAACTCAACTTTAGTAATACTCAACTTTAAAATGGTCTGTATAGACATATCCACTTAACATAAAGAATTGTTTTTAGAGGAACATTATATTAGGGAAAATTATATTATAGAGAACAATTTGTTCCATAGGAGCAGTGTTATAAAAGTTATAAATGAGCAAAAGACTATTCAATGTTATAATAAGACTTTGTGTCTTGAAGGAAGGATCTGTTTATATATATAAATAGTATTTTTCTTTAAAAAGCATTAGTTAGGAAAATCTTAAAAGTAATTGGCCTGTACATGTGAAAAACTACTATAAAATTATAAAATGTTATTGCTGAAAGGACCTTTGAGATTACTTAATCCAGTGTTCCTCAAACCATTCATTCCCAAAGATGGCAAAATATATAAATTTCATACTATATTACTCTGTCCTTCATCGCCTCAGAACTCAAGCGACAGAAACAAGAGAAACAGGGACATCAGAACACAAGGAGAACACACCAAAGGAGTCACTTTTTGAAATTATATATTTTCTTCACTAAGGAGTTTTCTTGGTCAGTGTCTTGCAGATGAGTAACCATTTGCTCCAAAGTAGTATTTGGGAAAGTCTGATCAAGTCCAGCCCCATTTTAATCCAGTGTGGTTGGAGCTTTCTCCACCCCTGCTGTGGAAGTTGTCACCACAGATTCTAGAGACCTTGACCCCATAGATTCTCATTCTCACTTTAGGAACTACAACAGATTGTGTTCTTGGCATGCTAAATTGGACTCAGATGGGATTTTCCCATGGAAACAATGCTGCACATATTTCTTTGATTCTATACCACTTGATGTACTATAGTTCAACTACAATATGGGTTAATAGGTTTTGTAGACTGACCTGAGAACTAAAGCACAATTTATGACCTTGTTTCTATGGGAGAAAAATGCACTGTGAATTCCAAAGAACCAGCTTACAAATGACCTTCTGGAACAACCCATCAGTTAGTAGGGAGCTAACTATACTGTCTTTTTGGCAGTGGTAAAAGCTGAAATGAATTTCTCAAAAGCTGGGAAATTTGACTGAGAACTTCAGAGGCTGAGAAAATTCAGGACGGAAGGGGAAAATTAAATGTGTTAAAAGACATAAGCAAGGGCAGGGAAACTTTGTTTCCTTCCAAAGATGTTTATGAGTAGAAGAACATATAATAGTGATTTAAGAAGGCTTTTAAGACCCAAGAAATCTAATCCCAATGAATACAGTGGTTAGTAGAAAATATAGAAGGAAAAAGAAGGGTGAAGAAGTTAGAAGAGAAATAGTTAAATTAAAAGAGCAATTAATTGTAATCGGTGTAAAAGAATCAAGGTGACAAGTAGCCAAGCAAAGACTCTTTAGAGACATAATTATATGTTTACTGAGTATATACAGTAAGTACATATGTAGTGAGCTCAGTATACTAAAAACAGACTGGCAACATCTCCTTTCAAGATTCCGGGAGTGTCCCTTAAGGGGTTGGAGGGTCTCTTCTCCAATGTTTTTGATTAATACCTTCTCTGTGTGCCTCCCACCCCAATGTTAGCCACAAATGACTAATGCCCCAGTTTCATTTAACTAATTAATACTGATGAGCTTTTGCAAAATGATCAACATTGAAGATAAAACGATAATCAAACTAAGATATGTTTTCCCTCAGGTTCACACTGCCCTATCACCTTGTTCCCTGGGAAGACTAGGCTCAGACTTTGCCCAATAATTATGTAGCTTTGATCAAATGTGAAACCAAGTTCACATCCAAACATGTCACTGATGAAGGGTGAGTCTTCATCTTGTCTACTTACTTCACCATCCTATGAGATAGAGCACAAATTCTGTCCCTTACCAACATTGCTGACATAGACTATGGTAGCCTCTATCAAGGAGAACTTGATGATTTCTTATCATTTTCACAGGAGATACCCATGAAAGAGAAGCTCTTTTCATGCTCTATCAATTCAAATGCTACCTCTGTTCTTTTTATAAGTAAATAATAAACATAAAGGAATCTTGCATTGACTCTTCTGTTATCTGTGTAGGCTCTCCAAATAGAAAAAGCAGAATCCCAAAGGTCACTCCTCACTCCTTAGAGCATCAATGCTCAAGTTAAAATATCTGAACTTTCAGAACTGAGAAGGTTGCATCCAACTATCTTTTCAAGTAAAATGAAAGAACAAACATTGAATCAGGCCAGGAGCTGAAGTTTATATTCAGAGTTCCACACGTTGCCCAAGATGAGACAAAAGTGCAAGGACTTTCCCTTTATAGTATTTTTTCTCATGTTGGGTTGTTGACCAGAAAGAGGTTGGCTAAAGAAAAGAGATCAACCAAGTGAGTCTTGGCCATCTAAAGCCTTTTGAATGCTTCCATAGCCAAAAAGCCCTCAATTTGCTATGTATTAATCAACCATAAGCAATTATAGAATGTTTCACACATTCCCAAGTTTCTCTAAGATATTTACATTATACAGTATCATGATTCTCCCAGAAGCAGACTCTCCATACTCTTCCACATAAAGAATTATATAAAGGGTACTTGAGACTAAGTTCATTGACCAGTTACTTGTAAAAGCATAAAAAGACAGGTTGGGGGTGGGGAGAAGTTGTGAAAAGGAATGTGGATCTGGATCCAGATGTGGATGCCTACTATAAGTTATCTTAGATACTATCTAACCCAACTTCTTCAATTTATGTGTGAAGAAACTGAGGTCCCAAGTGATTGTGACTTAACTAAGGTAACACACATTGTAAGAGAAGTGGGATTTGAACCTAGAGCCTTAGATAACATTTTTCCTTTTTTTTTCCTCTTCTGGACCTTACTACTTCCTGGATGAAAATGAATGTTAAAATATAGAATTATTACACCACAAGGGACCACCACATAGAAGCTAAGAAGTGTGAATATATGCTTCTCCTTCCTGAAATCTTGTGGTTTAATCTCTTCAGTCATGTCCAATTATTTGTAACCCCACCTAGGATTTTCTTGGCAAAGATATTAGAATGGTTTGCCATTTTCTTTTCATACTTATTTTACAGATAAGAAAATTGAGGAAGACAGGGATAAGTGATTTGTCCAGGATCACACAGCTAATAAGTATCCCAGGCTGGATTTGAATTCAGGACGAGAACTTCAGGGCTGGTACTCTATCCCCTATGCCACCTTGCTGTTCTCCGGAAACCCAGAAAGTTTCAGGACTAGAGATTTCATAATCATTGAACCTGAATTGGAAGGGACTCAGGGGCATACCTATTTGATCAAAATTCTCTATATAATTTTCCTATTAATGGTCAATCCAACTTCCCAGGAAGGCTGAGGGGAATTTGTTACCAGTTTGGCATAAATTCCATTCCACTTATAAGAAATGTTGTAATCTTTAGGAAGCTATTCTTTATATCACGCTATTTCTGTCCTCTAAAGCTTCTAATCAAATTTTCCAGTTCTACCTTCTGAAGCATAGCAGATGTCAGATGAGTCGTCATTAAAGAGTACTTCAATATGTCATTCTCTTTCTCATGAATTCTTGTCTAAATAACTGTGCTTGGTGTTCAGAGATTTCCATTTTAGCTCTCACTTTTTTCCAATATGTAAACTCTACTCTATGCAGAGCATCTCTTCTGTCCCGGTGGAATAGAGTCAGTGACTTATTAAGACATTTCCATTCCCTGGATTTTAACCCATTGATGTATTTTTAAAGTCTTGTCCTAAAATTGTGACAATAAAATATTTCTCATTCTCCATAGAATAGAAAATCATTCACCCCAAAAATGTACATAATCTAAAAAAATGACAATGATATTAAAGGACTCATTCTAAATCCCCTGGTCTAGGGCTTAACACAAAGTGCTCAGTTGTAAAAGAATTTTTACCCTAAAAGTATACAATTCTGTGACTCAAATCATGTGCATTTGTTTCTAATTGTCTTTAGGCATCTTTGCTGCTCTTTCCCAAAACAGTTGCTTCGTTGGTCTGATTACCCCCTTGATACAGGGTTTGTAAGTGCCATCTTGTGGAGAAACATATAAAAGTCTGGGAGGTAGGGTGTGAAGAATTCTGGTATCTCAGCCAGGGGCTAGGATTCACCTCTAATCCTTTTGCTTCCTCCTGGATGTGATTGCAGCTGTTAGCCCCTGGGCTATTCAGCATTCAAAAGACTAGATTAAACAGAGCAGAGAGCAAACAAGTTTTACCCTAGGATAAGAATTCAAATCTGTTTTTTTGTAGTCATTCTTTCTTGCCAACTTTCAGATATCCCAGACCTGCTGCCTTCAGGTATTATATACACATATCCCCCTATTATGGCTACAATACATTTCTTACTGTTGAGATACCCTGCACCACTTATTGACCTCAACTTTTAATAAAAAACTAGAGAATTTCTTATATTTGGCAATGTGCTGTACTGATAAGAGTGTGTTCTAATCCTGTCTCAGATATTTTTCATTTTACTTATCTGAACCTTGATTTCCTTATCTGTAGAATGGGGATAATTCCTATAGTACATGTAGCAGCTTATTTCCAGGATCCTTGCAAAGACTGAAAGAGGTTTGCAAAGGTTACAGTATAATTTTCTTGTTGTTCAGTTGTTTTCATTCCTATTTGTGACTCTTCATTTAGACTATTCATGACCTCATTTGGGAATTCCTTGGCAAAGATACTGAAATTGTTTGCCATTTTCTTCTCCAGCTCATTTTATATGAATTAAGGGTTAGATAGGGTTAAGATAAAATGACTTGCTCAAGGTCATATAGCTAGTAAGTATCTGAGGTCAAATTTGAACTTCTCCCAATTCTAGGATCCCCTAGCTGCCCTTAAAGTCCTCATTCTCTCTGTGTATATGTCACTTATTATACTGTTTACAGGATTTTCACATATATCATTTCATTTGATATTTATGACTATCCTATGATGTAGAATACAAATGTTGCCCTCAACCAACACAGTTGACAGAGTTAAACTATATAGTTTCTATCAAAGATAACCTAATATGATCTTATTATTTTCTTGAGGGACACACATAAAGGAGAAGTTATGCTCTTGTTTTATAAAGCCAAGCACTACCCCTTGCTCCTTTAATGAGCAAACAATTTGTATAACGTTATCTGTGTTCCCTTTGTATGATCTTTCTGTCATCCATATGTGCTCTACAAGTAGAAAGATGACTGAATTTGAAGAGGACTTTTTTTTTTCCAAATCCCAAATCTGTGTTCTCTTGGACCCATTCCTTTCATCACCTTAGTCCCCATTACCCTCATCTGTAAAATGGCTGAACTGGATGGTCTACAAAATTGCTTCTCACTCAAGTTCATGGTCTTATTATCCTAAAAGCAGTTTTCTGAGGACAATCATCTATGAAAGTCTGCCTGTTTTCTTCTTATATATTTTTTCATTTGTCATACTCATAAAGATTTTAGAAAGATAAGATAATAGAACATGGATCAGAGGGTAACATCAACTAAAGAATGAATAGATTTAGAAATTCTTCTAAGGACAACTCAAGTCTCTTGATCTCCAGAGAGACAATAAATTTCTCTATTTTATGACTTTTACCTATAATATATCAGTTCCTGGTACACAGTAAGTACATAATAAATGCCTTTCTCATCTCTTTTTTGTTTCTATAAAACATTGGTTAGGTTTGGGTTTTGTTTTTTTTTTTCATTTCTTTGGACTAGAGTGTCCTAAATGTATGTGTGTGTGTGTGTGTGTGTGTGTGTGTGTGTGTACACCCTGACTTTATTCTTTTTTTTTCACAGCAGGAAAACCCTATTCCTCTCCTTCATAGCTTCAGCTTTTATGAAATTAATCTCACTATTGTTAAGAAATTGATTCATTTATTCATTGAGTGCTAGGTCTCCTTTTCTTAGGTAGGTTAGATATACAGTGGCAACTCTCAAACTAGATCCTACTTCTGTTGACTTTGGGTGCTTTAGCTTGATCTTTTTTTTTTTTTCCAGACAGAGGTTAATTAACCCCCAACTCATTGGAGCTTACCATATTGGTGCAAGACTTGGAATGGACACCTGATTAGTTTTAACCAACTAGGGTTCAGAGTCCACAAATTCAAGTGAGCCACCTGCTCTAGTTTCTCTCAGCAATATAGACTATAGGCATATGCTGCCATTCCTGGACCTCTATTTTACTTATATTGAATTTGAAAAAATCCCACTTCATAGGATTGTAAAACTTTAGAATTTGAAGAAATATTAGATGTCATAGGATCATAGAATTATAGCTTTATAACTAGAAGGGATCTTTCATTTCCCTCATTTTACAATTTACAGAGAGATCAAGTGACTTGTCAGTTTTCACAGGTAGCATGTAATTAATATGCTTAATATTTTCAAACATGGAGGGGCGGGGTAGCTAGGAGGCAGAGTGGATAGAGCCCTGGCTTTGCAGAAAGAAAGATCTGAGTTCAAATCCAGCTTTGGACGCTTGACACTAACTATGTTTCCCTAGACAAGCCACTTAACCCCAATTGCCTAGCAAAAAAAAAAAAAAAAAAAAGACTCAAACTTGCATTCCAGTATATAATTTTTAGGATCATCACTGGTAGATATTAATTATGCTTCTCGTTATTATAGTATTATTTGAGTAGATGACACAATTGACATTTGATCTATCTTCTGTTTGGGACAAAGAGAGAGGAGGCTGACACAAGCGTGTATTTATATGAAGAGAAAGATGTTAAGTACTGGGGAAAAGATTTGATAGGACATGATCTCGAGTGAGAGGTAAAATATATACAAGTAATTAAAATAATACAGAATAAATACATAGTATATTGTAACCAAAATGATACATGGGGTTCAAGTCCGTGAAACATCATCATCTGCTAGGGAGTGGGAATATTAGAGAAAACTTTTTTTTTTAATTGAGCAGATGTTTATCCTGGGCTTTACATTGATTGATAGAAATTCAATAGGGAATTAAGGAAAGGAATGAAAAGAGATTTATATGTAATCATCTAGGTTGGTAGCTAACCAAATTAAAGGTCTTTTTTGACTTTCTTAGATATTATATTCCTTTATAATATCTCTTTTCAAGGGTTTACAATATACACATCTATTTAAAAGTAACTAATTGACCTTCACTTATTCAAATGCTTGACTCCTAATACAATTTCAAATGCTTACAATTCCAGTTTCTAAGTAAAAGTAGAAACTCTGGCCCCTTGGCCTGAAATGAGCAACCTTGATTCATGATCATTACTTCAGGGGGTGAAACTACCCTCTCACTACCTTACTAGTGAAAAATATTTCTCTCTAAGGCCTTGTTGGTCAGATTTATCAACATTGCTGTAGCAGTCTCAAAGTCACACTGAGATTCACTCAACTTTATCCATACACTAAGGAAAACATTTTCCAACAACCAAGTCATACAGAAAAGTGGTTTTTCTCTCATAAAGTAGAATGAGATATTGAGATCTCATTGCCTTAAACTTGATTAAAACCAGGCTGCTCATTTTTATAGTTACCTTCATTAAGGAAACCAGAATTCCTTTTATTCTGTGAATCAGTTTTGTGCCTTAGATCAATAACTTTGTCACTTTATTCTCTTGGAGTGTTGTTTTCAATTCCATTTATTGTAAGACAAGCACATCTTGGTGATTAGCACAGATTTGTCTACCACAAGATTCTTTATTCTAGGACTATTCTGGCACATACAAACTGCCATTGAGTTTAAAGAGTAGCTACAGATCACTTTATAGATAGAAGATACTGGGGTACCGAATGACAAAGTGACTTATTGAAAGTCACATAAGTACTTAGCATCGGAGTCATACTTGAGTCTTTATCTTTTGAGTCTTTATTCTGCACAGAGTAACTCAAAGAATATGTACCCATAGGTGCTACTTATTCAGACTATTCATCTCTAGTGTTTGAGAAAGAAACTCATCTTTGTTGTTTCTACCCCGGGGCTGAGGTGATTTATTTGATCACTGTATGAGGGCCAACTTGTCCAACACATTATATCAAAACAATTTTATATCAGAATATACTGCATTTTACATTCGATCCAGCTATCCACCAAGGTCATTTTGCCACCTTCCTTACCACATGCATATGCCTTCTCTCTGCCCTCTTCTATCTCTTACTTGGGGTACAACAATCAAACAAACACCATATCTTTTAAAATGGGCATGTCAATTTATGATTATATAGATTTATCTGTGACTCCCTAAAACATAATTCTCTTCCCTAGCCACAATTTCCCTCTTTGCTCCCCACCCCTATTAGAATGTATGTTCCTTAAGGGCAGAAACTATCTTACTGTTTGTATTTGTATCCAGGACTTAGTACAATGATTGGCCATAGCTAGTGCTAATTTTTTTTTTTAATTTATTCATTGCCAGTGGTGTTAGTTACCATTACATTCTAGTTCATATGATATAAAATAGGGCAGACATGAATAGATAATAGTTTTGTGAAAAATATCTGAGGATTCAGGGTGACTACAAATTCATTGAGAGTCTATCATTTAATGTGGCAACCAAAATGGTAATATTTAAATGTGATCTTAATCTGCATTAAAAAGATAGAATGTTCAGAAGGAGGAAGATGAGAATTTTGATGATTCTCTACACTGTTCAGACCACATCTAGAACACTATTGTTTTCTGGCTACCATATTGTAGATGAAATATTTATCAGGATGGGGAGATAAATATATCTATACTAGGTAAGGATTATTTTAAGTTTCCTGATAATTTTCAGTCTGGAGAAGATATTGAAAGGGGCTATAAGATCATAGATTTAGTCAGAAAGGAACACACAGAAGCCATCTGGTCCAACTTTCTCCTCTATGACTGAAGAAATGGAGGCTCAGGATGGTTGGCTATCTGCTGTTAAGTTGCTGTTATGTTGCTATCTATAGTCACAAATATAATAGATATGAAAAATAGGATTTGAACTCATTCAATTCCAGAATCAGAGCCCTTTCAACTGTACTGTACTTTTGGGCTGTCATGTAGATTAGATTAAAATACTTACCTTTTTTGTGGGCCAGTTTAAGAGCCACCTCTGTCATAACAGCTTTACCTGATTTCCCTAGCTTATTATGATTTCCCCCACCTTGTATTTCTCCTAGCATTTCATTTGAATGCTTCCTTTAACCCTCTCCTATTCTGCCTAGTTGTCTAGTTGTTTGTTCAAATATCTAACGTAGCATTTTTAAATATACTCATCAGACTATAAGTTCTTTGAGGGAAAGTGTTGTATATAACTTTATCCTAGCATAGTGCTTTATACCTAGCTTGTGCTATGTATGTATGTATGTGTATGTATGTATATATGTACACATATATCGCTAATATATCAGCATATAATAGCTATATTACTATATATTAATAGCTATTAGCTACATGTGATTATTAAAACTATTCTATTTAAATTATTAATATAAATAATTACATAAATTAATATAAACTAACTCATATGTGTGTATACACACATTTATATAGCACTTACTATGTGCCAAGCACTTTATAACTTTTGTCTCTCATTTGATCCTCATGATAAAGAAGTAGGCGCTATTATTATTCCCAAAGGCAAATAGAAGTCAAGAAACTTGGCCATGGTCACAAAGCTAGTAAGTATCGAAGGGTGGATCTGGACTTAGATCTTCCTGATTCCAGGTCAGTGCTCTATCCACAGGATCACTTAGTCAAATTTTCATCGATACTTTTAAGTATTTTGCTTCATCTCTGTGGGAAGTTTTAGGGGAATTTATTTTTATTCCTATTCATTTGCCTTAACAGAAAAAAAAATACATTATATTAGTGTTTTCATGAGTTAACTCTAGTGACTGATTTGATTACTAGATGAAAGATTTGAATTTTGAAAAGTGCTATAATTCTCAATATACCTGATTAAATGATCAAAGGATTGTGTTTGCAGAACCAAGATAGGCCTTTAGATGACATCTAGTCCAATTTTCTTCCACCTTTGACAGAAATAAGATGGCCTAGAATTACATGGTTAGTAAGTGACTAACTTCAAGTTCATATTCAAATCCAAGATGAAGAGTTTTAATGGAGCTTATACCATCATAGTCACAGAAAGAATTCTGGATATGCCAACAAAGCACTTGGGTTCAGACTCCAACTCTGTCACTTATTCTTATGTGACACAAAGTATGCTATTTTGGCTCTCTGGATAAAGGAGGACTCAGTTTCCTCATCTTTAAAACAAAAGATTGGGTTAGAACATCTCTGAAGTTACCTCAGCCAGAAATAGGTTTAAGAGCCTAAAATCTTTATGATCTAGAGAAATTTCTCAGCAATTTCTCAATCTTAGCTGCTTAGTTATCTCAGTAAAACTCAATACCCCATTTTCCTAAAGTCTGATTCTGTACTTATGAGGTTGTTTTATTTTGTTTTGTTTTGGAGATAACTTGAGCTTATCTTTCCAAGGATCCAATTTTGTTTCTAGTTTTGGTGAAAATCTTTCCAAAATATATTATATAATATACTTTATATTCTTCTTAAAGAGGATGTAAAAATCATTTAGAATTTATTTGATGACTCCAAGTTCTCATGAACATCTATTCTCATTGTTGTATAGCTGCTTTGGGTTTTATTTTGTTTTATTTTCTCTTTCATTTTCAAGTGTCAGCTGCAAGTTATTTTAACCTTGTATCTACCTACAACAAGTTTTATGCTGCGGAAGAGAGCCTCGTCAGCAGTTGTCATAGGTAAAATACCAGAAAGCAGACTTGGGGACTTTCTGCATTCCATGCCCCAATTTCTTCTTCATATTTGTTGCATCTTAACTTCTGTGCACTTGGAAAACTGAAAACCCAACTAAGTTCCTTAAGACTTTGATTGAGAGCAAAGGACCTTCGTATGTGCCAGTTCTTTGGAACAGTTATTTATAAAGATGGAATTGGATGGTGGTGGCAACAGGTTTTTCAGATTTCATTGGAACCCTTTTTCAGAGGATTAAGCTTCCCCAAAATAAGACTTCCAAATAAACTCTTACTGAATCATAGTTTATTGTTATTTGGGGAATCAAACATCAGATGATCAAATAGCATTTAGCTATTACTCTTATTGGCATTATCATCATAATTATCACCATTATGGTTGCAATGAGAATTATTTCTTTTTTGTGTTCAGTGAAGCACAAATAGGATATTTCTGGGGTAGCTTTCTATTTTGCTTTTATTCTTTTTTGTTTAGAGCCTGATGAACCATTGAGTTGGGTAAAGTAGGTTTTGTAATTGTCTTCAGAACCATTCTAACAGTAGACAGGAATGCAGAGATGGCGTGTACATCTTCCCATTCACATATGGATTTTATTTCTTCTACTCAATCTCTATAGTTAAAGAGCTTTTTGTTCGACATAGTTTGGAGGTCATGAACATTTGCTTTGGCAACATCTATTGAAATGCACTTCTTAAACTTTTGCAGGTTGATTTGGTCTCTGGGCAATTATGGGGAATAGTTTTAACTTTGGCTCTAGAGTCAGAGAACCTGGGTTCACGTTCTGCCTTTGATTCAGTTGTAATTTTAATGCTTTTGGAAATGCTCATTATATAACCTTCCTGGACCTCTATTTCCTCTTCTGTAAAAATGAAGTAAATGAAAACTAGATTTCCTCTGCAGTCCCTTTTTAGACTTCTGACTTCATGGTTCCTGAAAAACTTATTTGTTGGATTTAGAAGGATATTTGGAAATTTGTGTTTGTAGTATGGGAATTTATGTATTACTTAATGAAAAATAGTAAGTTTCTACTGTATAACTTTGAGAACTTGATTGTATTTTTCTAGATATTCATAAGTGGTATACAGTATATTGTAATCTGTAGTAGTATGTTGTGCAATTTTTTTCTTTGCAAAATTTGTATCTGTCATAAGTCTAAGCTCCAAAAGGATGGGTTTTATTTTCCAACAGCAGCTAGAAGACCAGATTTTGCTATCTTGAGCACTTAATTTTTGTAAATAAATTAGCTTGACCCAGCCATTTTTCCAGTGCTTCTTTGTCATTATATTAGAAGTTGAAAATGTGGGGATCACATCTCCCCACATCCCATGGATCACTCATGGAGATCATTTGGGTTCTATTCCTGAGTCTTAATGTTTAATGTTTCATCTAGTAGCAAATCAATTACAGTTACATTTGAGCAGTCAAAAGATATATATCTATCATAAGCCTTTAATATTATTCTGGGATGTGATGACTATTATTATTATTAATTAATACTATCATAGTAATAATAATTATTATTATTTAAGCTTTAGCCTACCAGCCCTGTGTTCATCTCACTACTCCATGGTATAGAGGCAAGATTGATGGTTTCCGTCACAACTCTTATTCTTCTTTCAGTACTTTATACTTGGATAATCTATCTAAGATGAAAGAACTCTTGAGCAGAAGGTGGGCTATGTTTGAAGTCCTATAAATAGACTGGCTCCACTTCAAAAGAAATTAAAATAATACATTTATCCTCGTGAAGTTAAAAAATAACAATCATCATCATCTATCATCATTTTCTTCTTCTTCTTCTTCATCATCATCATCATCATCATCATCATCACTATATGTCATAGATCCATACTTGTGACTTTATTGATAGGGAGAGTTCCTGGTGAGGAAATTCTCTTTGTAAATGAAAATTCACAATTCTTTTGCTTAGTTTTAGAAAGATAATTGAGTTAGGCTAAGAGTGTAAATAACTTATCTAGGATTACAAAGCTAATGTATGTCCGAGACAAGATATGACAAATTCTTCTGATTCCCAAAATTGACTGTTTATCCCTAAGTCATATTGCCTATCTTTTTATAACTGTTGTTATTGATACTCAGAGTACCACTATATTCTTAGAAAAATTGTTCATAAGAACCTTGTTTACTAGGTTTCTTGCTGTAGTAATATTAACAGCAGTAGCAGCATCATAGCAAGGCTGGGGTTAGGGCTGTGGTTTCTCTATCCCTCTAATCTGGAAAATCCACATAGAAATTTTTGCCTCTCCATTTGTACCAAAGAAGAAGTCTGAATCATTATGGTATTAAAAGATAAAATATATTGATATTATACAATACTATGCATATATTTATGGATTTCTGAGTTTTTAAACTTTTTCTGTCATTTGTTAGCCTTTGAGTGTTTTCGGTGACTTCTTCAGAATTTCCAGAACATCCCAATCTAATTTCTTATTTCAATCCATGACGTATCAAAATCACAATGGAGAAAGTTATAGAAGATATAATTCTAGTAGTGGTGGTGGTAGTTGTGGTTGGTACTAGTAATAATATTTCTTTTTTATTACAACTTTTTATTTTCAAAGTATATGCACGGATAATTTTTCAACACTGATCCTTGCAAAACCTTGTGTTCCAAATTTTTCCCTCCCTTTCTCTCACCTCTCCCCTAGATGGCAAGTAATTCAGCATATGCTAAACATGTTAATATATATATATATATATATATATATATATATATATATGTATACATACTTATACAATTATCATGCTACACAAAAAAAAATCAACTCAAAAATCAGCTCAAAACAAAATGCAAGTAAACAACAAAAAGAATGAAAATGCTATGTTGTGATCCACACTCAGCTCCCATAGTCCACTCTCTGATCTCTTCATCTCAAGATCATTGGAATTGGCCTCAATCATCTCATTGTTGAAAAGAGCCACATCCATCAAAAGTAATAATATTTCTGTAGTGCTTTATAATTGTAAAATACTACATAAACTTTATCATCTACCTGGTAATCCCATGAAATAAATAGCATATTTTTATTTTCTCTTTTATGCAGATAAGAAAATGCAGTCTCAGAAAAGGGAAGTAATTTTCCACAGTTATAGAACCAAATCATAGAATTCTCAACTCGGTATTCTTTGCACCTGGCCATATTGCTTAAGACTACCACACATAAAATTTTCTGTGTTTTTGTATATTTTAACCATCTAGGTACTAAAGTATTTTAAGTAATCTGAATTTAGTTAATGGTGAAACAATATATGCATTTATACTGAGTAAAGAAAGTAGAAGCAGAACAATATACTCAATAATATAAATGAAAACAACACTAAAGGGCGGGGGGGCATCTAAGCTTAGATTAATTGCAACAAGCAGTTTTGGTATAGGAAGAGATATGATAAAATTGTCCTTTCTGCTGCTCAGTAGAAAAGTGGGAAGCTAGAAAGGTAGCGCATTGCATAAGATTTAGGGTGTGGCATCTGTGTTAGTTTTGCTTAAAAGTTTTTCTTCATTACAAAGTAGGGAGAGATAATAGGAAATCATTAGGAGGTATTAATAAAATAAAGGTATTCATAAATCATGTTTTTAATTTTATTTCCTTCCTTTTGATATGATCATGTGGTAGCAGAGGTAAATTATTTTAGCTGTTTAGGCTATCACTCCTCTTAACTGGAGATTCTCAGTCTCGTGTTTGTTTCAACACTGAAACATTGACATCTGTTTTCCATTTGAGAATTCATCGTTCTCTGAGCCTGGCATTGGACCCATTCTGTTGTATATACAGCTCTGAGTTCCTGCAAAGCTCACCACTGTATATTTCATCCAGATTGCTTCTCACTTCTCTCTGGAGATTTCATGGAAGTTAATTTTGGCACACAATTGGGTGTAATTCTTGCTCAGTTTCTCCAATGTCAACCTGCAACTTGTAAAGTTTTTCCCAAAGCATGTTGCAAAAATTACTGGAAGAATACTGAAGATCCCTGGCTGATAGCCAGGTCTGATCTAATAGGCTTTATTTCAGAGAGAAATTACTCTTTGAACTGCAGTTGCATGATGATACCTGGTAAAGATGTTTTTCTTCTCCATTTTTTATTGGGTGTTTTAGAATGATGGGGAAAGTAAGGAGAAGGAAAAGAAGCTTTTTTGAAATGATAATAATAATAGTTTACATATGTATTGAAGATTTTATAGCATATGAAGGACTTTCATGTACCTTATCTCATATGGTTCTTAGAACTATCCAGTGAGGTAGAAAGGAAAAGAATGCTATCCCTTCGAGGTTCAGAAAATTGAAATAACTTATCCACAGTATCACAGTCAATAGCAGAGTCAAGACTGGAAGCTGTAATTTTTCACTCCAAAGCTAGTATTCTTTCCATTATTCTATGATCTATAAACAGGATTGCTTTCCTTCATTATAACTCTAAACTTTCCTTTGAGAGATGAAAAACTCTCCAAGATGGAAGAGTCTTCACTTGGGAGGAGATATATGGAGCAAGAGGAGAAGGGACTGTGTTTTTAGGTACTATAAATAAATTATTCAATTCAAAATTAATTAAGATAATTATTAATAATTGTTAAGTAATCATATAAATAATAAATAATTGATTGAGATATCAAATAATGCATACTTATAATAATAAACAAATGATGTAAATATACAAACAAACAAAATAAAAAATAGAGATAAAAATTTGGAGGTGATTCTAAAACCAGCCTCATGTGGTCAAATGTTTTATGGTCTAGCTGCTGGAATCTAAATCTACAAGTAGGATAAACTAGTTTCTGACCAGCTTGACTTTACATGATTTGGTTAGAAATGACATTAATTTTGTTTTCATATTCAGCCTTTGTTTCCCACTTTGAAATTATGAATAGTTTTATGGAATGCACACTCAATTGCCATCTTGCCATGAAAGCCTTATGAGTTGTTGTTTTTGGCTTTGTTTGTTTCTTCGCTGTCTCTACAGCTATTTAGTGTGAGAATTGAGATAACTGATTTCCAGTTCAGTGCTTTTAATACTACGCCTCACTGCTTCTATCAAATGTTAGTTTCACTGACCATATCAAGAATGCAACACCCTATCTACTAGGCCATGCTGCTTCTTAAGCATGGGATAAACAGGTATTATTTAACTGCCAAAAAAAAAAAAAAAGAATATATGAGAAAGAGGCAGACATTATTTTTCTAATTTATGATGCTGGGGAAAAGGATGAGGGAAAGAAAACAAGCATTTATTAAGTGCCTATTATATGCCAGGCTGTGTGCTAAGTGCTTTACAAATATCTTTTCATTTAAGGCTCACAACTACTATGGGAGATAGGTACTATTTTTATCCCCCGTTACAATTAAGGAGACTAAGGTAAACAGATCAAATGACTTAATCAGGGTCAAAACATCTTGTAAATATTTAGTAGAAAGTAAAACCTTAAAAAATAGAACTGGCCAAATGGAAGGAAAAATTCCTTAAAAATTAGATTTGGGCAAGTAGAAGCTAATAACTACATGAGAGATCAAGAATTAATAAAACAAAGTCAAAAGAATTTTAAAAATAGTAGGAAATGTGAATTATCTCATTAGAAAGACTATATGATACTTGTCATTCAGTTGATGAATCATGCCTGACTCTTAATGACCCTAGATGGGATTTTCTTAGCAAAGATACTATAATTATTTGCTATTTCCTTCTTCAGTAGATTAGGTAAATAGAGATTAAGTGACTTGCCCAGGGTCACACAGCTGGAAATGGCTTTGAACTCAGGTTTTCTTGACTCTTGACCCTATGCTCTAGCTGCCTCCATATGATAGTGGGCATGATGAACACTGACTCTGGAATCAGAGGTCCTTATTCAAATCCTGATTCTGATATGTGTGACTGTGAACAAGTCCCCTAGCTTCTCTGAGTCTCACTTTCTCATATGGAAAATAAAGATTTGGACAAGATGACTCCTGAGGTCCCTTCCAGTTCTAGGTGTATGACCTTCTAATTCCGTGTGCATAGAAAGTCAACATGGTATTATGGGAAGAGTCAGAGGATCTTGCTTTAAATCTTTGGTCAGGCAACTAGTAATATTGTATAAACTTGACTATGGTGTTCTTATCCTATTACCATACTTGTAAAATAAGAGTATCAGACTCAGTGACTTCTCCTTTTCAACCTTCATCTTCTTTTAAATCCTGTGCTTGCTACCTACTGGCAGGATTGACTAGCAGCAAATGGTTTAACCTATCTGAGCCTCACTTTGTTTCTCCAGAAAATGTAATGATGGTATTTGTGTCACCTGCTTACAAAGTTGTTGAAAAGAAGTATCGTATACTGTAAAACAATTTCTAAACATGATTTATTGTTCTTCTTAAGAGAAAGCAAAAGATCATAGGCTTGAAGCTGGAAGTGACCTTAGAGGTCTTCAAATCTAATCCTCTCTTCTACAGATGCAGAAAGTGAGACTATGGGTGCTTAAGTGATCTTTCTGAGGTTAAAGTGTTATGAAGACAGAGTTATTATTTGAACCACTGATTCCTAACTCGTTAAAAATCCTGTCTACTATATCATGTGATGGTAAAACATGACCTCTCACTGACACTGGGATAAATTGTTTAGCATATTCATGAACTTGGTCTTTCTGTATAGAAAGCTAGTCTTTTTTGTTTTATGTCATTTAAAAAAAAATAACTTCAGCTCATGAATGTCAGAGGTTATATTCTTAATGTTATATGCCTCAGTTGTTACTTGTATATAGGAATATAAGCCCTGAGATCCCACACAACATACAAGAGATTTAAATATTGACTTAGTATACCTCATTCATCTTCAAGAGGAATCACATTGGTTCTATTTCTCCCTTGTTCAATCAATGTTGGATTTCTTCTTTTATTAGATTCTGAAACAGCATAGCATAGTAGGTAAAACCTGGGTTAGAAAGACCTGGATTCCAGACCTATCTGATTCTTGCTTGCTAGATGAGAGTAGACAAGATATTGAACATATTCCAGCCTCAGTTTCTTCCACTGTAAAATGAAGATTATGATACCTGTAGTATTTTGTAGAGGTGTTGTGAATTTGAAATGAAATAATCTGTGTGAGTTGCCTAGCAAACCTTAAAGAGCAACCATTGCTTAAAAGATGAGAAATACATAAAAGTTGACACTTATTTACAGAAAATAACATGGCTTGTCTTCTCAACATGTGCATAAAGCAGGAAAGAAATATTTGAGAGAAGGGAAAATACACAAGTAGATTTTAAAAGAAAAAGTGGATATGGGATGAACATCTTGGCATGAAATGATGGTGTTTCTATTTCTGTCAAAAATAATGTTTTACAGAGAGATAGTTAGGAAAGCTATCCTGGTTATCACTACTGGACAAATGTTCATTCAAAAATGTGGAAGCAATAAGATAGATTTCTGTGCACATAAAAAGAAAGTAAATTAAACATTAAGCATAAGATAAATACTGAATGCCCTTCTTCATGATGAAACTTCAGTTGTAGTTTCTAACACCCGAAACTCTTAACTAAAAGACTCTATATTGTTTAATGGAATCGGAGAACTCAGGTTAATTTTCTGAGTGCATTGATGCTAAATTTTGATTGAGAATGTTCTCAGATTTTAAAGAAGAGAGAGGATTTATATGATTTTAGTTCAAGTCCTAAAAAATTATTCATTTGAACAAAGGTCACTGGGTTCTGATCCCAGAGTTTAATATTTTTGATATGGGTTATTTTTGGCCTCAAAATTACATGAAAAGCAAGAAGTATGTGAAAAATAGAAGAAAAGAAAAAAATATTTCTGCCAGAATTAGTGGTCCAAAATTTCATTAAGAAGGAGATGCAGGCAGTTTCATAATTCTTCTTAAGAACTAATGATAAGTCAATACAGACTCAATTATTTAAGGAAACAACTCTTTGTTATTCAGAAATTGACTTTAGTCTGTAGAGTTATTCAAGGATCTGAAAGGAGTGGCTATGATAGATAGAATCACCAATAGATTTGGAATCAGATTACCTAGATTCTAAACAATAACTACAGTGAAGTGATGGGAGCTTTCCTCCAGGGACCCAAATTTAGAGGGTGCTGACATCATAGAACCTTTTTCAGCCTAAGAACCAGAGCCTATCCCTATCAGTGGTGAGCAGTTAAAATAGGAAGCTTTAGGAATTGCCTCGAAGGTAACCAGACTCCCTCACCTCCTTGGCCCAACTTTTGACCTTACATCATGATTCATGCCATTTACCAAGGATACATAAATTTCTAGCTTTGACTGATCCTCACTTTTTCTACCTACAATATATGAGGCCCTAAGCAAGTCACTTCATTTCCAAGTACCTCAGCACCCTCTTTTGTAAATGCAAGTTAGATTAGCCCTGATATTATGCCTCTGAGCCCTCATATTGTGCTTTTCTATATTGTCTTGCATCTAGAAAAATGACTTGAAGCTTTTGCTATGGGCTGATGTGGATATGAGGTCAGCTCTATAGAGACACACTTATCAGAGTAATTCAAACTTTAAAAATCCTATTGATCTTAATTCTTTGAATAAGTAGACTTAGTCATGGTGAATGCCTTTTGTTGTGTTCATATAAGTGTGTGTGTGTGTGTGTGTGTGTGTGTGTTCATATGTTAAGGAGATCGTTTTATAGAAATTTCAAAATCACCCAAGTCCCCCCACTCTTCCCCAGTCTCATATCTGGTCTTATAGGAACCAGTGGGGAAGCAAGATTGCTATAGGGAAAAGCTGAATGGATAGAGAGGATGATGGAGATAAAAATTTAGCTACCACTGAGAACTTTTCAATTTGTTGGATCTTTTAAGGCCCATGATTCCCTATCCCCTCCCTCAATGAATGAACTTGATATTGTAGGAAACTATATTTGATGACTACAAATGTCTTTCTTCCCTTCCTATTTGCAGACTATTGGCTGTGACGACTACCTGGGCTCTGACAAGGTCGTAGATAAATGTGGTATTTGTGGAGGAGACAACACAGGCTGTCAGATTGTGTCAGGAGTATTTAAACACACTCTCACCAGCCTAGGCTATCACCGTGTTGTTGAAATACCACAAGGGGCCACAAAAATTAACATCACTGAGATGTATAAAAGCAACAATTACTTAGGTAAGTTTATTCTTTTTTGTCCTTTAGGGAAAATGATCTATTGCTTGATGGTATACTCATCCCAGAAGCATAAGATGTTTATAGTAGCATTCAAAGGAGACATCAGAACACATTCATCTATTTCAGACTCAGATGGATACTTTTGTCTCTCTAGTCAGCAAGCAGTAACTCCAAAGTTGCCATTTAGCCATCTCCATTCTAAATTCTCTTCTGAGTATTATACATTTGAATAGATGATGTTTAAAAAAAAGAAAAATGAGAAAAAATGTAGCAGGCATATGTAAAATATCTATATATTTAAATTGGCCCTCTTTTGTTTTGAGAGACATAGTTAAGGAAATGAATATCTGTATAAGTCATTTCCCCATCCTGAGTAAGTAAAGGAGGCTGCATAACTAAATTTGGGGTTTAGGGGATAACAGCTGATGATCTTTTCTTTCAGTTCCTTGGGATATGAAAGATGGATTGATTTTTTTTTTCTTCCTATTTCTTTGGCTGCCTATGTATGTCATGAAGGCTTTGGGCAGAAGTCAACAAAACCACTGTAGAGCAGGTTTGGGAAATGCCTCAGATGTTGACAGTATATGCTCATAAAATTACCTACAGATGAGATCCTTACCTAATACTTCAGAGGACATGGAATAAAGAGGTTGAATGCAAACAAATCAAATCAAATCACTATGGAAAGCATGTTGATTAACTATATACGAGAATTTTAATATAACTAGTAAAATAAATTATGAAATGCAACAACTCACAAGCAATGTCCTACAAGTACTGACAATCTTTACATGTGACCTCATTGTGAGGCCTGTTTTTTTTTTTTTTTTTGGTTACTGGCTCATTTACTTATTCATCCTCTCATTCTAGATTCTAATGCAATCAAGGAGTATGTTCTAATTTTCATAAACAAAATTGTTACATTTCTTTCATAATCACTTGGCTTTGCACTTCAACTAGTATATTTCATTTTTTTTTTAAAAAAAAGATTTATCTGAAGTAAGATGTAATGAAAAGAGCAGTGGTTAGGAATACGAAGATAATGGAAAGAAGGAATGGTTGGATGAAATAGCTTTTGTTAAGCACCTATGTGCAAAATTCTCTGTGAAGTGCTAAATATAAAAATGTAAAAGTAAGATAGCCTCTGTCCTCAAAAAAACTTACAGTGTAATCGGCAGGAAGGAACAAAATATGTAGGGAAATATTGGCCAAAGAAAGGTATTTTGTTTTGGGAAATCAGATGGACAATGAATAAAAGTGTGGGGCAATCAAATGACATACCCATTTTCAATTGTAGTTTTGTTTTTATGATTTATAGAGTGAGAAGTAGACCTAAGGTGGAAGAAGAAGGGAGGGTGTAGAGTACTTTTCTTTTTCTAGTAATGGCTCTACTTCTTTTAAATACCATAAATATCATTCCTCTTCCCAAAATATGCCTATCACCTAAAATCTTATTATCATGCAGATTGATTCAGCTTTTAATACTCAATCTTTTCTCAGTACTTCAGTTACTTCTTTCTGGGAGACAGGAGAAATAAATTTCTCCCAAAGCCTTCCTTTATAAAAAGCTTAGAATTTTTTAGCAGCTTGGTAACCCATGATGTCTTTCTTCTCCCATTTTTGTATTGTCTTCATCTATTAAATTGTGAGTTCTTTGAGGACAAAGACTATGTTTCTTTTTCTTATTTTTATCCTCAGCTTTTAGCACAGTGCCTGGCACATAGTAGATGCTTAATAAATATTTATTTGATGACTGACAGTAAGTGTGATATAAGTTTAAAATAGAACTAGGGTAAGTGATCATGATTGCTCTGAATCCAACTAAATATAATGTGGTCTCATCTACCATGATAGTTTGATCACAGGGTTGGGATACCATAGCTCCTTCCTATGGACACACTCTCTTCCTCCAAAGGAGGCTAAACCAGCTTCTTTGGGAGCTTAGAAAAGGGCTAGTTCAGTTCTGATACTTTTCAATTATTTGAATTTGAGCAAATCTTTACCACTCAGTATCCATAAACAATAGAACAGGGAGTTGGAGCACCTAGCTGGCAGAGTATAGAACACTGGACTTAGAATCATGAACACTCATCTTTATGAGTACAAATCCAACCTTAGACACTTACTAGTTTTGTGATCCTGGGCAAGTCCCTTAACCCTGTTTGTCTCAATTTTTTTCCATTTATCCTTATTATTATTATAGCTTTTTATATACAAAACATATGCTTGGATAATTTTTCAATATTGACCCTTGCAAAACTTTCTGTTCCAACTTTTCCCCTCCTTCCCACCCCCTCCCCTAGATTTGCCTCAATTTTCTCATCTGTAAAATGAACTGGAGAAGGGAAGGTCAAACCACTGTAGTATCTCTCCTGAGAAATCTCCAAAATGGAGTCATAAAGAATTGGATATGACTGAAATGACTGAATACCACTAACAAATCTAAGTTACCTTCCAACTTCAATATTTCTGTGCTTTAAAATACTCATGTAGTTTTTGATTCTACTGAGTATCTCGCCTAAACCTCCAAAAGCTCAGCTGTTATCCATAGGAAATTTAGGCCCAGCAACAAATTGAGAGTCAGAAATGTAGTATCTCTAGGTGCCAGAGACTATCAATATTTCATCCAAAGCCATGTTTTGGAGGCTTTGAGAGAGAGGGTGTTTAAAGCATTAAAGTCAGAAAAATCTAGGCTCCAATTTTCCCTCTGATCTACATTGTGATCTTGGGTAAGATATTTAACAGCTCTCTGACTCACTTCCTTCACCTTTAAAATGACGGGTCATACTAGATCATTTCTAAGTCTCTTTGGATATAAATGTATGATCTACACTATATAGACATAAAGCCAGAAGAGATTTTGTTTTCTTATACCAAGGGAGGTGGAACCCCTTACACATACACTTGGGGAACACATGGTCAAATTAAAAATGGTGGGCCCAGCTCATTTTGGCTAATTTGCAAATGATTCATATAGTCTTTAGTCTAATTTTTCCTGGTTTGAATGTGATAATTGATGAAAGAAAATGATCGTTTCCATGTTTTTTCTAATCCTTTCTTCTCTCAACCCCCCCAAATATGTGTGATAACTGATTAAATATTTATAAACATCCCATCTCCTGAAGTAGAAAATAAATTGAGTGTAATTGTGTACAAAAATTCCACCAACTATGCAACTTTTTGGTAGCTTTGTCTAGTTTTTTGGGGGTAATATTTACCTGGAATGAAAGACTGGTTCTGCTCTTTTATAAATTTCTGAAATTGTTGTTGGAAGCATGAATCTATATTGGGAGGTATCCATATGGAGTGACCCTTATTACAAAGTATGTCCCATACCTTCCTGTCACCTTCACTACTAATCCCACTTTAAATTATTGTTTTTTTTTTTTCCCCTACATATGACTCTGCAGGATTATTGCTAGTTTTTCCTGTCTTGAAATGTTAGTGAGGAGAATGTTTAGTTCAACAACCCTTTTTCAGTTTCCAGATATTTATCTTTAATACTGAAAAGTTCTATATATTTCAGGGTTATCACATATTACTATACTTAGAAAGCTGATTTGGTCTATTGGTCATTCTACTGTGGAGAAGAAATCAACATTCTACTATGGAGAATAATCAAGAAGTCAACATCAAGTGGACTCTTTCCTCCTATCACTCCCAATAAATGATTTCCATTATATTTTCACGGTCTTAGAAAGTCTGTTCACAATTTTTTTGGCTTCCTGTGAATCCATCAGAATCAGTTTTGTTTCTACAGGGCTATTGTAGGCCTCCAAGCATTACTGTAGAATGAGATCTGGATTCACTGATTTACAAGAGTTTAAGATGAGTTATCATTTTCCTGAATATTATGTGAGTATACTGCTGATGGCCTGTTAAATTGGTCAGTTATCACCTCAGCTCCCAAAGTCAACTGCCATGTTATTGACTACAGGGAGGCAGTGTGATGCAGGAGAAAAACCTGGATATTAAGTCAAAGAAGTGGATTCTAATTACTCAGGTTCACTGGTTAGCTTGAACTGGTCACTTCCCTTACACCATCTTAGTTTCCACAAAATTAAATAGAATTTCAGTTTTATCTCTAAATCTGTGATCCTTTCTAAATACAGTGATGTGAGAGGTCTGCACTAGGAAATCTTTAAGAGCTAGCTTGAAATTGGATTGCCCAGAAACTATTGAGATTTTTGCAATGCTGGTACAAACCTGGTATAAATGAAAGGGAGGAACAAGAATTCCATTTATGGAATGTATGTGTAAGTAGAAACTTGTTTAATTTGCTTATGCATATTTGTTATAAGGTTTTTGTTTTTCTTTGTTGTTGTTTTTGTCTCAATGGGGGTGGGAAGTGTACAGAAGGAGAGAAAAATCAATGCTTGTTAATTTGTTTTAAATTAAAAGAATGCCAAAACATGAACAAACAACAAACTCAAGATGTTCACTTTCTTTAGGCCTCAGTTTCCACAACTATAAAATTAGGAGAGTGGACTGGATGAGCTCTGAGGTTCCTTCACCTTCAAATATATGGTCTTGTAATTGGCAACCTTGTTTGAAGCAACTAGATACATTGGAGAAAATGCAATATTTTCACAGCAGTTTTTCTAGAAGATTGGTTAGCTGTTTACATCCATAGGTAAAATAGCCCTTGCTATAAGGAAATTTATCTGAAAAGCATTTGCAAAATGAGCATATCTTTCTTCTTGTTAAAATGTACCTCCTCAGAAATGAAGTTGAATCAAATCCCAATGATCTTCCAATAGCATTACTGGCTGTCTTTTTTCCTTAAGTAGGTTTAGTAACTTTGCAGCAATTGTATTTGACAGTGTGGATTGGATTTAAATCAAACACAATTTAAACCAGTAGTCAGGAGAGTTTGGTTTAATCATTTTCGTCCCCTATAAAATGTTCATTCTTGCTCTTTGGTGCAGCTATTTGCCCTTTTTCATATCTTAGGTCTAGGTACATTTTATTTTTGTGAGGTGTGGACATGATCTCTTTTAGAATAGTAATTTATTTTGATTGTAGGGAGAGGAGATTTTTGAAAGATGAACAATAATTGGTTTATTTTAGTTATCAGTGTTAATAAAGTCAGATTATTTCTGGAGAAGCAACATGGCATAATGCAGTGGTACACAAAATTTTCTTCTTGCTCAAGGCTAAATTTCAATCTTTGGATTGAGAAAATCACAAGTAAACTAGGAAATCTCCATGTGATTGTAGTTTTATATAACTTACAACAAGTTCCATACAGTTCATAGGACACCTTGTCTCAAATGCTCCAGCATATACTTTGAGAACCACTTTTAGGACAGAGCTCTGAACTCTCAAATAAAAAGATGTGGGCTTCGTAAAACTTCTGAGTGCCTTTAGGCAACTTTCTAAAATTATAATTTATAAGACAGAAGTTATTTCTTACCATGAGATCTCTATTTCAGTTCAAACTGTCAAGCATTTAATAAGTTCCTGCTGAATGCTAAGCACATACTTGTAATGGGCTGAGGTTTGAGTTGATGCACAGAGGTCCCAAGTATGTGAGGCTAAATAGTAATTGGGCTATACTCTATTAATATACATGATTGGATAAAGAATGGTCCCTGCCCAGTCTCCGTGCAAGTCCTGATGTGTTGTAGAGGAAATGACGATTTTGGTGGGTGGAGGCAGAGAGAGACAGGAAGAGAAGCTGGGTGAGATTGGGCCTGGGTTCGATACTCCTGGCTGCTGGTCTAGCTAGCTTCTTGACTCAGCTGCACACATTGCTATCGCCGATTCTCTTCCACCTGCAATCCTTCTTCACTGAGAATAAAGACTGACGATTTTCCCCTAACCTGAATTCCTGACTCCTGCTGATTTAAAAATACGTGATCTTCACACATACTATGTCCTAGGGAGTCAAAGGTGAAAACTGAAATAGCCCTTGCCTTCAGGAAGCTTACAGGATTGTACCTCTCCCTACTTCATCCCACCTACATCCTTCTTCCCCCAAAACTATTTGTCCAATCAGCAGCTACAAAAGATAAAATGAACCACATACTTGCGACATCAATGGGGATACAGCCATTCTTGTTTTATTGTTGTTGTTAAAGACCAGAAATAGGATTTGAACTCAGATCTTTTATTTTTTCTCTTTATTATTATTTTAAAATTTTAAAATTTTTATTTTATTATTATTAAAGCTTTTTATTTAAAAGCATATGCAGGGGAAATTTTTCCAATATTGATCCTTGCATAACTTTTTGTTCCAAATTTTCCCCTCCTTCCCCCTACACTCTCCCTAGGTGGCAAGTAGTCCAATACATGTTAAATATGTTGAAATACATGTTAGATTTAATATATGTATACATATTTATACAGTTATCTTGTTACACAAGAAAAGTAAGATCAAGAAGGAAGAAAAAGAAAAAATGAGAAAGAAAGCAAAATGTAAGCAAATAACAACAGAGAGAGTGAGAATGCTATGATGTGTTCCACATTCTGTTCCTACGGTTCTCTCTCTGGGTGTAGATGACTCTCTTCATCCCTGCACAAGTAGAACTGGTTTGAATCATCTCATTGTTGAAGAGAGCCATTGTCCATCAGAATTGATCATCGTATAGTCTTGTTGCCATGTAAAATGATCTCCTGGTTCTGCTCATTTCACTTAGCATCAGTTCATGTAAGTCTATCCAGGCCTTTCTGAAACCATCCTGCTGGCCATTTCTTACAGAACAATAATTCCATAACATTCATGTACATAATTTATTCAGCCATTCTCTAATTGATAGGCATCCACTCAGTTTCCAGTTTCTTGCTACTACAAAAAGAGCTACCCCAAACATTTTTGCACATGTGGGTCCCTTTCCCTCCTTTAAGATTTCTTTGGGATATAATCCCAGTAGAAATACTGCTGGGACAAAGAGTATGCACAATTTGATAACTTTTTGAGCATAGTTCCAAATTGCTCTCCTGAATGACTGGATCTGTTCACAGTTCCCCCAACAATGTATCAGTGTCCCAGTTTTCCCACATCCCTTCCAACATTCTGCATCATCTTTCCCTGTCATTCTAGCCAATCTGACACACCTCAGAGTTGTCTTAATTTGCATTTCTTTGATCAATTGTGATTTAGAGCACCTTTTCATGTGGCTACAAATAGTTTCAATTTCTGTCTGTTCATTTTCTTTGACTATCAATTGAAGAATGGCTTAAACTTATTACAAATTTGAGTCAATTCTCTATATATTTGAGGCCTTTATCAGATCCTTTGGGTATAAAAATATTTCACTAGTTTATTGCTTACCATCTAATCTTATCAGCACTAGTTTTGTTTGGACAAAACCTTTTTAACTTAATATAATCAAAATTATTTTATGATCAATAATGATCTCTAATTCTTCTTTGGTCACAAATTCTTTTCTCCTCCACAAATCTGAGAGGTAAATTATCCTGTTTTTTCTAATTTGTTTATAATATCATTCTTTATGTCTAAATAATGAACCCATTTTTACTTTATTTTGGTATATGGTGTGAGGTGTGGGTCTATGCCTACTTTTTGCCGTACTAGTTTTCAATTTTCCCAGCAATTTTTGTCAAATAGTGATTTTTTTTTTTTTTTTTTTTTTTTTTTTTTTTTTTTTGCTGAGGCAATTGGGGTTAAGTGATTTGCCCAGGGTTACACAACTAGGAAGTGTTAAGTGTCTGAGACCAGATTTGAATTCAGATCCTCCTGACTTCAGGGCTGGTGCTCTATCCACTGTATCAACTAGCTGCCCCTCTAAAACAATATTGAATAGTAATGGTGATCATGGGCAACCTTGTTTCATCCCTGATCTTATTGGGAAGGGTTCTAGTTCATCCCCATTACATATGATGCTTGCTAATGATTTTAAATAGATATTACTATTTTAAGGAAAAGTCCATTTATTCCTATACTCTTTAGTACTTTAATAGGAATGGTTGTTAGATTTCATCAAATGCTTTTTTTGCATCTATTAAAATAATCTTATGGGTTTTGTTAATTTAGTTATTGATATAGTCAGTTATGGTAATAATTTTCCTAATATTGAACCAGCCTTACATTCTTGGTATAAATTCTACTTGGTCATGGTGTATTATCCTGGGGATGATTATCTGTAATCTCTTTGCTAATATTTTATTTAAGATTTTTGCATCAATGTTCATTAGGGAGATTGGTCTATAATTTTCTTTCTCTGTTTTCGTCCTACCTGGCTTAGGTATCAGTACCATGTTTGTGTCATAAAAGGAATTTGGTAGGAGTCCTTCATTCCCTATTTTTTCAAATGGTTTATATAGTATTGGAGTTCATTGTTCTTTAAATGTTTAGCAGAATTCACATGTAAATCCATCTGGTCCTGGGGATTTTTTCTTAGAGAGTTGATTAATAGTTTGTTCTATTTCTTTTTCTAAAATGAGACTATTTAAGTAATTTATTTCCTCTACTGTTAATCTGGGCAATCTCTACTTTTGTAAGTATTTTTCCATTTCACTTAGGTTGTCAAATTTATTGGCATAAAATTGGACAAAATAACTCCTGATAATGGCTCTAGCTTCCTCTTCACTGGTGCATAGTTCTTCCTTTTCATTTCTGAGACTAACAATTTGATTTTCCTCTTTCATTTTTCTAATCAAATTAACTAAAGGTTTACCTATTTTGTTGGGTTTTTTAATAAAACCAACTCTTAGTTTTATTTCTTAATTCAATAGTTTTTTTACTTTCAATTTTATTGATCTCTCCTTTTATTTTTAGAATTTCAAGTTTGGTATTTGGGGTTTTTTAATTTGTTCTTTTTTTAGCCTTTTTAGTTGCAAGCACAATTTATTGATCTTTTTCTCTATTTTATGCAAGTAAGCATCTAGAGATATAAAATTTCCCCTTATTACTGCTTTGGCTGCATCCCACAAATTTTGGTTTGTTGGGAGACAACTATTCTTGAAGTTAAAGATGCATTTGAGCGTCACTGTTTTGAACGCATACATGCATACCTATTTTATTCAGGTGGATAGACTTTATCAGAAAAAGTTAGCAAACCAGTCATTAGTCCCAGAGTGACCCTAACACTACAATAACCAGCTCTGTTGTGAACCAACAGGTTTCTGACAGAAGTCAGGGAGAAACTAGATTAAAAACACTAGACTGTCTAAGATCTCAAGGCAAAGACAAAGGCTCAAGAGTTACTTTTTGACCCAAATATGGTAATTGCAGTCATCAGCAATCACAAAGCAAAGGCAAAGAATCCACTAAACCAGTGAAGCTTATAAGAAATACAATAGAATCTTTATTTAAGAGACCCAGGTTGGGTTTCTAAATTAAATTTAACTCATTTTACCTGTCATGTCTTTGATGTGTATGTCCCCACTTTAGAGATGCATTTATAAAGGAAGTATTTCAATCTATTTCCTTGTAGATATTACCTACAATTAAGAGAATTGTGCTTGTCTGTGGTTTCATGGGCCAAGTGATCCAATAGAATCAAAGATCAGATGGCCCATGAATTTCACTGCTAATTTCTGCTTTTCTTATCTAAGTAGTTACAAGGCTGTATCAAACTTAGCTTCTAAGATCAGATGCATTTAAATTGGTCTAATGATATATCACTTTTGCTTTTTTCATAAAACTATCTTTTAAAAAATGATAAGAATAGATGTTGCTTAATGTCCAATTACAATTCTTTGACAAATGGATGCTCAATTTGGAATGTAAGTATTATTGAGGACCTGTCATATTCAACTTCAACTTTTAGAAATCACTGCTTAATTCTAACCTATCTTTCCCTCTCAAAAATTTTTTAAATCTTCAATTTGCCCTAAATCTTTACTAAGATTTGGAAGCCTTTTTAGTATTATATATGATTCTAGCTCTATAATTTTGTAGACTTCAGATCATTGTTAGGATCAAAAGCACTTAACTACCTGCCTTTAAATTTTCACTGAGAAGTCATTAATTTTCCCTTTGAACACTTCCCATTTAGTTTTGACCTTCCTTATCATTGCTTCTTTCTCATTTTCTTTGCACAGAAAGAATTGTTGTTGTGTTTCTGGCAGTTTTTCATATAACACCATTTCAGCTAGAAGAGAGAAGTTACAATGTGCATGATCAGCATCTCTCTCCTCTGTAATAGCCTTTTTTCTAGCCGGGAGAGTTTTACTCTACACATACTGTTCTTAATTCTTTGCCCTTTGAAGTCAGTGTTTATATAAAAGTTAATTTGCATCAGATTTCTTAAAATTATCTATTAACTACCTTAACTGGCTTCCAGCATTTTCAGAACCTGTTTTGTGTCAGACTTGTTTTCAAAGAGCTATTTCTTGCCCCCCCCTTCCAGAATGTATATTTAAAACACAGTTAAACTGAATGCTTATCAAAAAATATATTATCACTTCTATTACAGTCACATTCTTTCTATTATAGCCACATTCTGAGTCCCTAGGCAATTAATGAAGTCTTATTGAGTGAAAAGGAAGTCTAGAGGACTTATCTACTAAATCACACATAGGTTGCTATCTCCCATTTTCCTAGATTTCTATGAAATATTTCCTTTTTGTGGTTTTTGTGATTGTTTTTTCTATTATTTCCCCAAGTTTTCGTTTGTGTTAAGTTGATAGTATGGTTGCAAGAAGTAGTGAAACTTTTAATAAGAAATAGTGAATCTCAACCTGTTGGATGCCCTTGTTCATAAGAGTTCTTGTTGTGAAGAATTGTTAATAATCTTTTCCAAGTTTAATGAAGACTGCAGTTGAAAATACAAACTAAGGAAACCAGAAATTTCATTAAACTCTAGAGACACTATGATTATCTCTAGAAAGAACTATCTTATTTTTATTTCTTCAGTCCAGGGGATGAAGGGAAGATGTGCTGTCTGGTAAAGGGAGAAGGGAGCACACTTATATAAGTTTAACAAAATCACATTATATCATTCTATCTAAAAGTAACTTTAGAATATTCAGGGCCTATCATCTGAATCATTTCCTGTTAATCTCAGTTAAAGTATCATCCCAGGACAAGAAAATATCTTACCTTAAGCATGAGTTGTTATTCAGTTGTATCCAACTCTTAATAATCCCATTTAAAGTTTTTTTAGAAAGGATACTGAGTTGGTTTACCATTTTCCTTTCCAGCTCATTTTATGGATGAGGAAACTGAAGCAAGCAGGGTTAAGTGACTTGCCAATGATCACATAGTAAGTGCAGAGATCAGATTTGAAAAAGAAGAGGAATTTCTCTGATTTCAGACCTGGCACTCTAACCACTGAGCTGCCTAGCTACCCAAGCATGAGTTCTAGCTCTAACTCAATGAAATGTTCTTAAATGTTGAACTAGAAGTTTATTATCTCCTTAAAAATGGATAGGGCATATTTAGAAGTCCTAGATTCCGCGAGAGTCTGCTTAAAGAGATATGACTCTCTTGACTAGATTAATATACATTTGGCCCTCCTAACATTGCTGTTCTCTCCTTGAAGTCAGGAAAAACTGAGTTCAAATCCTGCCTTAGACGCTTAGATGTTTGCCTATGGGGAAATTAATCACTCATGTTGTCACAGCTTCTGTTTTCTCATTTTAAGATGAAGGTATTGAATTCCTTAGCCTCTGAGATCTCATCCAATTCTAAATCTATGATCTTATGACTTAGTCCCTATGTGACCTTGGGCAAATCAAAAAAGTTTTGCTCTGCTACAGTTTTCTAATCTGTAAAATGAGAGAGCTGGATTAGATGACATCTGAGGCTTCTTTGAACTTTAAATCATTGATCCTATGAGTCTTTCAATTATACAGCACACAATTTATAGGTCTTATCCCTTTCCTAAGAATCCCAAAGGACAAGGCTAGACATACAAGGACTTAACTCAAATACAATTTTCCAAAGATCTCACATTAACAAAACTTGCTCCAATAGTCTCTTCAGTTTCCCAGTTAGTAATGAATGTTTTTGATGTCTAAATTTGTACTTTCAACTTATAGAAATTGTAGCTCCTTTCAATTTTGATCTGAGTTCACCTTCGTTTATCCTGCTTTAAAAAATACAGAAGCAATTGAAATTTTAATTAAAACCAGGATTGCTTTAATAGGTAGTTTCCAATTTAAGAACCAGAGCTTCTGAAGCTTCTAATCAAACTGTATTTTTAAAACTGCTATAATTTCTCATGGAGTTCTAAATCTTCTTATGTTCTAACTTTATGTGGGAGAAATAATCAATTAATCAGGAAACTAACAAGTGGTTATGTACTCAAAAGTTATAGGGGACACAAAGTAGTAAAAAAAAAGGAAATTAAAATCCTATTTAAGGAGACAATATTAATATGCATGAAAAAAATGATGCATAAAATGAAGGCATAAGACAGTATATTCAGACCTGAAAACATTCATACACACACACACACACACACACACACACCATTATAGTAGTCTAGAAGAGGAAGACCTCAATGTATATTCAAGTAGGTAAGAGTTCATGGTATTGGGTTTTAAAATTGGGCAAAATTTGGATCAAGCAAAGAGTTAATGGGGTATATTCTTTCTAGGAAGAATACTGTGAATAAAGACACAAAAGTAAAAATAAGCTTGATTTGCTTACAGAAATATGAGAAGGCTGGCCTGACTAACCCTGGGTTGGGGCACTGGGGAGCAAAAGAAAATAGGACTGGGTATATAATGGATCTAGATAATGGAGTTCCTTAAAAGCCTGGCAAGGGAATGTTAACTTGATGGGATAATTGAAAAGTAAGTCATTGAAGATATCTGAGAATGGCTGGAGGAAAGCAGTATTTATGAAAGATAAGTCTGATAGCAGTATAAATTGGAGTATAGAAAGACTTGAATCATGGAGAGAAAGTAGGAAGCTGTTGTAATTCAGCAATTCAATACAAGTATTTACTAAGAAATACTACGAACTGAATAAGGCACTATCTCACAATCTCTGTCTTCAGGGGAATTCACTCAAGGAAAAATAAGATATAAATAAATCGACATAATATATTATAAGAAAAATATGAGAAAAAAAACAAACTGAAATCTAGGGTTCCACAATCTCTTCTAGGTTTGATTTCATATATAAAATCAAAAAGGTTGAGTAGAATCTTAACTGTAGACAAATAGCAAAAGGAAGATATATGAAGAATATTTCAAAAGAAGAATTTATTGTAGGAGATTTTAGTAAAATATGAAAGAGGGGTAGAGAGGAATGAATTAAAAGATGAATTCAATTGTTCTGCTCTAGAAGTATAATAATTCCATTGCCTAAGACAAGGAAACTGAATAAACTTTATTCACAAGAGAAGTTGACAAATTATTTTCAGATATGTTGAAATTTAGGCACCAAGGTATACAAGCTGAGCTGTGGACTGAGTGTTGTCTAGGAACTTTCCCTATTGTTCTAAAGCAAGAATTCCTCTATCTATCAAAAAACTTCTCTGTTATTCTGCCTTTGCCACTCAACTATCTTAACTTAAGTCATTATAGTTCCTATTGTGACCTATGAACTCATTAATACTATCTTTTTTGTTTACTCTTTTTAATTCCTATTCTGTGTTCCCATGGATAATTTAACATAATAGACACAACCTTGAAATGTAGGTAGGAAAATTAGACTGGAGAGTTAAGGATTATCAGCAGATTAATAAGGGTCAAATTCATGAGAATTGAGAGCATATAGAGACAGAACAGTAAACCAAATCAATAAGAACTAGAATACTTATAGCTAAAAGAAAGAAGAAAACATATCAAAAGAAAAATACAAGAAATATTAAAGATATAGGAGAACTCAGAATAGTATGGTGTTCATAAGCTAAGGATTATGAGAATTTCTGTTAGGAAAAAGTAAAGATTCAGTAGAGATGTTTGAGAAAATGCATGTTGGTTGGGAGCAAGGGAGGAGAGATGACAACACATGAGAGAGAAATTGTACATTTTCAGTGAAGTATTTTAATGAAAACTAGACCATGGGCAAATGAGAGGAAGTATGGCATATAGTTAGAGAGCCATCATTAAGGTAGGAAAGGTCTAGGGTTTAGTCCTATCTCTGATACGTTTGTATAAATTTTTAAACTATGGTCAAGTCATTTAACTTTTCAGTGACTCTAGTTAATTCTCCAAGATTCTAAATAAGTTGTTAATTCTTAGTGTTAGGGAGTTTCAAACTGCCACCACATATAGCACTCAGTTTCAAGTATTTTGTTGTTATTCTTTCCAATAATAATTCTGTAGTCATTTTATATATTGTTTTCCTACTTCTGCTTGCTTCACATTATAACAGGTCTTATAATTCTTCCCTTACTTCTCTGTAATCATCATATTAATTTTACTTATAACACAGTGATCTTCCAAGACATTCATGTAACACAGTTTGTTTAGTGATTCCTCATTTGATTAGTTTGAATTCTGTTACTGGTTCATTGGTGCTATAATCAAAAAAACAAAAAATAAGTAAATAAATGAAATACTTCTATAAATATTTTGGCATATGAGGAGCCTTTGTTTTTAATCATTGAACTCTGTGGAACACATAACTAGATATGAGATCTTTGGGCTTTTAAAAGGTGTGGATGTTTTAATACTTTCTAGAATGGTTGGACCAGTTTACATCTCCACCAATGTATTATTATGCTTATCTTTCCCCAACCCTTCCAAAATTTATTCTAGTCTTTGCCAATATACTTCATGTGAGGTAAAATTTAAGAATTGTTTTGATTTGCATTTGCATTTTTCTTATGAATGATGTGCAACAGTGTTTCATGTAGTTCTTAATAGTTTTCAGTTATTTTGAGAAATCTTTTTTTCATATCTTTAACTATTGGGGAATGGCTTTTAGTCATATATTTTTATAGTTGCCCATAATGTTTTAAGAAAGCAGATTCTTAGTGATGTTTGATATAGATTATTTCCACATCATTTCCCTTCTTGTTCTAGTTGTATTACTTTGTTCATATAAAATCTTTTCAGATTCATGCAATCTAAATTACCTATTTTATTGTCTGTAAAAGTAAAGTCTAGATTTTTCTTTCTTGCTTGGGCCATAGCTATAAAGGTACCTTATCAGATTTTTTTCTGATTTTTTTTAACTATATGTACCTTAAAATTCAAATTATGTACCTATTTTGTTCTGATATATGGTATAAAATGTTGGTATAAATCTAATTTCCACCAAACTGACTAATTTTGCTTCTTACTTTTCCTTAGAATTTATTGTCACATAAGGATTTCTGACTGATAAAATATGTTCTTAGGTTTATAAAACATTGGATAAATTATTTTTTCCTAATTCTTCTTTTTCTAATGGCTTCTTCTGATTTCTTTTTTTTCTGCTTTTTAGAAAACTAATACCAAAGAGTTTCCATGATTGCTGCTTTAGAGTATAATCTGAGTTCTAGAAGTACTATATTGAATAATCATTCTTACTTTAATTCATTGTTTCCCCTGAGATTTTAGTTCCTCCAAATGACTTTTTAAAAAATTATTTTGCCTCTCTCTATTAAAATTATTCCACAGTTAGCCTGCTTGTTAACTAAAAATGCAAATTAAGTCAGCTAATATCTTTACTTTTATCATTTTGGTCTGGCTAGCCTCAAGTACTTAAACATCTATCTAGTTACTTAGTCATTACTTATTCTTTTAAGTAATCTTTTTAAAATGGTATCAGTAGTGAACATGTGTGCCTTGGTTATTTTAACTCGCATTAGAATCTGTTCTTCTACATATTAATGATTTCATCTATGTGGGTTTTCTCTCCATTAACACAGATTGTTACACTTGTACTTTTTAGCAGTGTGATGATAGTAATGAATTGCCATGGTTGAAAGCTGGTGTTCAGACAACTGTTGATGGACCCCATATTTGAAGCTTCAGTTTCCAAATCAGTAAAACTTGCCACCTTTTGTTCCACCAGAATGAAGCCTAAGTTCCCTCTATGTCATTAAATAATGACTTGAGTAAAAGAATAATGCTGATAACAATACCACCAAAACAATGTCTTTATCACTTTAGAGATAGCTAGATGATATAGTGGATAATATACAAGAACTGGAGTCAGAAAAGCATATGTTCAACTATAGCCTTAGAAAGCTTTGTGACTCTGGGCAAGTCCACTTAATCTCTATTTGCCTCAGTTTCTTTGTTTGTAAAATACATATAATAATAGCACCAACCTCATAGAATTATTATGAGGTCAAAGGAGATAACATTTGTAAAGTGCCTCAAACATAGTGTATTATATAAACCTTAGTTAATATTATAAATATTAGTTATTAAGGCTTGCAAGGCACTTTATCCATTGTTATCTCATTTGCTTTGTTCCCTATCAGGAATGTACTATTTTTATCTCCATTTCACAGATAATGAAAGTGAACTTTTGGGAGGTTAAGTAATTTTCCCACAGTTCTCTGTATCTGAGGTGGGTTTCAATCCCAAGTTTTCTTGACTTAAAATCAAGCTTTTTACCTACTACATCATGCTACTTCTCAGAAATATTTTTAGGTTCCTTATTTTTAAATGAATTTTATAAGTTTGCCTTGATATGATAAGAAATCTGAGCAGTTAGAATGATAATTCCAGATTAAATATTGAATTTTGGTTTAATTTTGTCAAATCAGTTGTTTAACTTTATAACAGTAAAAAAAAAAGGCAGGCACAAAATATACTTAGTAATGATTATTCATATTTGTCATTATTGGCCAATATTTCACTTCATAATTTCAGAGTTCACTGATAAACTATAAAGTAGTAATAACTTTTCCCCTTTGGGCATGCATTATCCTTAAAGTCTTTTTAACAACGAAAATGATAATGTTCAGAATTCAAATGATTAAGGTGGAAAAACAGAAGTTTGCAAGGCTTTTACATTAATATTCTTCTTATTTTCTTTCTTGGAAAGATTGAAATCCTCAGATTTCAGCAGCGAGGTGGTGCAGTGGTTAGAGTACCAGCCCTGAAGTCAGGAAAACCTGAGTTCAAATTTGGTCTCAGACACTTATTTCCCAATTGTGTGATCTTGGGCAAGTCACTTACCCCTAATTGACTGGGGGGGGGAGGGGAGATTGCCATCTTCTTGCTATATGGTACTCCTTGAGAAATTTTTTATTATGACTGCCACCCTTCTAAGCACATTTCAAATAAAGGAGAAAGAGACAATGATTCTAGGACATGTTTGTGCTGTGGCTCCCAAATGACATTTACTGAAATGTTTACAGCAATTTAGAATTACAATGCATTTCCTCATAATTTTATTTGATCTTCACAACAGTGAGTTTGGTACTGGTAAATATTATAATTCTTATTAGACAGAAGAGAAGACTCAGGGACAGAGTGATGATGATATAATTTACTAAAGGCTATACAGGGACAAAGTTCACTAAATATGTCATATTGTGGCTTGACTTCATATTTAGGTCAATGTTTCTAATTATGGGAAACACAAACTCATGCCTTAAAGGCATGACTGACCTTCACTTGAAGGTTCTAAGCATATTTCCCTACTCTTTTTCCTCACTAATAGAATTCATTGATAATCCTTTTGTGATTTATTATATCTTGGATTTAAAGTTTACCATCAATTGAAGGGATATTCAATCACTTGATAAGTATAATAGGAAGGCTGTAAAGTGAGAGAATCTAGCTTCATATCCTACCTTGGATGCTTACTATTTATGTAAATTTTATGTGACCTAACTCCTCTGTACCTTGGCTTCTCATCTGTAAGATTAGGAGATTGGCTTAAATGACCTCTGAAATCTCTTCAAGTTCTAGAGCTATTATTCTATGTTTAGAGCTTCCATATAAGAAGGCTAGATACAAAAAGTTAGAGACAATTAGGTGATGTAGGGAAACTTGATGAAACTGTGACATTTACCATCACTGAGCAGATTTAGATTTGTAAAGATAGTGACAGACTGGCAGTTTGCTTGAGGCTTATAGACAGATAGAATGGAAAAAAAAACAAAAACAAAACTTATTAAGCAATTCTTATGTACCAATCCCTGTGTTAAGTGCTAGGAACAGAAAAGGATTATACATAGCAGCAATGTGACTGCAACAGAACTGTCATAGTTTGCAGCATGGTGTAGTATATAGGACAGGATGTAGGGTCTTATCTGGGAAGAAGCAAAAGGAAGCATGTATATAATAAAAAGCAAAAAGATAGTACAGAAGGTAAATAGCTGGAAAAAGCTTCATTCTTGGAAATTAGGTAGGCTATATTTGTCACACAGGAAAAAAGTTTCTTTCTAAGTACATGGGAAAAAGGAGAGAGAAAGAACCAAATTAACCAGGGCAATAAACAGATTTAAAATAGTACCTACATCCAAAAAATATATTTCAGGACTGGTACATAGAACATATATGAGCAGAAAAGAAAAAGAAAAAAACAGGAGCCAAAGTAGAAAAAAATTTTAAAATTATAGAGGAAATTAGAAGAACTATTTAATTACAAATGTGTGGATCAGGTATAACTGAAAGTAGGAATGTTTAATGTTATTAGCAGAAATTATAAGGTGGTAAGTGATTGTTTTCACTCTCTCAAGTCTTAAAAATTAAGGAGTGATCACTGGATCTATAATCCAGTGATTATAGATGTAGAATTTGAAAGGATTTCAGGGGCCTTCTAAATAAACTCCTCTTACTTTACAAATAAGGAAACTGAGGTATACTGAGCTTATATGGCCTGTCTAAAAGTATACAAGTAGTGTCACAGTCAGGATTTGAACTCATCTCTTTCTGTATCTGTTTATCTTATCTTTCTCTTTCTCTCTCATTCTCTCTCTTTCTCTCTCTCTCTCTCTCTCTCTCTCTCTCTCTCTCTCTCTCTCTCTCTCTCTCTCTCTCTCTCTCTCTCCTCTCTCTCTCTCTCTCTCACACACACACACACACACACACACACACACCCACCATGCTTTTTCAAGACTGGGCCCATAATACAGAGAATCATAAAAACTTTTTTGCTGGAAAAGAACTTTTTACATCATCTAATCTCAACCTTCTCATTCTTATTAAAGCATGGATTAAGATCCTTAGATTTAATGAATTCCCCAAAACCCATATGCTTAGTGAGTACTAAATAAATAAATACATACTAATTAATTGAAGACAACAGATGTAGCTCACTGGACTCTGCACAAAGATAAGTAGCCTCAACTTTGATATAAGAAGTCAGGTTGTATACAAAGAAGATGTTGGATCCACAAACAGAACTTGGAGCTTTGCCAATTGAAAAAAAAGTCATTGGGGATAGCAAATTTGCTTCTCAAAATATAATGAGGCTGTTGGAAAAATATATGATGTATGTGTAGAACAATGGAAATATCTTAGAGAGTATTGCTGAGTAGACAGTCACCAGAGTTCCTTATAAGTCTTAGATTCTGTGAGGTTTATTTTAAAAGGTGTCCTTTTTATTTATGTATTTTTTACCTGGAGACATCAGTTTCCCATTAGGCAAAAAGTACAGACCCAGAAGCAAGAAGAAAGTGATAAGAAGAAAAAATATTTTAAGTCTGTCTGTAAAAGCATGGGGTTAAAAAAAAAAAAAAAAAAAAGATTCTGATTTGGACATGAATACTAATTATTTTAAACATACTTTAAAAAAAAGAAAAAGAAAAATGGTTAAAATAGACTGGGATTGCTGTTTGACAGAACAGAGGTAAAACTGAGAGTCTATAACCGTGCAATTAATTGTAAGTGAAAATAGATTTCTTTGAGCAGGGAAATTGGGCCAAAAAAAAAAAAAGAATCCAAACCAAATCATGTTTAGGCAGAAAACAGAACAAAAGGCATGTCCAAGGGGATAAGGAGCTCTTTTCCCCTCAAAATATGACGGGAAAAGGATCTTGAAACAAACTCTTAAGGAAAGGAAAGGAGCAATGGAAAGTTTTAAAGACTAGAATAGATGTTCAAAGCTGAAGAACCAGTTAATGGGGAGCACAGATAAGGGAAATAAAACAAAGGAGATTAAATAAAGTCGAAGCACAAATATGAAGAGGAAAAGAACAATCATGGTGTAGGAAGCAGCACAGGGCTAGAAATCTTGGTTGTAGCATAAATTAGATGTGGCTTTTGACAAGTCACATGACCCTCTCTCCCACCCTTGCCCCACAACCTCACTTCACCAATCTCCAGCCTGAGAATGTTAGAGATTATTCAGGTTCCTCCCAATGATAAAGATCTCTGGCTCTTCCTCTAAATCCATGTAGGTGAGTGAAGTTTTTATTTTACTCAGAGGCATCATGGGACAGTGAGAAGAGTAGTAACTCAGCAATCAAAGAATCTGAATTCAGATTCTACTTCTGATGCTTATAATCCTAGTGTGAACCTGAGCAAGTTATTTCAATTCTGTAGGCCTAAATTTTATTTGTAAAATGGTAGGATTCAACTAGATGGTTTTTGTGATGTGATTTACTCTCTTTTCCTGTCAGGAAGAAGCCCAAATGGAATGATGTTGAGTTAGAATCTATTGTTACTTCATCCATACTGTCTCCAATCTAGTTAGCATCTTTAAAGACAGTCACAACAATCTTTGAGACAACTTTGATGAGAACTTAGCTTTCCCAAACTGTAAGTTGACAGTCATAATGTAAACTTTATCAACCATAATTGCTTACTAAAAGGAATTAGTTTTCCCAGACTTTTAAAAAAATTAATAATAGATTTTTATTTTTCAAAATACATGGAAAAATAGTATTCAACATTCGCCTCTGAAAACTCTGTATTTCAATTTTTTCTCCCTCTCTCCCTTTTTTCTCCCTCCCCTAGACAAAAAGAAATCTAGCATGTGCAATTCTTCTAAACATATCTCCATATTTATCATGTTGTACAAGAAAAATCAGATCAAAAGGAGGAAAAATAAGAAATAAAAACACAAGCAAGCAACAACAACAAAAAAGGTGAAAATACTATGTTGTGATCCACCTTCAGTCCCCATAATCGTCTTTCTGGATATAAATGGTTCTCTCCATCACAAGTCTATTGTAATTGGCCCAAATCACTTCATTGTTGAAAAGAGCTATATACTTCTCTTCAACAATGAGATGATTCAGACCAGTTCCATTTGTCTTGTGATGAAGAGAGCCATTTACACCCACAGAGAGGACTGTGTGAATGGAACGTGGAGCAAAATACAGCATTTCCATTCTTTTTGTTGTTGTTTGCTTGCATTTTCTTTTCTTTTTTCTTTTTTTCCTTTTTAATTTGATTTTTCTTGTGCAGCAAGATAAGTGTATAAATATGTATATTACTACAATGTTTAACATTGAGGAGAGAGGGTGGGGTAAGGGAGGAAAATTGGAACATGGGTTAATGTCGAAGAATTATCCATTCATATATTTTGAAAAATAAATAGCTTTAATAAAAAAAAATATTCAGAGGCATCTCTCTCTTCTCTCTTCTTTCTCTCTCTCTCTCTTTCTCTCTCTCTCTCTCGCAGTCACTCTCTCTCTCATATCTGTCCAAACATCCCTTCATTTGTAAAGGGGCTATGGAAGAATATGAACAAGATTTGTAAATCATTATAAAGCATGAGTGGGCTTCAATATAATCCAATGGGAATTCCCATTTTGATGAGATCAGAGATCCATTAAAATATAGAAATGTGTTTAAATCTTAAGAAAAGAAAAGAGCCATGTCCATCACAGTTAATCATCACATAATGTTGTTGTTGTTGTGTACAGTATTCTCTTGGTTGTACTCATTTCACTTAGCATCAGTTCATGTAAGTCTCTCCAGGCCTTTCTGACATCATCCCGTTGATTGTTTCTTATAGAACAACAATATTCCATTATATTCATATATCATAACTTACGGAATCATTCCCCAACTGATGGGCATCCACTCAGTTTCCAGTTCCTTGTCACTACAAAAAGGCTGCTACAAATAAACTGGGAAAATATTTTTACAGTCAAAGGTTCTGATAAAGGCCTCATTTCCAAAATATATAGAGAATTAACTCTAATTTATAAAAAATCAAGCCATTCCCCAATTGAAAAATGGCCAAAGGATATGAACAGACAATTCTCAGATGAAGAAATTGAAACTATTTCTAGTCATATGAAAAGATGCTCCAAGTCATTATTAATCAGAGAAATGCAAATTAAGACAACTCTAAGATACCACTACACACCTGTCAGATTGGCTAAAATGACAGGAAAAAATAATGATGATTGTTGGAGGGAATGCGGGAAAACTGGGACATTGATGCATTGTTGGTGGAGTTGTGAACGAATCCAACCATTTTGGAGAGTAGTTTGGAATTATGCTCAAAAAGTTATCAAACTGTGCATACCCTTTGATCCAGCAGTGTTACTACTGGGATTATATCGCAAAGAGATTATAAAGAAGGGAAAGGGACCTGTATGTGCATGAATGTTTGTGGCAACCCTTTTTGTAGTGGCTAAAAACTGGAAACTGAATGGATGTCCATCAGTTGGAGAATGGCTGAATAAATTGTGGTATATGAATATTATGGAATATTACTGTTCTGTAAGAAATGACCAACAGGATGATTTCAGAAAGGCCTGGAGAGACTTACACGAACTGATGCTGAGTGAAATGAGCAGGACCAGGAGATCATTATATACTTCAACAACAATACTATATGATGACCAGTTCTGATGGACCTGGCCATCCTCAGCAACGAGATCAACCAAATCATTTCCAATGGAGCAGTAATGAACTGAACCAGCTATGCCCAGAAAAAGAACTCTGGGAGATGACTAAAAACAATTACATTGAATTCCCAATCCCTATATTTATGCCCACCTGCATTTTTGATTTCCTTCGCAAGCTAATTGTACAATATTTCAGAGTCTGATTCTTTTTGTACAGCAAAATAACGTTTTGGTCATGTATACTTATTGTGTATCTAATTTATATTTTAATATATTTAACATCTACTGGTCATCCTGCCATCTAGGGGAGGGGGTGGGGGGGTAAGTGGTGAAAAATTGGAACAAGAGGTTTGGCAATTGTTAATGCTGTAAAGTTACCCATGCATATATCCTGTAAATAAAAGGCTATTAAGTTAAAAAAAAAAAAAAAAAAAGGCTGCTACAAACATTTTTGCACATATGGGTCCTTTTTCCTTTTTAATGATCTTTTTGGGATACAGACTTAGTAGAGACACTGCTCCCAGACCATTTCAATTGGCATATCTTTAGACAGGTCTGGGATCTGATCTATCAGATGCATTCCATCTATTTCTTTGATCCTCCCTCTTGAGTCTCATGCTTTTATGCCTAGGAGACCCCAAGGATATATTTTCCTTATAAAAAGATCTAGTTATGATGAAGATCTTTAAGTTCTTTCAGGACAAAACACACTATGAGATTACTCTTTCTCTCTTCCCCTCATAGTGTCTTCCCTTTAATGGTACCTTTCTCCTCCCTCTGGCTAAGTCTGGTTAATCTAACTATATGCTTTCCCAACTCTTTCATATTTGCCACTTCTAGTGCATGTTTTACCTCTAATATTTTTTCTGTAAACTATTCCCCTGCCTTTTGCTAAAGAGAATGGTCATTGTGAATTTGTCACATGTTTATTTTGCACTAGGAATTAATACTCCGACTTCATCATTTGAGATCCCTTCCATTTCAGTTTTTATACTATGATTTATGGAATATTCAATCCATACCAAAAACAAACCTGATACTTTCTCCCCTCCTGCATAGAGGTAGCTATACAATCTTTAACACCAAACACCCAGGGTAGGAACATGGATACACATACTCTCCACTGGCTGCCTAAATTTTTTTTTTGACAGAGGTTCTTAATCAGGGATGCATTTGTTTGCTAAAAATAAATAAATAAATAAATTGATATTTAAATTTCAGTATAATTAGTTTCATCAGCGACTTTAGTGAACTATCAAAGGGTTCACAACACAATGGAGGTTAAAACATGTCTTAAAAAGACTTGGGTAATTTAGCAATAGGTCATTCTCACTGGGTCATTTAACTGCCCTTACTTCATGTGGAATTTTAGCTGAAACATAAAGAAAGCAAGGGAGAAAGTAATTGGAAGAGAAGAAAGAGTTCCATCTTGATTATTGGACTTGAAATTTGGAATACCTGAATTCAAATTTTGCCTGGGCTATTGATATTTCAGACTAGCAAGTCTTCATATTAATGTTCTTTTTGTTGATTTATGAACTTTAATTGTATTTGACTATTTGTGCCCCCATTTAGGGCTTTTTTGTATTCTTGTATATTGTAGTAGTTTCCATTTCCTTCTCCAGCTCATTTACAGATAAGGAAACTGAGCTAACCCGGTTAGTGACTTACTTAGAGTCACACAGATAGTAAGTGTCTGAAGCTTTATTTAAACTCATTTCTTTCTGACTATAGGCCTGGAACTTTATAGACTGCAAAATGTTTGCTATGTAGCTCTGTGTAGGTCATTCCCAAATCTTTATCTACATCTGGGAGCTGTATGTAGTTCTGCATTCCCTAGTATTCACTGATCAGTTCTTCCTGGATAACCTTCTATCACCAAAAACAAGTTTCTCCCCTCCCCAAACCAGACTTTCTCTGTGATTTTTCTTTATCAGTGAGTTAACTCAGGAAGTTCAAGGAAATACCTTGCAAGCACTGACACTGTTTTTCAGGATGGTTTAGTATTTGCTTTACAACTCCTGGATTTAATTTTGCATTACATAATTTCCACCTGGTGTCTGAAAGTATGTTTTCTTTTGACTTAGAAAAGCTCCAAGATGTCCTTAAATCTGTTTACACTGGTTTTCCCTTTTCTTTAATATCCACTCTGGCTGCTCCAGAAAGCTTTTAGATACACTGGAGCTAAATAAAATAAACTCCCCTCCTTATTGTTTTAACTTTCATGTATATTGGTTTAGTGCCTAGTTACGGTGGAAAATGTGAACTGTAACACAGAATCTTCATGTTTGTTCATTTTTTATATATTTTTTTGTTTTTTGAGGGAATATGGAATCTGTGACTTCAAAATAAAGTTATATAATCTGTTTTAGAAAAAAAAAAAGTTAAGAATTCATAGTTTTTGTAAAAGTTGGAATTTTACGTACTCTAATAGAATGCCCCTTCTAAATGTGGGAAACTACTGTTGAGCTAGTTAGGTACTGTGTTTTATGGGAATCACTTCACTTGTCACTGAAATATTTTGTAAATTCCCTTCATCACTTTATAAGTTTATTTCTGTATTGGTTTGCTGTCATTTGGTAGTAATAGTTGATAAACTACCAAGGCTTAAGTCATAGTCATAACTAAGAAGGAGATTAGCAAAGCTTTTTATTCACTATTCTTTATTTTTTTCTATTTATCTTATTTATTAATTTGATTGACATTATTTATTCATTACTTCTTAAATATCCATTAGTGAAGAATTTTGGCTTCTTGTTTAAATATTTAAAAAGTGTGAAATAATAATTTTATCTGATTCTCTGATTTTTATTGGCATAGGAAATTCCCATTATTAATTCAAGTCAATAACCATGCTGTTACTTTTGATCTTAGATAGCTGCCTTTCTGAAAATAATGACAACAATTATAACAAATATTTACATAGATCTTTAATGTTTGCAAAGCTTTTTATATGCTGTCTCATTTGAATTTTCATAACAGCTCTATTAGGCAGATGCTATTGTTATCCCCATTTTACATATAAGGAAACTGAGGCTGAAAGAGGTTGAGTAATTGACTAGCTTTAAAAATCATGTCTGATTTCTTTGCCTATAAAACTAAGGGAATTGTCTAGATGTGAATAATAACAGCTAACATTTCAATAGAACTTCAAGATTTATAAAATACAAATATTTCATTTGATCTTTATCGCAACCCTGTGAGGAAGGTATTAATTATCCTGTTATCTCATCTTTAGATGAGGACGCTGAATCTTGGAGAGTTTAAAGTGATTTGGCTACACAGCTAGTAAGTATTGGAGTAAAAGATCAACCTAGGTCTGAGTCCTAGTCTAATAGTCTTTCTACCATGCATTCTTACCTAACTACCTCTAAAATCCCTACAAGCTCTAAAACTTATGATCATCACTCTTAGGGAGCTTGCATTCTACTTGAGGATACAGGATAGGTAAACAATAATACAAAATAGCATCTTAATGTTAAATGAGTCATATTAGTATTACATGATGTGTTTCAGTCATTATCAGGAATGATGTGAAATCCAACTCCTCTCTCTTCACCCTCCCCCATTCCCATTGTTAACTTTATCTTATACAAAAAGATGCCACAGTCCTGGTACAGTTATCAGCATGAGCAAGGCTTGTCCCATCCATCAAATCAGTAATGTAAAGAAGAGACCCTTCCCCTGAGCCAGTGCATTAAAGATACTCTGGTCCCACAACCAAAGCACCCTTGTTATTTTGTTTTAGCATATCCCTCTTTCTGTGGTCTCATCATGCAATGGCTGATGTAGACATATTGCACTTGCTAGTTTATTTTTAACTAGGACCTTCCCTAACTCCTCCCTAACTGTCTAGATCCTGCTTTTACTTCCCTTCTCCCTAGTTGCCTCTGATTTCTAAATGGTCTTTTTCACTCACAGCTGACAGTTAGATAATTTTGATTAGTCCATTTTGTCTTTTGATAAGATAAAGGGCTTCTTGCGACTACAGTAACACCTTTGTGAGTTTTTCACATTCTGAACCTCTCTCTTTCCCATTACCTAGTGCTTCATTATTATAGACAGTTATAATCTATATCATTTATAGGAGAGAGCAAATAGAATTGATTGTGCTGATACAGGAGGCTTTGTTGAGAAGTTGGGGACTTGAACTAGATTTGAAAGATGGATAAAACTTAGATTAGCAAATGAAGTGGAATTAAAGTAGACACTTCAGTGTGATAATGACAGGAGGGAGAAAAACATAAGTTGGAAAAGTATGGTTGTTTTAGGATATGATATTTAGGCCAATTTGGCAGAGACTTTAAGTACAGGTATTATAGTGAAACACCAAATAGATGAAACTACATTATAGAAACCTGTAGATGACAACCTACAGGTTTTTGGATTTTGTTCTATAGGTCATGAGGGGCATTGAACATTTTTTCTATGGGGTATGTATGCAAAGCAATAATTTATGGTTCAGCTAACAGTGTATTGAAAAGATTATTATGGAGAAAGATTAAAAGTTAAGAGACAAGTTGATAGGAGATAATCACAATGATCTAGAAATGATATGATGAGCATAAACTGGAATGATGGCAGTAGTAATGGAAAGGGGAAAAAAGAAATGCAAGTGATATCACACAGGAAGGAAAAAAACAAAACAAAAAAAAAAAACCAAGGTTTGATGCCTGATTGGATTACCGGGGAGGGTAAGAGAGAAGTCAAAATGATTCTGTGATAATGAGCCCGAGTGACTAGAAAAATGATGTCATCTTTGACAGAAATGTGGAAGCCATATGGGGAAACCAGTTGGAAAAGAGAATTGATTTTTGGTTTTAGACATGTGAAATTCAAGATGATAGTCACATATCCAAGTGCAAATAGTCATGGCATAGTTGCAGGTGCAATATTAGAGTTCAAGACAAAAAACAGAACTAGACTTTGGGACACATCTGCATAGTTTAAGTATGACATCCTAAAAGAATGTTGAAAGAGCAGAAGAAAAGTGTTAAAGATGAAATTTACGACTACCTGTACATTCAGGAAAACATTTGGGAGAACAAAGATTAAGAAGTCAATTAAGAAGTCAAGAAATTGGAAAGGTAGAAGTCAAATAATAAAAGTACATAAAATAGCCATGTGATTTGGCAATCTGGAGTGACTTTAAATGAACAGTTTCATTGGAATGGTGAGAAGAGAGGATAAAAACAAGGATATAGTTAAATCAATCATTTAAGCATTTAATAATCACTGGAAGCATTTCTGCATCCCCATCTAGGGAAGTGACTTTTGTTTCTCCCTCAAAATATCTCAAGGATCACCTCAGTAAAGCTCTTCAGAAAAAGGTTCTCCTTACCTGGTGAAGCCAACTTGACAAATTAGTACATTACTCCTAGGGGGAAAAACAGCATCCATACTCACAGGCAATATGACCAGCAATCACTCAGGCAACTGTTACATGTGGTTTCAGCAGACCAGCCATTCCCATTTTCAATTGCAAGAAAAGGATACAACATTTCTGAGACCTTATACACCACCAGCCAGCTCTTCAAGAAGAACTTAGAGAAGAACCCCAAAGTTGCTAGTCAACCACAAGGTGTGTACCAAGGACCTCAGATGATCATACTGCTCTTAGAGGGAGCTTAGTTCATTTCTACGAGGCTCAGATACCCAAAATGACATTTGAACAAGTTATAAGCTCCATCCTCCAGTTTCTTGGAAAAGATCCACAATACATGGCATCTATGGACCTCAACCAACATAAACCTTTAAAATTATGGAAGTGGAAACAGAATTCCAAGCTCCAGGAAACAACAGATCAGGTTCTCAAGAAGAGGACAAAACATAAAACACAAGCTATCCAGCCTGACAGCAGCATTATCAAGCAACCACCACTGATGGATAAATAAAGCCAAGAGACCTGGGAATGTTTCTTCCTACAAGCCCATCCAGGGGAACAAGATCTGGAAACTTCACAGTACTAAAGCCCTCATCTCTTCAGTAACAACCATTACTGAAGACCCATAAGAGAATGTTTGGACCACCAAAATCCTTGTCCCCATAGACTATATTAATATTAGGATCAGATACAATTTCATTATTAGAAATATTAGTATAGAAGATGTATTACAATGTGTTTTCTAAGACATTTCCATCTGACTTGTGCATAAAAATTCCTATATGTGCTGTCTCTCCATTTGAATTTTAAGCTCCTGGAGAGTAGGAACTGTCTTGATTTTCTGTTTGTGCCCCATCATATTGCACAGTGCTTGTCATATAGTAAGTACTTAGCAAATGCTATTTTGTTCCTTAGTGTATTTGGTCCTAATTTTCACATCCTACATTGTAAAAAGCTTAAAATGGTAACTTTTTTCTTTTTGTTTTATATCCTTAGCATGTAGACAAGTGTCTGTTACATAGGAGGTATTTAATGGATATTTGCTAATTAAGTGTGTATGAAAGATGATGGTGATGATAAATTCTGACCAGCCCAGTAAGAATTGGTTAATACCTCTAGAAGCATAAATTCTCTCATATTGGCTCTACCTTGTACCCACTATCCCCACTTCCATTCACAGATCAGTTCTTTGATCCTGTTTTTGGTCTTCAGCTCTGATGGATTTTCTGTATAAATACAGGCACTGTCTTTCTTTCAACAACAACAACAACAACAACAAAAAAATTTATTAAAAATCTACTAAATATTAGACACTGTTTTAAGTATATTAGAATACAAAAAAAGAAGCTGAAGAATAGGAAAGAAGGAAAGGTATAGTGATGGAGAGGAAAGAAGGGAAGGTAGCACATACATGCTAGGGATTGGGGCATAATGTAGTCCTACAGTACTTTGGAAAATAATGAAGTATGAGATTCAGACTAGATTTGATCTTTGTGGAGAATGAGTAGTGGGTAAAATTACTTGTTGAACAATTCTGGGAGCAGAAGGAAAAGAAGAAATGAGATGGTAGGAAATAGGAAATATAGGACAGATGAGGCTTTTTTTATTGTTTGTTTTCACGTGGCAGAAATATGTGCATTGTCTCTAGATCAAGAAGTCATTGGAGAAAAAAAAAGGGATTCTAAAAAGAGAAAATGATGGAGAAATTATATTGTATGTCATTTACAAAAAGGTAATAGCCAATTTAAAGTGCCAGAAATAGACTTGTCATGTATGTTTATCAAGGAGAAAGAGATTAGAATAGCATTTGGAATAGGCTGAGAATAGAATTAAGCCATTAACTAAGGAATTAAGTGCCCTGAGTTCATTCTTCAATATTCGGATAAAAACTGACAATTATTTGCCTTCTCAAAATAGACTAAAGTATATTTTCTTATTTTGTGTTTTAATATAGTTACAACCCTTTTTCATGCTGCTTTGGGGCAATAGAATAGACATTTGCCTTGAATAGTAACTAACATATCGACAAATTAGATCTTTAACTCTATGTAGCATTCAAGGGATCTAGGAAGTAGAATGTTAATTAGAAGATGTGATTTCAATTCTTACCTCCCACAATAACTAACGCACAAATTTGGGCAATTTAATTATTTCAGCCTCATTTTCTTCATTTGATGATATAAATAATGCATGGATCAACTACCTCACTGGGTTATTGTGTAAAAACAGTTTATAAACTCAGTGTGTTATAAACATTGTGATTTCCTAGGTGAAGGGAACTTCATCCATTAATGCAAATTGGAATTTATCTGTAACATTACTAGATTATTTAGAGTAAGTAACTTGCTGGTAGAGATGGTATTTGTCAGAAGCTCAACTTGAACCCAGTTTTTCCCAGCTTTGGTGCAAACTCTGTATGCATTTTTTTTCATACTGCTTTTCTATGTAATAATATGCTGCAGTGTGTCAGTGGTATGCTGAAATTTGCCTGGATCATCTTTGATTGCTAAGCCTGAATATGAGTTCTATGAGGTATCTGTTTCTAGTAATGTAACTTAATGTTGTCTTTGTTTTTCTTTTTTTCTTAAATAGCTATTTCATATTGTTGGCTTATCATGAGCCAGTGGTTTAATAAGTCCTATTTATATATCTGTTGCATACAAACTTCTGTTAAATACAGTTTTCTTCCATTCTGTACTTGTGTAAATGATTATACATATATATATATATATATACACATCTATGTTATATATATATTATACATATATATATATATTATATATATATATATATTAATTTCAAACTGATCTGAGATCCTGAAACATTGTAAGCAAGTGTCAGGACTATTCTGGCAGTTTGATAAGGATTTGATTTTTCTTAGGGAAAATAGATTCTATTCAGGATTTTTTTCCCAAATAACTGAAATAATAGAGAAGGTCTGTGTCTTCTAGGAAGTTACATCATTCTCAGGTTTCTGACTTGGATAATACCTTGGAATCCAAGAGTTTAAATTATATTTGCCCAAACACTTTACCTTACAGCTTGTCTACCCTGAAGCTCATTTGGATATTCCCTCTTCCAAATAATCAAACTCCTTCTGGAGATGTGTTGTATTACTGAACTACTAAATCAAATTAAATTTAGCCCCAGAGGGAAGCATCTAAAATTTTTAAAAGAACATTAAATAAATACAGTTAACTGACAAAAGGAAAATGGAACCTGAGCCATAAACACTAACCTATTCCAAAGCTAAATAAAGCAGTCAGTGGAAAATCATAGGCAGGAATTTGATATCAGCCCCATGCCCAAATCATATAGACTTTTTGGAAGATGTATGTATTTGATGATAATCTCTTTTGCTAACTCTAATAAAATAGATCTATAGAAACAAGAGATATCACCTTTTGATTTTTCCCTTCTTCTTTTCTAATTTTATCTTCCAGTTGAAAATTTGACTATTCACTGTCTGCCATCCATTTGTCCTTTCACCTAAATCCAAGTAGTAGTTCCTGTCCAGAGTATTCTCAAATTTTAAGTTTTGTCAGATAATTCCCTAAATGTATGTTTTGAAAGTTAGCTTTAATAAAAGAATGTATGGATGCTTTAAATCTGAGGTGCTTTCCCCCATCTGCTTAAGCTAGGTAGTAAGTTTCTTTGAATAGGCGACAATTCTCAACAGATGTTAGCATCTCTGAAGTCTACTACTCACTCATCCTAACTACAGTGCTGTCTTCTGATTAGGAACAATGTCAGAAGGGCCAAGATCCCATTTTTGGCTGAATTCTAAAACTTTTAGAATCTTCTTCCTTTGAAAAGTGTAAAATAATGTTGTCCAAAAAAAAGAAAAAGAAGAAGAAACAAAATAAAGAGAACCATTGAAACACCTTTTTTTCCAATTCTGAGAAGAAAAAAGAAAGAAGTCAATAGGGAAACAGATAAATAGGAAAGTTTTGAAAGTAATGTGTTTAATTTATTGAATACTTTCAGAAAAGCAAAATGCATATAACAGAGATTTGAAGTTTTACATATAATCTTTCTTGTTATACTTGGTAAATTAAATTTTGCTTAGGGTTTGTTAAATTGACATTTTAAAAATGCTTACTGATTAGTGTACTCAATTTGTCTGAAGTAAGGAGAAAAATAATAGATGAAGATGTGAAATTTTGAGAAGTCAAAAAAAAAAAAAAGGCTTGAGAAACCTTTTAATAGGTGGTTTTAGTCTTAATGAAGTAGGACTAGTTCTGGGAGTGGGAAGGATGAAGCGTGACAATCAGTTAGCCTTGTATTCTTAATCATAATCTCTTTGATTTTCATTTTCCTCGTCTGTGAAATTAGGGGTTTGGAATTCAGATAGTGTTGGAATTTAGCTATAGTCCACTTTAAGGAGTAAGAGTATGACAGAAATTTAGAATCAACGTTCAGAATATAGCCTAACTGAAATGATCTACCTTCCTCTCTTCAGCTCATTTTCCTAACTCATTTTTATCCTATGTTCTAATGAAAATCAATGGGCACACTTTAATTACTATTGAAGTCCTTATTAATTACAAAAAAATTATCATTCTAATCAATTACTCTGAATCCCAATTAAATTTAATAAATATTATGTATTTGACAAAAACATAATAAAATGTATTTAACATTTAACAAATGTGTTAACAAAAACAATTTAACAACTGAAAATTCCTCTGTTCCTATAAGCTTTTCACTCATCACCCCCTAATCTCCTAAATTTAAAAAACATCTAGGTTGCTGACCTTGCACTATATTAATGGTATAGCTCAATAATAAAATAAAGACATATTTGGGGAATATGATTCTCATATATAGAAATGTTTATAAAAACTACTATCTTTTCTTCAGTTCTGGAAACATAGTCCTACCATTCAATTCTTTCAGAATAGCAGTTAAGTGCCATTTCTCAAAAAGGCTCTTCAGAATTTTCACAGTATTGGGGATTAAACTCAGTTGTATAAGAAAATAAGTTCTCTTTGTCTATTTTCTTTGTCTTCTCTTGATTCATCACAGTTAACAATCTGTCAGAACAACAGTTAAATTTTCAGTCTCCTCACAGACTCCTAGATGATGACAATTAAACCAACATTTTATTCCATCTTAAAATTAGAATAATAATAACTATAATATCTGCAAGATGTACTGTTGAGGGTCTTATTGCATATGGATGAAAATCTAAAGTATTATGAGTCTTTTTTTTTTAATGACACTGAAGCAAGACCTTCAGAGAAATGAGAGAGGTGAATTAGGGAGTCCTAGATAGGCACTGCTATTTATGCATTAGAAAATTAAATGAAGGGGCTGCTAGTGGTGGCGCAGTGGATAGAGCACCAGCCCTGAAGTCAGGAAGACTTGAGTTCAAATATGACCTCAGACATTAAAAAAAAAAAAAACCTTCCTAGCTGTTTGACCCTGGGCAAGTCACTTAATTCCAATTGCCTCAGCAATTAAAAAAAAAAGTTAATTGAAATTATCTATCTTCTTAAATTTACAAATGAAGAAAGCAAGAACTAGAGATATGGAGTAACTTCCTTAGATCACACAAGTAGTAAGTGCCAAAGCCAAGAGCAGAACACAAATCTGTTCATGCCATATCAATTGCTCTTTCCACTTAGTAAAACAAACAAACAAATAAACAAAAAACTTTGTTAGATCTTCTGGTTTTTTAAAATGATTTTTATAATGGAAGAGGCAGTGGCATTTTTGGTAAGTCATTTTGAAAATTCTAGTCAGGTCTAGGATTATTATACCTCAGGTTGTTACACAAAGAAGCTTGTGTAAGAATGTAGGACTTTGAAGATGGGTTTTGCTTAGGAACATGAAATGCACAATTTCATGGAGCCAATTTGCTCCAAGTCCATGTAAATAAGGGACAGGGTTAAATGAAGTATATTGCCCTTAAAATGGATTAAATGCAGAAATACAATTAAGTAGAAAGTTACCTTCTCCTGTATCCCCCCTCTTGCTCCCCTCTCCTCCCCTTCCCTTCCCCCCCCCCCCCCCCCCCCCCCCCCCCCCGCCTCAATGGAGCATGTTTCTCTCTGGCAAATAAAGAAATATAAGTAAATGGGTGGAAGGTCTAGAAAGGTAGATAAGCATTTCAAATATAAAGTTACTGATATTGGAGAAGTGTATGAAAGGGGGGAAACTGCCTATATTTTGTAAATAGTCAAGTTAAAGACTTCTGTAGGAAAGAAGACAGATGCTTTTGATGACTCGTATCCTGAAGATCAGAGAATTAGAGTCTTAGTTATACTTGATATGATTTTTTGATGCTAAAAAGTAAATTCTAAGTTGAAGAAAGAATTACATTTAAGCCTGGGGAAATAAATGGGGTCACACTAAGTAATGGTCAATAATGATTAAATAAATAAGGTGCCTAATTACAGGTAGATGTTTGATTTGTTTAAAATTTTGTACTTCAGGATTTCATTATACTCTTTCTAATGTCAATATGTTTAGCTGTTTTAACAGAGATTGATTTTCTTTCTTAAAAAAAAGAAAACTAAATGCAAATGCATAGAAATTTTTTCTCTGCTAACCAAGGGTAGATTGCTCCCTTCAGAAATAAGACCCATATGCCTGGTGGCAGGACATCCTAACTTTAGGCAAAATATTAAAGAAGAAATATATAATCTCTTGAGTGCTGATCCCATAAACTAAACCTTCTAAAAACACAAGAATGTCACAAAAGTCAATCAGTCAATGAACATTTATTAAACACCTACTATGTGTCAGGTACTGTGATAAGCTCCAGAATTACAAAGAAAGGTAGAACATAGCCCCTCTCTTGTGGAGAAACTTAGTCTAATTGGTGAGGAGGCAGCACAAAATATGCAAAAATTATATGTAAACAAGATATACACAGAATAAATTGGAAACAAACAATAGAGGAAAGGTGCTAGACTTAATAAATATTTACTATGCTTCTACTATGTTTAAGGCAGATATCTGTGCCCAATGGTTATCAGTGTTTTTTTTATTTTTATAACACGTCAATATGTATAAGACATATTGGTATTTGTTATCTCTTTCCTGGTATCCTGTAATCTCTTTGAGGACATGCTATGTGTTTTCTCATTCCTATATATTTCTCCATAAATAATGGTAAATATATAGCACATGGTGTAGAATACTCAAGTGATACATGTTATTTATTTACCAATAAATTGAATATTCTTCAGTGGCAGATCTTCTATCTTAAACCCTTTCCCAAATTTCTTATATTAATCTGATAATTTCCATAAATGAAGCAAACATGATATGTTTACTGTGTTTAAGGAATTTTGTAGGATTACTGACTGGCCTCAGAACCCAAACTTTACCTTAAACATGATGGTATTTCAATGGGTAAATAAGGTAATCATGCAATAATAATCCTAATTTTAAAATAGCAACTTTTAAAACTCTTAACTGCCTTTAATTCAGAAGAATGAAAGGTAAAATGCTATTGTAGCAAAATGTTGTTCCAGATAATGGAATATTTTAAAATCATTTCCAAGTTTTTCATAATCAGTTCCAGCTCAGTTGACAAGCCCATTAAACAGAAATAATTGAGAAAAAGAAGAAAAAAGGTCATAATTGAGAAGATTAACTCCCTCCTATTAAGAGTTCCCAGCTTAATAACCTTAGGGATTTTTTTATGAGTTGATCTGGAATTTTTTTAACCCATGTTATTCTGGGAAAATGTTAACATATTGAAATAATCTCCTGCTTCAAGCCCTATTCTTTTCAGTTTTTCATTTTGACATTTTGATTTCTAATTGGAAGAATTATTACATCAATCCCAGAAGAATTGTGCATACTTACTCTTCTATAGACTCTCATAAAAAGAAAGAGAATATTTAACATCTCCCTCCCTCTCCCATTTATGAGAGAAAGAGTACCACACCAGAGACTTTTTTTCCCTTTATTTTCCCACTGGTGGGATTTTGATATTGTTATATTTTTCAAATAAGTAATGGTGCCACATGGAAGAATATTATGCATCCAAAAAACAATGAAATAGCAAGAAAGACTCACAGTTAATGGGATTCTTGATAGGGCTTGAAAAAGATGTTTTCCTAAATCTCTCCCAATTCTAAAATTATTGTTTTCTAACTTCTACATATGAATTCTATATATTTTGGTTGACTCTTTCTAGTTATATTTAAATGGACTTATTTTTTCTTAATCTCTGTTTTCTTTGATTTCATTTGATATATATTAATTTAGTATATTTTATATTCATCCTGTATTTATTAAGTTTTTATTATGTATCTAACAATGTGTTAGGAGTATAGAGTAAGGCTTCTTAAACTTTTTCTATTCACGACCACTTTTTCACCTGAGAAATTTTTGTGAGGCCCCAGGTATATACTATATAAAAGAGATGTACAAATAAAACATTTACTGATAATAAATCTTAATTTCATGACCCTAACATTCAGTTATTTGATGCCATGGGATCAGGACTCTCAGTTTAAGAAACTTTGCTATAGACCTTTACCCATGGGGAGGTTCCTCAGAACCTGTGTATTTGGAGTTTAAATGTGTTTTAAATTTTCCTAGCTTGCCTGATTTTCTAGGCAGCAGAAAATTAGGAGAGGGTGCCAGAGGCAGTCACAAGCACATGGCAAAAGATTTGGCACCCTTATATATGGTACCTGACATCCTGTTATAGAGTGAGAAAAAATGTATTTAAAAAAAGAAAAAAAAACAACAGAGCATTGGATAGAACACCTCCTGTAGCGTTCAAGTTCAGCCTCAAGCTGATGTGTACAAGCTATGTGACTCTGAGCTAGTCACTTAACCCTAATTGGTTTGGGGGGCAGGGAGGTCTCTGAAGCCATTTGTTATAGGGGAAAACAATTCTGTAGATTTCACTAGCTCAGAATGGAATCCAAATATCCAATTTGGTTTAATGAAAATAACACTGGATTTGGAGTTAAAAAAAAAAAAAAAAAAACAAACACGTGGGTCCAAATCTTTATTCTTCTGCTTGTACGAAGTTGGATGAATCACCGCTTTGGAAGATCATTTTCCTCATCTGCTAAATGAGGAGATTCTACTAAATGACAAGTTCTTTGAAGTCCTTTTCCAACTCTAAATCTCTGATTTTATGATCCCACTGTAAACAACAGAACTTTCTTGTGTAGGCAGATTGAAATTATCCTTTCCAAATAAGAGATATTTCAGCTCTGGTCTCATACTGCTACCAAGTTTAATCTTACCAATCAACCTGACTTCTAAAGAAATGTGTTAGGTTCTTTGTCATTATCGTTGGCCCTTTGAATCTTCAACTTAAAGTCCTGGAGAAAATCACTTAAAGTTAATCTATCACTCATGTGTAGGGTCTTCCCAAAAGAGAGTTGAGGTCATCAATACATGTCAAATATAAGAGAGCTACTTACTTCCTCCAAACAAAAGCAGTTCTTCAAATGAAAAATTCATATGAGTTCATTGACAATGACAAATATGAAATAGTTGTCTATAATCCCTCTCTATTCTCTTCTGGGAACTTTAAACATCAAAGCATTAAATAATATGTAGTACTGCTAGGTAGCTATTTCACTTTCACCTTGCACCCATGCTGTCCAAACAAATCCCTTAAGATGTGTGTCTTCTGTTAAGACAAGTTAGGGATTGCATTCATCTTTCCATAGTTGCTCATCTTTAGAGTATATAGCTGCAGAAAAATGCTCTTGCCAGTTAGCTTTGACTGAGAGACTTGGGAGCTTCAGGCAGAGATAACTCATGGATTTATCTTAATGTTTGAAGATGTCTGTCTTGGAATTGTATTTTGGCCAAAATGAAAGAAACAAAGCAAAAGAGCTGGCCAGAGTCTCAGCATCCCAACTCAGACTCATGTAGATGATAAACACATGGGTTTGTTGCCATCTGCAATCAGTTGCCATAGATGCAGAGATGGATAGAAAGTCTATGGGAGAGGCTCACAGAATCTCCTCACTCTTAGAAACTCAAAAAAGACATTAAAAGTAGATATTACCTTGACATATAAATCCTACTGAGAAGATAGTTGTCTATTCCTTGATCAGAGACTAGTCCTCTTTTGATGATCCTAATTCTCCTTTCAGCTGTCATAAGAGCAAAGAGATTTCTGTGTCATCTCAAAGTACCAAGTCCTTCAGCACTGAGCATGAGCACAACTGGCCTTCCAGGCTCAATTCTGCTTTATTGTAGGGGACAAAGGGAAAGTTGTTTTATTACCACTCCTCTTAACACTGTGAATCACAACGAAAGGGTTAATTAGAGTTTTATAACAGAATAGAGGTTAGAGATCATTTAATACATACTCCAAATTTTATAGATAGGAAAATGGAGATCTAGGAAGGTAAAAGGCTTGAGAAAGATATAGTAAATCTAGGTAGGGCAGCTAAGTTTTATAGTGGAAACTGTTATTTTTAGAGTGCCAGTCCTGAAGTCAAGAGAATCTGATTCAAATCCAGCCTCAGACACTTACTAGCTGGGCAAGTAACATTACCCTGTTTGCCTCAGTTCTTCATCACTAAAATGAACTGAAGAAGAAAATAGGAAACTGTTTCAGTATCTTTGCCAAGAAAACCCCAAATGGGATCAAGAAGAGTCAGACACAACTATAAGGATTCAACAATAACAAGAATAACAAAATCTAGGTAGCTAAAAACTGCATGATTTGGATATCCAGACATTAAGTTTACTTCTTTGGGGATCTCATTTTCCTCATATGTAAAATGAAGATATTGCCAGAGCAAAATGATGGGCCAAATCTAATAAAACAGGATTTAACTGGAATGAAAGAGAAAAATCCAATACTTGGATTCACAATATCAACCTTTAGAAAATGAAGGGATCTAAGGTACTTGATGGATTGAAAGGTAGCTATACTAAATGACATCTACAAAGGGGTCAGTATGATGTTAGTTTTCATTAAGAATAGTATCCAAAACAAGGACAGGTGTTGGGTCCACTGTTAGAAAATTGTTTTCAGTTCTGGGCGTAATACTATAGGAGGATTTTTACGAGCTAGCAAGGGTTTAGATTAAGGCAATTTAGATCACCATTGGGACCTTGAGATAGATTGAAAGACCTAGGATTATTTATTTTGGAGAAGAGAAGACTTAGGGGAAACATTATAGCTTTCTTTCAAGAAAGACAGATTAGGTGTATTCTACATTGCCTCAAAGGGCCAAACTAAGAATATGTTAACATCTACAAAGAGGTGGGTTTAGGTTAATAGGGGAAAGGGGACAGAGTTCCTAAAACAGACTTGTCCCAAAATGTATTGGTTCACCTTAGAAGATACTAAGTTCCCCTTCACTAAATGTTAAGTGAAGACTTGGGAGAACACTTATAAGAATATTCTGATGAAATTCTTGGTTAAGTATCAATTGATCTAGATCAAGGCTTCTTAAATTTTTTCCACTCGTGACCCCTTTTCACCCAAGAAATGTTTGCATGACCCTGTATATAAAATAGGTCTACAAATCAAGCATTTACTGATAATAAGTTATAATTTTGGGACCCCCATATTCATCTATGAGACCCCATATGGGTTCACAAATCACAATTTAAAAAGTTGTAGTCTAGAAGTACTCTGTGATCTCTTCCAATACCATTGTTTTGGAATCCTCTAAATAGGCAACCATCCCAGTTGCAAATATCATAATCCCATGATTCTTTGACTTGAGTCAGTGTTCTTTCCAGTGTACCCCACTAGAATTCAGTGCCTCCTCAAAGCAATCCATTCTATCTTTAAAGGATAGCCATAACAGTAGGAAATATTTTCTTGATTCAAGCCTATCCTTCATCATTCTTAGTTCTACCTGCAATGTGCTACTGAAGAAAGGGCAAAGGATTTGGAGTGACTTTTATTTCTGTTTTGTAATCTTGGGCAAGTCACCCAACTTTTCTCAGCCTCAGTTATCTCCTCCATAAAATGAAAGAGTTTGACCAAATTACCTCAAAGATTCCCTATAGCTCTAAATACACAATTGTAAGAGTCTCTTTTCTATAGCCCTAAATGAATTGCCCACAGCTACATGGCTGCCTAGCAGAAGAACTTCAATCTGAACTGAACTTTACCTACAAAGCCAGTGATCTTTCCACTATAATGCACTAGTTCCTTATTGTGAGATCTTCCCCATACCACTTTGTTCCTCAATTTCCTCATCTGTCCAATGTTAGAACCAAACTAAATGGTATCTAAGATCCATTCCAATGTTAATAATCTATGGCTCTAGTCTGTGCTAAAGTGAAAATTAATCATTTAAGTATTGGATGATTATGGCTTAATGTATAATTATATTTTTAAAAGGATGTGAGGATGATTGACTTTTCCCTTTTATTGAGGGAAGGACTCACTGGCGTGTCTCCAGCTGGAGCCAACACTGATGAACTCTGATCATCTCCTCCCCACCTGGGAGGAAGTAAGTGAAAGTCAATTATAACATCTCTGAAAGGTTTCTAATTCCTCTTACAGAGGGTCAGACACAGAACTATATTCTTTAAAAATCTGAAAGAATGCCACATTAATGCATATAATGCAGTATGCCAATACTGGTATTTTCTATTTTCTCTCATAGTAGAAAATGCCAGCATACCCAAGCAATATATCAAAGCAAGTATCAAAATCCTAGCTAGGGGGAAAAACCGCCCAAAAAAATGGTTGGGTGTATACCATGTTCAAGGAACCAAAACAGTGTCTGAAATCGGCCAATTTCCCAAGTAATTAGTTTAAGGGTCTGCCTGTGATCAAATTCCAAGACATTAAATATTCACACAAGGGTGTTCCAAAACATTGAAATCTCGATTGACAAAGGAGATGTGGGTGTGGGTATAAGTGAACATTTGAGTTTAATTTCTGTTATTCTGTTCTGTTACTTAGTGTCTGTTATTCTAACTTAATAGTTGCTGTGCATTTCATCTGTGGAGACCATAAGGTCATCTTACTGGAATTCTGGTTCTTGTCCATCCTTCAAAACATTTCAGAGCATTCTTTTCTCTGTACTTTGTCTTATATGGAAAAAATGTGACTATTAAAAACTGCATTGCCCAGTACCTGACAATTCAGAAAACTTGAGATATCAGCATTCTAGGTCATTCTGGAAGACATTCTTCCTTGATCAATAATTCACCTAGAAGAACCAAATCTAGAGTTTTCTTGAATCTGTAGGAATCCATCTCACACAAATGGAAAAAATATTGAAGTAGGAGTCAAAAAACCTGGTTCTTAGTTCCAGCACTACATTGAATGAATTTCATCCATCATCTATCAGAGGCTGCTTTCCTATTTCTAAGGTGAAGGGATTGAACTCACTGATCTCCAAACTATGAGTTTCTTCTAGCTGTAATATACAGGGTAACTAGGTTGCCTAGAAGAGTGTTGGAGACTGAGGAAAACCTGAATTCCAATCCAAATACAACTCCAGGCAAATGACTTAACTTTTCCCAGGACAGTTTTTTCAAATATAAAATGAGGATAAGATAATGCCTTCCTCATAAGATTGTTGGGGGAATGACCCTAGTTTGTGCTATGCTAGTCAAACCACACTAGGATTATTGTGTTCAGTTCTGAACACTTCAATTTAGGGAGGACGCTGTTAAATTAGAGTCTCCAGGGAAAACTAACCAGGATGATGGAAGGTCTTGCCGAGAGAATTAGGGATGTTTAGCCTGGAGAAAAGAGAACTCAACTATGATATGATAATTGCATTTAAATATCCAAAAGGCCATCCTAGAGAAGAAGGACTCAATTCATTTTTTTTTTTTTTTTTGGTCCCAGAGAAAAGAAGAGGAACAGTGAGTAAAAGCTGCAAATTGGCAGGTTTAGGTTTGATCTAAGGAATAACTTGTTAAATATTAAATCCAGGTAATAACAGCCCTATGACTTTCTTCTCATTTGGAGATTCTGTGGTTCTTGGGCCTTTTTGTCCTTGTCTTTAGACATTTGGGGTTCTGGGGCCCTGGTTACTTCTAGACAGTGCCAACAAAACCTAACTACAGCTACTATTAATTTTTTTTTTCTTTGTGCTGTCAGGAAAGCACTAACATGTTTCACAATGAGGAAACTTGGAACACGCTTAAGGAGGAGGTGATATAAGTAACATCCTGAGCCCAAGTGCATCTCATTTTTGGTTCAGCCGCTGATTTCCTCCTCCATGTTGGTTGGAAGTGTGGTTAATAGTGGAAGCCAAGAAGGAAAGAGTGGCCCCAGTATCAGAACAAAATGCTTTAGAAAGTTGTGCTCTGATAAAATCCTCAGTGAATCTCTCATCCCTTCCCTAGGTGAAGCTTTCACCGAACACTGTAGGTGGCCAGCGTCAATACAGCTTCTCTTTTGATTTCATAAGTGAGGAGAAGTATCATTTCTTAATTCTTCACTTTAAAAAAGTGAAAGATTTAATTTATTTCCTGGGGGAAGGAGACATTTCTTATTCCTATGCTTTTTAAAAAATTGTGCCTGATGTCTTTGGAGCACTATCCCTTGTGATGCATTTCTTTAATCATTCTTATCAAAATGAAGATCAAATCCACTCCTCGTCTATAAAGCACGTAGAACACCCAAGAGAAATATAAATGGAAAAAAGATACTGAAATGCCTGTGAATTTATGATAGCTACTAGCAGACATTCCTCTAAAATGTTTGGCCTACATGTGTGAAAGATGACTGAAAATACAAATATGTCTGTACTTTCTTCACTGACAAAGGAAGAATCTTGTGAGGGAAAAGCCTGATTACCATTTGAAAGAATGCTGGAATGATACATAATTGCATTTTCAGCTACAGCCTACTAAATGATGTAAAAAGCTCTTCAGTCACCTGGAGCTAGCCCTTTTACTCTGTAGAGGATGTGTCTTTGTAATATCTGAAACAATGAAGTATTTGTAGGCAGATTCCATATATGTCACAAGAAGACATTCTTGGAGTGCTAGATGGATCCTTCTCTACCGACCAGCCATTCTCCCCCTCCCTTTTTCCTACCACTGGTGGGCAATATAAGCAGGTCTCAGTTGTCCTCCTAGGAGAGGGGCAAAGAAAGGGAGGACATATGTCAAAACCAATTTTTTATTTGACAGATATGAGCCTAGCCCTAGCGGCTCCAAGGGTCCCAGCCTAGAATAGTAGGTTTGCTAAAGTCCTTGGCAGAGCATGGAACTGAAGAGGAATAGTCTCCAAATGCCAGGACTATGAATAAAAACTGGAGGTGATCTCCTACCTCAAAGGCATGTGCTTTTCATTACACTCCCTGCTAACTTCAGAGCTCAAGTTTTGCACTGGCAATATAAAATGGTCTTTTTTTCAGTTGGAATCACTTCAATGCCCTGATGAACAGAAAAGTGAATCACATTTTCATCATCATTAAAATCACTCATTAAAAGCAATGTCTACATATTGTGGAGCAGAATAAATGAATGAGATGTACCTTTAGTCTACAGTAGTTACTGGTCTATGACTTCACATAACATAAAAGCTTTGAACTTGTTGGATAACTGTGCCTACTCTGTTTCTCCTCTCATCTTCATTCTGCACTGCCCACTTTCATTCAAGATTTAGACCAATGTCATTTCCAAGAGGAAGCCTTTCCAGGTTCTTCCAGGATAGCAGTTTCTAACTTATTTGGATACTTTCAACCAAATAAAATAACAATAATATTTGTCATTTATGTAACCCCTTAAGTTTTGCAAAACACTTCACAAATATTTTCTCATTTTATCCTCATGAAAATCCTGAGAGGTAGGTCCTATTGTTATCGTCCTTTTTTAACAGGAGAAATTTGAAACAGAGTTTAAGTGACTGGTCTAGGGTAATATGGCTACCAGGTGTCTGAAACTGACTGAATTTGAATTCAGATCCTCTTGTCTCTAGATCCAGTGCTCTATCTACTGCAATACCTAATTGAGAACACCTAGGATAATTTTATATAGTCACATAATATTTTAAAATATTTATTTAAAATTAAATGCAAAATAAGAAAATAAGAAAGACAGAAAAGGAAAATAAAAAATAAAATAAAAACATTGTCATGTGCTCAGCAGAAATCAGGGAAGATTCAAAATATGTAAGAATAAATTTCCATTTCAAGAAAACATATAATAATAGGAGAGATTATATTCATGACTGTCAGTCTTTGCTTCCTTTAGGTTATTCTTTTATTCTCTACTGTGCTCTTTTTGCTTTATACTTTTTTCCCCATTTCATCCTGTTCACCTCCCCTAAGCAGGCGACAATTAAGAATGGATATATTTACACACACACACACACACACACACACACATGTACACAACACACACAAACAAGCACATACATATATACTCCCCTCCCCATTTACCTATGCACACACGCACACACACACACACACACACATATATATATATATATATATATATATATACCTACATGCAGATATAAATGCACACATATATATATATACATACTCATTTATTCATATGGAGAGGTATATCTAAAAGAATATCAATATGGCTAACATATAATATAGATCTCTCTTGACTGAACCTTTAAGTTTGACTTTGTGTGAGATCAATGATTAGTAGTCCTACTTTTTTTTTTTTTTTTTTTGGATAAATTCTACTTCTGAACTCATAATATTCTTTAAAATTACTTACTACTTAAAGTGCCATTATAGAGTTTTTAGGATGAATCTCTTGGATCATTGTTATGAACCTCCCAAAAGAATCATTTTGCTTTTGCTTTGTATATGTTTACATATGTATATATACAATGATTTATCTGTGTACATGTTATATCTTTCCAATAGAATGTAAGCTACTTGAGGGCAGGGACACTTACATATTTGTCTCTATTCCCAGTCCTTGGTCTAGTATCTGATACCTAGCATTGCATTTTCAGCTACAGCCTACTAAATGATGTGAAAATCTTTTCAGTCACCTGGAGCTAGCCCTTTTATTCTGTAGAGGATGTGTCTTTGTAGTATTTGAAACAATGAATTATTTGTAGGCAGATTCCATATATGTCACAAGAAGCCATTCTTGGAGTTCAGGTACTAATTGGCAAATTGAACTAAGTATAATATCAATATTCAGGGAAAGGAACTACAGCATGGAAGTAAGATGACTTTTTTATATCCACACAAAAGTAGAATTAGACCCTCTGAAAAATAAAACTAAAGTAGAATTAAACTTTGAAATCTGCCTGGTTTACAAGCTTTGGCTTAATCACTAATTACTTTGGATAGGCTTTGGATACTGATAATTTGCCATTGATTTTTGAGGTAGGGGCCAAGTTTAAGGATAGAGAACTCCATTTTACAATTTGATATCCAGGCCTACTTTCCACATTGTTCAACATAAAGTATAGTCATAATAATAACTTTTACCTCCAAATCATTTTTCAAACAACTGATATTTCTCATGTTTGTTTATTAGCAATTATAATCTGCATTCTTCTCCCCGCCTTCTACTCCTACCAAAAACCCAAGGGCCTAATGATGTCAAAATTAAGTAAATGTTTAGCTGAGTCAAACCGTATTTGTATTTCTCTCATCTCTTGGCATATCAAAAGATTAAATATTTTACAGCTAGAAGAAAGAAACCTTGGATATCATCTAGCTCCTTAATTTATCATTGTCCAAACTGAGTTCCAGAGAGGTGAAGTCACCTACTCAAATTTAAAATCTAAGTCACTGGATTTTTCAATCCAGTGCTCTTTCCTTATATAATTCCTGTTATCTCATGTATAAAATGGAGACGGTACCAATTCTCTTTCAAGGTTATTTAAGATCAGAATTAAAATTTGTCAAAAAGTTGTCTTTGAGGGTCATTGCCTAATAATGACTCCTTAGGGAAAATGTAAGCAAAAGTATTTTCAGATTATCCAAAAACAGAACAGAACTGAATGGGCTGATGGTGCTTTTAAATATATTATATATATATATATATATATATATGCATTATATATATTTAAATATATAATATATTACTTCTTTCTAAGGTACTATTATATGTAAGTGATTCTCTCCATTTTTTTTTTTTTTAGTACTATCAGGTTTCAACTCATGATCAACCCCACCAAAATAACTATAATTACACAAACCCACTACATTTCTATACTATCACGTTCAAGAAAATTAGTTCATTTCTCTGCTATCTACTAGAGTTACAAAACCCACTGAGGCGAAGGAGCTGTTTATTTAGATGAAGGGAGAGTCCTTTCATTTCTAATTTCTTTCCTTTGTTTTCAGTGCAAGGGTGTTGGCGTGGAACTGAGATCCAAAGGATAATATTTACTACATTCTGTTCCATAAATTTGGCCTTGGGATGAAATAGTTTTGTCCATATAAGTATCTGGGAAAAGGGCGGCTTATGCTCTGCATCCTTCTTTCCTGTGACAACCTCATTGTAGACTGACAGAAATTGAGCTTTTTGCAGAAGCCTTGATATATGAATCAATCAAATTACTCCTATTATGAGAAAGTTTATTACCTCTCTTTTCCTGAAGCCCAATACTAGGGAGTTTCCCTAAAAATTAAAACTTTAAAAACAAAAAGCCCCAATTTTTATGCATTTGTTTTTCTTTTCTTGAAATAAAAAACAGGTAAAAAAAAAAAAAAAAAGCTTTTGGATAAAGCTTAAAAAAATTAGTCTGAATTGAATTTGTTTTTGAATTTTTTTTTTTTTTTTTTTTGCTTAAGTAAGCAAAAGTCATTGAAGACTGACCAAGCTCAAGTTGCTTGGCTCTAAAATGAATAATACATTTTTAGCAACATCTTTTAATCTGCTAGATAAAGAGCTCTATGGAGATCCAGTTAGTATTCATTTGAGGCCAGATAAGCCAAGGAAAGTAGAAGAAACAATAAGAGTTTCACATTTCTTGAATATGTGACAGAAGTTGAAAAAATAATCTCTACCTATCCCATGACACATGATATATCCCATTTGTTTCCATAGAAGAACTGACAGTTATCTGCATATTTCAAATAGTTTTATCAAAATTAATTCCTCTCTCAGTCTTTTATTTTTGAATGTCTTACTGCCCCCATTTCCTCTGTTTCCTTTCCTCCTCAGCCCTTTGTAATCTGACTTCTGATCATCAGTCTGCTAATGGAGATCTGCTCTCTCCAAATCATTAAAGATTTCTTCATTGGCAAATCTGATGACCTTCTCTTAGTCTCCAGCCTTCTTGACATTATATTTGATACTTGCGACCACTCTGTCCTCCTGACTATTGTCCCCTTTCTCTATTCTCTCTTGGTTCTCCTCCTGGCTGTGTAATCACACCTTACTCTTCTTTCAAGGGTCTTTCTGGCTTCAACCATATCATGTCCGTTCTCTATCTTTTTATTAATCAATTAAGAATTTTAAATGAAGGATTTAATATATGCCAGACACTATGCCAAGTGCTGCTATTACAAAGAAAAGGCAATAATAGTCTCTGCCCACAAGGAGCTTACATTCCAATAAAGGAGATAAGGTATCTAATCAAGACATACAAGATAGATATAGAACAGATAGAAGATAACTATAGAGAAGAAGGTACAAGCTGTCTTGGGAGTGAGGCACAAAAAAAGATCTTTTGGGTGAAATAACACCTGAGCACAGTCTTAATGGAAATTAGGGATTTTACTTCTATTTTATTTTATTTGTATCTATATATGTATACAAACACACACACACACACACACACACATATATACTTGTTGTTTCTCTCATTAGAATATAAGCTTTTTGAGAGTAGAGATTTTTAAAAATTCTTTGTAATTATACTTTCAACACTGTTATCTGGGATTCTCTCCCCTATTTCCCCTCTCCCCCACACCTGCCTGTCATGTCCTTCTGCTACCCAGTGCCAGCCCAAGGCAAAGTTTGCACAAGTGCTACTTTGTAAAGAGAGGTATAAAGAGACATTATACAGAGGTTAATAGAGTTTGGTTGTTGTTTTTTTTTTTTTTTTGGGGGGGGAGGACTATGAATTGTATTGCCTTTATAGTAGGACTTTAAAAATCTCACCTTTATTTAGTAATTTTAATGGCCTTTAATTTCTATATCCTCTTTTTTCTTTTTAAATATTATTATTACCCTTTGTTTTATTACAAAAATCATTTTACCTTTCTCCCAAAACTCATCAGAAAGAATTTCTCCCAGGAAAACCTTGGAAGTCCTGGAGAAATTAACAATGGGACCTACAGCTCCCAGAATGTTTCCTCTTTTCAATAATATGACCCATTGCTCCCTTCTCAAATAATGAGGTATGCTCCTAAATCATTCTATTATTTATCCCTTCATTGGAACCTTGGCAACGGCTCGGCTCATGTCTCCCTTCCTCACTGTCTCTCTCCTTGCCCCAAGACAGTTTTGTAACAAACACCTCTGTTATCCCTAGTTACTCATTTGGTTCAGTCTTATTCAGGCTATTTTTGGCTCTTATAAACCTACCATCTTCTTTTCTCTTTTCAGTGCACATCCAAGATATCTTTAGGCAAGGACTTTCTGTGTTCCATAATTTTCTCTTTCTTCACTTATTATCTTGAATCAATTCATCTACATAGCCTTCATTTGACTTTATATTTTCACTATTTCTGCTTCAATGCTTTCCTTATGGATTTCCTACCTAAAATTTATATGAATGTTGTGCTCTACAGATGGGAACATTTATGCTGTGTCTCTTATTTTTGTTCCTTCCCTCAAGACATTTGTCTTAAAGATATTTTTTTTGGTATGCCTTACTACTTGCTGTTGGGCATCTTAAAAGAAAGACTTCCGTAATCCTTTGATAAGTCTTCTTACCATATTTTATTGTCTTCCTGTTCTAACAGATAAATTACTCAGTTCCATATGCCTCTGCCACATTTCCTGGATTTGGAGAAATGAATGTCAGCTCTTACTATCCTTTCCTGTTCTACAAGTAGTTATCTCTCACAATGCATATCACAATCTCTCATCACTAAGCATCCAAAAAATCAGTCTACCTAGTTCAAAGATCTTTTTTATGAGAATATAAACTGTGTTAGAAATGAGCAGAGTGGAAGTGCAAATAATCAGCTTTCAGTACTGGACTATGTCAGCCACCATTTCTAAATATTTCACTTTGTAGGTAGTTTTCTGTATATTATCTTTTCCTGAAACATGATTGACTATTCTCTGATTTCTAATACCATCTCCCTGCAACTTTTCCTTCCTGGTCTTCTCCTGGCTTATCCCCTGGTTGTCACCATCTTTTTTGTTCTACAAGAGTAAAGCACTACATCCTTTTTTTTTCAATTAAAACTTTTTATTTTCAAACTATATACATGGATAATTTTCAATATTCACTCTTACAAAATCTTGTATTCTAAATTTTTCCTTCCTTTCTCAACATGCCCTTCCCTAGATGGCAAGAAGTCCAATATATTTAAATGTGCAATTCTTCTATACATAATTTCTATAAATACCATGATGCACAAGAAAAATAAGATCAAAAAAGAAAAAAGTGAGAAAGAAAACAAAATGCAAGCAAACAACAACAAAAAGAGTGAAAATACTACATTGTGGTCCATACTCAGTTCCCATAGTCCTCTCTCTGGGTGTAGATGACTCTCTTCATCACAAGACCATGGGAACTGACCTGAATCATCTCATTGTTGATGAGAGCCATGTACATCAGAATTGATCATGGTATAATCTTGTTGTCTTGTGTAATGATCTTCTGGTTCTGCTCATTTCACTTAATATCAGTTCATATAGGTCTCTCCAGGCCTCTCTGAAATCCTCCTCCTGATCACCTGTCATCTTAGCCAATCTGAGAGGTGTGTAGTGGTAGCTCAGAGTTGTCTTAATGTGCATTTCTCTGGTCAATAGTGATTTAGAATACCTTTTCATATGACTAAAAATGGTTTTAATTTCTTCATTTGGAAATTGTATGTTCATATGCTTGGAGAATAGTTTGAATTCTTATAAATTTGAGTCAATTCTCTATGTATTTTAGAAATGAGGCCTTTATCAGAAACCTTGAATGTGAATTTCCCCCCCCCTCCCCCAGTTTATGGAAGGCTTCACATCCTTAAACTCTTTTCTCTTACATATGTCTTTGGTGAGAATGTTCATTTGTTCACTCATTCATTCAGTACCTATCATGTGTCAGACACTGTGCTAGCTGCTAGGAATACAAAAACAAAATCACCCTTGTCCTCAAGCAGAATATATGCAAATGACTAAATATAAAATGGAAATAGATGGCACAATGGATAGACTGCTGGGCCTGGAGTCAGAAGGATCTGAGTTCAAATCTGGCTAGTGTCTGAGCCTGGGCAACTTTTAAAATCCTTCTTGTCTCCGTTTTCTCATCTGTAAAATGAGCTGGAGAAGGAAATGGCAAATCACTGCAGTATCTTTGCCAAGGAAATCCCAAGTGGACTGACAGAGTTGAACAAAGTGAAATGCCTGAACAATGGCAAAGTGACTTGGTAGCAGAGGTTGGCAGAAGGCAATAGCAACCAGGGAAACCTCTATAAGAATCATTTAGACGTTAATACTGGGACTAAACATTAACAAAAGTAAATCTAATAGATGAAGGTGAGAAAGGGTTGTTTTCCAAATGCAAAAGAAAATCTTAACATTTCTCCTTATATGTGTGCTTGAGAAAATAAAAATTCAGAAAGCTGAGCTTTTTCTTTCCCTGTCTCTCTTTTCTGATTGTATATTGTTCCTCCTAGATATAATGTGTAAATACAAATATATATGTATGTATACATATACATATATATGTATCTAAGAATATCCTCATTGTGTCTGTTAAATGGAAATCCCATCTATCTTCACCAGCATGACTTTCCTCTCCTGCTGACCTAAAAGAAAGCTAGTTTCTTCACATCCATAATGCTTCTCTATCTGTTTAGCTTCACTTCTTGGATGAATATCTTGCTGGGCTCTCCTTTCCTCAGGGCCCTGTTAGCTAAATAGCTAGTTTTTTTGTGTTTTCAGGTTATTTATATAGACTCTCCCAACATCCAGCTGTGCTTTGCCTATATTTTTGTTTGCTTGTTTTGTTAAGTTTTTTTTATTTTTTTATTTTTCCCCTGCTTTGGTCCAGACTTGTGATTTTATTGTAGGAAACCGCCATTGAGGGAACTTTCCCTTCCGAGGCAGATCTGCAGCTGCTTTTCCACTTTTAGTTTCAGAGCAAGTTGCTTTGGACAATGAGAGGTTTCACATATTCTCTAGGGCACATTATTAATAGTGTCAGAAGCAGGACTTAAACTGGGGTCTTCCCTACTCTGAGATAGGTTCCGCACCAACTCAGATGTAACTCATTACAATTACATAACAAACATTACAATGTAACTCATTACATTATAACATGTAATATCATATGTAATTATATGGTATATGATTACAATGCATTATATACAAAATATAACATATAATTACATGTGATAGTGCATATTATGATTATATTATGTAACCTAACTCCATAGCTAGCTCTCTAAAACCTGATTGCCTTTTTGTGATGATTGCAATTAGGTATGCTACTTCTTTTATTTTAGTCCACCTCTGGATCCATACTCAAAGTCTTTCTGCTTTAGCAGGACATGTTAGACCTTACACTTCTATGGTCATAGATATCCTCATACCATGGGACATAGACTAGGGGAATACCCCATAATTGGTATTCGTTCTTAGTATATATACCAATATACTATTTTTCCATTGAAAGAAAGTTTATTTTAGTAGTGTAAACTATTTTTACAGGTCAGTTATTTTTGTAACCATACTACATTCACTTGAATCAAGTAATTCTTTCAAACTTTCAATTCAATTCAATTAATTCTTTCAAACCACTGTCCTCCTGGTTTGAAAAAGATTCCATAGGTTCTCCATATGACCCAAGCCAGGATCTTGCTGTCCAATCCTCATTAGAGACTCATTAACACTTGGAGTAGTTGTAACACAGAACACTCTTGTAGAGGACAGGCTTGAGGGAAAGCTATCATGTATGACCTTACTTGATTTGACTAAATAAGTTCCTGTGGTGGTGTAATCTTTTTTGGTTGTTTGTTTTTATAATTCCCAGTGGACCATTTTTGACTTCATCAAAAAATTTTGCTGAAGGAAGAGGAAAGAAGGCAAGTCCTCATTGCAGCTGATTCCTAAGAAAGGCAGCAGCTGTACTGACTAGAAACACATGGAAATAAGACCTGACAAAGATAACAAAGTTCTACAGCCCATAAGTCAAATATGAAAATTATCTTCAGATCAGTTGCAGCTCTGCCAAGCTGCTCAGATTCCCCATCTGGACTATTAAGGCTCTATTCCACTCAAATATTCCTTGTCCTCAAATTGCTCATGATGTGCTCATTCATTTTGTTCTTTGTGGTTGGGCTTTGCTATTAGATAGCTTACCTGCTGCTCTGAATTCTGATATTCCTGGACTTGTAGTCCAAAATGTAGTTTAGGAAAGGGACTTCGGAGGTCATTTAGTCGAACCGCCTGCCTCACTGGTGAATCTCCTCAACAGTATCAATGACAAGGGACTATCCAGCTCCTATCTGAACACTTCCAGTGACAGAGAGCTTGTTGCTTTCTAAAATATTCTATTGAATTTGGTGATGGCAGCAACTTTTGCTGTTAAGAAATTCTCCCATATATAGAGTTAGAACTGCTTCCCCTCCAATGTTTAGTCCATTGGTCCTAATTTTTTCCATCTGGAGTCAAGTAGACTATGTCTAATCCTGCTTCCCTTTATCTATCATTCAAATACTTAAAGACAGTGATTATGCCCTTCCTTAGCATTTAGTTACTCAAGCTAAATATCCTTAGTTCATTTGGCCAATCTATTTGTTATGTTTTGATTTCTCTCACCAACCTACATGTACCCACCACTTACTCACTGGTTACATATAGTGCCTTGTACCACCTTTTTACTGCTTTTTAATGGGTATCCTATCTCTCCAACTAAATTGTAAGGCTCTTGAAGACAGATAATGTATTTTATACTTCTTTTGTACTTCCCTGCCACATTCGAAACTGTGTTAAGCACCTTATAACTACTCAAATACTTGTTGAATGAATGAATTCCCAAAAAAGGCATGCACTTGGAAGGAATTATAATAAAGCTATCTGAAGTCAATACGTTTTGGCATGTGTAACATTGGTTAGAAATTCCTGATATAAAAGCAGAAATGTCTGGTTGCTATCTATCCCAGCACTGACACTTTATGACCATATAACCAGGGTACTTCACCTCTTACTTTCAATTTTTTTTATCTAGAAAATGAGAATTCCTCACAGGGTAGCATGCAGAAAATGTTTTATAAACCATAAAGTATTGTGTAAATGTTAGTATCATAATTATCATTCATAATGATGGCTCTTTTCCTGAAATGAGCTCAAACAACACATCATAACCTGTCTCAATAGGATGTTTTAAGGACCTCTTATCAGGAATGAGAAAGATCATTTTTAAAACAAAGATTTATGTGTTTTAAAAGTAACAGATACATTGAGATGACAATATGGAAATTCAAAATGAGAAAAGGTGAGTTAAACTAAAATCAAAAGAGGACATTTCATTTCTGTATGGAAATTATGGGAACATATGACTTTTTTCATTAAAAGTTTGCATTTTTTTCAACAAGAGGCATAAATTAGGAAGCAAAATGTCTGGAGCCTGAATTATAGAGGAAATAACACACTCAAGTCATAGGATATATATTTTTTATTTTTTTTTAAATAATCATCATCACCTTCTAAAAGCTTTCATATGAGAGAAAACATCAGAAAAAATCCGCAAATTCTTTTATATTTATAGGGCCTAATATTTTGCTCTGAAAAGGTCTATTAGTCATCCTTGATAAGCTTCTGAGAATATTTGATTAAATTACTTCAGGTCCTTTAAAAAATCAACTAAAGGAGTCACAGAGCAAAAGTAATGTGATTTGTTTTGTTAACTGGTTTGTCATAATTTTTATCTTTTTAAAAAAAAATTGTGCCTCTCATAATCAAATCCCTAGAAGGAAAGGAAACGGGATTTTTCTACTATTCCTAACACAAATTCTTCTTGATAATTTTTGTAAACAGGATTTCACTCTAAATAATAGTTGAAAGAAGACTTTTTCTGTTATTTAAATATCCAGGGTTTCCCTTTACATAGTATTTGGTGTCACAGAGAGGTGCCAGAAAAGTATAAGTTATAGTACCTGCCTTCAAGAAGCTTACATTCTAGTTGGAGAGATGTTCAAGAAGTATATATTAAGTATTTGTTACAAGACATGTTGGCAGTAACAATAATGAGTTCAAAAACAAGATCTTATTCCATTTTGGAAGATTAAATACTGTGAAGCACAATAATAGCACAAGGCATTATTATTAGTCACTATAATAAAAAAATTGTGGATGTGGAAATAGATTTTCTTCTTAGAATTTAAAATACCATTGTGGCATCATTTTAATAAAGATTCCTCCAATATGTAACCTGTGTGGAGAGATTACACCTCACTTTAACTGCTACTGGCTCATTGAATATTTTAACGTTCTTCTAGTATATAAATTTGAAAGGAGTTATTTCCTTCATTTCTAAAACAGGGACTAAATGTGAACTTTGTCCCTCTGTTAACTTATATAAGAAAAAAGATTGAGGTTTAGCCCTATGGATTTGCAGTACTGCAGAAACTTTCTATTACATAGCATGGTTTCAAGCTAATCAAGAATAATTACCAGCAGCTAAGCAGCTCTTACTCTGTCCATTATTATTTTATTCATCTATAAACCATGTATAGGTAACTTTGAAGCTTAGTACAGAACTCCTTCTATGTACTGATTTTTAAAACTTGGATCTTACCTAACCTCAGATATCTTTGAAGATGGGTACTATAGACTAGCCAAAATCCTTGGCAACTAATCCTCACTGTTTTGCCAGGATAAAGGTAACTGCTTAGGCTTGATTTCCCCTGTGATTTATATGCTAGGATCTCTAAGTATCACTAGGACCTCTTGGAAATTTAGCAAATGCATATATTTGAAAAATTTTGTTTTTAAGGCAGATTAAGGCACATGTATATGACACTTTGGGGTTATGAAGCATTTCATATGAGTAATCTCATTTGATCCTCACAGCAACCCTGTTTATTATTATCCTGCTTTACAAATAAGAAACCTAAAGCTCAGTGAGGACTCTTTACCTCTGTTATGAAAGAGAACTGGACTAGGTGACCTCTGAGATAATTTCCACTCTAATTCTGTGCTCTGCTAACTTGTCTATAATAAATTACACAGATGAAATTTGAACAAAGGTCTAGTCTGACTCCAAATCAAGAGCTATTTCCACTGTACCATACTAGAGACACACCAGAATTTGGAGAGAGATGGAGTTTCATTTATGAAGCTGCTATCATTTTAGAGCTGAGTTTTTTCAGCGAGCTCAGAGATTCAAGCAAAAAAACAAAATAACAAAATACATTTACCATTATCAAGTCCCTAAGAGGAGAAATCAGAACTTTTTTTTTTTTTTTTACCAAAAAATGGGTCTTGAAATAAACTACTTCATGTATTTATGTGTTTGTTATGTCCTAGAAACAGGCTCCACAATATAGTTTGGACTTTGCATTGAAAGAGAGTTAATATACAACTTATAGCAACTGAGAAATTTGAAAGCACTGAAATAAGAAGAAAAATTATGTCAAATTGGTTTAGAGATGCTTACAATGTGATTGCAATGAAGGAAGGGGACCATTAGATTGTGTTCCAATTGTGCATAGCCTGCATTGTACCCATTGAAAAGTGAGAGAGAGAATGGTTTCACAGATCAGTTATTCAGAATTTAAATAACATTTTATCTTTCATAATTCTAGTATAAGGGCATATTGACAGAGACATCAAAAAGTATGCAAAGAGAAAAGCTAAATTAATAAATTGCAAAGATCCATTTCTATTGCATATAGGTAGGGCTTAATAAATATTTAACTGAAAAACAATTAGTAGCTTTCAATCTATTTGTATATCTACAGGTGACTGTTCAGTCAAAACATTTATTAGGCTTACTATTTGTATAAGAATATCAGATAAAATGATCTCAGGCTTCATGGTACTTAGAATGTTCTCAGAGTAATGGGACTTAATGGTCTGTTATTTAATATTTTTTTCTCTTAATGCTACATAATCATTTTTAAACATTCCTGGTATTTTATTAAAAGCTCCAAAATGTTTCCATATTTTAAAATGATATTATTAAAAATGCCTTATGTTTAATGATGTTTTATAATTTTCATTGTTCATTCATTTATAGAATCTTCAAAACTGTAGTTAAGATCTTAATTTTGAAGTTATGTTCTTTTTAACTCCCAAGACAATGTCAGAAAATAAGAATTTCTTTAGCAATTGCATCAGTAAATATTTATTAAGGGGCTGATTTTTTTCTAGCATTGTAGGTAAATAAATTAAATACCAATTGTATTTTATACCAGCACCATGCTAAGCACCTGGAATACAAAGAAAGGCAAAAAAAAGATCATCCCTGCTTTCTAGGAAATCTAGGATAGTAGAGAAGACAACATGCAAGTAACTACATACAAACAAGCTATATGCAGGATAAATTGGAGATAATCTAAAGAATGGCACAAAAAAAAGGAAAAGACTTTTGTAGAAAATAGAATTTTAGTGGAAACATTAAGGAAATAAGGGTGGTGAGAGCATATTCCAGTCCAGACCCAGTTAAGATACTCAGAGTCGGGAGATAAAGTGTCTTGTGCACTTCTTGGGGATGTAAGATATAAGCTGTAAGAAAACTAGAAAAGTAGAGAGGTGCAGATTATTAAGTTATTAGTTAGAGGGAAAATATTAGTTACAGCTTTAATCCAAACAGCTAGACATAAGTCAGAGTTGTGGGTAAATTGTTAAAGAAAATAGCCTGCTTTTCTATAAAATTACACTTTTTTTTTTTTTTTTTTTTTACAAAAATAAAAGTATGACAATGACTTAACATAGCAAGAAAAGATAGAGATAATGGGAAAAATTTTTAAAGAAAGCATTAAGGTATAATTTGTTATTTTTCTATTCCCTCCCTAAATACTATATCCTATTAGATAATCTTCATAAGTTGTTATGGCCAGAAATATTCATCACTTTGTAATCAGCCTTCTAAGATTTGTCTTTCAAAATAGATCAAGGTTTCTAGGTGTGGTAGCATATAACTGTTCTCTCAGCTACAAAGGAAGCTTAGGATGTCAGGGACTTTAGGTTCTGGAGTTTTCAACTATGATGAACTAAGCCAATAAAGTGTCCTTATTAACTCTGGCATTAATATGATGAGCCCTTGGGAACTTGAGGAAAAGTAGTAGAACTAGCTTGTTAGTAGCCCCTTTGCTTTCAGCCTGTGCAGGAAACCTAGTCTTTAAAAACACATCTAGGCTGATCCTTGAAAAAAATGATATACTGTCCATCATTAAACCTGTTTGAAAAATATTTCCAAAATTTTGTCAGTCCTGTCCAAATGTGCTATACATTGGCATAGTCTTTAACAACCCAGGGTTATCACACCATAGTAAGTCTATGGAATAGATTTTACTGTAGGTTTATAATCCTTTACTATTATTAATTTTTTGGAATTTGTAATCTTATTCACATATATTAATGAATACTCTAGGCAGGGATCCTGAAACTATGGCCCGCAGGCCAGATGCAGCAGCTGAGGACATTTATCCCCCTCACCCAGGGCTATGAAGTTTCTTTATTTAAAGGCCCACAAAACAAAGTTTTTGTTTTTACTATAGTCCGTCCCTCCAACAGTCTGAGGGACAGTGAACTAGCCCCCTATTTAAAAACTTTGAGGAAATGTCAGGTCATACTAAAAACTATTTTCTAAGAGTAATCTCTCAGGAAACTGCATGCATACAAACATACACACATATATACATTTTTGCTCTATTCTCAGCTAGGCAAAAATAACCCAGGAAATTGGGAACCAGTGAAATATACACTCAGTCCAAATCAAAATGGGTAGTAGTTGCAGCCGAAATTTAAAAGAGAAACTTAATTGGCTAATTGGAGTCAAAACAGCTTGAATTAAATAAGCATGAGTAGGCTAAGATGGATTCTTATTGTTTGATTTTGAGCCATTTTGGCAGTCTGGTAAATCATTATGGATTCTTTCTCAGAATATTTTTAAAAAATTATAAATAATTTTTATTTAATAGTCAATTTCAGCTGAGTTTGGTGAAAATGAAGATATGATTTTTCCCCATCCCAGTTTTTATAAATCCCCTGAGACCTATTCATGGATGTCTAGGGTTAAGAATCTCTAGATTAAAATGGGAAACTGAACATAGGCTCAGGAAGAAAAAGCAAAATTGGGGAAGCCAGTACAACTACACCTGGGGGATTAGTCAGCACCAAGGAGAGCTCAGCATTTGTTAATGATGCAAATGTTGCTCTTGTATTACTGGCAGTTCAAATCTTATTTTTCCAGCCTAGCTCCTAAGATGGATCCTTCAGTCACTTTAAAGGTGTCCTGTATCTCTTAGAGCACATTTTGATCCTTGATGTAAGAGGTTAAGTCCTTTTCTGCCTGGGATCTTTGAATGTCTGTCTGATAGCAAGACTATCTTCTTTGAATAGATTTATGTCCATGAAATTGTGATAGAATTCCTAGCAGATGGATGAAAAAAATGTAATGTAGAAGATAGGGACACCTATTAATTTTTAAATATTCAAAGAAAGACTTTGTAAAGTGGCTTTACCACAATGAGAGTAGAGTCATGATCATGGTAAAGATATTAAAGATTAACACGAAATATTAGATATGTAATTCAGTGATAAATTATATAATTAAGTGCAATGACATTTGAGAAGGGAAGGATCAGTTTGAACTAGAAAAGTTAGGCAAGTCTTTTTTGGACAGTAGGATCCGAACTGGACTCTAAGGAATGCAGTAGGACACAATAGACATAGAATGACAGGAAGAAAGAGGCCATTCCAAGAAAATCTTTCCTAATGACAATAGGGGGGAGAGCTTGTAATATTAGGAAGATAAGACTGACTAGAATAGAAAAGTAAAAGTGTGAAAGTTTAAAAGTGTAAAATAATGAAGTTGTTTAGTTGAAGTAATGTTGAATTTTGGAGAATCTCCAAATGCTAGGATCAAAATAGTACTTCATTCCCTAAAGAAGAAGAAGCTATTTCATGTAAACAGAAGAGTTTCAACAGTAGTTGAAAGGGATTTGAAGTCATCAAGCCTGATTTATATGACACAATATAAACTATACTTCTTAGTATGCTTAAAATTATATTTTGTTAATAGTAATAATCTCACAGTATTGTGGCATAGTAAGAAAAGAATTGAATTTAGAGCCAAAAGATCTGGGTCTGAATTTCTGATTGTGTTGTGTGACCTTTGGGCAGTCATTTCATGAGAAGCATTTCTTGAACATCTTTGATGTACCAGACACCATGCTATCTGTATAAGAGCAAAGGCAAAAAAAAAAAAGTTACCTTCTCTAAGAGGACTTCCATTTTCCCCCTTGAATCCTGTGATAACATGTTGGACCTCATTTTCCTCATCTATAAAATGTAAGGATTGTATTAGATGATATTTACAGATTTCTTTCTATTTTAAATTTAATCTTTTTCATGTACAGTGAATTGGAGAAAGAAATTGAAAGCATAGGAACAAGCTAATAAGTTATTGAAATAAACTAGGTATGAAATAGTGAGGGGTTAGACTAAAATGATGCCAGAATGGATTCTGTAAATGTGTTGAAGGAAAACTCAACAGTTCACCTTTAATGAACTCAGAATTGGAGGGAGAGGTGTCAAAGGTAATTGAGAATTTGAGCCCAGAGAATAGTGGGAGTAATAATGGCATTGACAGAAATAGGGATGTAATAAATGGATTCTGTTGTGTGGAGTGAGGGAAAGATTATGAGTTCAGTTTTGGATATCAGCTCAGCAAGTAGTAAGTGTCTACTGAGTACAATGCTGTGCTCGGTTCTAAGGGAAACAAACATTTCAGATAGCTATGGTTCTTTTCCTCATAGGATTTACAATCTAGCAGGATGGAAAACAAAAGCAGATAACAATAATACAAAATAATACATGACAGATGTTGTCTTGAAAATCTTGAATTTGAGATGAGAGATAGGATGACATAAATAATCAGAAGTAATAATTTTGAAGCATGGGTGAATTGATGATTTCACTCAGTGTACCTAAGACTAGGAAGAAAAAGAGGGTCCAGTAATGGAGACAGGAAAGGAACAGTTGAAGAGATAATGAAATTAAAAGGGTGATTTAATGAATACTAAGGAGAGAGACAGACAGAGAGTCAGAGAGACAGATGGAGATAGAAAAAAAAGAGGAAAAAGGAGATGAAAGAAAAAACATCAATAAAAAAATTTACAAACTATATTGAAGAAAACAAAAGCAAATGGCAATTTTGTTACTACCATTTAATATGCTTATAAAAGCTATATAACAGAAATTTATAGTTGCATGTATAATCTTATTTTTATATAATGAAATGTTTATGTGTAATGATGATTAAGTTTTAAATAAGAAAGAAAAATTATTTTCTTTAAAAAGAGAGATAATGAGAAATCAACCAGGAGAGAAAAATCACCATAGTCAATGGACAGGGAAATGATCAGTAGTGTCCAGAATTGAAGAGACGTCAAGGAAAATGAGGATGGAAAAAAGCTTTCAAGTTTCAGCCAGTCAGAAAGATAAAGAATTGGTTGAAACACACATCACATTAGTAACTGCACTGTTTACTTATTTTTAATTTTTTTTTATTGAATCAATATGTAGCTATCTAGAACTTCAAAAATACAAGTTGTGTAATTCCATGTAACTAAGAGCTTTTTTCCCCCTTTAGAATCACTCCTCATTATCCCTCAATCTAAGTAAGTATAAACATTACCAGAAGTGTACCATCAGGATCCTGAATTTAAAACCACAAATTTTTTCTCAAGGCTTTCTTCTTATCTTTTAGGTTGTTTTGAAACAAACAGTTATCAGATTAACCTTCAGTTTACTGGCTTAAAGTTGAATAGTAATCTTTCCCCTTCCTTCCCCCTCCCTCTGGGAATCAAACTTGTAAGAGATTTCAAGACAAAATACCAGTCTGGGTTTAAGCAATAAATACTGTCTTCTAAGGAAGCAAACTAAGTATTTGCTTGCAGAAAGCAGCAACAAATGTCTCTCAAATAAAAACAATTTCATGCCCTCATGTTCCAGAATATTTTCCAGTCCGCATACAAAAGTACATTCTTAGAATCTGTCTTTATAAAGTTGTTCTCTCATTTTCAGGTACTGGCATAGTAAGTTGTACCTGCATCTTAGAAATATAGAATATCAAAGTTAAAGGGGAACTTGTTCATCATTGACTCCAAAGATTCTTGATTTTTGTTTGAACTCATTTAGCAGTCTGGTAAAACTAATAGACTCCTTATGAGAGTAAAGTTTTTAAACCAATAAAACAAAATACAAAAGATATTTTTGTAAAATAAAATACGTAGGAATACAAAGGAACATAATTATATTGAAACAATTGTTTTTAAACCATGGTCCCCAGATTAAAAACCTAGTTTCAGCCAACTCCCTCATTTGATACATGACATAAAATGAGGCCCAGGAAAGAGAGAGAATTCACCCAGAATCACACACTAATTAATGGCAAAGCTGAGATTATAACCCCAGGCTCTTGTCTCTTAGTCTATGGCTTTTTCCATATATCAAATAGATGTCATGATATATTATTTCTAGTATACTTTATTGGCACACCTTACATGTTTAATGTGCTAAAGAATTTCAGGGCAATTGTGGCTGAATTTCAGAGAAAGGATCTCTAGTACTGTGTGTAATTTCCCTTGCACTAAAGCAAATCACAACTTAGCTATAATTCATTATTTTAAAAAGTTCCTTGTGATTGGGAAGGTTAGTTATTTTGCCCAATTACACAGCTAGTAAGTGTCTAGGATGGGATTTGAACTGGAATCTTCCTAACTCTTTTATTCTAAGTCCAACATTCTATTTATTACAATAGGCTGTTGATCAATTTATGGTTATTGAAATTATAACTAGTAGGTTTATATAACTAAGCAGGCTTTTTCTCCTCATCTTCAGTGAACATATAGGCAGAGAGAGCCTACAAAAAATTAGACACAGGCTTATCCTTTGTAAAGAGGTCTTCTGTTTGGAATGTTCACAATTCTTTCCCTTTTCTTCATATTAAAAGTGAGGAAGGCTTGACCAATGGTGAAATGTTATATAGTTGGGAGACTAGAGAAAAAAGGCAAATTTATTTCATTTTTGTCCCTTTATCTCCAATACTTAGCACAGTGTCTGGCAAAGAGTAAGTAAATAAGTGCTTATTTAATTGATTGATCACTCATAGATTTAGAGATAGAAGGGTCCTTAAATATCAATTAACCCAACCCATAACATATATATATATACTATAGATAGATATCAAGGAAATAATTTGCTTGATATTATGACAGGTTGTCTAACTCTAAATACATTAATAGTACTAGTAGTAGTAGTAACACAAAGCAATTAAGAATTTAAAGGAAGTGATAATACTCCAGGTCTGAATTCTATATTCATTAATTATGACCACTGATATTATAAGGAATAGATTAATATTAATAATAGCTTTTACATAATGCTTGAAAGTTACAAAATGCTTTACAGATATAATCTCATTTTATCCTTACAATAAACCTGGGAGGTAGGTGCTAATAGTATCACCATTGTTTTTACAATTGAGAAAACTGAGGCCTATAAAGTAGTTAAAAGACTTGTCCAGGGTCATTATAGCTAATACGTATCTGAGCTCAGGTTGAAACTGAGGGATTTCTTTCCTTCAGGTCCAGCACTCCGTTCACTGTGCTACCTAGCTGCCTTTTAGCAAGAGGAATGCTTTCCTTCCCATATGCCCAGAGTGTCCAGACTCTACTTTATCAGGTAGCATATTCATTCTGTTTTGCTACTTTCCTCTGATGACCAGGAAACCTCTGAAATACATGACTCTCATACCAATGGCAAGGTGAGAGTTGTCAAGGTCTGTTGACATATAATTAATGCCAGTTGACATGAACAAATTAGTAATATATTTTTGTTGACACTTCTTTTCTGAATTCTAATGTTCGTTTGTTAATTAGGGTTTCTGTCTCTCTTTAAAAACTATCCCATCAAAAGAGTATGAAACTGCACAGTTCTATTTGAGAACAAATGAAGGTTTACACAGGCATAATTACAACTTTGTCAGGTTCAATAAACACAGTTTTGTTGTACACACCAGCCTCTGAAGAAGATAGCAGCCACCCCTGAAGGGAAGAAACCATTCTGTTGAAAGCAAAAGTGCTGATGCTGACAGTTGCACCATTTAAAAAATATAATCACTATTCTGAAAAATAGAAATAAGCCTGACTAACTAAGCAGTGATAATAACCCATCCTCTTAATATGCAGAGGATACTTTAGAGAGCTGATGGGTACACAAGAAGTTTTGAATTCTTCCTTAATAGGAAATTGAGTTGAAAGACAAAGGTGAGTTTTTCAGTCTTTTGTCCTCACTAAGTCAAAGTTATTTCCAAGTGCTTGTTACCAAGGCCTGGAGAAAGAATGTGAGCCAACTCTTCATATCCAGCAGTCATCTCTCTCCTGAGCTCTAGTCCCACATTTCCATCTGCCTGCTAATCATCTCTACTTTAATGTCCTCTAGGATTTCAAACTCAACATGTCTAAAATAGAATCTATTCACTTTCTTTTTAAACGCACTCTCCTCTTAACTTCCTTATTTCATTTATAGCTTCATGATCTAGGAGCCATTCTTAACTCTTCACTGTCATTCAACAGCTCTGCCCAACTCTATCCACTCACCGCCCCTCCATATTCAGTCAGTTGCCAAATCCTATTGATTTCACATCAGCTTTTTCAAATAGTCCGATCATTTCTTTCAACCATAACCATGTTTTTTCAAATTCCCATCACTCCTCACCTAGCTATTGCAAGACCACCACCACCCCCAATTGCTTTTTTACAGTTTATCTTTTCAAATTCATCCTTAACAAAGGTGCTAAATTTATATTCTTTAAAAATATTTTTTTAAATTTTATATTACCATAATTTCTCTTCATATCCCTACTATTTCCCTTCTCAAAGAACCATCTTATCTAAAAAATAATATTTTAAAGAAAAAAGAAGAAAAAAATATTAAAACTAATCAATACATTGCACCTCTCATCCCTGCAAAGGAGAGGAGTGGAAGTATCTTGACATGTATCATTTGGCATTATGCTTGTTCTTTATAATTATACAACATTCACTTTTGGCTTTTTTTTTTTTTTTTTGGTAATTTCTTTTATTTTCATTGTTGGGATCATTATATATATTATTTTCTTTGCTCTTCTTACTTCACTATGTATCAGATCATGTAAATGTTTCCATGATTTTCTATTTCCACCATATTTGTCTCTTCTTGTTATGCAGCCATAATGTATTGCATTTACATATCACAGTTTGTTTAGCTCTTCTCCAAACAATGAGAATCTATTTTGTTCCCGATTCTAAGGGACCTCATAAAGTACTGCTATAAACATGTTACTATTGATCAGGATTTCTCTTATCAACAGACTCTCTAAGAGTTGGATCACTGGGACAAAGGGCATGGTTATGTTAGTTACTTTATGTGCATGGTTCCAAGTTGTTTTCCAAATGACTACTGATTCATAGCTCCATCAACAACACACTAATAGGTTTCTCTTCCCATAACTCCTCCAACCTTAACTTTCTCATCTTTTGTCATCTTCTTGGTATGATGTGCAACCTTGAGTTTTGGTTTTTTATTTGCATTTATCTACTAGTAGTAGTTATTTGGAGCATTCTTTCATATAATTAACAGTTTGCAGTAATCTTTTGAAAATAGTTTGTTTATATCCTTTGACCAATTATCTACTGTGGAATGGCCTGCCAAATTGTAAAGGTCAAGCCACATTACTTCTTGCTCAAGAAGCTGATGTGACTTCTTATTGCCTTTGAGATAAAATACAAAGTTCTTTAGCATTTTAAAACCTCACAACCTGTCACATATATTTATTTACATGCTGATTATATGTTACTTCCCTTTATGCACCCTACGTTCCAACCAAACTAACCCACTTGCTATTCCCCATACAAAATATTTCATTTTATGCTTTTACATCTTTGTACAGGTTGCCTCTAATCTCAGTGCTGGGATGCACTTTCTCCTTGGTGCCTCTCCTCTGTACCTACTAATTCCTTTGGAGGTTCAACTCCAGTGCCAAATCTTTCAAAAATCCATTCTTGATTCTGCCAGTTGGTGACACTTCCCCCCAATTGTTTTATTGTATAAAGCTTTAGTATTTACTTCTCTGTTAACCCTCTGCATGCCTCAATAACAAGTATGTTCCTCCAGGTCAGGAATTGTTTCACTTGTGTATTTCTCTTTTTACTCTCTTCACTCTTTTCCTGAATATAGGTACTGACTAGATTTTTTAAAATTAATTGGCTAATCTCTTGGTGTTAGATTCAAAAAGGCTGAAGACTCCATAGGGAATGTTAATGTTTTCCTAAGCAATAAAATAATTTACATAAAAATCATTTGAAAACCTAATGACATTATAAACTACAATCTGCTGAGATTGTTGTTGTTTCTCCTTGGAGAAGACCAATGAAATCAGGAGGGTGACTTATTCTTATATTGGATTTAAATAGATTTAGAATTAGAAAGAACTTTGCAGATTATTTAAGGATGAGGGAACTGGGGCCCATCTAACTTTACTTCCAGAATCTGCTGGCAGATTTCTCATGCCATCATCTTCTACCCACCCTACCCCTACTCCTCATCTCAGCTAGAAGATGTCATTTGCCTAGTCTCACATACATAAGCAAGGTTAGCCAAGGGAGCAGATTTATTCTTGCCCCTGCAAGATCCTTATGAAAGTTCTAAGTTGAGGCAGACAGTTAATTCAGTTATCAAGACCATTTTCCCCATTGGCTTTTTGCATGCATTCTCTTGCTTCCTCTGCTTTGATTCTTCAGCTTGGTCATAGCTGTTGTATGTGTAAGTTGGCCCAAATTGCTACTGCAGAAAGATATGTAAGAAGAATGCCAAAGCAAACTGAGAGACTAGTGACAGTAGTTCCATAATGCAACAAGGATGAGCTGGGAAATCTCAGATCTCCCTCTCCATATACTTCTGTGTGTTATCCATCACATTATTATTTCTAGTATTCAGGAATGCTAAAGGTGTTTGTGTTCCTTGAATTATCTTGGAATTCCTTGAGTATATCTTATACAGAATATATACAGACTATACAGAATCTATTAGTCCCATCCATATGAATTCTTTAATAATAAATTCTGATTTAACAGAGAGTTTCAAATCTGGCTACATTAGCTAATATTACTCTCCTGTCCTTAGAAATGTAGCTGAAGCTCAGAAGCAAGAAGATGTCATGCTCTACCCTATAGTGCAAGCATCTTATGATATCTGCCTAGATGCAAAAATACTTGGTGCCTAGACACTCCTTCTTCTCATGTCAAGAGCTCCAAGGAAGTTAGTGAACAGAGCACATGACGGAGTCAGGAATACCTGATTTTGACTTGCTAGATTTGGGATTTGGAGGCAAGTGACTTACCTTTTCTCCGCCCCCTCACATGTAAAATTTATAATTTGTATGATCTACCTCACAGGCTGTTAGCCTGTTATCAAATAAGATAACAAATACATGTGTTATGGTGGAAAAATCACTGAATCTTGAATCAGATGACCCAAATCCAAATTCTGCTACTTGTGTGATCTTGGACAAGATACATAACCTCTAAAATGAGAGGGCTAGATTAGACAGTTTCTGAGTTCCATTCCATCCTCAGATCTATTATCCAATGAGCCTTTAGAAAACACTTTGCAAACCTTAAAGTACTAAATAAACAGTTGTTACTGAATTAGTTATTATTTTCTGTGCTCTGACTTTTCTTTGTCTACCTGATGCTGAATTGAGACACTTGTATACATATCCACATATATACACTCTGCACATCTTTTGTGTGACTTTCCTCTTTGACCACTATGCATCCCCCACTTCTAAATATAGTCCCTTTTCTGCACTCCTAGTCACAGTTTTCCTGAAGCCTCTCTTTACAATCTACAATCTCCTTCTTTTATAACTTGGGACTGGAGATAACTAGAGTACAGCCATGAAATGATTCTCAAGAAAACTCTCCTAGGCAGCACATCACCCATATGGTATTGTAAGAAACTGTAAAAATGTTTCTGAGCTTAACTGCAAGATGGGAATAATATGTACATAGCCGTAAGGGTGTGATAATTATATTTACATTAACTATCAAGATCACTGACTTCTCCCCGTTCTGAGACATTGCCCATATTGGACACTAAGTAAATATTTATTGAAAAAAGAAAGAGATGAGAAAATGGATAAAGTCTGCTTTTGACTTTAGGGCAGCTGTGAAAATAAGCTAATCACTTCATCCAGATAGGTAAACCCTGTTCATTCTAAGGTTGTATTAAGTACACAGAGGAAAAATGAAGAAAAGTAGAATGGGTAAATCTTTGCTGCTCAATCTCTTAGCAAACGTTAGAGAGATTTCCTTGCCTTATATTCTGAGGTACAAATTGTGTCAGCACAGGTGAACACTGCATATCAAATGAATAACAACAATGGCCCTTGCAACTCCTACCAAATTGAGTTGAGGCTTCTATACAAGTATGGAATTTGAGTTCAGTCTAACCTCTAGGGAGCTAATTCTCACTGTTTGTTTTTTTTTATTTATTTTTGTTTTGTTTTGTTTCCTCCAGTAATTGAGGTCCTAGAACTTTGAGATCCTGAGAATCTCGGGGCAAAGGCAGTGAGGGTTAGTACTGATTGGTTAGTTAATAGAGGATTCCAATAAATGGGACACACTTTATCAGCTAGTCATTCCCATTCCATGATGGAATTCCATGATTCTTTGCTCCTATTCTCCCTCCTCTATGATGCAGAATCAGTATCTCTTCAAGTAGAAATCTTTCTCCCTTCTCTTCTCTCTTAATCATCTTATCCTTATTTCCAGCAGCTCTATAAACTTCTATTCTCCACTAGCCTCCCATTCCATTAAATCTTTTAGAACTCCAGAGGATCTTCATTTCATACTTTACATCTTCTTGCCATAAGCGAAATGCAGATCTTCCCTAAAGACATTGCATGAAAAGCCACCATCTCTAGTACTTACTACTCCTTCTCCTGTCCCCCTGGAGCCCTAGATTGGGAGGAATTGTACTTCTCCCTCCCACTTCCAGACTGCCCTATCTGAAACCATCCCGCAGCAACCTCTCTTTTCTCTTTACACAGATTCATCAACTGGTTCAATTTCATGTTTCAATTATCCTATAGAGGTCTTATTGATAAATTATATTTTCCCTTTTTTTTTTTTTTTAACAAGGAGTTCAGTACCTGAATACAATTTCCCTTCCACCCCCAAACTTCTGTTCTCCTAAGGGACTTTAATAAGCAGATCCATGTTTCCTTGAATGCCCTGGCCTCCCAGTTCATGAACCTGCTGAACTCTCATGGCATTTATCCTCACTCTGTATTGGTCACACACAGGAATAGTCGGAATCTTGATCTGATCACCACTCATAATTGCTCCTTGTCCATAATCCAGAATGCTGAAATTTCTCTCTGACCATAACCACCTATCTTTCGATCTTTTCCTCCATTTCATTCCTCCTAAGCTTAATCTTTGTCCTCACTGTGACCCCTAGAGTCCTTCTATCATTCTGTTTTCCCAGTCTACAGTCTATCACCCCTGAAACTTCCTCATTTCTATTTTGTCAATCTTGAGTCTGTGATAAATGAGGTTTACTATATATTGTCCTCTACCTCTGAATCCTTGACACCGTATCCTCAGAAGTGCTTTGGCCAAAATCCAGTCTTTGGTTATCCTACCATCTGCCTTTTCTTTTCCTACTCAGAAGTAATTGGATGATCTTGGAGCTGTTATGCAACTGTGCAGACTGGGTTCGCTACAAATTTATGTTATCTAATCTCAACAGTGCCCTCACTGATGCATGACAATCCTTTTATTTTTTGCCTGATTGGTTTTCTATCACACTTTCCACAATAACTATTCCAACCTTCCCTCTCCTCCAACAACAACTCCTCCCTGATTTTTTTAGCAGAAGATTATGCTTTTATTTTACTTAAAGCCTTCCTTTTTTCCTCATCTTTCATCTTTCCGTATCTTCTTCCCTGCCATCTAAAAATATGACCAATTCTCTTTCATACTTCAAATACCTTCGTGTGATTCTGCTAACTTGTCAAGCTTTCATCTTATAGTTCTTTTCTCTTTCAAATTAAACTCCTGGAAAGAGTTATTGACACTTTTTGCCTCACTTCCCAAGCCCTTTCAATCTGACTCTTGTAGAAACAACACAGATAGTTCCTCATGTTCGGGAACTAGTTGAAACTTCCTCTCATCTGCCTCTTGAAATTCCAAGTTTCTTCCTTGACATAATTCAGGAGCTACTTTCTATGTAAAGTTTCCTGATTCCCCAGGTTGTTAACTCTCTTTCTTCTTCCTTCTCCCTTCTCTCCCTTCTACTTTTGGTGTTTACTTCCTGTATGATTTTTGGCAAGATGCTTAAACTCCCTGGCCTCAGTTTCCTTAGCTATAAAAAGAGGCAGTTAGGCTAAATGGTCTTTTGTGGTCCAACTATAGAATATTAGTCTATGATCTCTTTCTCTTGAAACTGCTTTGTGTTTGTTTTTTTTGTTTGTTTGTTTGTTTGTTTGTTTTATTTTCTGAGTACTTATTTCTTTATCTGTTATTTATTTGCCTTCCCCTCCCCAGTAGAATACAGGCTCCTTTAGGACAAGGCCTATTTCTTGTAATTCTAGCACCTTATCACAATGCTTTGAACTTAAGGGCATGCAATAAAGATTTGCTGTCTTGAATTGAAATGAACCAAAACATGAGACAGCTTTGGATATTCTAGGATTGTTCTTGGGTTAAAGTGAACCTAAGGAGACATACCTGGTTTGCCAATACACGACAGAGGATATAAAAATGAGGGCCGTGAATGAATAGGACTCATCTTTTATATTCTCTACTGAGACTCCAATGAGAGCCTACCAGATATCTTCCCTATTGGTTATTTCTTTGAAATATTTTTGTTTTCCTTTGCTATTCTGTTTCTATCCCCTCAGTTCAGACTCTCATTCCTCTTCTAGACTAATTGGTTTTCTCTTTTCCAATATATTCTTCTGCCAGAGAAAATTGTTTAAAGCAAAACCTTCATCACATTACACAACTTCAAGTTCCCCTCTATTTAAAGGATACATTCCAACCTCCTAAATCTTATTTCAGAATATATTCACAGACATCTTTAATCTGACCCTTACCTAACTTTCTATCCTTATCTCCTAATGTTACTAGGCTAGAAACAAGTATGATTCTTGCATGGATTAGGTTTTGTGCTTATATCTGTGTCTATAATTATGTCTGCATCAGATGTATCAGCTAAACAAATCATTCACCTTTGGTGCTCAACTACTAGCTCCTCTCCTTCCAGCCTTTTAATTTGCATCCCATTGAATCCGTTTTTACAAGAGTCATTCCTTTTTACTTTGTTTCTTTCTTTTTATTTTTAATTTGGCAGTCAGGGTTAAGTGACTTGTCCAGGATCACATAACTTGTGGATTGTTACTTTAAAAAGCATTTAATCAAAGTGAGAAAAAAGCAGAAAGATATTAAAGTCTTAATCCCTGAAACCTTCATCTAGTTGCCATGACATTCACACAATCAGGCAAAAAAAAAAAAAAAAAATTAGGCTGGGTGAAATTCTCTACCCCCACCCAAAGTTTCAGTAATGGAATGATGGGAATTCATATCTGGTTTTAAACATTCCAGCTTTTAGTAAAACTGGAAATGTATACATATATATATATATATATATATATTTAACCCATGCCTCATTTAGAAAGCATCATAGAAATGTAAATGCCTCTCCTGCTCACAACTATATAGACAAACAAGATTATAAGATGGTTTTCAAAGTTCTCAAGGATGCCATTCTCCAGTATCTTAAATTTTGTAGGACTTCTTTCTGTGCTTGAAACTCCAATTCTGAAACAGGATGCTAATATAATACTACAGAGGGCATCCCCACATGGAATAGCCTGACTGTAATAAATCTAGTGTAATAAATCTTGATGGAAGGGGGGGGGGGGGGGTCAGGCATCATCCTGGGTATCATAAAATCCCTATCTTTCACCTTCTAAACACTTGGGTACTACCTTGATACCTTCCCACCATCTTCCCACAGCACCCTGAGAGCTTCCACACTTTTCCACTAGCCCTGCAGTTGAATTCTTTTATGTATGTTGCCTCATCCAGAAGATAACTCCTTGACAGCAATAATTGACTTTCTTCTTTTTAATTTCTATCCCTATTGCTCAGCCAAGTGCTTGACACATAGTAAGCACTCAATAAAGGCCTTTTTTTAAAAAATTCCTTCATTCAAATCCTATCAGCTGTACCTCCAAACACTAAGACTCTTAAAACTTGGGAGGCAAAATAGACGATTAGAACTGGAAGGAGAATGTTAGTGTCCTGGAATAAGTCCAGATGCTCACTTATATCTATAAAAGAGCAAATTTGTATTAGACCAAGGTCTCAAACATTTTTTTGTGTCATGGACCCCTTTAACTGTCTTCGGAAGCCTATGGATTCTTTCTCAGAATAATGCTTTTTAGTGTATCAAATGGGATTGCAAAGGAAACTAAATTTAAATCGTTATTTACAACAATATAAAAATATATTCAAATGCAGTGATTTTTTTTTAGAATAAATTCACAAACCTCAGGTTTAGAAGGTATTTCATTAGATGATCTGTGAAATCCTTTCCAACCCTAAGCCCAAGATCTGAATTACCTTGTGCTTCAGCCAAAGTAATCTTCCTCAGAGTCCTCCTTACTCCCTGTATTTTCCTTTCTCCCACAAGCCTTCACTCTCATTGTGTTTTACTTGGAATGTCACACCACTCTCTCCCCAACAGCTGCATTACAAATCCTGCCTATGCATCAAGGAAACATTGCAAGCCTGTTCTTGTCTTCCTTCCCTGCCCAGCCCACTGTAGTTTCTTCCTTTGAAAACTCACTGAACTCCTTGTCTTTTCTGCTCATTTGGCAGTTTATGCTATTTTGATTACCACTTACCTTTTCATATAGATATGTCCTGTCTTCCCACCTAGATTGCTACTTCCTAGGGAGATCTCATCTGATATTTCTTTGTCTATACCACATTGCTTCTCACAAAATATGTCCAATAAATATTTTTGAGTAAATAAGGGAAATGAAAATAAAAGAGATCAAGAAAGTAAGAATAAACAATTCTTGTTTAATAGAAATGTGAAAAGGAAGCCTTTGATATGATTACTAAAAAACTGAAAAGAATTTCCTTTCATGTGTACAGACATAAATTGCAAATCTTTTACTTTTTTTTTTAAAAAACTTTATTTTCAAAACATATGCATATATAGTTTCAACATTCACCCTTGCAAACCTTTTGTTCTACTGCCCTTTCCTCATCCCTGTCCTCTAGACAGCAAGTAATCCAATGTAATTAAACCTGTGCAATTCTTCTATCCATATTTCCACAATTATCATGCTATACAAGAAAAATCAGATCAAAAGGGGAAAAAAATGTGAAAGAAAGCAAAATGCAAGCAAATAACAACAAAAAAGTGAAAATACTATGGCGTGATCCACACTGTCCCCACTCTTTCTGGAGGCAGATGGCTCTCTCCATTACTAGAACATTGGAACTGACCTAAAGTATCTCGCTGTTGAAAAATCCATCAGGATTGATCATCATATAATCTTGTACCTATGTACAATATTCTCCTGGTTCTATTCATTTCATTTTGCTTCAGTTCATGTAAGTCTCTCCAGGCTTTTCTGAAATCATCCTGCTGATCATTTTATATGGAGCAATAATATTCCATAACAATCACATACCATAACTTACTCAGCCATTCCCTGACAGATAGTCCACTCACTTTCCAGTTCCTTCTCACTACAAAAAAGGGCTGCTACAAACATTTTTGCACATATGAGTCCTTTTTCTTCTCTTTGGGATATAGGCCCAGTAAAGACACTGCTAGATCAAAGGATATGTGCAGTTTGATAGCCCTTTGGGTATAATTCCAGATTGCTCTCCAGAAGGGTTGGATCCTTTCACAAATCCACCAACAATGTGTCAGTGTCCCAGTTTTCCCACATCCTCTCCAACATTCATCATTATTTTTTCCTGTCATCTGAGCCAATCTGAGAGGGGTGTAGTAGTATATCAGAGGTTTATTTTATTTTATTTTTTGCATTTTTCTGATCAATAGTAATTTAGAGCATTTTTTTTCACATAACCAAAAATAGTTTTAATTTCTTCATCTGAAAATTGTCTGTTCATATACTTTGAATATTTATCAATTGCAGAATGTCTTGTATTCTTGTAAATTTAAGTCAATTCTCTATATATTTTAGAAATGAGGCCTTTATCAGAACTGTTAGTTGTAATTTTCCCCCAATATACTGCTTTACTTCTAATCTTGCCTGCATTAGTTTTATTTATTTAAAAAAAAAACTTTTTAATTTAATATAATCAGAATAATACATTTTGTATTCCATAATTCTACAAATTCCTTTCTTCACCACAGATCTGAGAGGCCACTATCCTTTGTTCTTCTAATTTGCTTATAGCATCACTCTGTCTAAATCATGAGCGCATTTTAACTTCATCTTGGTATAGGGTGTTAGGTGTGGGTCAGTGCCTAGTTTCTGCCATGCTAATTTTCAATTTCCCAGCATTGTGAAATAGTGAATTCTTATCCTATTTTTGCACATGGATCCTTTTTCCCATTTTTATGATCTCCTGGGATATAGACCCTGTACACTAGCCTCGGACCCTTACTCTCTGTGTGACCCTGGACCAATCACTTAACCATGTGTGCCTCAGTTTTCTCATCTGTAAAAGAAACAGGAGAAAGAAATGGTGAAACATTCAATTACCTTTGCCAAGAAAACACCAAATGGGGTCATAAGGAGTCAAACGCAACTGAAAAATGCTTAAACAACAACAACAACCAGAACTTGTTTGCTGTGAGACTATTTCAACTTTCCAAGTCTGTTTCCTCCTCTAAAAAATGGGGCTAATATAGTTTGCTCCACCACTATTCTTAAAGCCTTGTGTAAATGGACTTTACTTCCCAAGCTTCCTTCTTTCCATAAACTGGTGTCCAGTAGTGAAGTGACCAAAGATAGCAGAAGAGAGAAGCTGAAAAGGAGGAAAATAAGGAGAAAAAGGAAGAAGAAACCAAAAATAAACCCCACAAATCAGAGGTGCTACTTAAGGAAAAGAAAACTGGATTGAATTTAAAGACCCAGTTCTGATATTAACAACTGGAAAAATTATTTCTTCTTTGCATGTTTGAGTGTCCTCATCTGCCAAATAAGGGGGCTAGACCAGAGGAGTCTCTGAAGTCCTTTCAAAGTCAAATAATCAATGGTTTATTATTTTGGCCTACAAATCCTAGACTGTTTCATGCTCAGGCCAACACCAAAGATTCAGGACCCCCTGAGAAAATCAGTCAGGTTAAGTTGCAGACAGGGTGGAGTGATCCAGAGGTAACGAGAACTTTGTGAGGTCCTTCTTGGAGTGGTTTTGAATCCTGAGCATTTCATGAAGCTAGGAAATAGTCTGATCCTAGTGGGGTTCGTCAAGTGTGGACTCTGAAGATTCTTGGAATCCTATGGGCTCAAAATCTTTCTTGAGCTTTAAGAAGTAGACTGGGCAGCAATGAGACTTATGGCAAATAAGTGAATACCAGAGTTGGTGGATTTTTGAAAAACGTGCTTTGTTCACTGAAATCATACCACCATCAAGGCCAGGCTGTTGAGCTATCAGAGCAGGCAAGCAAGTGTCATTAGCTCTTTATATGTTTAACATTTGTTATTTCTCTAAGATTTTCAAGATATTTTCCATAAAATTGTAAAAGAAAAAAATAGTGAAAGTTTTTTTGTTTTTATATTAGCTCCATATCAAAAAATATCCTCCCCCCCAAAAAAAAAGTTAAGGTGGATTTGTTGGGAGGATGGGAAAGCAACTTAGCAAAACTAACAAACACATCAACCAAATCCAACAATATCTGCAGTGTTCCATGCCCATAATCCCTCACCTTTGCAAAGAAGGAAGATACATTCTCTTTTTGTTGGGGCTAAATTTTTCATGTTTTACCATTCATTCCAGTGTTAGACTTGATTATTCCACATTTCATAAACTATCAATGAGCTTTACCATTTGGTCAGCAGAATGGGTCAAAGGAGGCAGGAGCCATGAATGACATATTCACAAAATTACATGTGAGAAGAAGGAAGGTATAGACATATTTCAGAGATATTATTGTAGGTTCAATTCTAGACCACTGCAATAAAGTAAATCTTGCAAGAAAGCAAGTCATATGAATTTTTTTGGTTTCCCAGTGCATATAAAAATTATGTTCACATGATATTGTAGTCTAGTAAGTAAGCAATAGTATTATCCCTTTAAAATGTATAACCCTTAATTTAAAAGTTTATTGCTAAAAAATGCTAACCATTATCTTAACTATCAGTAGACTGTAATCATTTTTGCTGATGAATGGTCTTGCCTCAATGTTGATGACTGCTGATTGATCAGGTTAGTGGTTCCTAAAGATCAGCATGGCCATGGTAATTTCTTAAATAAGGCAAAAAGTTTGTATCTTTGATCAACTTTTTCTTTCATTTGAAGACTTAGAAACCATTGTAGAATTATTAATTGACCTAATTTTAATATTCTTGGGAATCAGGTAATGGAAAAGCCTGAAGACAATGAGAGAGATGGGTGGTCAGTAGAGCAGTCAGAACATAAAATATTTATTAAATCCACTATATTATATAAGCTTAGTTTGTAGTGCACCAAAATAATTATAATAATAAAACCCAATATCAGTGATCACATATCATGATAAAAGATATAATAATGAAAAAGATTTGAAATATTACAAGAATTGCAAAATGTGAAACAGAGGTATGATAAGAGCTCATGCTGTTGGAAAAATAGTGCCAACAGACTTGCTCAATTTGAAAGTTTTCACAAACTTTAAATTTGTAAAAAACAAAAAAGGCAATATCTGTGAAATGTAATAAAGTGATTTATCCCTGTAAGTTGGAAAGGAGAAGTAATATAATAGAAAGCATGTTAACAAATGGTAACATCCAGATTTGGAGGGAGAACCTTTGGCTCATTATTCCTTTTGCTTTCCCACTCTACAATAAATTGAAACTATGCAAGGAGGGAGTGTAAGGTAGAAGGAAGAAATTAGAGACATAGAACTTATGGAGATAATTATTTTCTGAGCCCCAGCCTTTCACCCTTTAACCTAATTTAGTGATAAATGAATCAAATAAAGTTAAATGTATTATATTTTAGAGGCTGAGTTGAGAAAATAAGGCTAGGATAAGAAACATCATCAGTTTCAATAGAAATAAAATCTATCATTTTGGTGGGTCATAATGCTTTTTTAAAAAATCGATAGAAAGACCAGGAGGCAATGATAGGACACAACCTGGATTCTGAGAAACAGAGGAATATGACAAAGATGGTGGTGGGAAGCTGGAGATAAAAATTAGAGATGTTTAGAACAAAGGCTGAAAAATCATCTCCTTTCTCACATAATAGAAACACGTCAGTTTCTGTAGGAGATAGAAGACCTGGATTTTAGTCCTCGCTTGTCCTTTGCTGGAACGAAGTCACAACCTTTCTGAGCCTCCATTTTTTTGTCTTTAGAATAGAAATGTTATCTATCTTGTCCATCTAACTGCATATTAAAGTCTGGACAACACACATTCTTTTTCTACTTAGTTTTTTCCATGGGGATAGTTAGACTGAATTATTCCAAGATCAAACTTTCAAGGAACTCTACCATGGGCTAACCAAATCTCTTGCATTTATACATAATGCAAGATTTTGGATTGGACACACTCCTCAGTTTCATTGATATTTAGGCTCATATTTTAGAATCAGGATTTGACCTATGTATAGCGTGCATTCATGGCAGTGGGGAAAGTCAGAGGATCCAAATCTGTGATTTCATTAGAATGGGGAAACTGTCCATTAACACAGGGTAGTTCTATGTGTTATCAGAAAGCTGCCTTAAAAATTAGTATTTCAGTTAGAAGCAATGTGATGTGGTGGGGAAAAAAAGTACAGTTAGAATCAAAATATTTGGGTTCAACCCTGCTTCAGATTAGCTGTTTGATCCTAGGCAAGCCATCCAAACCTTTGCCATGCGAAAAGGGGGAACACTAGCTAATTTATAATTTATAATTATATAATTTATAATTATAATTATAAACACTAGCACTTTATAATTTGCATTTTACATGCGTCTTTTTTGAACCTCAAAAGTGACAAGTAAATATTATAAGTATTATACCCATTTGGTAAATGAAAAATTAAAGTTCAAAGAGGCAGCCAAATGATCCTATGCTTGGAATAAAGAAGATCTAATTTCAAATCCTATCACAGTTGCTTATCAGTTCTACAAGTCTTGGCAAGTCATTTAACCTCTGCCTCTCTCAGTTTCTTCAACTGTAAGATGGGCATAATAACTGTACCTTTCTCTCAGGGTTGTGAGGATCACATAAGACAATATTTGTAAAGTACTTAGCCCAGTGCCTGGGACACAGAAGGTACTTAATAAATGCTTTTTCTCTTCCCCCAAAATCACACAGCTAGCAAATTGGTGAACCAGGACTCAAACCCAGATTTGAGTCCAAATTCAGTAGGCTTTTTTTTCTTTTTAACCCTTTATTGTATTGTCTTCCTAACTGAAATTCAATGATTTTATGATTCATACTGAACTTGTAGGAAACATTTGGCCATTTATCTATAGCCACTTGACTTTTTCTGTACTGAAGCTCACAGCATATTTGAGGTTGAAGATGTGAAAGGACTTTTAAAAAAGTAAAAAACTTTGCAAATGTAAGGTACTGTACTATGAACTCAAATTGTTTGTACATTTAGTCATAAAGAATTAAAGACAATAAAGTATGTATGACTCACTGTTCAAAATACATGTTTTAAATTTGTAATGTTGTTGATGAGGGATTGGTTATTTTGTTTGTTGTAAATACTTAACCAAATTCTCTAAAAGCCTCAACAAATAGATCATGGTGTGTAGCTCATGATCAGTTTGCAAACTATTAACCATACCAGTTGTGGTTAGTAAATAGAGGACATCCCAAACTGGATGTTGGGTAAAGATGTCCATCTCTTAAATCATGTAACTCATCTTTATTTTTGTGTGTGTGCAAATCTATCTTTTAATATGGTTGTCACCCATATAGAATCCCTTATATGTAGTCCTTTTGGAGAGCCAGTGAGCTTATCACACATATCAAGTGGGAAAAAGGAATGGGTCACATAAGCATTGAATATAAGGATAGTATTCCTGCATTAATTATTTTGCTTCAACCTTATTTTGTCTTCTGATCTATTGTTGCCTTTGTAAACTGGGTTGCTAAACTGGTTGTTTCCTATTTGTATTGGATGATAATAAATTTAGTATTAATATACGTTTTTATATTTATTGACACTTTAAAGTTTACAATGTGATTTCTATTTGTAATTCTATTTGAGCCTCATGGCACCCTATGAAATAGATAATATAAATACTATTATCTTAATATTAGACAGAAGGAAACTGATTCCTTAAGAGGTCTTAGTTCTGGTTTTGCAGCTTATAGACTATCAAAAACAGGATTTTAATCCAGGTATCTCTCAGGTCCAAGTATTCTTGTATTCTTTACTACAGGTCCTAGTATTCTTTACTACAAGAGAGACACATTCATTGATTTTACATAAAATTTTTAATAGTATCCATAATGATTTCCAAGTTCAGTTCTTTGTAACCATGATGTGATAAAGGATTTCTGAAACTGACCATGTAAGAAATGCACACATTTCACAAATTATCACAAATAACAGAGCAACAGAATGTGTTATCACAAATAATAGAGAAACAGAATGTGCAGTTACGCTGAGTTTAGGATTGTTCTGATGCTTTTCTGCCTGAGCATACTGCGACCATCTTGGAATAGACTCAAAGTAGGACTCTGGTGCAATGCGGACCTTAACTGGAATGGAAACCCTTTCTCCAGCACTAGCTGTGAGACACCACTTCCATTTTTATACCAGCCAGTGTTCAAACATTGCTACCACTTTCCTTAGCTTTTGGATTTCCAAGATAATGGTTTATGGCAGTGCAAAGAAGTGATTTGGGGCTTGTGGTTTGGCACTTTCCACTTCAAAAGAATGATATTCCATACAAATAAATCACATGAGATAAAACATTATTACTAACATCCATTGTTTCCCCTTATAAGATATTCACCTTGAAAGACCCTGTTCTGAGACCTTTCTGTCATGTCAACTTATTCTCCCTCTATTAAGTATTGACCCAGTTTTCTACCTGTCTGCTGACAGCTATTGTCAGTTGAAATAATGTATCCCCTAGCTATTTCTGTCCCCAAAATGCCCCATGTGCCTAGAATGTGAATTATAGCCATTAAAAAAGCAGTCTCAGCTTGAATTATACAATTTCATCATGATCCTCATGCATAAAAGTAATGTGTCTAAAAAATTTGTTGTTGTTGATTTTGGAGCTCTTTTCCCCACAAAATGAGGCTTCCTCTGGCCTATGTATCCAGATATTGGCACTATGGATCAGGGCTTGCCTCAGTGGATATTTTTGGTACAATACAATTCCTCTTTTTGGAAGTGTTGAGGTATGGAAACAAAGAAGAAGTCAGAGATATTGTGATTGTCTTGTTGCTTGAAAGTTCAGGCATCTAAGAGAGGTCAAAAATTTGCCTTTTCACAATACCCATTTAATATTGCATATGCTTTTAAGCTTGATTAAAAGGTATTGTTTACTTTTGCTGAACTATTTTTCTTTTTTCAATTTTGTCTTTTATTATAAGTGATGACTCTCTTGGGAAGGGAGAGAAGAAGGATATACTTGCATATGAAAGTGACATAAAAAGATAAAAGATAGCAATACTTTCTAAAAACAAAAACAAAAACAAAACAAAACAAACAAACAAAAACCTACCCACATCTCATAGTATATGACATCTAAAGAAGTCTTTTTCAATTGATGTTTGTCCCAAGGTTCCTGCACTTTAACTAAAAAGATGGCTGGATGCTGAGAAACTCCATCCAGTTTTTTAGTTTTTTAGTCACTTAGAATCACATACAATCTGATCTGGAGCATTTTTTAAAAAATTCATATCTGGGGTCTATTTCAAGCCAATCTCATTTGAGTCTTCTCTCTATACCTAGTCTGTAGATGAAATAAATTGCCTAGAAGGTAATTCAGCCCTTAAAGAAACACATTGCCTTTTTAATTTTAAAAATTAATAAGTACTTAGAGGTATCTTTTTTAATAAAAAAGAAATAAATGTTCTGATTAAAACATATAACAAGAATTAGCCATGTTTAATTGGTTATAATTTGGCACAGAAGAAAAAAATAGAATATTGCCATTTTCTTTCCACTGTAAATGTCTCTCCAGGACCTGGGATCACATAGTCTTAGAGGGAAGGCCAATCTTTTTTCTCTGATAGTCTCCTATTTCCAATCCAGATCTATTACATCATATTTGAGAAATTTAAACAAGTTTGAGTTCATCCAAATCCAAATTGCCAGACAGAACCTGAGCTATAAAATTACCTTGACTCTTATGAATGTGTGTGTTTATTTTCAAACAGATATTTCTTGATGTAAAATCTTCCTAACAAACTGTACTCTAAAAATAATCAAACAATGGAATATGCTTCTTTAGGAGGGTGGATTCTCATTTATCAGCAATCTCCTTAAAAAACTTTAAGTGGTTGATGAGTGACAGAGAAGAATCCTTGCAGTTTCTTTCAGGAGCACTGGACTTAAATGGGTGTCCTTCTCTATTTTTTAACAGCACTTCGGAGCCGATCAGGCCGTTCCATCATCAATGGAAACTGGGCAATTGACCGGCCTGGTAAATATGAAGGCGGAGGGACAATGTTCACCTACAAGCGCCCAAATGAAATCTCTAGCACTGCAGGAGAGTCATTTTTAGCTGAAGGTCCCACTAATGAGATCCTAGATGTCTATGTGAGTTTGCACTATTGTTCTTTCTATTATATTCTTTGCTTCCAACATAATAATGACAAATGTCTCCATCTGACTTTCTCTTTTAACCATAGACCCCTGAAGATACCCATGTAAATGCCCAGATACTTTTCGTTATTTACCTCTAAAATTCCCAAATTTACAAGAAATCTAAACTGTACCAGATGCTTTTTACCCTCCAAGTTTATGGACCCAGTAAAACCAATTTTACTTGTTGAATCAAATCAGAGGTAAAACCTAGCCTTTATTTCACAAGAGTTGGATTTCCTCCAAGTCCTTTCCTCCTTGTGCTAATTTGGCATGTTCTAGTTTTATGGCAGACCAAAGCAAATGTCCTGGGCAAGGCAAACCTTCTCATAGCTTTGAGCCTTCTTGATTCCATATTAAAGTGAGGTCAAAAATCAAAGTCCCTATATGCACCAGATGAACCAATAAAGTTCCTTGTTACAGGAGAGGTTTATTAGGAGTTCCCTGTTTCACAAGAGATGTAGCTTTACTTTTCTTTACATGAAGGTGCAACACTGACTTTCTCAGGAGGGGAAAAAGCTCACATGCCTTATTTTTTTTTTAATTAAACCAAGACAACCACCAGCATCTGTTTCCTAAAAAGACTATAAAATAAAAGGCAACAATAATGATGCTTTTTAAGTAGCAAAACAGAGAATACTTCACTATCATATACTTAATGGACTTTACCTAAAGTACTCTGAAATATGTCGATACCTAGGGAAACATTTTTGAGTTCAAATTCATGCTTTATGAAATTTCCAGTATATTTGAATTTAACTTATATAATAGGCCATCATCACTACTATCATTATTAACACATATTCACTTCTACTTTGTTAATTGGGCCATGGACTAAAAAATGCATCTGTGATAGTTTTCTTACATTTTACTTTTGGGATTATCTAATAGATTAACAGTAGTTATTTGAATCTGAGTAAATTTCTTGATGCATTAGAAATAAAAATAGCAAACCCATGTGGTTAAAAATTCATAATGGGTGGTCTGATAGAGCAGAAGTCAATAATTCCATAATTATTATTCCATAAATATTAAAAGAATCACATTAACAAAATATGTTCCATGAAAAGGAAGGAAGGAATAAAAGAAGGAAGGAAGGAAAAAGGGAGGGAGAGAGGAAAGAAGAAAGGGAGAGAGGAAGGAAGGAAGGGAAGAAGAAGAGAGAAAGGAAGGGAAGGGAAGGAAAGAGGGAGAGAAGATTTCCTGTGATAGAGGAAGGGAAACATAGCAATATGGGAAAAGCCCAGGATTTGATATCAAGGGGTTGAAATAGAATCCCACTTCATTTGCCTATTTCCTTTGTGAACATGGGGCAAGTCATTTCTCCCTATATCTCAGCTTCCTCTTTTATTAAATAAAGAGAATAGGCTAAGCAGCATGGTATAAACAGGCCTTCCTAAACTTTTTCTAGTCTCACCTCCTTTTTATCCAAGAAATTTTTATATGATCTCAAGTATATAGGTATATAAAACAGGTATAGAATTCAAACTTTTACTAATAATAAATCATAATTTTGCTACTCCCACATTCATTTTCTTCATCCCATATAGAGTCATGATTCACAATATAAAATGTTTTGGTATAGATATCAACAGAACCAGGTTTAGGATGGAAGAATCTTAATCCAGGCTGTAACTAACAAATATGGCATATAGCAAGTTGCCTGAGGCTACTGCTAGGTAAACTGCCCTTAGGGAGAAAGGGAAAGTGGGCCTGTGTTGGAAGAGTAGGTATGGTGAGAGAAGAGGACACAGGACACAGTGGGGTTACAGAGACCGCCTACTGAGGATATAAGGGCAATGGCTTGGTATCAGTGGAGTAATGAAGTTCTATCAGAGCAAAGATTCTTATCGCAGGATGTGAGGTACCCTTGGAAGAAGCCCCAGTTGTTCTATCCTGGTACAGATGCTTGTCTGTTATTCCATTGTACTAGACTTGCTCTCAGTTTCAAAAACATTATAGTTACATTAGTCCTTAAAGGTCTTCAGGAAGCAAATTATCCAACTGAAAATGAGTTTTAATTTAATTTAATTCCCTCTATTCTGTGTTCCTTGCATCCATTTTTCTTAGTCCATGGAAACAACATGTAGGAATAGTGAAAAGATCACCAGTTTGGGAGTCAGCAGACGTGGTTTGATATCCTATTTCCAACACATCCTAGGGGCCCCTGAGCAATACATTTAACTTTCCCTGCCTCAGTTTCTCCATTTGTAAAATGAGCCAGTTGCACTCACCCAGTCTTTTCCAGATGTCTTTTCCAGATTCATTTATATTGGCCTTTGGAAGACTCATTCCTGGATCTCATTCCCAGAAGCTCTCTCTTACTAAATTTTGTTATGATTTTGATAACCAGTTAGATAGGTGAGAGACTACCAAAGCAGAAGCCAGGGAGGGAAAAGGTTCAACTTTGTCTCCTTTACATTTTCTCCTTGCCTAGGACCAGCCAGTCTTCCACCCCAGGTTGATAAGATTTTCAAATAAACTGACAGATTTCTGGTTGGCTCTTAAATGAAGATTCTAATCCTAAATCTTTCTCCTTCTTATTTATATAACCTTGGCTAAATCTCTTTATGTTTCTTGACCTCAGTATCCTCATCTATAAAGTGGGGGAATCAGTTTACATAATTGCTAAAGTCCCAACTCTTAACATTGCTTGTACTTCACTCACAAATGAATCTTTCTCGCCACCTAGTGTCTGGTTAAATGGATTTTTTTTTTTTTTTTCTTCTCCTGAATGGCACCTATCACTGACATCTTTTGAAAGTCTAGCGATAATTGAAGGAAACTGAGGAAAACCTACACACATTTCACAGGTATATTATCTTAGTTTTAGTGGTACTTTATTTCCTCAAGAAACCAAATTCCTGAGCCCTACTTAAGGAATTCAGGTGAAAACCCTTTAATTACTCCAACTTATAATTCCGATAATGTGCTTAACACTTACTGTCTTGCCTTATACAGATGTTTGTAATTATGGTAGACTAGATGAGTGGTTTTATGGATATAGGGAACTCTCAGGTAAGGAAACCCTTTAAAGAATAAACAGCTTCTTAAACTATCATATGAGGTCTTGTAACTGAATGTGGGGGTCATGAAATTATGATTCATTATCGGTAAATGTTTGCTTGGTATAACTATTTTATATAGTTATATTACATAACCAGTATCACATAAAAATTTCTCAGACAAAAAGGAGTCACAAGAGAAAAAAGAAGTCCTGATCTAGATTGCTAAGAAAATGTAACTAGCTCAAAGCTGTGCATCCACATTGTATCACAAGATTCAACTTTCTATCAGCTACATCCATGATGCTAAAATGTAAACAGTGATCATAATGTGTACAGTTGTGTTAAATAAGATAACATCAGTCTTTTTTTTCTTAGATGATACACCAGCAGCCCAACCCAGGTGTCCATTATGAGTATGTCATCTCAGGAACTAATGCCATTAGTCCACAGCTACCACCTCATAGAAGACCAGGTATATTCTATTGCTTTTGGTGGTGGGGAGGGGCAGGATATGTCTGTGTATTGGTTATAAGTTCTCATTCTCTTCTTATTTTTGCTCCCTCAGTCTCAAATAACCAACAAAGAGAAAATCCCCACTAATATATTTCTAAATTGAAGAGACTTGCTATAGGATGATTTTCTTGTGTCTGAGCAATTATTGTAAGAAGTTCCCTTTGTATAGTGCAAGAAGAAAATGATATTTTATACCTAAACTTTACTAATTTGAAATGTCTTTTCTATTTTGCTTCAATTTCAGAAAAAAAAATCCAGTTTTAAACTATGAAAATAGAAACAGTTAAATTTGAAAGAAATATCAGGCTTCAGGGCTGCCTCTATGAGTAGACAAAGTAATCCCAGATGGTGACTTGAAGGATGACACACAGGTCCTCTGGCCATACCAGATGGTCACTAGTTCCTATGTTCTTCCTGTCTACACAATGACCTGTTTGTTATTCTTACCATTTCTTTCAATTGACCTATATAGCCAAGCTCATTGTCCTCTAAGTAAAAAGAATTCACCTTTAAAGGAAGGATTCTAGCTTAGGGATTCTTCAGCTTTGCTAAATGTCAGGGACAAATCCTGGGGATGGCATGGGGAGAATAAATCTGGATAAGATATCCCAGTGATTTCCTTGGATAGCCAAGGAAAAGCGTACAGTGGTCCCATTGTATCTTTATATGGGCGAGATATCAGAAGTTAATTAAGCAGTCCCCTAAAGGAGATTCATCTTTCTCATGAAGAGGTAGATACATGTTGCTTGCCTAACAGATATATGTAGCTTTTTCTCCTCCTTGCCTCTGCTGGTCCACTTAGCTTCTTTTAACTCTGAAATAACATAAACAACTTTAATAAGTGAACATATAAGTATTTACTATTTACTTATTTTTTAAAATACTGTTTACTTGTGCATAGCCAAGAATGAGAGTTCATGATTAAAAGGGGTTAAAATAAATTAAACAAAACAACTCCATCTGAAAATAGTTTGTAATATCTAGTAGAAGATATTGGCTGACTTTTCAATATTTCTGTATTTTTAGCATATTGGCAACATTCTACATTCAGTCACAATCTCTAATATTGAAGGTTATTTATAGACACTGGTTGGCCTATATGGTTGTGTATCTCTTTCTTAAATAGGCTGTCAGATTTTTGAAGAGGTTCCCCCCCCCCCCATTCCCTTGGTTTGTTCTTGTATTCGCCTTTCCATAGGAGAGCCTTTCAATGGACAGTTAGCAGTGCCAGATGGACGGAATCCAGAGGGAGGAGAGGAGAAGCAACAAGAAGAGAAGGAGAAATTTCCCAGTGGGGACATGAAAATATTCACTGAGGATACCACCCACACCTTTCCAGTGAGACAGCCAGAAAGATTTCCCCCCCGCCAGCCAGACAACCTGGTGCCAGCTATACAACCACCACGGAGAAACAGAGACCACAACTGGAAGCAGGTTGGGACAACAGAGTGCTCAGCTACCTGTGGGAAAGGTGAGACATAAATGTGGCCTGTTACAATAAAAAAAAAAATTAATCTAACATTAGGAGCAGATTTTACCTGGGACTAATTAGTTAATCTATCCTCCCAGTTCTTAGCCCAGCACTTTGCCAAAATATGTTATGGGATCTTGGGTATGCTAGTATTTCGAATTCTTTATAGCTCATTAGAGAAGGGAAGGAGTATAAGTATAAGTAAGTGCCTACTGTGTGTCAGGCACTATACTAAGAACTTTATAAATGTTATTTCATTTGATCTACACAATAATCCTATGAGTTTGGTGGTATTGTTATTCCCTTTTTATAGATAAAGAAACTGAGGATGATAGCTATGTATCCCTGGGCAGCCACTATACATCTAAGTGTCTGAGATACTTACTAGTTAAGACCCTGGACAGGTCACTTAACCTTGTTTGCCTGAGTTTCTTCACCTGTAAAATGAGCTGGAGAAGGAAATGGCAAACCACAAAGAAATCAACTCAAAGAAAAGTCTCAGAGCTGCACAGGAAACTTGGGAAGTGTGCTCTTTATCACAGGAGCAGAGCTCAATGATAAAAGTAAAAAAGAGGAAATACCAAAAGAAAAGGAGAGAAAATGAGCAAGAAACAGAAAAGAACCTTGATCCTAGAAAGCTACTATGGTGACAGGGTAGACCAAAACATAAACTCAGAGAAAGATAAGAATGTCCAAATCAGAATTGTCTTTTTTTTTTAGATATGGAATTAATAATGGCACTTTTTAAAAATCCAATATATGCATACATATTTATACAATTATCTTGCTACATGAGAAAAGTCAAATAAAACAAGAAAAATGAGAAAGAAAATAAAATGCAAGCAAACAACAACAAAGAGTGAAAATGCAATGTTGTGAACCATACTTAGTTCCCACTGTCCTCTAGGAAATCTCAAAGAATGATATGAATTGGTCTTAAGTCCAAAGAGACTTCTTGGAAGTGCTCATAAGAGACTTTAAAAGGCAAATAAGAGAGGCAGAAAAAAAAAAATGAGAAAGGGAATAAGCAGTATGATGAGAGAGTCAAAAGCTTGCAAAAGAAAAAAAAAATTGTCTGAAGAAAACAACTTTGTAAACAGTAGAATTAACCAAATGGAAAAAAAGAGATACAAAAGCTAACTGAAGAGAAATCACACATTAAAAACTAGAACAGAACAAATGGAAATTAATGACTTTGTGAGATAGCAAGAATCAAAGAAACGAAAAAGAATGAAAAAATGGAAGAAAATACAAAATATGTCATTGGAAAAATAGCCAACCTAGAAAAAAGACCCAGAGGGAACAATTTAAAAATTATTGGCCTGCCTGAAGGCTATGAGCAAAAAAAAAAACAAAAAAAAGATAGCATTCTACAAGAGATCATTAAGGAAAATTGCTCCAATATTCTACATTCGGAGGAGGAAATACTGATTGAAAGAATCTATCAATCATCTTTAGAAAGAGAACCCACAAGGAAAACCCCAAGAAACATTGTTGCAAAACTCCAAAACCTCAAGGTAAAAAAAAAAATACTTCAAGCTGCCAGGAAAAAAAAAAAAAAAACAATTCAAATATCAAGGAGTAACAATCAGGATTAGCCAGGATCTGGGATCTTCTACAATAAAAGATTGGAGACCCTGGAATACCATATCATTCTTTGTAGATGGTATGATCTTGGAAATCTTGGAAAATTATCCAAAAACCTACTGGAAACAATTCACAGATTTTCTATATATTATTGATAAAACACATCAACAAGAGATAGAAAAAGAAATTCCATTTAATTACTGTAGACAAAATAACATACTTCAGGTTCAGTCTGCTAGGATAAACCCAGAATTTTATGAATACAATTACAAAATGCTTCTCAAATAAATGAAGTCAAATCTAAACAATTGGAAAAATATCAATTGTTCATGGCTGGGCCTCCTGCCTAAATTGATCTACTTGTTCAGTGCCATACCAATCAAACTACCAAAACATTATTTTATAGAACTAAAAACAATAATAACAAAATTCATCTGGAAGAATAGAAGATAAAGAATATCAAGGAAATTAAGTGCAAAGAATAGTGGTGGTTTATCAGTACCAAACCAAAACTATATTATAAAGCAGCAGTACTCAAACCCATTTGGTACTGGCTAAGAAATAGAGTGATAGATCAGTGGAATTGATTAGATATACACAACACATTGATCCAGGCCTATAGCAATCTAGTATTTGATGGACCCCAAAACTCCAGCTTCTGGAATAAGAACTCACTGATAAAAATTGTGGGTAAAAGTAGAATGTGTCAGATGCTCAACACAGATCCACATCTCACATCCCATACTGAAATAAGGTCAAAATTTAAAAAGGTTTTGCATTAGTTGCAATAGTAGCAAGATTAAAAGGGAAGTACAAAACTGGGAAAAAGCCTTTACAGTGAAAGCATTTCTGGTAAAGGTCTCATTTCTAAAATATATGAAGAACTGTGTCAAATTTATAAGAATGCAAGTCATTCCCCAATTGATAAATGGTTAAAGAATATGAACAGATAAGTTTCAGATGAAATTAAATTCATCTCTAGTTACATGAAAAAATGCTCTAACTCACTATTGATTAAAGAAATGCAAATTAAAACAACTCTGAGTTACTACCTCATACCTCTCAGATTGACTAAATGACAAGAAAAGAAAATAATAAATGTTGCAGGGAATGGGGGAAAATTGGGACACTAATGCATTGTTGGTGAAGTTGTGAAATGATCCAACCATTATGGAGAGCAGTCTAGAACTATGCCCAAAGGGCTAAAAAACTGTACATACCCTTTAACCCAGCAGTGCCATTATTGGGTCTGTATTCCAAGGAAATCATAAGGGAGGGAAAAAAGACAAACAAAAATGTTTGTAGCAGCTTTTTTGTGGTAATAAAAAATTGGAAAATGAGTAGATGCCCATCAATTGGGGAATGCTTGAAAGTATTGGGGTATTATTGATCTAAAAAAAATGATGAACAAGTTGATGTTAGAAAGATCTGGAAAGGTTTGCATAAACTGATCCTGAACAAAACAAGCAGAACTAGGAATATATTGTACACAATAATAGCAAGAATGTGATCGTCAACTATGAAAGACTTAGTTCTTCTCAGTGGTTCAGTGATCTAAAGCAGTCCTAATAGACTTTGGGCAAAAAACACCATCTGATCCAAAGAAAAAGAATTAAGGAGACTGAATGTAAATCAACACATGCTATGTTCACTTCTTTTTTCTGCCTTTTTAATCTCTCCCATGACTTTTCCCTTTTGCTCTGACTTTTCATTCCTAACATGATTCATAAAGTGTTAAAAATTAATTAATTGAAAAATAAAAATAAAACTCCAGATGCAGCTACAAGTCGGACATAACTAAATAATAACAACTTCCTATTACAGGGCTCTTTCCACTGTACTATCTAGCTAGGTCATACCTAAGGAATCATCCATCCAATCCACTTGTTTGACAGATGAAGAAAACGAAGCCCAGGATATTAAATGACTTGTCAAGATCACACAGGAAAAATAGCAAAGCTGAACCCAGCTCCTCTGTACTTTACAATGTCCTTTCCATTGCACCACATTTTGGACACAAAGAGCAGTCATTAATAAATGGTGGCCAAATTGGAGAGAAATAAATGTCTCTAGAAAAGTGTCCTAAATACCTTTATTTGTCCCTATATCGTTCAACATTTCTATAATCATTCAAAATATTTTGGCAGGCTACACTAATGAACTGAATCTAATGAGATGAAATTTAAAGGGGTTAAGTAATAATAGAAATTATTATTTTATATTTAATTTAATAGACATAAATAGTAAATCTCAAAAGTAAAATATAGGGGAAGCAAATAGACAACAGTTTTAGAAAAGCTCCCAGGTCTTTAATAATAGCAGCCAATATTTATATAACACTTTCAATTTTTTGGTAATATTTTATGTATTTTATCATAGTTGAGCTTCAAAGTGCTCCGTGAGCTAGGTCACAGAGCCATTATTACTCACAGGTTATCTCTGACTCAGAGAGATTAGGTGATTTGCCCAGAGTTGTGAAGTTATTAAGTCTCGGAAAGGGGATCAAGCCATGCCTTTCCTCTGTTCCACTGTCTTTTCAATAAGCAAACCTGCTAAATATGATTGATTATCTAGTATCAGATTTGGTCTATAAAGACAGACCTAGTGTGCAGAAGAGGTAGATGCTGCCTCTTTAATGGCAATTTCCCCTTATCTTCAGGAGTACTGTTTTCAGTTCTGATTTTTGCAATTTTAAAAGAACATTGGCAAAATGGAGGGTGTCAAGATTAAAGTAACTAAAATGAGGATAGACTTCAATCAAGACCATAATGTCAGAGAATTATCTGAGGGAACTAGGGATGTCTAAACTGGAAAAGAGAAGAATTGAGGAACATATAGTAACTATGCAAATATTTAAGTGGCCATCATATTGGACCTCACTTTTCTTATTTATAAAATGAGAGGGTTGGATGATAAGCTGCTCTGAGAAGTACTCAGAAATGAGGAGTTACTTGCAGCTCTAAATCTATGACTCCATGTCACTAGATGAAAAATATCAGATTTATTCTGCTTGTCCACAAAGGTTTAGAATTAAGAAAATATCTCTAGAATTACAGAGCAGCTGGGTTTAATGTAAGTCAAAATTTCCTAAAAATTAGGACTGTCCTAAATCAAAATGGGCTGCCGAGAGAGAGAGAGACAGAGAGTGTAATCCAATATATGTTAAACATGGTAAAATATATATTAGATCCAACATATATATACATATTTATATAATAATTATCTTGCTGCAAAAGAAAAATCAGATCAAAAAGAGAAAAAATGGGAAAGAAAATAATATGCAAATAAACAACAATAAAAATATTTAAAAATGCTATATTGTGAAGCACTTAGTTCCCACAGTCCTCTCTCTGGGTGCAGATGGCTCTCTTCATCGCAAATTCATTGAAACTGGCCTGAATCATCTCATTGTTGAAAAGAGCCACGACCATCAGAGTTGATCTTCGTATAATCTTTCGTGTTGCTGTGTACTGTGGAGGAGATGCTCTTTTCAAGTATGTGAAGGAATTTGGGCTTGCTTTCCTTGACCTCAGAGGACAGGAGTAGGAGGCAATAAGTGCAAGCTGCCAAGAGGCAAATATAGACTTGATGTCAGAAAATACATTCTCACTATTAGAGTCATCCAAAAATGGAATGAACTACCTGGAAAGGCTCACTTAAGAACTTTAAATGAAGAATGAAAACCCAGTTGCAAACTGTTATAAATGTTATAAATATCCTTTTTCAGGTGTTGGTTAGGTCTGATGGCTTTTAGAGCTCTTCCACTTCTGAAATTTTTCTATTCTCTGAAGTCTGTTGTGTAGATGACCAAAGGACAAGATCAGCTTGGACTAAAAACTAGAACATTGTGCTTAAGTCACCAGAGAAGGACATATCAGAGTGGACCAAAAGTATAATGGAACCAGAAAGAGAATACTGACGTTTTAAGGAATCAGGCTGATGCTACTGGATTTAGGAATGAACTAGAGTGAAGGATTCTTGATCAACAAAATAAGAATTAGCTCTTAAGTCAAAAAAAAAGTAAGCCCTACACATATTCCCTATCTTTGTTATTGCCTATTTATACACAATTTGTTTTCTCAAGACTACAGCAAAATCGTTCTATTTAAAAATGATTAGTTTGTGGGTGTATAATAGGAGTTAATTTAGGAGGAAATACTTATTAAAAGGTTAGGGTAAAGGTGATAATGGTGCTATAAATAAGAGTTCAAATCGTCTAGGAAGTTATATCCAATGCAATAAATTTTTTTTTTTTACTGGACATCTCCAAATCATGCTGCCTGAACTGTTGCTTCCTTCTCCTCCTCTTCACACTGAAACCCAGACTCTTGCTATTGTGCTTCTGCACACTGGTTTATTTTTCCCTGTTTTTGCCAGATCCCAGGCCCACCAATCTACTTCCTAGTCAGGATGCTGTATTCATATTCTCTGCTGCCTCTCTCATCTTTCCAATTCTATTTTCCTTAAATGTATCATCATTATTAGAGGGTAAACTCTTTCTAAATTATAATAAATATACTTGGGCTTAGTAACTCATAAGGTGATCGCAAGGAAACCAGTTTTTCAACCATAGAGGAATATAGAAATGTGTGCTGTCATTATTAGAAAATCTAATTCCTGAAGCAAATAGAGAAATAGAGGCAACATTGTCGTGCTCATTCAAGATAGAAAAGTTCTCTATAATGAGAGAGACAGAGACAGAGACAGAAGCAGATAGCTGGATAAAATGTAACTTTGCCAAGATTTTTCCTTTTGTTATATTTTCTATTCAGTCAACATCACCTTTTTTTTTTCTTTTTTCTTTTTTTCTTTTCTTTTCTTTTCTTTTTTTTTTTTCCTAGCCTGTGGTAGTCTTTAATTGGAACATTATTTTATTTGACATAATAGTGTTGCCTATATTGCAAAGCTTCATTGTAAGAGCAATTTACGCAAATAGCCTTCTCAGCTTCAAACACAGTTTTACAACTAGCTGTCGAGTTTTATAAAAAGCAAAGTTCTCTGGTCTAATGTTGTCTGAGATATGTCAGTTTAAGAGAAAGAGTCAGAAATGGTCATTGCTGAGGAAACATTCAGACATTTGTCTTGACAGTAATCCCTCAAATTGCAATTACAATTCTAAGTAGCTTAGAGATATGGAAGAGAATAATAATGATGATAATCAAGTTGCAATTATAATTATAAGGAGCTAGAAGTACAGAAGAGAATAATAGTGATGACAATAATTATGATGATGATGAGTAACATTCTTATAGCGCCTAATATGTTTCATGTACTATACTAAGCACTTTTAAAAATATTATCATTTGATCCTCATCACTCTGGGAAGTAGGTGCATTTTTACAGAGGAGAAAACTGAGGTTAACCAGATAAATGACTTGCTCAGGATCATACAACTGTTAAGTGTCTCAGGGATGGATTTGTACTCAGCTCTTCCTGACTTCAAGTCTGGTGCTCCAATCCTGTACCACTTATCTGCAAAGAAAAGAATTACTTAACAAAAACCAGAAGTGCTTGATGAATAAATTCTGCAATTTGGTATTAGGCAACTATGCTCAATCTGTTCCTTCTTGTGATATCTGTATTGCCACTTGGGCACTTTAGGGGATGTAATTTTTCACTTAGAAACTCTCTCTGATATATCTGCAATATGGAAGTGGTAACAGAAATGTATCATTCTTAATGGTGATCCCATTAGCTCCCATGGCTATGTTATCATCTCTATGCACAGATAATCATAAAAAGATAACATTAATATAATGCTTTAAGGTATATTAAATGTGTTACATAAACATTATCTCATTTGATTTTCATAATGACCCTGTATGGTAAATGCCATAATTAAAACCATTTTGTAGATGAGAAAACTGAAGTTGAGAGAGGTTAAGTAACATGATCAGGTTTACACGGCTAATAAATGTCTAAGGTAGGATCTAAACCCATGGAATCTGGTACTCTTTTCTCATTTCCTTGACTTTAGGATTATGTTTTACATTCTTAATCTTTATATAATCCATACATATTTCAGATTAGGATTTAATAATGTTTGTTGAATATTTAAATTTATTCTTCCTCACCATCCCTCACCACCAATAGTAGACTCCTCATATAGTAGACATTCAGTCTTACTGCATATTTTGCCACCCACTAGAAGAATGCTTCTCACTTTCTTGCCTTCCTTACCTTCATTTACACTCAAGGAAATATTTATCTTTTTTGATTTTAGGAGGCAGAGACTTTGGCTAAGGGAATTTTTTTTCCTGGATGTTCTATTATTGTTCAGTAGTTCAACCATTTAGTGTGTGGGTGTGTGGGTGTATGAGGTGTTTTGGTTTTTTTTTTAATAATTATAACTTTTTATTGACAGAACCCATGCCTGGGTAATTTTTTACAACATTATCCCTTGCACTCACTTCTGTTCCGATTTTTCCCCTCCCTCCCTTCATCCCCTCCCCCAGATGGCAAGCAGTTCTATACATGTTAAACATGTCACAGTATATCCTAGATACAATATATGTGTGCAGAACTGAACAGTTCTCTTTTTGTACAGGAAGAACTGAATTCAGAAGGTCAAAATAACCTGGGAAGAAAAACAAAAATGCAAACAGTTTATATTCATTTCCCAGTGTTCTTTCTTTGGGTGTAGCTGCTTCTGTCCATCATTGATCAATTGAAACTGAGTTAGGTCTTCTCTTTGTTGAAGAAATTCACTTCTATCAAATTACATCCTCATACAGTATCATTATTGAAGTATATAATGATCTCCTGGTTCTGCTCATTTCACTTAGCATCAGTTCATGTAAATCTCTCCAAGCCTCTCTGTATTCCTCCTGCTGGTCATTTCTTACAGAACAATAATATTCCATAACATTCATATACCACAATTTACCCAACCATTCTCCAATTGATAGGCATCTATTCACTTTCCAGTTTTTAGCCACTACAAAAAGGGCTGCCACAAACATTTTGACACATACAGGTCCCATTCTCCCTTCTTTAGTATCTCTTTGGGGTATGAGCCCAGTAGTAGCACTGCTGGATCAAAAGGTATGCACTATTTAATAACTTTTTGGGCATAATTCCAAATTGCTCTCCAGAATGGTTGGATTCATTCACAACTCCACCAACAATGCATCAATGTTGTGGGTGTGTTTTTAATGGTCAAACCTTTTTGTTGTCATTTCAGGATCACAGTACCCCATCTTTCACTGTGTGAGTAGAAATTCTCATGAAGAGGTTCCTGAAAGCTATTGTGATCCCAGCACCAAACCTACTCCTGAAGAAGAACCTTGCAATATTTTCCCTTGTCCAGCCTTGTAAGGAATCCAAATGGTTCTCTTTAGTTTGTTTGTTTGTTTGTTTTATCAACTTTGGCTTATAAACTTTTGTTATTTCCTAATCAGGGAATTTGGATTGCTAATACAGTATATCAATTTGTCATGAATCTATGATTCATCAGTGTCAGAACTCCCAATATGGTAACTCCCTCCAACTTAAAACTCTTAGAAAGCTACCTCAAGCTCAAAATGGATTTGTGACTTGCTTACAAACACACAGCTACGAAATAACAAAATCAGAATTTGAGCCCAGTACTTCCTGATGCCACCACATTCACTACTATATCTATCATATGATATAATTTTTCTAGGATATTTAACAACTTTTTAAAAAGGCACCGTGTGTAATATGTATAATGGATAGAGGAAATAGGCACTAGTACTGCTTCTGTCACTCTGAGCAAGTCAATTAATAAATCCCTTTGTGCACTAGACAACTTTCTGAGAACACATGGTTCAGAGAGGATGCTGATGTATATTGGAAAAAGAGATTCTGATGTCAATAAAATCACAGATCCAGTTCCTGTGGAAGAAAGAAAAGGAGAAAGAGAAAGAGAAAGAGGGAGAGAGGGAGGGAGGGAGGAGAAAGGTAAAGAAGAAAAAAGGTAAAAAAGAGAGGAAGGATAAAAAGGAAAAGGAAGAGAGGAAAAAAAGGAAGACCACCTGTATACATCATTAATGTCATAATTATCAATTATAAATTCATATTGTGGGCTATTCATTAAACTCTGTCTATGGGACAAACATTCCTGTCATCCAAGATTAAGAAGAGTTATATTGACTATAAAGCTGTTTGGTGCACTCTTATGAATTCTTTCCCTTGCTTTTTCTTGGTAAATTGAAATGAAATGGCTATTTCATTTGTTTGCTGGTAAAAAAAAAAAAACATGTGGGCTGCTGAACTCACAACAAAACTATAAGCCTCAGTTGCACATATTTCCAAAGTGGCATAGACTCTATGTGAGGTTTGACTTTCTATTTCAATCCCCAGAAGAGGTCTTGTCTACATCATGGAAGCTTACGAGAGAGCTTAGAGGTCAGCCAGGACATCCTCTGCATTTTACAGATGAGTAAACTGGAATTTAGAAGAAAAGAAATGGCCTACCTAAGTTCACACATATATTTGGTAGCAGAGCCAAGACTCAAATTCACATCATTTGGTTCATAGTTCAAGGCATCATGTCAATTGTTGAATCCATAGCTTTTCTTGATGATGCACATTATCAATACTAGATGGCATTGGGGCTAAATCAGTTTTTACTGGTTAATCATGCCTTAGTTTGAATTATAGCTATATCTGATATGTTGGAAAGAGTACTGAACTAGAGTATGGAAGACCAAATTCAAACCCTGCCTCTAATACATAATAACAACAACAATAATAACAATAGTAACTAGGATTTATATAGTACTTTGAGGTTTTCAAATTCTTTACAAACCTTCACAATGAACTGAAGGTTGATACTATTATTATCTCCATTATAGATGAGGAAACTAAGGTAGACAAAGGTTAAATTATTAGATCAGGGATACATAACAAATAAATATCTCAAACAGGATTTAAACTTATCTTCTAGACTCCAAATTCAGCATTCTATCCAATTTATGATGTAGTGTTTCTAACTTAATAGCTGAGTGACATAGGGCACATGATTTATCCACCATACCACTGCCTCTGTCCTATTACTTATCTACCAAGTAGAGAGGTACATGTCACAGCAGAAAGAGTTCTGGATTTGGAGTTATTCTAGCTTCACTTAATACCACTATGAATTTCAACAAGTAGCTTCACCCCTTAAGGCTCAGTTTCTTCAGCTGTCAAATTTTTTCCAGCTCAAAAATCTATTATCTTTGTGTCATAGAGAGATGGGAATCTTGAAGATGTGAAGAATTTCTATCCTCAGAAAACCACTGACCTTTCTACTTGTATTTTTACATTTACATAATGAATTAGGGCAGATTCCTTCCTCTGTATGAAAGGTTGTTGAGAGCTAGTTTTGCAGGAAGAAAGTATAGAGACAGGTTTTAGAGGCTGAATGAGTCTTCCCTCATGGCAGAATGAAGGTGATTTATACCAGAATAAGGAGAAGGTACAAAGAGAGTGAAATAGGACACTGGAAAGGGGGGAAATATATATATATATAAATTTATAAATTATATATAATATATAAAATTATGAATATATTATAATATAAATATAAGTAATTTAAATAAAAATAAATTTATATATATATATAATATTATATTATATTTTTCTGAAGAAGAATAGGGACAACTCTACACCCAAGAACAGAGACCTGCCCACATTCTCTGATACATTCTAGAAAACAAGGGCTTTTAACCTTCTTTGTACATAGATCCCTTGACTAACTGGTGAGACCCATGTTTCTCTTCTCAGAATGTGTTTTTTAATGCATAAAATAAAATATATAGGAATACAAAAAGAACAATTATTTTGAAATAATTCCAGATTCACCACCTGCTAAAATTTATCCATACTCCTTGTGGTTTCATGGACCCCATGTTAAAAAACCTCTGCAGTAGAGCAGAGCACTATTCATGTTGGTGAAGTCGGCTTCCAGTAGTCTTTTATAGCTACATCCTCCTGAGACCAATTTTCTCAGCTGAACAAAAAAAAGTTCTAAAAGCCAATAAAACCATCCTGCAAAAATGTTCTCTCTTACACACTGCCCTACTCACATTTAGGGATGTCACAGGGAGGCATATGGAAAATGACTTCTCTTCCTTTTGATTTTTCCCAGAACTTTTTTGGTGAGTTCCTAATTATTTGACTCCTGTGAACATCCCCCACAGAGAGCCAGGTCTATGTCATTAGTCATTTATAAGAGGATTCAAATGACTATTCAAAAGTGCTCACCTTCCAAAGGTCTGTAAACATGAAAGTTAGCTTCTCCCACATTATGAATACTAAGAGTTTTCTTTTTATCAACACCTGCTATAATTATTCATTCTCCTGCCTTTTTCCTTAATGTTTAATGGTAGGTAACCATTTTTGTCTGTGTCTCTTGTGTCTGTTTCTTTGGTTAGCTGGGACATAGGAGAATGGTCTGAATGCAGTAAAACATGTGGTCTTGGAATGCAACACCGGCAGGTCCTCTGCCGCCAGATGTATGCCAACAGGACCCTAACTGTACAGCCATACCGCTGCCAACACCTGGAAAAACCAGAGACCACCAGTACTTGCCAGCTGAAGATCTGCAGTGAGTGGCAAATCCGGACAGAATGGACCTCGGTGAGTCAGAGTAGTTTGGAATTTATTTTATTAGAATTACCTCTCCTGCTTGTAGAGGGAAAATAGCCTGAGAAGATGATGGTCAGTTTATTCTTAAATTGTACATGAATAGGATAGGTGGATGGCACAGTGAATAGAGTGCTGAGGCTGGGATTAGAAAGGCTCATTTTCTTAAGTCTCTGGTCTCAGACACTCTTTACTTGTGTGATCCTGCAAAAATCACTTAACCCTGTTTGCCTCAGTTTCCTCATCTGCCAAATGAGCTGGAGAAGAAAATGACAAACTATTCCACTATATTTGCTAAGAAAACCCCAAATGGGGTTTAGAAGAGCCAGACAAAACTAAAATGACTGAAAAGCAGCAATTCTAGAAGCAGTCATTTTTAGATTCCAAGATGTGCTGAGCCCCTGGGCAGAAAGCAACTGTTTATATTTTAATTCAATTCATTCATTCACAGATTAGTCAATCTGGAATCAGTGGAAATTGGAACTTGGTCAGGAACAGGTTTTAGACTAGATGAGGAATGCTTTAGTCTAGGGATCAAGGAGATTAGGAAAAGGCAGGGGAACCAGAAAGGTATAGGCAATTCAATTGGAATCACCGAGGAGATGCAGGGTGAAGAAATTGGTGGAGCATAAAAGAGGATCTGGGGGAGGAGGGGAAAGACATTTTGCCAGCAGACAATAGAGAGAAATGCAGACAAAAATCAGGATTTGAAAAATGTAGAAAGAGATATCAAATACTCTGCTTTGATCATTAAAGATTCCCATCTTTAGAAAGACTTAAGGGATATAAAACAGGACCTCAATTCCATAAGTATTTGGGTACTAGGCAGGGAACCAAGAGAGGACCTAGCAAGACAGAGACTTTGAGTAAATTACTGAAATAGCAAGAGCTTTTGATCTGTTGTGTCCCATCTAGGAAAAGACTTGAAATCCAAACTGATTTTGTATACATTTCAGTCAAATGCAATTGAGTCAAAACTCAATCTACATTTCTGAAGTCAGATTAGGTAGTAATAAGATGAATTTCATTCCATTCTCCTCACCTAGGATTCCTAAAATTTTCCCTTCCTTGGGACAGAATTTGTCCCAGAGCTTAGAGAAGGGGAACACACTGGTAGAATTACATACCCAAGCTGCTCAAGTTAGTAGAATCCAGAAAGCAGGAACCAAGCTACTAAGTACAATCTTTTCAACAAGCTCCATAATCTTTTCAAGCATTTGACTTTCTAACCCTGCAGTCCATTAATTTGAGTGAGATGCCTATGACAACTCAAAACAACAGCTATTAATGGCACCCAATTAACAAATAAATGCTAATTATTCTCCAGGCACTAGAATACCAGACTAACAAAGAAAGATAAAAACAGTCCTTGCCCACAAAGAGTTTATGTTCTAAAGAGGAAGACAACATAAAGATATAGACAAGAGACACACAGAGTCAAAGAATAATAAACTTAATTGAGAAGCACAGCTTTCCTTTCCTCTATTAATAGTCTTTCTTTTTGAGGTTTCTCTTTCCCTCTGCCTTTTTATTTTTATCCTCTCTGACAAAAAATCGTTGGAACGAGAATTATAAACCTGAGTGGTCCATCATGACCTAGTTTTTATAGTACGGTGTTTTTTCCTCCCTTCCTCCTCTCCCTGGTCCACATGGGAAAATCATACTCTCATGTGTGAGTGCTCTGCCCAAAGAAATATACATTTTAATCACTTAAATCTCACAAGATATTTTGGGTTTGGGGGCCTAGATATTTTTTCTCTTCCCTAATTATTTAGTCTATTATTTTTCCCCAGAAAAACTGGGGCAATTAGCTCCTTTATCCCATGTAGTTTCATTTATGATATCTTTAAATAGAGCTCCTCCCCCAAAAATCAAGCTTTGATAAAGCCCATTTTAGGATTCAAATGGAACCACATGATAATGTCTTAAACTCAAATCACTGTGGCTCTCACTGATTGGCCAATAATAGGTCTCAGCTAAAGCCTCACTTGATCACTTGAATTTTAAAGACTCAGAGTGAGTATAAATAAGAATTGTTTCTTTCTGTCCAGAAATCCTGAAGATTTCCCTTTCTAGACTTTTTTTTTTTTTGAGTAGGCAAACTAGGCCATTTTTTGCCTCAGTTTTTTTCCTTTTTAATTTATTCAATTGTTTGTTTTTAAGACATTGCTTTATGAATCATGTTGGAAGAGAAAAATCAGAACAAAAGGGAAAAACCATGGGAGAAAGGAAAAAAAAAAAAACAGAAAAAGGAATCAACATAGTTGATTTTCATTCTATCTCCATAGTTCTTGGATGCCTATGGCAATTTCTATCCAAAGTCTATTGGGATTGTCTTGCTTCACTGAACCACTGAGAACCAAGTCTTTCATAGTTGATAATCACACATTCTTGCTGTTTATTGTGTACAATGTATTCCTGGTTTTGCTTATTTCACTCAGCATCAGTTCATGTAAATATGTTAGGCATTTCTAAAATCAGCTTGTTTATCATTTTTATAGAATAATAATATTCTATTATATTCATATACCACAACTTGTTTAGCCATTTCCCAATTGATGAGCATCTACTCATTTTCCAATTTTTTGCTATCACAAAAAGAGCTGCTACTAACATTTTTCACATTTTGGTCCTTTTCCCTCCATTATGATTTGCTTTGGATATAGAACCCAGAAATATCACTGCTGAGTCAAAGAAAGAGTATACACAGTTTGATAGCCCTTTGGGTATATAGTTCCAAATTGTTCTCCAGAACTGTTAGATCATTTCACAACTCTAGCAACAAAGCATTAGAGTCCCAATTTTCTAATATCCTCTTCAACATTTATCATTATCATTTCCTGTCATTTTAGTCATCTGAGAGGTGTGATGTGGTACCTCAGAGTTATTTTAATTTGCATTTCTCATGGCTTTAATTTCATCATCTGAAATTTGTCTCTTCGTATCCTTTAGCCATTTATTAATTGGGGAATGATTTGTATTCTTATAAATTTAACAGTTCTTTACATATTTTAGAAATAACTCTTTATCATAAACACTGGCTATAAAACATTTTTCCCAGCTTTGTACTTCCCTTTTAATCTTGTTTCTGTTAGTTTTGCTTGTGCAAACACTTTTGAATTTAATGTACTCAAACTTGTCCATTTGGCTTTCATAATGTTCTCTAATTCTTCTTTGGTCATAAATCCCTCCCTTCTCCAAAGATCTGATAAGTAAATTATCCTATGCTCTCCTAATTGACTTATGGTAACCACTTTTATGCCCAAATCAGGTGCCTATTTTGATCTTATTTTGGTATGAGGTGTGAGATGTAGTCTATGCTGAGTTTCCGACATGTTATTTTCCAATTTTCCCAGCAATGTTGTTAAATAGTGAATTCTTGTCCCAGAAGCTGGAATTTGGGATTTATCAAATACTAGATTATTATAAGACTTGATTATTGTATCCTGTGTATCTAATCTATTCCACTGACCCACTAATATATTTCTTGGCCAGTACCAAATGTTTTGATGACTGCTGCTTTATAATATATGTTTTAGATCTGGTACTGCTAAGCCACCACCCTTTGTATTTTTTTTTTTCACTGATTTCCTTGATATTCTTGATCTTTTGATCTTCCAGATGAATTTTGTTATTATTTTTTCTAATTCTATAAAATATTTTTTGACAGCTTGATTGCTATGGCACTGAACAAGTAGACCAATTTAGATAGAATTGTCATTTTTATCATATTAACTTGGCCTACCCATGAGAACTTGATATTTTTTCAATTGGTTAGATCCTATGTTATTTGCTTGAGAAATGTTTTGTAATTGTGTTCCTATAGTTACTGGGTTTGTCTTGGCAGATAGACACCCAAATATTTTATTTTGTTTACAATTATTTTAAATGGAATTTCTCTATCTCTTGCCACTAGGCTTTGTTAGTAATATATAGAAAATTGTGTGGGTTTGTTTTATATCCTTCAAGTTTGCTAAGGCTGTGAATTGTTTCAAGTAGGTTTTTCAATGATTCTCTAGGATTCTCTCAGTATATTATCATATTATCTGCAAAGAGAGATAGCTTTATTTCCTAATTACCTATTCTAATTCCTTCAACTTATTTTTCTTTTCTTATTGCTAAAGCCAATTTTTCACAGTGTATAATCCTGCTGAGAAGTTGCTGTAACCTCTTTGCTAATATTTTATTTAAATTATTTAAAATTTTTGTATCAATACTCATTAGGGAGATTCATAATTTTCTTTCTCTGTTTTGGCTCTTCCTGATTTAGGTATTAGCACCATCTCTTTTGAGTTTCAGAATTTTTAATTTGGTATTTAACTGGTGGTTTTTAATTTGTTCTTTTTCTTGCTTTTTTTAGTTGTATGCATAATTGATTGATCTCCTTTTCCCCCAATTTTATTCATGTAGCTATTTAGAGATATAAAATTTCCTCTAAGAACTCCTTTGGCTGCATCCCATAGTTTTGGTATATTGTCATTCTCTTGGATGAAATTATGGATTGTTTCTGTGATTTGTTTTTTGAGTCACTCATTCTTTAGAATTAGATTATTTAATTTCCAGGTAGTTTTTAGTCTATCTTTCCCTGGTCCTTTATTGGATATAATTTTTATTGCATCATAATCTGAAAAGGAAGAATTTACTATATCTGTCTCTCTGCATTTGATTGTGAGGTTTCTCTGCTAAAAATGCTTGGTTAATTTTTGTGTAGGTACCATGTACTACACATTCACAATTATGATTACCTACTCTGTATTTCCTTCTATCCTATTTTCTCCCCTGTTCTCTCTTTCCACCCTGTCCTCAGTAGTACTTTGTTTTATTTTTTGACCCACCCCACCCACTACCTTATCTTCTATCATCCCTCCTCTATTCTCTTACTGGTTTTTCCTAGTGTTTCTGCTTTTCCTTATATCCAAACCTTCCTTTTTCTTTTCTCTTTCTAATCCTTCTTTATAGGATTACATAAATTTCTATACTCAGCTGAATTATTAATTATTGTTTTCCCCTTTTTGAGCCATAACTGATCAGACCCAGACAATACTCACCCCCTTTCTTCTTTCCCTTGATTGTAATAGGTTGTTTGTGCCACTTTATGTGAACTAATTGTCCTATTATACCTCCCCATTCCTCTTTTTTCAGTACAGACCTTTTCCCATCCCTTAATGTCTTTTTCTTTAATATCATCACATAAGGAACCATTCACAACCACATCCTCAGTTCATGTGAGATGCCCCCCTCTGTCTGCCTCAGTGACAGATAAAGTTCCCAGAAGTTACAGATATTAATTTCTTATCTAAGATTATAAACAGTTTAATCTTTAAATAATATATATTAATATATTATAATAATTATAAATTATATATATAATTATAAAATAATAATATAATTATATATATATATATATATATGTTTTCCCCTCATTTACCTTCCTATGTTTCTCTTGAGTCCTGTGTTTGAAGATTAGATTTTTTGTGTAGCTCTGGTTTTTTCAATAAAAATGATTATAAGTCTTTTTACTTCATTGAAAATCTGTCATCTCCCCTGAATCATGATGCCCAGTCTTGCTGGGTAATTAATTCTTGGTTATAACACCACATCCTTTACTTTGTGGAATATGGTACTCCTGCCCTTCTGATCCTTTATTGTAGAGGCTGCCAGATCCTGGGTAATACTGACTGTTGCTCCTTGATATTAGAATTGTTTTTGCCTGGCAACTTACAGTATTTTTCCCTTGAGATTATAATTTTGGAGATTTATAACAATATTTCTTGGGATTTTCCCTGTGGGATCTCTTCCTAAAGGTGCTTAATAGATTCTTTCAATCAGTATTTCCCCCTGTGTTTGTAGAATATTAGGACAATTTTCCTTAATGATCCTTGAAGAATGCTATCCAGCCTCTTTTTTTTAGTCAAGGCCTTCAGATAAAGCAATAATTTTTAAATTATCTCTTCTGGATCTATTTTTCAGATCAGCTGTTTTTCTAATGAGGTATTTTATGTTTTCTTACATTTTTTTTACATTCTTTTTTAGTTTGACTGATTATATCTCATAGATTCATTAGCTTCCATTTGCTCCTTTCTAGTTTTTAATATGTGATTTTTCTTCAGTTGCTTTTTTTATATCTTTTTCCACTTGGTTAATTCTACTTTTATTGTTTTCTTCAGTAGATTTTTTTTTTTTACATTTGGTTAATTGTATTTTTTCAGGAATTGCTTTCCTTTTTTAAGCTGCTTTCTCTTACATACCTCTCATTTCTTTTCTCATTTTTTTCTTCTATCTCTCTTATTTGCCTTTTAGAATTTTTTTATGAGCACTTCCAAGAAACTTCTTTGGACTTGAGACAAATTTATATCACTCTTTGAGATTTCCTCTGTGGACATTTGGTCCTCGTCTGAGTTGATGTTTTGGTCTGCCTTGTCACTATAGTAGCTTTCTATGGTCAAGATTCTTTTCCATTTCTTGCTCATTTTCTTTTCTTTTCTTTTGGCATTTCCTCTTTTTTGCTTTTTTTAAAAACTTTTATGTTTGAGCTCTGCTCCTGGGGTGAAGAGGATGCTTTCTCAAGCTTCCTGGGCAGCTCTGAGCCTTTGCTTTGAGCACAGGGGCCCCTTGTGTTTGCAGAAGTAGTTTTGTCTGCTCATTCCAGGAAACAGCCTCGTTTTTCACAATTTGCCTTCTGAGCTGGGACTGAAAACTGCCCCACTGGTTTGCTCCACTATTGAGGCAGGACTGAGGGTCTTAGTTGCTGATTACTGTGATTAAGAACCTCTCACTGCTTTCCCAGACGGTCTGAGCTGAGCACCCCTTTCACCCTCGTGAAACTGACCTTTCTTGAAGTTTTTCAAGTCTGTCTTGTGATGGAGAGGGGTTTCATTCCTTCAGACTGTTCAGAGCCTCGGTTTCATGGGGTTTTCGAGACAAACTGGGAGACCTCTAGCACCCTCCTGGCTTCACTTCATGATCTCGGCTCCACCCCTGACGTCTCTGCCTTATTCCTTACTGAACCGTAAATCACTGAATGGGTGTTGTCTCAGACAAACTGAGGCCCTAAAAAGGCCGAGGGGTCTCCAGTCATCCTGACTGCCACTGGACTCAGATGACTCTGGTGGAGAGAGTGAGTCAGAGACTTTCCATGGCTCTGACTCACTTGCCTCCAATTCACCCTCTTGATGTTATTGTGTCCTTTTTGAAAAAGAAGGATAAACAACAAACAGTTCTGCAGCCTTAAACAATTAGCTTTTCCTTTCTTGACTCTTTCCTTATCTGCACAATCGAGTGTTTCATGACATTCGTAATTCAATTCAATTGCACATAAAGTTCTAAAATCCTTGCAGATTTAATATTCAATAATTAAGTGCTTGTTAATTAAGTCCTTACTATATACTAGACACTGATTCTGCTATGCATCAAGGGTGCAGATAGTAACAAACAGCCCCAAAGACCTCATATTCTAATGGGGAACACTATATGTAAATAACTAGATAGATGCTAAATATAAATAAATTAAGGTACTCTGAGAAGGGAAGGTCCCAGCAACTCTTCTCTAAATTAGGACTTCTTAAACTTTTTCTTTTGGAGACACCTTTTCACAAGAGAAATTTTTATGTGACCCTGTCTTGAATCTGAGCCATGGTGTTTCTGGCAGCATTCATGTTTGCACAATGCAAAGTGTACATATTGTATGTTCAGAACCAAGGCTGTAGTAAAGTCATGCAATGTAATATATGTGCCAGAAACACCTCAGATTCATTACTTATTTTATTTTGAATAAATTTTTGTTCATTGCATTTGGAAATTTTTTTATGTTGCCAAATTTTTCATGACCCCCACATTGTTATACAACCCCATATGGGGTCAGGACCACAGTTTAAGAAATTTTCTCTAAAGCAAAAAGGTTACTCACTTAACCCTCTAACCACATGTGACATGCAACACTCTCAAGTGCAGCCCAAAGAAAATTAATATTATTATTGGAAAATTTCTAACAAAATAAATAAAAACACAATAAAATATAGATAATGTTAATATACAGTTTTCTAATTCAATTTGTAGCTCACAAGCAACCTTATGTAAAGTTTGTTGTTCAATAATTTTCAAACATGTCTGGCTTTTCATGACCTTTCTTGGGGATTTTCTTGTCAATAATACTAGAGTAGTCTGTAATTTACTTTTCCATTTCATTTTACAGAGGAGGAAACTGAGGCAAATAGAGTAATGTGACTTGCCCAGGGTCACACAGTTAATAAGCGTCTGATGCTGGATTTGAACTCATGAAAATGATGTATTCTTCCATATAGACCCAATATTCTTACCCATTAAGCTACCTTACTGCCCATGTATAGTTTAATGACCACTATTTCTTTTTGATTTGATTTCACTTATCCAGAGTTTCCAAAACACTATGTTTTTACTCCTATATCATGGCTATCACTTAAACTTCCTGGTTGCTCTCCATTTATAGAGGCCACTGACTAGTCTCGCAACCAAAAGACGGTCAAGAATACTCAGGTTTTGAGTGGCTCTTGATGAAAGACTTTCCTTAGCTTCCCTAGGAGCAGCCTTAAAAAATTTTTCCTAGTAGTATTGTGGGAATAGTAAATAAAGCATTGAACTTGGAGACAGATCTGCATTTGACTTTTGTTAGATACTTACTAGCTCAAAATGATACTGAAAAATTGATTTAACCTTTTTGAGTCTCATTTTCCAATGAAGTAGGTTGGACTAAGACCCCACCAAGGTGTCTTATAGCTCTAAACCTACAATATAGTGGTCCATCCTTTTTTACTCAAAAACGTAGAGATGTCTATATTTTTCATGGCTAACCATGGACTAAGAATTTAGAGGAATACCACTGAAATAAGTTTTGGTAATTGTATATGCTGTATAAATGCTGATGGGGAAGGGAGAGAGGAAGTCTTTTTTTTTTTTTCTTGAGAGAGGGAGTGTTTAAAGGACTTGGTTAAAATGAAGAGAGAACAAGATGAGGGGAGGAGAATAGAAAAGGCATTGAGTCAAAGAGAAAAGTAAAGGGGGAAAAGAGAAAAATGGATACAGAAGTAAAATATAGAAAGAAATAGGCAAGCTTCCATACTCTGTAAATCTCTTCTATCCGTCTTGTTCTCACTTAGGCTTTTACCAGAGACCACACTAGTGCTTTGAAATCTCCATGTCTCCATTATCTTTGCATGGAGGAACTTTTCAAATGCTTACTTGATCTTTCCCATGAAATGATAATTTATGCTAAGTTAAATATAAAGTAATGCAAATCTTATTTATTTTTACTACTGTCTGGAGGAAGGCAGGATAGTTAAAATATTTGTAAGCTGGTATCTATTTTGCATTTATTTGCAAGTCTGCTTTAAAGTCTGCAAAGGCTTCAAAAATTTCAAAGTAGATGTGAAAGCGACTGAGATGGTTATTCTGATACTAGTGAATTTCAGCCCTTCTGAAATCCAAAGAGTACAAAAATATTCCTATGAGATGAAAGAGCTCTCCTTTCCCCCCCCCAAAAAAAATTGTTATGGGAAAGGACTACACTTAGGTTAAATAGTAGATTGGGGGAAATTAAGATCTGAGCTGTGCAGGGGATCTGAAAATTCTGCATACAAATCATTTTCTAATTTGTTGTCTCATGTCTAAGACCAACTTGGAAGTGTAGGAGGATTTTGCATGCTGCTAAACAAGTCATATTGCCTTTCAAAGCCTCCATTTCCTCATGTAAATCGAGAGGTTCTCAGCTAACATTCTGTTGACTTTTTCTTCCTGGGAATTTCCAAGTCATATAATATTTATAACATGGGACTAACAGCATTTTTACTGTCAAATGGCAAAGCTCAAAATAATCAAAATACTTTCTCCCACTCCTGATCCTCCTAATCTATACAAATGGCATCTTGTCAGCTGCTAAGTATTTAGTCTATAATAATAGAAAAGAATATGACTGATAGACATAGAGACACTAGGTGTATAGTAAGGTCATTGAAAAGAGGGCACTGGAAGGAGTATTTTATGGGTAAAACCACTAGGATCATGAATATTATTGATTTAGAACTAGAAGAAACTTTGTTGCTGAATCATTTCTTAGTTCATGTCTGACTATGATCCCATTTGAGTTTTCTTGGCAGAGATGCTAAAATGGTTTGCCATTTCCTTCTTCAACTCATTTTACACATGAGAAAACTGAGACAAACAGGATTAAATGACTTGCCCAAGTTCACACAGCTAAGTATCTGAGGTTGGATTTGAACTCAGGATGATGAATCTTTCTGACTCTGAGTCTCGTGCTTTATCTATTACGCAATCTAACTATGTAGAAGAAACTTTAGAAATCAATAAACCAATCTCTTCATTTTAACAAATGGAGATTTAAGTTAAATTTAATCATAGAGATTAAATAACTTGAATCCAGGATCTTTCTTTCTCACCAGACCCTTCAAGAGCAGTCCATCTTGAATAGAGGAGCTGTCTCTACTGGGCATGTTATTATGCAGCAGTTAACAAAATATAGCATATTCCCTTCTGAAATTCTGTCTGAAAATCATGACTTGAAACTGATGCCACAATTCATAATATTTTCCCAAAAGGCAAAATGGAGGGTAGAAAACAGAGTGATGGACATAAGCTGTGTGACTGCACAAGTTACTTTGTATTTCAGTTTCATGTTTTATATCTGCAAAAATAAAAGAAGTTACTAATATCTACAGTATCCACCTCTCAAGGCTGCAAGGCTTAAAGGAAATAACATACATAAAGAACTTAAAAATTTTTAAGATATTATGTGACAGTTATTATTATTATTTTTTTCTCTACAATAAATAAGATCTGATATTCCGCTGACCTAACAGGTATTTTCTTTTAGTGTTCGGTACCATGTGGTGTAGGACAAAGGACTCGAGATGTGAAATGTGTCAGCAACATCGGGGATGTTGTAGATGATGAAGAATGTAACATGAAGCTCCGGCCGAATGATATTGAAAACTGTGATATGGGGGCCTGTGCGAAGAGCTGGTTCCTGACCGAATGGAGTGAAAGGGTAAGAGAGAGGGAGTGCAAGTCATAATTTTTATTAAACTCCACCATCACCAGCTCCATCACCACCACCTCACCCCTATATACACAACACATACCACTGAAGAGAACATTGATAAACCTGTAATGTCAGACCCAGCCTTTAGCTACCTGAATTATATAAATTAAGATTTCTACAATAGCTTATCCTGAAAGACAAGGATACAAGTAAGCCAATGAGCATTCTAATGGAAGAAAAGGCAAGATTCCAATGGACAAGTGAGCAAGCCACATGGAAGAAATGATATAGGTAAAGACACAGAGATAGAAAACAGGTTTAGGGAATGATTTGGTTAGAACATAAAGTGTAGGGAAGTAGTAGGAGATAATCCTATTAGTTTTCATTTTCCAAATGTAACTTATTTTATTCTTTGTGAAGCAATCTCCTTGGGACCATTTGTCTGAACTTATTGGTTTTGGCCTCCTTGTTCATTGTCTGCAGATGTCCAGCTCATGTGGTTTGCTCTTGGTTTCCAAATCATTAGTCATGTAAATGTGGATCCATAACATGGCCCTTGGGGCATCGGTGTGACTTGTAAGGAGCCAGGCCTCAAGCTAAAGAGAGCAAATGGCATATACCCAGACAATGGAGATAACTGGTCTCCTGAAAAATTTAACAATAAATCTTGATTCTAGTCTAACTATTATTGGTCCATCCCCCTAATTCTAACTGCATGTTAAAAAAAATCAGTATTATTTTTTAGCTGTAACATTCTAAGAGGAAGAATATATAAGAGACATTGTTGATGTGCCAGAATTTGAAAACAAAATTATTGACCAGCCTTAGTGGTCTATATGGATGAATTTGGAGCCATCTGTAATTGAAGAAAATTATGCTTATTGGAGCACAGATCTGAACTATTAGATAATAAGTCCATTGCCCTCATTTTACCCACGAAGAACAAAGGCCCAGAAAGATTCAGAACTTTGCCTGAGTCACACAGATTATAAGTAACAGAACCAGGATTCCAACTAAATTTCTGATTCAAGTTCAGTGTATATCATGGTGACCTTGTATGGGTAGTTTGTCAAGTGCTTTGTGTGAAGAACAATCAGTGAGAAATCACTAAATGATTAATAAATTACATTAAACTCAAAATGTTCTTAGGAGACCCATTATTTAAGCAATTTAGTGTTCCATGGCTCAAGCCATTTTATATGCTTATTTTCAATGGTATAATTCTATCTGAAAAGTTAGTCAAGGTTCATTTTACTTGTACTAAAGCTATTTTTTCCTTTAATGATAACATATAAATCCCCCCTTCATCCCACCTTTGAAGTAAGTTTGCCTTCATTTTGAAATGTTCCTTTGCTAGATCAACACTTAATTTGAAATTATTTAAAGTTAGCAATGAATGCATTTACCATCCTCTTCATTGAAGGAGATATTTTTGTAATTAGTATTTTTTCTTCCTTAAAAAGATTTTTAAGCCATGAAAGTTGAAAGCTGAAAAAACAAACCAAAGTTATGTTTCTTCTTTTTAAACTTCTAAATCATAAATTAATTATTTATTTCCAAACATTCACTCTTGCATCTGTTGGAATTTTTTTTCTCACTTTTACTCTGAAAAATCTATTGTTCTTTCCTTAAAATATTAAGAAATAGAATCTTGAGTCACCACAATAAATCATATGCTCTATTTCCTTAATTTGTTAGTAACTAGTAAAATAATAATTTAGCCAAAGTATTCAGGGACTTTGATATTTTATAATTAAATCAATTTTGCAATTAACAAGGGTTGACGCATTTATATAAAGTAAAATTTTTCTTAATAAGGAAATACTTCAGTAGGATCTAAGGACATGAATCAGGAACTTTTCTTTAAGGGTATGCTTTTATATTGATTGATATTGTTGTTAATCCTTGTTTCGAAAACCAAGTACTATATAAAGGCATTTTGTCATAATCTTGGCTTATATATAACCCCTAATTAGGAAAGACATATGTGGTACCCCCTCAGAATAATAAGACCAACTTTACACTAGTATGTACCAATAAGCATGTATTTGACATTTGCAGGAGAAAGCTATATTAAAAGGAAAAAAAAAAAAAAACAGAGCTACTTGACTGGACAACTGCTAATCTCAAAGTTGTATCTACTTAAAGTCAATCAGTTAATAAATATTTTTTTAGCCTCTACTGTGGACCAGACAGTGAGTTAGCTATTAGGGATACAAAAAAAGCAAAAGATATTTTCTGCTTTTGAGTAGCTCAAAGTCTAATAGGAGAGACACTGTGTAAATGGCTATGTTCAAACAAACTACATCTGGGATAAATGAAGACTCATTAAATATACAGAGTTTTAATTTATTTTGTTCAGTCTCTACCAATTAGTAGCCCCACTCATCACCATCCCTGTCTTTAGGGGAAAACATTTATTTTCCTTAGGATCTTAAAGGAGAAACATCACAGAAAAGTGAAAATATTCCAACATACCTCAAATATCTTAGAAGAAATTTTTAAAAGCTCAATATTTTATTACCCACAAGTCTTCAGTCTGGTTTTAGAGCTATCAACCATTGCACCAAACTATGCCTGATGACTAAGTAGAGTAAACCTAAAGAGAGACGTAAAAATTTTACCTAAATGACAGGTAGAAACCGAACATCAGAAATCCAAGAGAAATAATGAATATTTTTAAAAATGTTTTATTAGAGGGGTGGATAATAAACTTAGAAATGTTTCTAAAAATCAATGGGGCATTGGAAAGAACTGAAGTTTACAGAGGAAGTAATCAATCTATCAACCTGAAATTGCAGAATTAACTTAGATTAATGTGATGTGATATTAGGTCATTTAGATATGATATTTATTGTCACTGAAAATACAATTAGAATTAGAAAACTCATGGAATCTTACTCATCTCATGTGCATTTGCTATGGAATTTTATATTGTAATTACATGTGAACATTTTTTTACCTTCTCTACTGACTCTTCCAAGGACCAACACTTATTTATCCTAGTATTCTACTAGAACCCAACGTGGTAATAAAAGTGTTTTTTGTTCCCTAGTGGCTAGTTAGGACCTTTGGGCACCATGTAGATTCTCTCAAGCTCTGCATTTTATCTAGTTTCCATCAAATAACAGTGGTATGTAGGACAGGCATAAGCCTTACAAATTACTCTTTCCCTCAAATATGGCTAGTTGTGTTTCAAACATACTCTTCCACGCTTAAGTATGCATTTTTCCTCTCTATTAAAATATCCACAAAGATGAAATGAATCACTATGTTAAAAGTATATAAACAAAGAGAGAAATAACATGAAAGAACAAGAGGTAAAGAAATTACAAAGAGATTAACTCCACATGGTATTCTTCTGACCTATTTAGAATTACAAACTCACCCTGAACTTTGTTCATCCAGTAGTTTCCTGTATATCTGAATGTATCCCTATCCCTATAAATATAGAGATTCCCTGATTAATTGCATTAATCAGTTCTCTGAAAATACAATGTTAAAGGCAAAAACTTTAAAGAAGTGAATTAGTGACAGAGAAGCAAAGTTATAAAAGATCAATGGGCCAAATGACATATGAGCTACATTTAGAGCTACAAAGATTTTGCAGTTTTATGGCAGTACTTCATTATAATTTATAAATATGATTTAAAATCATGACTGAGGCAACCTTATAGGAGGTATGCCTGTTTTTCATTAGAAAAAAATGTATTCTGTTACATCAAGAGAAAAAAAGAGGTGATAAAAAAGTTATTTAAAGTTTAAAAGATGGGACACTAAATTTAAAGAGGAGCTATTGTATGCTTCCAGTCCTCCTGGGATCAATTCAACTATGTTAGCATATAAATAAAACTGGAATAAAAAGACAAGCCATTTCCAGAAGGTTATTTATGAATAAACTATTATTTCCCCCAAAGCTTCCTATGCCTGTGTTGCTTAATCCCAGAGATTTAACTCATAATTAAATCGCATCTCTGCAGCTGATATGTCTTAAATGTGTTTGGTCTCTACTTCCAGACCTTTGTCAGGGGTATTCACCAGAACCAGCACTCCCATCAATGAGCCGGGGTTGCTTTTTGTGTCCTCATAATAAACATCTCATGCTTTTGAATTATTTGTATGTATAAATGTATTATTATAAAATCATATCATGGGTTCTGTAATTTCATCAGTATATGGTTACTCCCTTTTTCTACTGGCAAATTTCTAAACTCCTTCATTCCTTAGCTTAATTGATTAAAAACAAAAAACAAAAACAAAAAAAAAACTATTAACTATTCTAAATGTTCAATTTGTAATGGAATTGTTATTCCCTATTGATTAACAGAATCTTTATTCTCTGGAACTAAGATGCTGAATATTCTGTTTCCTTGTTCCAATTTACCCTTGATCTCTTGATCATTATTGCTTGCCTTCCACATAGTGTCTATGTCTCTGAGTAAAATGTACACTCTTTTCTTTAACCCTGAACCACCAACAAATCCTAATCATTCTATATCTTCTGATTCAAGATGGACATATGGCCAGCAATCATGCATCATTTGCCTCTTCATAGACAACCATTAGAATCCTACATCCTTATTAAAAATCATCTCCAATAAATTAATTTTATGCTTCCAGCCAAGTTTTCCCTTATTGTGGCATGGAGATATATCTGTCTTCTGGAACACAATCAATGCAGTAAGAATTAGAATACAAAGGGACAAGGTGTCAATTGTTTGGGGAGAAAACCAACTTGGCTAACTACAACCAGAATCCACTGATAAATTTTTCTTGATTAGCCAAGTTGTTTAACAATCTGCCAATAGAGAGAAAGAAATACCCACACAGTGATGAAATCACAGAATCTATGGTATATTGATCGTAATATCGTCATACATACAAAACATAATTTAATAGCTTTTTAAAAATGTGACCTGTGGTTTACATGCCTTAACTTTATAACTGCTGCCCCAGCTGATCAACATGATTTCAGAACTCACTGCAGACTTAAACTTATTTTAAAACTTCAGTCTTTTTCATCATTTAGTCACGGTTTTCCTATCAAGCACTCTATCTGGTAGCTTCTGTCACCTAACTCAATCCAACAAGAGCCAGTTTAATGACTTCTTATTTTGCTCCATTGTATTATAATGAATTAAAAACAATTTAAAATTTCAGAGTAATTTTATAACTGAATTAAATTACTAAGAGTTTGCTAAGAGAAATTAGCTACCTGAAACTTAGAATTAAATTCTCTCATTTTGGACAGATAGCAAGGAGGATCTTGCTCTATTAGTCTCCTAGAAAGAAAAGTAGAAAACACATCTTTTCAATTGGTTTTAATGTTTTTATATCTCTGTGATAAGATGCTGGCTGCTGGATGTGTGTCTGATGAGTATATGAATCAAGATTAGAAGAGCTGTCAAAGGATCATAGTTCATAGCTAGGGAATGAAAAAGAGTGTGAGAGAGAAAAAGCAAAGAAATGCTGAAATGAGACAAAATCTTGATTTGTTTAGGAAGCAGCCAATAAGAATATTTCCAAAGGGAAATAAGCAATCTAACAATTGAGATATAAACAATCAGGGTCTTTGAAGCCTCAAACTAGAAAAGCAAGTACAAGCTGCCTAGGTATGGAAAGCAGGAGAATAGATGAAGGTTAAGACAAAATTAGGCAGCTTGATGCAAAGAGCTCTCATTGAGGATACCTTTATTTCTTCAAAGAAAGAGTAAACCATGGGAGTACATTATTTCATTACCTATTATACAACAGTCTTGTCACTTATTCTTCAAAGGGAGGATGATCCTTAGTTTCCAATATTTGTCTACCACAAAAAGAGCTCTTATAATTATTTTTGTATAAGTAGATCTTTTTTCTCTTTCTTTGATTTCTTGGAGTATATCTGGGTCAAAGAGTATGCACAGCTTAAGTATTCTCTGGGCATTGTTCTATATTTATTTCAAGAATTCTGGTTCTGTTTTTTTCTCTATGACTCACCAAGACCCCACCATGTCCTCTGGAGTATAGTACATTCAGTCCAACCAAGTGCATCCTGGTGAATCTTAAAACAATAACAAAAACAACCCTGAATTCTGGGACTATTATAGACTATTAATAATTACACACAGTAGTGATATTGCTGAGTCAAAGGGTATGCACAATTTATAGCCCTTGAGCATAGTTTCAAAATATTTTTTATCATGGTTGGACTAGTTCACAATTCCACCAACAAGCCATTAGTGTGATTATTTTCTTTCATCCCTTCCAGCATTTATCATTTGTGATAGGTATGAGATAGTAGTGCTCTTCATAGTTGTTTTTATTCGTACTTCTCTTTTAAATAGTTATTTAGATCATTTTTTCATATGACTATTGATAGCTTTCATTTCTTCTTCTAGAAACTGCCTTTTAGTATCTTTTGATCATATATCAATTAGGGAATGGCTCTTATTTTTATAAATTTGACTCAATTCTACATATATTTGAGAAAGGAGGCCTTTATCAGAAAAAAACTTGCTATCAAATCTTTCATATTAACTTCATCTCTCTTTCTAGAATGTCTTTATTTATTCATCAATGTTCAAGCCTATGTATGAAGTATAAAAAGTTACCAGAGAACATCTACCAGATGGATGTATGGATGTATGTTCAGATTTGTCTGGACAGCAGGCCAATATTAGAACATAAACAGACAAATTTAAACATTTTGATTCATGCTTTTCAAAGCACATGTGTGTATATATAATGTATGGTAGGAAACTTTCAGTGTGAAGACTCCTTCCACTTTTACAAATTAACAATTTCCATGTAATTAATATATCTATATGTGTGTGTGTGTGTGTGTGTGTGTGTTTGTGTGTGTATGTAATATATATATATGTGTGTCTTTAAAAGTTTCTAGAAGCACTGATAGTTTATGTGACTTGTCCATGATCACTGCTTGCTAATCCACATGTTAGAAGCACAACTCAAGCTCTTTCTGAATCCAAGGCTGTTCTTGTCCACTATACCATGCAGTATCTATAGTTTGGTTTTTTTAAAATCATGTTTTACATTTTAAAATTACATCCAAAACTACTTATTGGTAAACTCTTGGGAATGAAAGTTAAGAACCTTAAAGCTTCTATAAAAATCTGTAGTGATACCTACCCCTCCAGAAAAGCTGGTCTACATTATCCATAATTTATTTTTCATATATCCCTGTTTCATTGTCTAGGGATCTGACTGGTCTTAGAATATACAGAAGGACTCTCAGTCAGGAAAGAGAAGGGAAAAACCAGCAGTATAGCATGAGATTTCCAAGTTCAAGGTTGTTATGAAAAGTCCTCTGTGGTTAATGTACTGAAAATGTGATCTGACCATACTCAGCAGAAGAATGTGTATTTTCTCCTTTGGCACTAACCTGATTATTTGATGCTGTAATTCAGGTCCTACATCATAATTTCAGATAGACCCATGGAGGACACGTAGAAGGTTTCATGGAGATCTCTAGTTTGCTATGGGAAGAAAAAAGAAATTTAATTAGATATTCAAATGGAAATTACCTGGAAAGAACTTTTTGCAGGATAAAATCTTTCACTGAAAGTGTCTTCATGATTACATGATATGCTAGGATGTAATGTGATGCAGCTGTAGGACAAATCTTTAACTTTCCATACTGAGGTATGATTATTTGGATTTTTAAATTTGAGATAGGTCACTTTTTGTAGGAGGAAGGAAATTACTTTAATTCCCACAGTCTGGCAGTCTGATTTAATTGGGATTTGATCTACCTCACTATCCTTTAAGATAATTTAGGTATTTTACTATTCAAAGCTGGAAGAGGCATCAGACAGTCCAGGCCAAAAAAACTTTTAGCCTGAAATATTCATATAATGGGAATAAAAGGATTTCTTTTTGTTAAAATTATCTGATTCATTGGCTCCATTCTGCAATTCATTCAACTTAGAATAATGACTCATGTTTGTTGAAGACCTTCAAGTTTGAAAAACATTCTACCTGGGATACCAGTAATACAATTGTGGTTCTCATTTTACAGATGAGGAAAATGAGGTACATAAAATTGAAGTTATTTGTCTAAGTTGTTATCATACAACCTTAGTACAGAAAATCAAGTCTTCTGACTATAAGATCATACTTCTTTTTACTATATTTAGTATAGGATTGTGGCTCTAAAGCAAGAAGGGGACTTACAGGCTATCAAGTCTAAACTTATTTTTACAAATGAGGAAACTGAGGCACAGAGCAGTTAAGTGACTTATCCAGGGTCACAGTATCCTAAGGGAGTGGAGACATTAAATATTTATTCTCTAGAAGATTTTTGCTTTTTTTTTGGTTTGTTTTCATAAAGATAGTTTGTCAACCAATTTTATATGATATTAACTAAAGTGAAATTTCACATGAATTTATGATGATTTTAAACATGCAGCTTGCTGTCAACCAGGATACTAAGTTCCTATCTGCTCAATGGCAAAGTCTCATAATCTCCATGGAGCTCAGTTCTTCATATGTAAAATCAACAGGTTGGATTAAATGATCTCTTAGTTCTCTCCCGACTTTATATTTGTCATTCTATGGCCTTATGTAACTGTGTCAAATTTAAATAAGCAATTTGTAGTTAACTCAATAATACGAACAGCAGCAATAATAACAACAGTATTTGGAAGCACAACAAAATAGAAAGAAAATCAAAATTATGTTACAGAACAGTTGTGGTTATGCATTAGTAGGAGTTATATTACTGAAAGCTCTCTCCTCACCTCTGGGAGAAAAAAAAAATCTAACTAAAATGCAGTTACATGGAAAGAGCTGGGTTTTGTATCATGTTGTCAGACTCCTGTTTGTTCAATCATTTCAGAAGTGTCCAATACTCTGTAACCCCATTTGGAGTTTTCTTGGCAAAAATACTGGAATGGTTTGCCATTTCCTTCTCCAGCTCATTTTACAGATCAGAAAACTGAGAAAAACAGGATCGAGTGACTTGCTGAATGTCACAGAATTAGCAAATATCAGTGCTTGAATTTGAATTCAAGACCTCCTGACTCTAGGTCGATTGATTTATCCACTATACTACTTAACCGCCCTTGGCAGACTGTTACAGGAGGACCATTTTTAAAACATTTGATAATGTATAATACAAAGGAAGAATTATAAAGCATTGGATATGTGATACAAATATACATTATAATTGAAGGGTATACATTATTCAAAATTATTTTTTCACTAAAGGAGATATGTACAGAAATCTATACTTTTGTCATGGGAAGCATGGTGGAGAGTATTTGGAAAAAATTAAAAGGAAATAGAAAAGTAGTGAGGATATTTAGGAAATATACTGTAGATGACTATGACATAGTTATGGATAAATGCTATCTTAACTCATAGTATAAAACTTTACCTTAAATCAAACAAGTTATGGTAGTCACAATAGTAATGGGACCAAGAAGACCTGAGTACAAATTGTACTTCAATCATGTGGAAGATATATGACCATAGTCAAGTCACTTAAGTACTTTCTGCCTCAATTTCCTCATCTGTAAAATTGGATTAACAATAGCACTATATCTCAGGGTTGGTGGAGGGGAAAAAAGCGATAATATTTTTAAGTCCTTTGTAAACCTTCAAGCACTTCAAACCCTTAAGTTATAAATGCTAGCTATTATTATTAGCTAAATGTTGTTCCATAAAAAACATTTCACAAGTTAAGACAACTTAAAATAGCTGTAAAATTGACATCTACCACATAGAAAAGCTTATATATTGATTCAACCAAATTTTATTGAACAATTACTAAGGGATAGGCACTGGAGGGTGTTACAAAAATGTATAAGGCACATTTCCTACTCTCTAATTAGTAAAGTAAAATTGCTATCAGAAGTCTTCAATTTCCTTCTATTTCTGATTTCCATAGAAATTGTCTTAAATAGAATTTCTTTTTTTCTCTTTCTTAGGCTGCCAACTCGTGTCATTTGAAACCCCTAATCATGGCCTTTTCTGACTTTCTTGCCATTATCAGTGATTTTTTTTTCCAAAGGTCACCCAAGTCTGCAGATTTTACCTAAAATCTTAAAATAGAATCTAATTTGGTCATGCCAACAGAAACATTTTAAGTCATATATGTGACCCAAACCTTTTCTTGGGATTGCCCAGAATAATAATAATAATGTTATAATTGGGAGGAAATGTATTGTATTCATTATACCTATCCCAGCTTAATAGATACAGATGCATTTTCTAGCCTCTTCTCTCATCATTTACTCTTAAACATCTGGGGCACTGTTGGCTCCAAATCTTGATTTTATTCCAGTCTATAAGAACATAGTATTCAGAGAATACTATTCTCTATTGCTCTTCAGAGAATAATTTGCTCCTTACTGGGGTACTGTAACTATTTCATTCAGAGAAGATTCCTAAGAGTTTTCTGAATAAAAGTAGTTGAAAGATAGTAAACACCAGTTTTTCAGAAAATAAAGAAGTCAGCATTTAAAGGGAGTAAGGGATAACTTGCCTTTAAGCTCAAGTGAGCAATAAGCTCTGACAAACAATATATCTGCATCTTACTCATCTGAACACCTATTGAACAGGTGCTATTATATATATATATATAATACATATATATATGTATATATATAATACATATATATATATGTATATATACATACATATACACACATACATCTTTTTGCTATTTATATCTTTCTTGTGCCCTCACTCTAACTCAGCTTCACTTTTTCATCATGTTTGCATGCATGTGTGTTTTGTATGAATGAGAGAAAGAGAGAAACAAAGACAGAGACAGAAAGAGAGAGATGAGGGAAACGGAGGGAGGAAGGGAGAGTACACTCACTGGATTTGGATATAGCACTTAGGTTTAAATTCTGGCTCTGAAATTCAGCATGGAAGGTGAAATAGAGTGAGTGCTAATTTTAGAATGAGAAAGGTTCAAATTGTTCATATCCCACTTTTCAAATCTCTATGTGTTCATATGTGTGTATGTATATATTATATATATATAAATATAGAGTCCTTCTTTCCCCAATCTTTTTCTCTTCCTGTTGTAACAGTATGGAGTTTCATAATATTTATGAAATAAAATCTGATGCCTTTCATTCTAAATCTCTAAAGCAGATGCACTGGATATAGTAAATCATGAAAGACCTTTACTAGTATACATTTCAACCTATATACAACTTTTCCATGCTATTGAATTCTTTCTTATTTTCTTTCATATAATTGTAGATTTAGAAATAGAAGAGATCATGGAAATCATTTAGTCTAATTTCCTCATTTTAGTTAGCATTTATAGTTAAAGTTAGCATTAAAAGTTAGCATTTATATAGTAATAAGTATATTATAACATACAAATAAAATGTTAGAGGTTATTATTCTTATTAATGCTTCCATACTCAATGGATATTCTTTTCCAATTACAATTCATCTACAAGCTTCTCATCCTATGTGATTCTTGGATATGTTTTTTTCCTTATATAGATTATTTCATTTAAGCCTTAAAATTATTCAGTGAGGTAGGAACCATTATTATCTCTATTCTAAAGATGAGAAAACTAATTCTGTCAATGGTTAAGTAACTAGCCAAGATTCCCACAGTTAGGAAGTAACTAAGACATGATCCTGTCTCTGGCCTCCCTAACTCTTAGTTCAGTATTCATCTCAACCCTGCCACTTGGCTGCTGATACTTAAGGGATTCCCATGAAGTTGCCAGAATTCCCCAAGAAAAGATTGTCTTTGAATACATCTTCCTTTTCCCTGGCATTCCTTAAAAGTCGGTCTGGGATTATCTGCATTTTTGTCCTGTCTTGCAGTGCTCTGCAGAATGTGGTGTTGGAGTCAGGACACGTTCAGTGGTGTGCATGACCAACCACGTCAGCAGCCTGCCCTTGGAGGGCTGTGGCAATAACAGACCAGCAGAAGTTACCCCTTGTGACAATGGACCCTGCGCTGGCAAAGTCGAGTGGTTTGCTGGGAGCTGGAGTCAGGTGGGTGCATCCTTCTGGTGTCTTATTTGTCATGTATCAAGAGACATTCTTGTCCATGTAGCTTATCCACATTGAAATAAAAAGGGAAAAACCTGAGGTCATTTAGATGAAGAGAACAAGTGATCCTAAGAAAATAATGATATAGTCATTTACTAAGTCCTTGGTATGCCTTGGGAGAGGAATTTATTCTTCTGTTATTGAAATTTTTATCATTATCAATACCCAGTGTCTTAGAAACACAGATGTCAGGAAGGGGGCAACAAAAACTAGCTTGAGCTGGTGGAATTGGAAGGAGGTAGTGTATTTTATTATGAAATAAGAGCAAAGAGAAAGGTCACCAGTTGTCTTTCTGGGGTCAAGGCAAATATATAGTAGCTTATTAAACAATGTTGTTTGGATGTCAGTGAGGAGTTAAGAGAAATTGTGGTCTTCTGTAGGGGAAGGAGGTAAAGAATGGGGTACATGAGAAGGGGATTACCTCTCACTCACCATTTTGGAAGAACAAAGTTATATTTCAGCCCCATCACCAAATAGAATCAGTTCTACCATCAACAAAAAAATAAGGGCAGTCCCAATAATACCATTTAGTACAACAAAGATTTAGTACAACAAGGATAACCTAAAGAATGCCAAGTGGATGACAGCAATCAGGAAGTGGAATCATCTTCTTGCCTAAGACATGCATGGGAGTTTTTAAAAGGTAAAGGAGGAAGGGAAAGAGAAGAATGAAAGGAGGCAGGAGAAGAAAAAAAAGGAAGAAGAGAGATCGAGAAAAAAATCCAAAATCTCAAAGCTTTTGGAGTTACCAGAAAAGGAAAGATGGAGCTCTCTCATCCAAGCTGCTACCCATTCATTTCCTCTCTCTTCCTTGAGGATGGTGATTAACTATAACATGTCTATGGCTCATGATAGCTGAAAATGAATGTATAGAACACAATGCCTCTAGAACAATCCAAAAATTAAGAAAGACAGAAATGCCCTTGAAGGTTTCATCAGTAGGAAATATGTTGGTACCATTAGTAACTGAAGTTCTTGATTTACCCAAATAATAAATGCTTTTTTAGAAAAAAGTAATGAGGCAATAAAAATATATCCAATAGCTTATAGCACCAAGAAATGATCTCAAAGGGTTCAAGTCTTATAGCAAAGGAAAACATCAAAGGCTTACCAATCATAACAGGGAAGTTAAATCCTCTAATGCCAGGGCTTTTCAAACACAAAGAGAAGCAAGCCCAAGGATGCAAAATGGAACCAGGCATAAAACAATTCAAAACCAGTCTATCATCAAATAGATTTCATGCACCTCCCTTCTCCACTGCAAAATTCCCAAAGAGTACATTTAGGAGCAAAAATGTATGAAATCAGCAATGTTTCATAGAGTGAATTGTCTTGTCAACCTTTAGCCTTTATTCTTCTTTCTTTATAAATATTTCTGGCTTCTATGGAGATTCAATGAAACCAGGAGGTTAGTATGAGACAAGGAGATTTGGGACAGAAAGAGGAAAAGAGGTTTAGCATAGCACCAATGAAAAATCAATCCAATAATTTTGAGGGTTTCCAATATTTAAATGAAAGAATAAATTGTTATTGTTTAATTTACTTATTACTTGTATTGCTCATTTTAACACTTAATCACATATTGCCTTTCAAGCCATATTATATATTGCTCTTAATTCACCCTATAATGCAGTTGCACTGATTTCCTTGCTGTTCCTCACATAATAAATAATACCTTTTCCATCATGGCTGCTTTGTACCAGCTTCCTCCATGATTATAATGCAATTTCCTTATTTCCATCTATTAGAATTCCTAATTAATTAAAAAAACTCAGCTCAGACATCACCTTCTACATGAAATTTTCCTGACTTCCCTTTTTTCCCAGTTTCTAGTGCTTTCTCTTCAAAAATTATATAATCCTTATTTTGAATATAAGTATATTTAGGGTTATATATGTGTGTGTGTGTGTGTTATCTACTTCCAAAAAGAATTTAAGCCTGTAAAAAGCAAGAAATATCTTATTTTTACTTTTGTATACCCCGGGCCTAACACAGTATCTGGCTATAATTGGTACTTTATAAATGCTTGTCAATTAATTATGATTTAGTTATCTTGTATGTGCTTCTCCCAGCTCCTTAATTATACTATGTGCCTCTTGAGGATAGAGATTATGGTCCAAAAACCCCAAGTGTTTTATCTCTCTTACAGTCCCTAGCATAGGCCTGGATTCAAATTAAACCTCATTGTAGTGGATTATTTCCCCCTCTAACCTTTCTGCACCATGGTTCACAATGTCCTTATAGCCAATAAAGCTGATGGCAAAGCTTCTGATGATGAATGACTGAGAGCTCAGCTTGTCCAGCCCCAGGACTCACAGATGCGGAGCTCATCATTGGGCCTTCCCCCAAAGCCTTTCCAAGTTGATAGACCCTCCAGAGTCGGCCTTCTTCTGGGGCAGCCTGTGAGGATGCAGGGTTACTTCCATACCATAAGAAGGTATCAGCGTATAATAATAGAGATTCTGAAAATCCTCACCAAATGGTTGTGCATGGAATGAAAAAGTGGAACCCTTGAGCCCCTGAGGTTTTTTCTAGTACAGTAACAATCAGAGACTATTAAAAGAAGTCATTGTTTCTGCCCTATCAGACTTCCTTCAGAAACACCAGCAGTAAAAGGGATCCAGACCTGAATTCCATACATCTCTTCAGACTGTTCCAAGCAAATCTGAAGTTAAGTAAAAGTAATTATGTTCAACAAAGGAACATCCCATCAGGACCAGCATCCATTTACAAAAACTTTTTGCAAGAAAGGAATACATGATAAAATGTGGCATTTATTTTCCGCAACCTGAACTATTCAGAAATGCTCCCTTAAGTGAAAGGGACAAGGCTCCAACAGCTTTTTATTCTATTGAAAATCAACATAGGGAGCAGCAGCCACAGACATTCAGCTCAAATGTACATCTTCTGAAGCATAAATGAAACAAGACGTTATCTAGGAGCCATAAATGGTTATATTTATTGGCGGGATAGCTCAGGGCATAATAGTAAGGTCACTGAGGTTTGCCTCTGACATGTCTCAAATATCCATTCTTCACCCTTCTTCTGTCCCCTTCCTTCAAGGGTCCACAGTCCTCAGCCCAAACTGCCTCTTCTAGTTGAAAAGAGCCCAGTAAACACAGTGATTAAATGTGCCACTTTTCCCAGGAGGACCTGCATCTTGAATTTAGCATATCTGAAGACTGCAGTGTTTGGACTAAAGGAATGACTTTCCAGTGGTGGAATTTCAAGGACACTGTCAATCAGGAAGTATAAATTTTGGAGATGGGAGTGATAACCAACTGTGGAATGCAAATCACAAAACACATGCAAACTCCTAAAATAAATAACGCTATGAATTGGTAAAAAGCCTGCATAAGTCTTCCCTTATGAGGGAAAGTCCCATTTAGGAACTATGTTTTGCAATGGGTGGAAAAGGAAGATAGAGAGCAAAAGATTTCCTTTTCCATTTTCTCCAAGGACTTTATTACTTCAAAAAATGGAATGGTATGAACTACATCTATAATTATGTCTATATCTATATCTGTATGCATGTATGTATATCTACATCTATATGTATGTATATATTATGTATGTATTAGCTAAGTGGTTCAGTGGAAAGAGCACTGAACTTAGAATTAAGAAGACTGGAGTTCAAATCTTGCCACTTAATCTCAGATCAATATCAGCCATCTAATCCTAAACTAGTCATTTAGTTCTTATGCCTCTGTTTTTTTCACCTAATAAAATGGGGATAATGATAGCACCTTCTTCCCAGGGTTGTTATTAGGATAAGAATAAAATAATATTAGTAAAGTACTTTGCAAACCTTGAAGCACTAAATAAATCCTAGATATTGTTATGTAATGTTTAGAAAAATGATAAAATGACAAATATTCAATCTTTAAAATTTTATTTTATTTTTACTGTATGGAATAAAACAAGCAATTCTGTAACAGTTTAATTTTTAAAATATGATTGCACATGTTTTTATGCAAAACAATTCTGTTTATATATTACAACCTCCAAAGAGCAATGGCATTTTGACCTCCAAGGAATACTGCTATTTTCACAGAACACAGAAGGAGTCAAGTTACTATCTTTGAATATGAATTTCTTCCTTTTTTATTTTTTATTTCATAATTAGTGGGTGGATATCCTCCTGAGTCATCTGCAAAGGACTGAAAGTTTTATTGGATATTGCCTGTAGCATCTATTTATTCCTGTTGAGATGAGAAACAAGAAATTATTTGCTTACTTGCTCAAAAAAGTCTCAGGAGAGGTATCTCCTGAAATTTTAAAGGTTCTATAAATGAAAGGAAGTTTGGAATCCAGTTCTTCCTTACCATGCAACATTACATCCAAAAATAATCATAGCTACCATTCACACAGAGCTTTAAAGGATACAAAGAAATGTGTATATGTATGTAATATAGATGTGAATATAGGTATATGCATACATGTATTCATGTAAATACACATGCATCTGTGCCTACATGCATGTATGTATATTTCAGTGTATTGTCACAATATTCCTGGGAGATAGATACTATTATCATCTCTATTTTAAAGATGAGAAAACTAATGCAAAGCAAATTATTTGTCCAGGGTCATACAGATAATTAATTTTTGTTGCAAAACTCAAGCTCAAGTCCAGCATGCACCCTACTATGCAGCCTAGTTATTCTAAAGGAAATGAAAGCAATTATACTTTTTTCTTTTTTTTTTTTTTACCAAAAGACTAGGGTTTAAGTTTATCTGAATTCAGAATTAGTGTCAGCAATAGCAAATTGTCATAACTGAAGCACATCACAATTGAATTCCTTTTAACCCAGTGTTGTGTGAAAAATTCTGTTTCCAATAGGGTCAAAAGGCTTTTGACAAGTTATTCTCAAGGGGACTCCATCATGGAATCAATTCCTATGATGGCTACAGGACTGGAAGTTTTGCTTCTTAAAGCACATTTCTCTTTCCTTCCTTTGAGAATGTCTAACACATGAAAGCATTGTCACACTACTGATTACCTTAGGAAAGGAAAGAGAAGGATATTTGTCAAAATATCCTTGTCTCCACATGAATCTAAGGTAACTAAAATATCTTTTGCCAGATATTTATTAAAGACTTATGCCAGTCTTTAATCTTTAATACTTTAATACTATAAAAATAATCATAGTATGGAAAGTGAAAGCAACTTTGTGCAGTCCAAAAGGTATCTTCATCTTTTGTTGTTCGCCTAATATCATAATCATAAAAAATTTTCCAAGAAAACATATCAAGTGACCATGTGTTGCTGGAAACTATGAAATAAGGAATACAAATTCATACTAGCTTCATATATAGACTAGGTAAAACCCTAAAGTCAAGAAAAAATCTACCAAATTTTTGTGAGAGCAGTTTCTGACATACCACTATTGATGATTTTTAAAAGAAATACCCTAAGATAATTACGTTCTTTGATCACCAGACATTTCCCTAGCAAGACTCCCTCGAGGCAAAAGGTGGATGAGAAATGGCATCTACTCAAGATAGAAATGGATGGAAGGACAGATGTCTATGGAGGAAGGATTGTATTTATGATTATACTACATCACTCATATTTTGGGGGCTTGTTTTTCATAAGCATCAAAGCAAGACTGAAGAGTTTAAGAATAGATACTGGCTCAGTGATTTAATTAGTACAAGGAAGATAAACATCAGAAAATTCCCTCTACCAATGAAGGTCATCATCTCTGCTAAAATCTTAGACTGTTGTCCAGAATTGGAGTTGGCTAACTCATGCCCACTACCTATTTTGTACAACTCACAAGTTAAATTTTTTAAAAAAAATTAATGTAAAATCATTTCTTAACTTACAGACCAAACAAAAAGAGATAGTGAGCATTAGTTCGCCAATTCCTATACTAGAGCACTGGACACTTAAATGACTTGACCAAAGTTGTAGTCAACACTGGGTCTTGAATCCAGGTCTTCCTAGTATAAAGTCCATTATCCTTTTTTGGCCCTTTTTGTGTGGATGAGTTTAATGATAAAATAAAGAAAAGTTGCTTTTTGTGTAAAGAAAAGATTTTATTTAAATTTTTAAATGGTGTGCCATTGCTATAGATGAACACTTTGATACCTAAGAGGAATTTTTAAAAGAGCTTTTAAAACATATAGTACTAACATACCTATATTAAAAATATATGATTTTCAAGCAAAATTTGGAAAGGGAAAAAATTTTGAAGAGATAAAGATATATTGTATGAAATATTTACAGATCTCTATGGTTGTAGAATGATGTCTTGCTTGTCTCAGAACAGTTTAATGAATAAAGAGATAAAGATACTTATTTATTAAAAACTAGAGAAATGTGAGCGCAAAGAAAAACAATTTCAAGAGCACCAGAGACAAACAACCATGTTAATAATTTCAAAGCTGCAAAATAATATATTACACCAACTAATTTTCATATTCATGTTTTATGACTAAAAATGAGAAGTCATATAACCATCTAGAGACTAAAATATGATTTACAAAGGCAATCAATGTAATGGGGGAAATGTGTATGTAAAGTTGTAACTCTTTAAGTGAAAATCACTGAGAATCAGAAGGCTCTTATTTAAGACACTGAAGAATTAGAACTAGTAAAGGAATCTGAGAGATGTGAGCTTGGGTCGGTGGGGGAATTGAAGAACTTCTCAGGTTTATTAGAAACAGTCAGCTAATACAAAATCTCAGCTGAGTGATTCCCCATTAGTGAAAGGAAAGATTTACATCATTGTTCAAGAGTTGTAGTGATAACTTATTGTCATACTGTACCAATGAGAGCTGGAGAGAAGCTTTTGCTTAGGGCTTTTCTCTGATGGCTTAAGAAAGAAGATTGGGGATAGGGAAGAGATCATGGCGGGGAAAGTGACACTTTTAGCTCCTTTGGTATCTTGATGAACTAACTTAAATAATCATCATAAACTGTGTTGCTATGAACTCCATTCTGAACTCAGCATTTGGATGAGTGAATAAATGGTGTGAGTAGGTCTGTAGAATCCAGAGAAACAATTCTCTAGTTTAATCTATGTGATTCACATTGAGAGAGAACACTTTCTTCTAAATGCCTTTTTTAGGTGGTATGGGTGGCAAATATGGCAAATTGAAAGAACTTATAATGCCATGTTTAAATAAGGAAGAGAGAAAAAATTCTACAGCTGAAGAATGATAATGAGCAACAGTCAAATAGTGAGCAAAGCAGCAGTTTTACATAGCAAAGATATTCTTTGATGAACCAATAATATATAAGCCTGTAAGTTCAGGGTTTTGAGCTTTTTAAAAAAAAAAAAAAAAAAGACTTTTCCTCGCTCATGTGCATCCCTGCCAGGTTGTTGTCAATGTGACTCCATTGCTAACAACAGATACTGAGTGCACTGGTGGAAGAATGTGATCTAAATTTTTATATGTGCATTTATGTGTTATGTATATGCTACAATTTATTACTTGTGCATTTGCTTTAAAATAACATATATAATGTTATTGTACTTTTTGTTATGCAAATGTCGATGTTTAAGTTCTAAAAGTATCATTACTGTGAGTGACTGTAGAGATGTATTCCTTTGTGAATGGCCAGTTCAGTAGATTGCATTTTATTATTTGTATATTTTCCTCAATATATTAATATCTATAATAATATTTAATCTGTATTAGTATCTGAAATATTATTTCTTTTGCATTTTGTTAAATATTAATATGTAAGATAAAAAATGTCTGGATTATAAAATGTCTGGATAGGTAAATACCACTCTGTACATGTGCTATTTTTGGGAATGGACTGTTGACTAAGTTAGAAAGGATATTGGAAAGAGACTCTACATTAATAATGGTGAGGAGGTAAATTATATTTTTCCCCAATAGGATTACTTCTAAGGCCCTTAAAAAGTTTTACTGTAACTGCATGGTGATGTTATAGCATTAAGAACTTAGACCTGCTAATGGGAAAGCAGGTTAAAATGAGGTTCCCCACCCAGAGAAAAAGTGGAATATTGACATGCCTCAAGAGAGGAATTAGATATGTTATAATTTATGGATCAGTGGTATCAGATATTGCCACAGATCTCATCACCACACAACAATCCCCATTCATACTTGCAGGTATATGTGGGAATTACATAGATCCTCCCAGCAGCACCATGTTGTTAAAACACCACTGTTATGTTTGACTTGAGACCATCTATTGATCCATTATGCTTTGCTACTTCTCAAGTTATCAATTATATTATGTAGCAAAGGGCAAAGCATAGACCACTAGAAGGATAGATAGTACACTTTTTTTTTTCCTGAGGCAATTGTAATTAAGTGACTTGCCCAGGGTCACACAGCTAGGAAGTGTTAAGTGTCTGAGGCCAGATTTGAACTCAAGTCCTCCTGACTTCAGGGCTGGTGCTCTATTCATTGTACTACCTAGCTGCTCTGTGCACATATTATTTGTAAAGAATTTAAATGATTTGCTCCTAATCACATAGCTAGTAAGAGATAGATCTGGGAATCAAATGCAGATCTAATGATTCATTTTATGATAAAGCAAAGCAAGAGAAACATAGCTTACTATCACTGATTAATATCATTTCCAAACTTTTAAATAAAATCTTAGCAAAAACATAGTCAAATGAATAATTATTCATTATTATCAAGTTGAATTTATAACAGGGTTGAAAGAATGGTTCATTATTAGAGATAGAGAGTATATCAATATACAATTAGTATAGCTAAGAATACTAAAAACAGAAACACCTCCAAACTATATGATTATATCAATACATGCAATGAGAGGGGAAGTCTTTGACAAAATACAGCACTCACTGTGGTACTAGAAACCCCACAAAGTACAAGCACATCATCACAATTTTACTATAATACAAAGTTATGTCTAAAACCAAAAGTCAACATTTTTAATATTCCTCCTTTATGTTATTCATATAAAATTTGTGAAGATGATTTTTAAAAAAAGAATTATCAGAACAAGCAAAAGAGTACTGAAAGAGAAGTCAGAAAATGAAATTAACTAGAAAAAGATCTCTGGAGACAATTGTTTTCTAAGATGTTCTCATTCTTAGTTTCATTTCTGAAAATTAGTTCTTTCTATATCTGCTTGGCATGGCTAATAAGGTGGGCTTTGGTGGGGGCGGCTTCTTTGTTTTTTTCTAACAATGATGACTTCTCAGTTTTCCTGTGTTTCACAAATTGGCAAAAGGCTGGATATGGGTTTTAGATTTTTAATATTCAGAAGTTATTATCATTTTAACAACATTTGTTTTTTAAATTAGAAAATTTTAAAAGGCCATTAATTTTTATTTTTAAGTACATTTTCAAAAATCATTCTATTTGGCATATTACATATATATACCAATAGAATTAAATACAATATATTTTCCAATATTCTTTAGTGATTTTAGTTCTATAAAAAAAAAGAAAAATAATAAGTCTTTTAAGGAGGATTTACTTAGAGAAGAGGCATGATAGTACAATGAAAAGCATAGTGGGTAGGGATAAAGAAGATCTTCTAGTATTGCTTATACCACTATCAAGCTGTTTGACTTCAAGCAGGTCACTGTCCTTTCCTAAACTTTAACTTTCTCATCAAGACTGATGTGATCCAATATTGGGTTAGGGACTTCAGAGGACATCTGCCTTAATCCTCTTCATCTCATAAATGAGTAATTGAGTAAAACAGGTTATAAAATGAAGAATTAAAACCCTATATATAGACATATGCCATTGTATGCAGATTTACTATCAAAGCTTCTTTTGGCATCCATATCTTTGTGAACTTAGAATGTTGTCTTTTTGCTTATTTGTTGAACACCTACTAACTTTTTAAAGCCCAACTCAATACTCCTCTATGAATCTTTTCCTGATCCCTCCAATTGTTGATAATCTTCCACCCTTAAATTTCACACACTTCCCTGCATCTCTCAAATGCACTTTTTTGTTGCATTTCTTTGTTTTAATTTTATTTTTAAGTTATATAAGTACATTTTTATGTTTTTTCATATGAGTCATATTGGAGAGAAAAATCAGAACACAAGAGAAAAACCACATGAAAAGAAAAAGATAAAGAAAAAAAGATGAAAACAGTATGTTTCAATCTGCATTTAGTCTCCTTAGTTTTCTTTTTGAATGTGGGTGGTGTTTTCCATCCAAAGTTTATTGGAATTGCTTGGATCACTGAATTGCTGAAAAAAGCTAAGTCTATCATAGTTGATCATCACACAATCTTGCTGTTGCTATGTACAATGTTCTGGTTCTGCTCACTTCACTCAGCATTAATTCATGCAAATCTTTCCAGACTTTTCTGAAATCAGCCTGTTCATTTCTTACAGAACAATAATATTCCATTACCTTAATATACCTTAACTTAATCAACCATTCCCTAGTTGATGGCCATCCACTCATTTTCCAATTCTTTGCTGTCACAAAAAGAGTTGCTACAAACATTTTTGTGGATCCTTTTCTTCTTTTATGGCCTTTGGAATACAATCCCTGTGTTCCCTGTAGTAGTGACTCTGCTAGATCAAAAGGTAAACAGTTTTATGGCCCTTTGCACATAATTCCAAATTGCTCTACAGAATAGTTGGATTGATTGACTCCACCAACAATACATCAAATGCATTTATACATCATCATGTATGACAGCTATCAGTGCACATTTCTTGAAAGCCAACCTAGAACCACCACTACTATAACATTGTGACCCACTTTAGAATCAGGGAGAAATGATTTCAAGTCCTATTTTTAACACATATTAGCCGTGGGACTCTTGGCAAGTCACTTACTTTTCAGGTCTCCAGAGAGCTCTTTAAAACTTTAACTAAAAGAGAAAAAATGTTGATCTGCATCAATAAGAGTTGTCATATTGTGACTTCTGTATAGATGAAATCATAGAGGTAGAATCTACCCTCTACACCCCCAAAAAGTACCCTTCAGACATATTAGACTGCAAGTTCCATTTGGTCAGAGAACAAATTTTTCTAAGCCTTATGTCACTCCCTCACCATCTGCTACAGCGCTCTTCATACCATGGTGGTTGATGAGTGTGTTTCAGAGATTTGGAGTTGAAAGCGCTTGTGGGTCTCCTAGCCCAGCCTTCCTCACTTTATAGAAGAGGAATGTGTTGAAAGGGAAAGAAGAGCACAAAGTTGTGTGTGAGCCTCTCCTGTGTTGCATTAGCACCTAACTCAGACTGACATTCCCTTTTGGATATCAAGTAATAACATGCTTGTGGTGTTGCTCTCGAGTGTTTTGGCATTGAGTGCACATTAGCACTAACTTCTGTAGCCTTTCAAAGACAGGTCCCTTTCAGCTATAAATCATCTAGTCCAACAGTTTTTCTCCCCGAGGCATTTAGGAGTTAGTAGCCTTAACCAGTCTAAGTCTCATTTGAGAGGCTAGGGGAAATGAAAATGTGCCTGCCACACTTTGCAGTCCCAGCCTATATTACCTCAAAACCACCTGGTACCCAGGAGGCAAACCTCTTTCCCCCTCCTTTTCTCTTGTTGCTGGCTGCCTGATTGTGCTGCAATTAAACACAGTAAGTACAGTGCATCATTGTTCATGATGCATCTAATATATTGCCTTTGTCCAGACTCCCCATTCTGAGCACACAGCTGGAATTTCTGCTGTTACCCACTGGAGTGAGTTCTCTAATTATTCAAGCTGGAAAACTCACCTGGATTGTCTGTCTACATTGCCAAGAAAAGGCAGAAAATTCCCCCCACTTTTCTGCTGACTGTCCCCTTCTCAGAGGGTCTCCCAGGCCTGATACATGTCTCCCTCCCTGCTGTTTGTCTGGTACCTCTGCCAGTAACATTAAATTCTACCACCTCTTTTCACAGCTGCAGCTTGAACCAATTCTTGCCCATCTGACCCCACTGTAATTTTCCATTCTAGCCAAGAATAATTCATGCTAGAAGAGGTTTCAAATGCCAGGCACAGGCAGCCTGCCCAGTTGCTTTTGAGATGGAGTTTGCTCCAACTGGGCCCTTTAGCTCTTTCCCTGGGATCATGAGCAGGAGAAAAAAACTGCTGGCCTATGTATATCTATAAGTGGAACATGTACTTAAAAGCTTTCCATCTTGATAGATTTATCAGAGTATGTGTTCCTCTGGTATCATTTTTAAGGACTTAGAAACACCTCCAAGCCACAGCGAGCCAGAGTTAGAAGGAAGAATAGAACAAGCAATTATTAAATGCCTATTTTATACTGGGCATTGTACTAAATACTATTTACAAATATTACCTTCTTGATTTTATCTTGAGTCCCAGCTGCTATCTCTATAGATTGGGAGATTAGGATCAGATGCTTTCTAAATTCTCTTTCAGTTCTAAGACTCAGTGACTGTGAGATTAGTGACAGATCTCTATATGGGACTTTTAATACAAAAGAAACTGTGTGCATGTGCATTGGGTGACTGTCTCCCAAATTTTTATAATATGCATTGATAAAACCCAATATAACCCTATCATTTTATTTATGGAATTTTATTTCTTCTCTCTCCCCCCAAAAAATGAACATAGAGAATAATCTTTTGAATCTATTGAACTGTTTTATATTGTACCCATACTGACATTCCCACAAATTCTTTGTAATACTCTGTGAGATCTTTTGTTATTAGCCATCCTAATAATTAGGTTTCACTCACACTATTCTCTCTAAAGGACTCTACATTTTCAACCATTCATTGGCCACTGGAATGCAGAAGAATAATTATATTAGCCAGCTTTGAGTCTGTCTTCATGCCCATCAGAACTCTCTGCAGCCCAAAAATTCCTTCTGTTTTGACTGTTGGCTACATAGCCACTGCCCTAGATGGAGCTGACATGATGGTATACAGCGGTATATTTTATCACTTATCTTTTGAAAGACCAAAATTCATGAAATCATTTATTCCCTGGTACACACTGAATTGACTTGATATGGCATCTTGCCACCACATGGATGGAAGATGATGATTTTTGTTAATAGCCTCAGGGGACAAACAGCTAGGTCTCCCTATAGGTATAGTGTGTGTGTGTGTGTGTGTGTGTGTGTGTGTGTGTATATATATACATATATATATATACATATATGTATTGTATATATATATACACATACATATATATGTGAAAATGTAACTTTTAATTATTTATAAATCACCAGTGAAGCTACTTGAAAAATAGATATAAATATTTAGCCATAATGGGGTACTTCATTCACTAATATATAACTGTATTATCTAATCCTGATTTTTTTCCAGGCCTGAGTAACTATAATATTATATTCTAAACCTTTAAACTAAAGCTAGAATATAGTAGGACTCATCTCTCTAAGACTCCTGATCAAATTTGTATCCAAAGCCTTTGGTATCAAGTTCCTTTCAGAATTTGAGCCTTTTCTCCACCCAGAGATCTTTCAACTGGTTGTTAATTGGACTTCTTTGGTCTTTCTAATTTTTCTATTCAACCATGTAGCCTCTTGCATGACCATGTTTTTCCTTACACCTTCTCTTCTCCCCACAAAGAAAAATAAGAAAACATAGATACTACTAAACTGTGGAAAAATATCATACTGTTTATCAATTTGATCCTACACACATTTGTTAATTGATTAAGTGCCTAATTCATGCATAGTATTGTGTTATTCAGGAGGGATACAAAGACCAAAAACAAATTTAAAAAAATCCCTGTAATTAAGAATTTTCTATGGTCTACTTGTCAGGTATGGGTTGAGATGAAAGATACAGCATGTATACATACAAATATAATGCAAGGTATTTGAAGGAGGGTAAGAGCACTTAAAAAACAAAGACAATTCAGGGGTTGGGGGTAAAGGTCATCTAGGGAAGACTGTATTCTAGAATATACTTGTGTTGAGCCTTGAAAGAAGAAAGATTCAGTAAGATAGAATTGAGGAAGAGGAAGTCCCAAGAAAAACATTTACTCTCAAGGAGTTTAAATGTTAGAATATAGGGAGTATGTATATATATATATATATATATATATATATATATATATATATATAGAGAGAGAGAGAGAGAGAGAGAGAGAGAGAGAGAGAGAGAGAGAGAGTAAATATATAAACAACCAGGTAGATAAGTGAGATATACTGAACAGACAGAAGTTATTCAGAGGAGAAAAGTCACAAGCAGCTGGGATGAAAGTGGGCAATGGAGAATGGCCTGGTGAAGGTCTCCTAGAATAAATGGAATTTGGGTCTTGAATGAACCCAGGAAAACAGAGAAAGGATTAAAGGGTTCAAGTAATAAAGATATGAAGGACAGCTAATGCAAAGGCATGGAGAACAGAGATGGAGTTATCATCAGAGAAAGCAAATGGCGCTGGGTGAAGCAGTAGATAGAATACGGGGCTATAGATCCTTCCATAGGTACTTGCCAGTTGTGTGTCTCTGGGCAAATCACTTAAATTCTCTAAGCGTCAGTTTCAACATCTCTAAAATGGGAAAAGTAACCATAGCACCCACCTCATAGGGTTGTTGTGAAGATCTAGTAAGAATATATATATAAAATACTTTGTAAACCTTAAAGCATTGTATAAATATAAACATTTCTCAAACTCTTGATAGGACATGGAAGAACAAGGGGGCAAGAGATTCAAGGACAGAAGATCCTGTATAGTTAAACTGGTCAGCTGTAGATGAGGTTCATGACTCTGGAGGAAGAAAAATGATATCAGAGCAAGAGCTTTTGAGAGAATAGGGATATCTCAATCTGTGGCTTCTCCGATCTTTGGCTAGTCTTAGCTAGTGAAGTCCAAATTTCTTCAATCTTTTGTAGCTGCTAGAGTTTTACTGATTAATTTGTTTCTACATCCTGGGAAACTGGTACCTCTACAAACAACTGTAGTACCCCATAGTGTTTATCGTCTAGTCTCTCACACATACAGCAGTCATTTAAAGGCATGTGCCCTTTTCCATGGGACATAACTTTTGAAATACATTTAAACAGACCATAGCAGGAGTTATAAATAGAGATATAAAGCCATTTCTCCACTTGGTCATTTCTCAATATTTTATTAAACACAGTTGCCAGAATTTACTTAAATAGCTCTTAAGAGCTTTATAAAATTCAGCTGTGAAAGCAAACTCCTGTGTACTTTCTGATTGGGCTTGTTCATAGTGTTTAAATCTTGGGCTGTGATTTTTATTCCCAAATCATTTCTTTCTTTTGGATCATAGTATCAGGGACTGGAAAGGACTTATTGGTTATCTAATCTACAGGTGTCAAATGTGTGCATGTACCTGGAACCAGATTAAAATGTAATTGGAAAATGGTTAACAAAATAAATAATGTAATACAACATAGATGATGTTAGTTTATAAATTTCTAAACCAATATCTGAGGACAGCTGGGCAACTCAGTGGAAAGAGCACTTGACTTGGAATCAGGAAGATCTGAGTTCAAAATTGACCTTAAACATACTAGCTGTGTGATCTTGGACAAATCACTTAACCCATATTTGCCTCAGTTTATCATCTGTAACATGGGAACATATTGGAGAAGAAAATGGCAAACCACTCCAGTTTACCAAATGAGTCACAAACATTTGGACATACCTGAATGACTTAACAGCAAGGCAATATGCAGTCTGCTGGAATCTATTTCTATTTGAGCTTGACACCACTGATCCTAGTCCAACTCCATCATTTTTTAAGAGATCTGGAGATCAAAGATCCTAGCTGATTTGTCTGAGATTACACAGCTAGGAAGCAAAAGAGCCAGGATATGTACTCCAAGCCCCTTGTTTTTTTCAATGTACTCATAAGTAAGACTTTTACTACAATTTCTACATACCTCTTAGTTCTTGAAATAATCCTCCTTCCTTATATCTTTACTTTCTTTCATAAAATCTATACACTATTCCTCATAATACAGGATTACTATTTTTCTCTGAAAAAAAATAGATGGGGTAGCCACCCTTTGAAAACTTCTCAGGGATAGGAATTTCAGTCTTCATAATTACATCATCACCCAGTTGACAGTTTTCAATTACCTCCAAAAGGAAATAAAAGAGATAACTTGGTAAAATGGAAATGGTGAATATTGTACTTTAGGTCAAAAAAGACCCATATTTAAATATGTCCTTTGATTTTTATCAACTTTGTGATTATGGGCAAGCCACAATGTCCCTGATCTTCAATTTCCTCATTTCTAATATGGGGATAAATTGAGTATAAAAAAGCTCACAGGCTTCTTATAAGGATCAAATGAGAGAAACTGTCCAATGGCATACTAGAATTGAGTCATACTATTTCTAAAATATTCCAATAACTAAAAAATCTATTAATCATATTTTTAAAGGATAGGAGGGGAAAATGGCTTTGATTTGGCCTGATTTATTCTTAGTGAATTCATAATAACTCTAAGTCATTAGCCACCTCTTTTCCCCCCCTTAATTTTTCATAAACTCTGTTTTATATAATGCATTCTAAAATTTTCCTGGACAACAATGTCAAACTAAGAGCTATTGTTTCTGAAACTTTCCCTTCCCCCTCTTCCATTTAAAAATAATTATAATCCTTATTCAGTTATTGTTCATAGATGCTATATTCTCCTTGGTTTTCTGTCACTTAATAATCCTTCACTTTTTTTCTCAAAATATGGGAACACTGATTCTGGAATCAAATCTCTACTTTCTTCAGTACCAAGGGATAAAATTAATCTGTGACTAGAATCTTGAATTCATTTAAAGTATCTTCTGTAGCTGCTTTTATTATATCCATCTTCAGCTTCAATTATCTTTTAATCAAGTTTATTTCATTTGTATCACTTAAAAAATCTTCTTGATAGAAAAGGCAGCATCAAAATGGAATAGTTTTGCTTTCTTTCTTGTCATACATCTACCTTAAGCAACAGGTCTTTCCATTCATTCTTCATTTTATGACAATATATATTTACAAAGGCACTTTTGTTTTTAGCACTTTTTGGCAAGTGTCATGTCTTTTCTGAACTTCAGTATTTGACAAACTTTTTTGTTTTTAATAGATTTCATGCCGATCTTATGATCTTCCTTAGTTACATTCTTTAACTTCTATCTAACATCATTTCATCAGAGAACTCCTTCTGCAGCCATACTGACACCCTGTTTTTCTTCTTTCCTTTTTCATTTATGTAGTATATTCATAATTTCACCTTTTTTAGGTTATCCCAGCCTTCTTCAATCATATTCCACTTTAGAATCCCTGCCTTTTAAGTGACCATTCATATTTTTCCCATTAACTCTCTGAAATTTTCTTTCTAGAATTTTTACAATCCATAAAAATGGAAAATATTCAAAATTCTCAACAGTAAAGAAATGGCCAGGTAAACTACATTATAATAGGATAGTACTATGATTATACTGATAAAGGAGAATCCTTGATGAGGAAATTCCCTTTATCAATATGTAAATCTGCTCTTCCTCTGCAACTTACAGATTTAAAACAGGTATGCTTGAACTGAGGGTCCCTGATTTAAACAAAACAAAACACCATTTTTGATGATTCCATTTCAGTCTAATTGACTTCTTTTGGAATCCTATGCATTTTCTTTAAAGCATTATAAAAAGAATTCTGAGGAGTTCATAGAATTTAATAGACTGCCAGAGTAACTTACAACATGAAAAAGATTAAGAACCTCTATATTAGACGATTGTTTAGTTGCAGTAGTGCTAAACCCAAATAGAAACAGATTCCTGCCATATATGGACTTAGGAAACCAGAAGTTAACATTATCCATTTTCTAATGTATTTTAATTTATCTTTTTAAAAATTTCCCACTACATTTTAATCTGGTTCAAACTGAATTCCAGAGTTTTTCAAGTATTTTGGACTCCTGGCTCAAGTTTGAATACTGGCCTAGAGCACTGAGGGGTTAAGAGATGTGCCCAGGATGGCATGACCAGTAGTCTCAGAAGCAGGTGTTAAACCTACACGTTCCTGGCTCTCCAGTGCCATGCTACCATGGACACTGACAAGTTAGAATACTGACTACATAGGTGTTTAATGGGGATGGGAGGAAACATATGGAAGTCAATATGTAGAAAAGTTAAAAAGTAATGGACAATGTTTTTTGTGACTATGAATACATATACATTTGTATATTAACAAAGATCTGAAGGAATTTGAATTGATATTGAATGTAACATTTATTAGTTTCTCTTTTTTTGTAGTACAGAAATTTATAATGGAAAAAATACATAAATTAACAAAAAAGAATGATCTGCTTTCCTGAAAACTGAAAAAAAAAAAAAAAAAAAAGATTTGACTTTGCCAGAATTCTTCTCCTTTGCTGTCACAAATTCTAAAATGATATATGGTCACTTTTTCCCAAGGTACCTGTCACTTCATATCAAGAAATATCTCTTGATATTTCTGCCATGTTGGACAGAATTAAAACCATAGTAGCAATTCCTCGGTTTTCTCTACTTTCCCGAAGAGGAAATTGTCAGCAACACAAGTCAAGAATTCATCCCCTCATCTACTTTTTCCATGGGTTAAGGATAAGACAGTAATTATCTAGATAACCATAGCTTCCAAAACTTTTACATATGGCCTTTGTGTCAATTTGTAATTAGTAAAGAAAGCCTCATTCATATTCTTCCCAGAGCTGGATTTTCCATATCCTATTGCCCATAACTGGGCAGTTTTAAGCATATTCCCTAATGATATGTACTTTTTCAATAATTTTTAATCCCCATGTACTTCACTGTAAATTTCTTCTCAGGTTCATGAATTTGATTAGAGGAGTATACTCCAATGTATCTGTGATATCATATATTTGACTATTTTGACCAATGGTTGTGTATTATAGTCCATTATTGTCCCTATCCTCCTATAAGTTTATCTACAAAGAGCCCACCCAGCATACTGCAGACCTTCCTTCATTTCTCCTAACCTAGGCATAGAGACCAATAGAACAGTCACACTCTTTTTTTGTAATCCCTTGCCCACTGTTACAGGAGCAACCTGCTAGTGGCTGCTGGATGTATGGGAGCCACCTGCCAGAGGCTGCTGGGGATCCAACTCACACCAGCAGAATGGATCCCTTCATGTGAGAGGATGATGAGGATGACACAGGGAGACTGAGAGGCAGTTGCGTTCTTTGACTTCTCTCCTCTTCCTTCTTGCCTCCGATTTATTCCATTCCCAATTCACAAGCAACATCTGAGTCAGTAAAGGCTGATTTGCAATTCCTTCAGGGTTATTATGAATCACAGCTGTGAGGACTTAAACCGACCCGCCCTTCACACTTTTCCTATCATGCATTTTTGTTATACCAATTTATCTTTTAAATCCAGGCATATGCCTTTTTAAATATTCTATGCTAATCTCCATACTTTTGATTGGAAATATATCTTTCCATTATCCTATCAAGTCTTAAATGATACCTGTGTGCTAAAATTTCATATTCATTTTTGTTATCCATATTCTATTCATTGGCATATAGTCATTTAAAGCCATATCTACTACTCTCCATGTCCTGCCTTGTTTTTTTCTCCTGAGAAACATTTTATCTTTTCTATTGTTTCTATTCCTTCCTTGTTACATGATTTATCCTCAGTAATGCCCAGTTTTATTATTTAATCTAGGAATTTTTTTCTCCCTTCTCAAACTTCAGCTTAAAGTTATTTTAATCAGATTTCCAAATATTCTGACAAAAGTTCTCTCCAGTTTTCATAAAATGCATTTCATCCTATTCCAGAAAGGCACCAGAAAAGCAACCAGCACAGCATGCAACCATAATTAAGAACTTAAAATACTGTGTGGGCTCCTGAGTATTATCTCTTACCTAGAATTTCCAAATCACTAAAGACTCTTTCCCAGTTTTATTTCTTTCCAGTGGTACAATTTGTTCCCTAAAATGTTAACTATATTGTCTTTCTTTCCCTAGGTTCTTTGTTCATCTTGTCCTTCAAACTTATCTTTCCTCTACTTTTCCTGTTGTAATTGGCAGTATTTTTGTTTTTGTCTGTCTCTTCTGTCATCCATTTTGTCTAGTCTCCCTTTGCTCTTGTGCTTTGTTTGTTTTTACTATTTTTGCCTTAACTTCTTCCTTGTTTCTATTAATGTTTCCATTTTCTTTTAGAATGCATAATCCTTTCTGAGTTCTACTGCTATTATATTCAATTTTTTAATAGTATTTTGAAACGTGATGGAGTCCCTCTTTTTGCATTATTTCTCAGCACTGTAGCATCCTGGAAAGAGAATAGATCTGCTGTGCTCTAGACTTTTTCCTCTTATCACATTTGTACAATTACAAACTTTTAGATCTAGTAAAAAAAAATTACTAATCAACTAGTCTTCTCCTTTTTTGATAAAGAAATTAAATTTCTATTAAGTGATTTGTCCAAGGTCATACAACTAGATGTCAGAGTGGACACTAGAACCAAGATTTTCTGGTTCTCCTTTGAGATAACTTCTTAGCCAAACATATTCTTCTCTCATTTCAGCTCTTTCTACTATATGATCTAATTAAGAAGAATATCTCATAACATATTTATTCCACAACTTCTACATTCTCAGAACCTATCCAAAATAGTTGGGAGTGTGGGCCTCCAGCTACCACAAAGGATGGCATTCCTCTTCTGCTTAGTCCTGTCTATCCTTTAAGTCCAAAGGCAATTAAATTCTTTTTTTTTAATTTCTTTTCCCCTCAACTGAAAACATTTTTTTTTCTTATAGATCTTGAATATTCACAAGCTTTTATCTGGCTCTTTCCTTCTCCATTCTCTGGCTTTGGGTTTTGTCCTCATCTTTCCCTCTCTTGTCCCTAACCATAATTTTACATAAAAAGGATAATGGGTTTCATCTAAAATGCAGCTGTTGTCTTCCTTCTCCATAAATACTCCCTTTCTTTCCTTCAGAGAGCTGTAGCCATCCATGGGTTGTCTTTCCTTGGCTCTTCTTAGTTATCATTCTCTTGTTTATCCTTTTAATATCTCCCTTCTTCCTTCGTCTCAGCTAAAATCCCACCTTATTCAAGAAGTTTTTTTTTTCCTCATTTTCCTTAAAGCTAGCATTCTTCCCTCTCCCCGGGATTATCTCCAATTTATCATGTTATATCTTGACTGTACATAATTATTTGGATGTTGTCTAATGTTATATTAAGAGCTCCTTAAATGCCATATTGCTTAATAAATTTTTATTTACGTATTACCTGCTAAAACTTATCTTCTTCATTGTACCCCTCCCTTTTTTTTTTTTTTACCCAACTTCATCAATACTACTTAGTTATCTGCAGTTTCTCAGAATTCAAATTAACTATTTGAAATGCCTCTTACTCTGGACCTTTGGTACCACCCAAATTTTGTCTGACCCCTTTGTTTGCTGTTTTGGGGCAATCATATACATATATATATCCTTCCTCCCATAGAAGTGTGGTGACACTGGTTTACTACTACTGTCTAAACCAGAAATATTTGCCCTCATTGGATAGTATAATTGAATATTCTTGTGATATTTGTTTGTTAAATAGGTCTTTTTATACTGCTTATTCCAGTAGAAATTCTTCACTGGGCTTAGACAGAATATGCTTAGAAGGTACTTGATATTGTCTCTTTTCTCCAGTTGAATCCTACCCTTTTATTCTTCAACCTTAGTTACTGCCTTTACCAGCTCTTGTAGCACTATTTTTAACAATGCCATTACATCCCCAGTGGCCCAAAATTTAATGAAAAGCTTTCTAAATTAAAATCATTAAGTTTTGGCTGTAAATGAAAGCACTATGCTAGGTCTGGGGATACTAAATTAAAAAGGAAACCTTTCTTGCTTTCAAGGCGCTTATATACTCTTGAGGGTAGAGGGGACACATACCTAGAAAATAAAAATAAAACATACAATTTATGCAGAATAACATCTGGAAAGAATTCAGGTCTAATGTGAAAAGCAGTTTACTAACAATAGAAGAGCACAATGGAAAGGCAAGGTGGCATGAGAGGTGGCATGAGACTATGAAGTAGAAGGTTGACATAGGACTAATATGAATGGAAATGAGAAAAGAGAGAGAGAGATGGACAAAGAAAAAACTTTCTATTCCAAACTTACTCTTCTCTCCTCCATCCTTCATCACCTTCTCCTCTTCCTCATCTTTTTGAGGCAATCAGGATTAAGTGATTTGCACAGGGTCACACAGCTACTAAGTATCTAAAACCAGATTTAAACTCAGGTCCTCCTCACTCCAGGACCAGTACACTACCACCTGCCTGCCTCCTCTCTACCTCATTCATGAAGCTAAGAACTTCCCTCATACCATATGGAGAAATAAACCGTTTGCTATGAAATCTCTCTCTTCAAAACTCCCTGACATTATCCCCCATTCTTTCCTCCCCTCTTTCAACTGAAATTAAGGAAATGCTTCTCCTTACCATGATTCTATCACCTCCTATCTTCTCCAATAGATTCCTCCTCAAACATCTCCTTTCTCCTCCTAATCTTACCTTAAGTAATGGATCCTTCTCTGATACTCACAAATATGCCTCAAACTCCCTTATTATTAAAAGACTTTCATTCTGCATTTCCATCCCATCAAACTGTTGTTGTTACCTTTCACTTTCTCCTGCCTTTCACAGCTAAACTCACCACTACTTCCTCTTTTCACTTTTCAATCCTTTACAATATAGGTTACAACTTTGTCACTCAACTAAAAATGCTTTCTCTAAAATTACAAGTGATCTTTTAATTGACAGATATAATGGTTTTTTCTCATTCTTCAGCCTTCTTTACCTCTTCAAAGGATTGTGGTAACCACTCTTTCTCTGATATTCTCTCCTCTCAGTTTCTATAATAATGCTCTCTTTTCATTCTCTGATCTCTCTGAACATTTCCTCTCAAGTTCTTTAGTCCACCCACATCAGTGCCCTAACTGTGAATATACCATCAGTGCTCTTTCCTAGGCCCTTTTCTCTTCTCTTCTGCCCTCCTTTAGTGCTTTACTTAGGTATGATGAACAATCTCATGGGCATTTCAAACTCCAGGCACCCCAAACAAATCTCATTTTTTTCCTCCCTCCTCCAAAATCCACTCTCTTCCAAAGTTCCCCTCTTTTCTGTTAACACTATCACCATCCTTTCAGTCACTTCAGTTCATAGCCTTGGCTCCATTCTGTATTCTTCACTCTCACTCATCCCATGTATCCAGTCAGTTGCCAAATCTTGTCATTTCTTCCTCTGTAAAATTTTTCCCATTCCTTTCCTTATTCAGATTCTCATAACTTCTAGTCTGGATTATTATAGTCTTCTAACTGCTTTTCTTGCCTCAAATCTCTCCCCACTTTACTCCATCCTCTAAATGAAGGCTTTCCCAACCTATACCCCTTGCTGCCAGTGGGTGTCCCCTCCCCACTAATTACAGAAACCCTTTAAGTTCTTTCCTTCTAGAATCGAGCCAAACATAAAAATTCCTCACTGCCTGTAAAATAATTATACATATGCTTTATTTAGGCTTTGTTCATTGAAATGATAATAACTGTCACCACTGTGTCACCACCATCCTTGCTGGACCATTAGGTCAATCCCTTGTGACACAGATCATGAGGAATTATCATATAAAACTTAGAAAAGAAACTTCAGGCTCTATCATTATTTGGGCTAACACATCATGGTGGTCTGACTTAAACAAAGTTGAGGGTGATTCCAAGTGAGAGATCAGGAGTTCTCTGGCTTGGGTTCAATCCCAATTCCATCATTTATGTTATATGTGATCCTGGGCAAGTCACTTAACTTTATTGGGCCTCAATTTCCTCATCTACAAAATAATGGGATTAAACTAGATAACTTTTAACGTCCCTTGCAGTTAAAAATCTATAATCCTTTGATCCCAGGCACCAAGAACTGATTTCCCAATATATATCTATACTTTGGACAAAGAAATGCATGCCTGTTGTTTGCAGTCTCTTAAAAGACAGAGGACAAAGGAGTTAACTCGTATTAATCTTCCTATATGTCTATTGATAAGATGTTTCTTTTCCATGTTTACAGGTCTCTATCTCTGTCCTGCTCTCTCTGTGCATTCATTTCTTTTTATCTCTTTCTTTCTTGAGTTTGTGCTTTCCTCTTCTCTCTTTTAATTTCCAAAACAAAATAAAAAAGTTAAGTATAACTTTTCCATTATTTGCTGTATTGATTAAATGGTGTTTTATGTTGTTGGTTTTTAATTTAAAGTGTGGATCAATGGAGCATTTTGTGTTTAAAACCTTCTTGTTGTCTCTAAACTAAATTTTTTTAAACACACAGAAAACTAAATAAGTGTTTCAGGACTGTAAAGTTCTGAGCTCCATCACCAAGCTGGCTTGTGCTAGATATAAACCCTTCTTCCACACCAGGTTCCTCATTCTCTTCTGCTCATTCCTTGTTTTCTTTGGTTCACTCCCCAATTCCAGGACTGTCCCTGAATTTATGAAGAATTTTGAACAGCCTCTTACTCATCTTTTCCTCCCTAATGACAGCTGACCTGCTTATATCCCAGCAATCATTCTTCATGCACACAGATAGAGAAACTTCCAACATTCCCTTGGAATAACCAACTCTGATCTTCAATGGTTATCTTGGTCAGACTTATTACTTATTCTGAACCAACTCCTGATTTAGCTAGATGGTACAATATTTAGCTCACTGAACAGGAAACAAGTTCAAATATTGCCTCAGATACTTAGTAATTGTATGACTCCAGGGAAATCACTTAACTTCTGCCTGCCTCAGTTTCTTCATCTGAAAAAGAGGTCTAATGGTAGCTTAATGATAATTTCATGAGAATAAAATGAAATGGTATTTTAAAGTGCTTTGTAAATATTAACGTGCTATACTATGCTAGAGGTGATGTTGATGGTGGTGATGAAGTTAAAGATGATTTTGATACAGTTTAAGCCTTTTTCTCTTATGCAGCATTTGGTGGAGAAGCTTAGCCACCCTCTGCAAACAATACGAGATCTTAGCCAATGCTCCTCAAACTGTGGTATCCATTCTTTTTGTAGTGCTCCATTGAATGTGGAAGAGGCACACAACAGAGGGAAGTGATTTGTATCAAGAAAAATCCGGATACCTTCAATGTGTTGGACCCACATGAATGTTCGTACTTAGAAAGACCTCCCAGTCAGCAATCGTGCTACCTCAAACCCTGTGGTGCTAAATGGTTTAGTACAGAATGGAGTGTGGTGAGTCATTGTCTCTTTTATTTATTTTAATGATTAAATATCTTTCTCTCTCCCTACATTACACACCTCCTCTCTGGAAGAATATGTGGCATATCAATGCCCTGGATTAACCTGTTGTAGAGGCCAGATGTTTGATCCCATTTTCTGGAAACCAGAGCATAGAGTGCTATTTAAATGGGATCCAGGGAAAAAATGCTAATTTAAGAAAATATTGAGTAACTATTTGTGCAGATGGAGCAATACATTTTCAAACACTTCATCCGAACATCCATTCACCTTAAGGAAATACACTATGTAGACTAGACATAGATCAAGTCTTAAGGAACTCATTTTCTCCACCTTAAAAAAGGCAGAAAATGGATATTCAGATATTTGTTCTGTGAAATCATTGAAATAGAAGTTTGCCAGCCAAGATTTATAATCAATGAGGTCAATCTCAGGGCACCTCAGAAAGTTTTGTAACATTCAGGAAAAGCTTCAGAGAAGCCACTTGCCAAATACTGCTTTTGTCCCCCTCTGTAACAATCCTTCAAGTGTTTAACACATCAGCCCGGAAGCAAACTGAAAGCCTGTGTTTGATGTGAGGGACATTTTCTCTCCTTCTGGGAAATGGAATTTGATGATGTTAATATTTGCAAGGGGCTCAGAAACAACATTGTTGCTCAGCCATCTGGTTAACAGAGAACAGAATGAGACAAACTTATAAGTTCTCAGCCAATGGAGATAAAACCCGTGGCTGTGTGCGTGGCAGTCAAATGACAGGGGCTCAACACAGGGAAATACAGAACTTTGGTGAAGAAACTCCAAACTATGTTTATAGAATGATGGACTCAGAGAGAACAGTTATAATCTAGAAAAAAGAAAAACCTGATAAATGTTTAAATATTGCAGCTCTAGACAATCACACATTTAGGATTATCAGAAAGGTTGTTTCAAACAAAGCAGAAAATATTTGCCACATTGTGCACAGTAGGGCTGTAATTAAGATGGGGCTATTCAGACTTTATCCCAAGGCATTAAAATTTATACAACAGTGATAGCATTTATATTTCTCCAGCTGGAAGAAATGACTAAACTTAGCCTTAATTAGCAAAAATAATTGTTCAAAAACCCCCAGAAAATCAGCAGCTGGCTTACTTTGTCCCAGCAACTATATCTCAGGTGAGTCCCCACCATTCTGGCCCTACTTTGTTCTTCTCTCAGAGGTCAGGCTTGAATAACCCCAGTGTCTTTCCATCATGATTTTTAATGTTTTAAACCTGTCATCTGAGAGATTTATAATAAATTAGTTTCTGCCTTTCTCAGGAAACTCATATGTTGAAGTCTGAGACCTTTCTCCATGCTCTTCTCTATCACTGTCAAAGTTTTGCGGGGTCCTTATATGTGGCTAACACTAGGAAGAAGACTGGCTCATTTAGGATTTAGTGCACACACGAATATTTAGAAACACACTTCTCATGACATATCTACATGCAAAATACATATACAATTTTGGTCATTAGACTTTAAGAAAGAAATATATTAGAACTGGAGACAATCTGGAGGAAGGAAAACTCAAGGGAATGAGGGCAATGGCAAATGAGTGTAGGAACTCCAGTCTGGAAAGACAAAGACAAAAATAGTTATGTGATCATTTCCTTCTTTAAAGTCTTTAAAAGTCTTTTAAAAAGTCTTTAAAGTCTTAAAAAAAATGAATCAGATAAATGAGATTATTTTTCCTTAAATTAAATCCCATGATACCAAAAGTAAATGGTACCTTTTGAACTTTAAAGAAAGATAAGATTAGGGCAAAATAAAAGAAAGGATTACTGTAATATAGGAATAATTAACTTAAAGGAGTTCCATATATCCATGAATTAATAAAGCTGAAAATATAAATAGGTTCCCAAATGATTCAAATCACATTCATGATTGTCAGGTCTGCAGTGGAGTGTTAAGCAAAGAAAAGATGTGTTGAGGTATAGAAATCCTGAAACTGGCAGCAATCCCCATCCAAAAACAATAGGTATTAACCCAAGGGGCTGTGGATCTGATGTGTGCAGCCATCCTTGATTCCTATGTTGACAGACTGTGCAAAGAATTAGAGCTGAGAAAACCTTACAGAACATGTAGTCCAACTCCCTACTAAAGTTAAATAACTTGGGCAAGCAGGTAGTATAATGTAATGCAGAGAGTTCTAAGATTGAAGGCAGTACCACCTGAATTCAAAAAACACCTATGATTGTAAAATTTTGAGCACTTAATCTTGTTTGTTCATCTGCCAAAAAAAGAAAAAAAACATATAGTAATCTCACAGCAACACTGTGAGAAGCAAATGAAATAACACATTTAAAGTGTTTTGCAATCCTAAAAATTATTGTTGTCCAAACTAAGTAGCAGAAAGGAGAGTTAAAATCAGATCTCCAATTCCTGTTTCTTCAATATGGATTCCATAGTTCTTATAGGAAACATAATCTAAGTCATTTAAATACCTCTAGCTGGTGGGTTATATCTCTTTATAACTGTTATTAAGTAATTTAATTCTTTTTGCTAAAGTAGTCACAAGAGCTCAACAGAACCAAAGGAGCACATTGATGAATATTCTTTCTTTTATATTGTTTTGTTTTGTTTTTGAGGCAGTTAGGATTAAGTGACTTGCCTAGGGTCATGCAGCTAATGTGTTAAGTATCTGAGTCCACATTTGAACTCAGGTCCCTCCTAAGGTCCGGTGCTCTATCCACTGACCCACCTCGCTGCCCCAGTAATGAATATTCTTATTAAATGAATATTCTAATGAATATTAGGGTTGAATTGGATGAACCAGGGTTGGTACCTTATAAATCTACCCTAAAGAACTTTTTTCCCTTAAGAAGTCAAATTGGTTTGTGTTTAAAAAATGTATAGTCATCCCTATACTTTCTTTTGATCAAACTAGTAAATCTTATTGAACCAAATTCATTTTTTTAAACATTTCTTTTTAATATGGGTTTCTGATGCTAGTCAGAATGATACCACAGAAAGATTACTAGATTTGGAGATATAATATCTGAGTTCAAATTTCAACTGTTCCATTTACTTGTATAACTTTGGCCAATTAATTTTCCCTCTCTGAAACTCCATTTCCTCATCTACAAACTGAGGATTCCTTTGCAACTCTAAATTCTGTTATCTTTTTGACCTCTTGAAAAAGCCATGAAACATCTATTATGTTGAAAAACACAATAAGCTGAGGATGAATACTGATAGAATCTCAGTGTTCCTATGATTGCTAAACTATTTAATGTAGTAAGTATCCCTATCTGCTACAGGTATACACTGGATTGTTTCAAACTGTATAGAGTAGGGATTCTTTGTCTAAGACCCAAAAGGTCTTTCATTAGATTTAGTAGTCTATATGTCAGTCTTCATTAGACTGACAAAGGGTCCCTGGTTCACAAAAATGGTTAAGAATTCCTGTTGCTGAGGTTCTTCCCTGTCAACTACAATGTCTGCAATTTGAGCAAGTTGCCACTGGGTGGGGAGTGGTGCTTTAACCATGAGCATTTGATCTATGCTATAAGCATAAATCAATGAGGATATAAATAAGTGATTTTCTCTCTAAGGACAAAACTAAGCAAAACCTTGCTAAGAGGTATAGCAAGGGACTTTGATTTTTCTCCTCAATAACAACAAAGTAAGGTCCCTTCAAAATCATAGAGAATTAGCAAACAATGTTTACCTGCATAAGCATGACCCCATGGAAACATTTTCATCATTAAAATTGTATATATTTTTTCACATTGATTAGAACTGTATGTGTATGTAAACACATACACATTTGAGGCAACTATTTAATTTGACAAATATTTATTAAGCATCTTTTATGTCCAACGGGTTATGGGATTTAAAAAAAAAAAAAAAAAAAAAAAAAAGCAGTTCCTACACATACATCCCTAGGATGAAAAGCTTTAAACTAGATAAGACTTCCCATTACCACCATCCCACCAAGTATTTTAGAGATAATAAGTTATTTAAAACTATGGCACCCTAACTTCTTCTGTCTTCCCTCATTCCTTTCAGTGCTCCAAAAGCTGCCAAGGTGGATTCCGGGTACGAGAGGTTCGATGTCTCTCAGATGACATGACACCCAGTAACCACTGTGACCCTCAATATAAACCAGAAGAGAAAGAATCTTGCAATCCTCAGGATTGTGTCCCTGAAATTGGTGAGTTGAAATCCTGGTGTTTGAACCCCATTCTTCCATTTAGAGGAGAAAGTACTCAGGTTCCTTAAGTATTGTCATGTCTTCTATTAAGAAGAGAAAGAAAAGCTGTATAGGAAGAAGGTATATTTAAGTGTCCCAGCCCTAAACCTGGAAATAAACCTAGAAAAGAGATTCTAAATGGGTGCTTATAAGGCATAAGTATACATTTTAATCAAAGCCTTCTAGAGACAATGCCTTTTTATTATTTTTTTGGTCCATTCCATTAATAATTCTGATGATGAAAACCCCAAGCCACAGTAAGCTGGTTGGGAGATAATGTTTAGGTAATCACCTATACCTGCTCCCAAGATTTGCCCTGTCTAGCTACTCTTCTGAATGCAAAAAAAGCTAATGACAGATTAAGATTTCTCTGTTCGGCAGTTTATCATTTTTCTTCATATTCAATGAATTATGTTAAATGACCTGTGACCAGCACAGTTTTATTCCTTTGTTCTTTTTTTAGTTTCTTTAATATGACCTTCACTTGACTCATAAATGTATCATTAGCAATTTGAATCTCTTTTTCCAAAATTCTATATTTTAGAGTTCCAATATATCTTTTTATATAGATGACAGATACACAGACTTCATTTCTTTTCTTCTGATAACATCATGGAGTAAAGAAACCTGTGGGTTCTCAAATGCCTACATAATAGGCATTTAATAAGTATGTTTTCATTTATTCATTCAAGTGTTAGGAGACCTTGAAAGCCCTTACTAAAGTGGAAAATCTTGAGTACAGTCCCATGTGTCTATCAAAGAAAAATGATATTGCTGAGTTCAGATATATGTCACTAGAAGTTTACTTTCTTTAACTGGAACAACTCATGAAGAGTATATATCTAGAGGTTCAGCAGAGATATTACCAACACCAATCAAATCATGAATATTTTGAAGTATATAGAGAGAGAGTTTGATAAAGAAGGCTAGACTTGGGGAAGAAAGGCCTGTAACAAACATTTGTTAACAACAGATAAATCTCTTCATCTATCAGTTACATGGGCAATAGACTCAAATAAATATATAAAAATATGTATAATATACGTATATGTATATGTAAACATAAATATATGTGTATATACACACAGATGCACACATATAGAACCTGGATATATATGTGCATACACAAACATAGCACAGTTTGTAGTAGAAACGGGACTTGCTTGAATCTAAATCCTACTGATTCTAGGAGCACCAGTCCTCTCTCTGTTATAGGACACTGGTCTTCTTAAAAATCACTTTCATAGCACAAATTCAATATATATTACAAAAATTCCCAAAATTTGACCTTAATGTGCAAGGGATTTGACTAGCTTAAATCAATTTTTGGACAAGAGATTGCACTACTTTTTTCCCCTCACTTTAATTTCTAGTCTGTTGCCTTATGCCTGGAGGCTCATTGGAAATGCCTTTGATGCAACTGATGAACTCACTTCTTTGAGCATGAAGAATATATTTTCAGGAGTCTGGCCCACCTACTTGAAGTGCAAACAAAGTTGGTGTTCACCCCTTTCTTACATTGTTTCACTTATTTGGAAGTCAAAGTTGGCAGTCCTCCAGAAAACATTAAAGGCTAGAAAAAAGGGATATATCAGGGTGGTCTCAGCTCTGGCCATTGAAATACCATGATACTTAAGATACATAGGAAGGGCTAGCATTTCAATTGGAACACAGCAAAAAGACTCAGAAATTTGGGAGGAGAATGTTTATTGAAATGTTTCTCTCTTTCTCTCTTCTTGCAGATGAAAACTGCAAAGACAAATATTACAACTGCAATGTGGTGGTCCAGGCCCGGCTCTGTGTGTACACCTATTACAAGACTGCCTGCTGTGCATCCTGTACAAGAGTGGCCAATAGACAGTTGAGTTTTGCAGGACGGAGATAATATCCATCCCAGTTACTGTGGGACTGGACAGATGTAAGCAGTGTTGTTGTGGGTACCCTCAACAGGCTCCGTCGGGGCTGGGTAGATAGGCACTCCACAAATAAAATTTAATCATATCCCTTCAGTCAAATAAAATGGGAAAGGGGTATCTAGGTGTATGTTAGGGTTGGAAATGATGCTCTCAAGTGATGCATTCTCATTTGAACCGTCCCACTGATTAATCTTATCCTGTGTGCCAGCGTCAACCAGAGGCCCTCATGAGAAACATGCAGCCAAGCTGTTACCCTGACACATTCCAAACAGACAGTATGTTGACCAAATATTTTGTGACTTAGTGTTTGTGGATCTAAAAATTATTGAACTAAGATAGGACCTGGGAGAAATGATTTTATGTTCATCAGTCTCTTTAACTTTCCAGAAGGACACACAGCCTTTCCTTTCTTTTATCTCAGCTTGCATGTGCCTACTTTTTAGTTTGCCTTACCAAGGATCACATACCCTTCTCATGTCATCAGATGGCCAAGATGCTGAATAATCAGATATTTTTTCACCAGTACATAAAATACTAAATACCATGAAATGTCCCACCTAGAGTATGAGAATATGAGAAGAAGTTGATAATTCTCTCCCCAAATCTTCACTTTCTAATATTCTGTCCTTAAAAACTGACCAATTAGTGTTCTTTCTCTTAAATCATGGCTCTCACATGGCTTTGTCAATGAAGTAATAGGGATTTGGAATTTGATTGGCTGAAATTTTCACTTCTATTTATCCACCTTTTATCCACATATTCCCCAGCCCCATTTCCACCTAGGAATTTTTTTTCTGGGTCCCACTGATTAATGGAACAATTTTATTTTATGCTCAAAAATAGATTCTAAAGCTAAGGAGAATCTTAGAATACATCTGTTATACTCTTCTCATCTTGCAGATAAGAAAACCTTAGCCCAGGAGTTGAAGCAATTCCCTTGAAGTCATGCAACTAATACAGTTGCCAAGGCAGAATTTGAACTGATGGGCACTGACTCCAAATTTAAGCTTCTTCCCATCACTCTTACTTTATAGAACACCTTAGAGAATGAATTCTTCATAACCCTCCTGTGACACAACACAAACCATATTGATTCCATTTTATAGATGAGGAAACAGAGGCTCAGGGAGGCAAAACTGAAATCCTGCCTCTGTCACTTGACTGTGTGTGTGAAGTTGACCTCTCTGGGCCTCAGTATACCCAATTGTAAACCTATGTGGTCCTGTGATCCTATTCAGTCAGTCAGTTAGCAAGAATTTGTCAAATACTTACCCTGTGTCCTATTGCATAAGTGCGGGAAATAAAAAGAAGACATATACAAGGTATTTCAATATACATGGAAAGGACTAGCAGCTGTGAGGAATGGGAAAAGTCTCCTGTAAAATATGAGAGTTGAACTGAATCTTGAAGGCAACCAAGGAAAATAAAAGGTACCTGCAGTTCAGGGAATATTACATTCCAAGCATGGAGCACTTGCTTCTGATCACAGAGATGGATAATCAACAATGGAGACAGCTTTCAAACCTGGTTCTTTTAGACCAAGACCAGTGTGCTGTTCAGGGCAGATAAAGGCAAACTGCTAAATAGCAGAAGCATTGTTGTTGTTACTTAGTCACCTAGTTATATCCAACTCTTTGTGATCTCATTTGAAGTTGCTCCCCAATTTAGGCACTTGGATTTGCTTCTTTGACCAGGGGGACAGGCTTGTGACAGTTTCCCTAAAGAATAATCCATTTTCAAATGTGAAAGACTTCTTCTTCATAATGATTTCTCAGAGGTCTTTCTGAAATGGTTTCTGTCCCCATGTCTCCTCTACCCCTTTTCTCACACACAGGTCTACATGCATGCAAATAATCTGAAAGGGAATATAGACTCAAGCCCTTCTAGACTCAGTTTCTCTTTTTATTCAGAAACTCACTTGTCTTCTCTCTCCTGTCTAAGACTTACCAGAGTAAGATACCCAAAGCACTTAGGGTGAACTCTCCAAAAATTCTGTAATCCAGTATTTTCAAAGAGATTTTCTCTCCCTATTGAAAAGAATTTCAAGCTAAATCAATTTAATCATAGAGGAAGTTTATCCTATTGAGAGCAAAAGGACCTGAGTATATTTCCATTTTCTGGGTGGAAAAGAGATTCTCACAGCCAAACCTATCCCATAGGTTCCTAATAGCTTGAAAATCCTTTTAATGGAATTTAGTGGCACCCTAAAGGAAATAACAGCATGGTTTATGATTGACAGCATCCTGTGTTCTCCAGCAGCTTTGAAAAGAGGCTACCCAGTTACCCCTCATTCTGCCAAAAATATCTTCAGTTAATAAAATGCCCTCAGCAGGCCTAATCAGACTCTCCAGCCTATCACCATGTCTACTGGGCCTAGTAAGCCCAAGTGGATAAAAAGTGGTGCTCCCATGTATAAAGGCAGTCACCTAATGGAATCCTCAGCCCATAGTTTGCTTAGATGGATGTGCTGCTCTAGTGTTCCTTGCTATCTTAGAAGCTGAAGTTCCCATGTGCTTTTATTAAGATTAGTTTTCTATTACCCGTAATAGAATAAAGAGCTTACTGCAAAGGCTCAATATGAGTCAGCAATATGATGTGGCAGCCACAAAAGCTAATGCATTTCTAGGCTGCAGCAGGATAATTATAGAGCTGAGAACAAACAAGTTCATAGGATCATGGGAATAGAGCTGGAAGGGACACTCAGAAGTCATTTAATCAAACCATCTTATTTTACAGATCAGGAAACTGAGACCCAGAATGGTTAAATAGCTTGCCCAAAGTCACATATGTAATAAGTATTAAAAGCAGGATTTGAATCCAAATCCAACAAGCTTTCTGTTGCCCTGTTTTAACCCCAGTGGTAATCCTGAGAGTTTCCTAGATATTGAGTGATTTGATTCTTGATGCCATATTTTTATTTTATATTTGAATTTGTATCAATATCTTTTGTTTTCATACCATCTTCATTACCTATTCATACCATGAATAGGATGATTCTTATTCATCCAGGGAATTATCTCTTATAATAAACAATAAAAAAAGCAGGAGGTGAAAAGTTCAGCAAAATTAACCAAAAGATTTACTAACTCTGATAGTATTTGTAGTGTTCCAAACCCAGATTCCAACCTCAATAAAAAAAAAAAAAAGGAGAGAAGATGGCTACCACATTTTAGAAGGGATATTAATAAGCTGGAATGGGTACAACAACATAATTGGCAAGGCCAATCAAATTCAATGAAAGAACTGGAGGTGTTCACCTTGAGAACAAAGAACTGTGGTGAGGAAAAGGGCTTCTTTTGAAGGGCTTTCATATAGAGGCTTGTTGTCTTTGGTTCCAGGAAGGGAAAAGGGAACAAATAATATAAGTTCAACATAAGGCAAAGCTTCCGAACAATTAGTGCTGTCCAAAAGTGGAATGAGCTGGCTTAGGGGTTTGTGAGCTTCTCGTGGTTGGCTGTATGTTGTGAATTGGATTCATGATTTGGATAGGGAATAGATTAGATGATACCTGACTTCCCTTCCAATTCTAAGCCTATGATTCTACGACTCATATTGGACAGCAATAGTCTTGCCAACAGCAGTTTGCAGCCCAGAAGTCCACACATCATGAAACTTTACATGCTGTCAAAGAGATTAAGCTACAGTCACCATTGGCTTAGTTTGGTTAGAGGAACAGCTGGGGTGTTCAAGGCGATCATAAACTATTCCTACCAGAGGCAAGGCAGTAGAAATTATGATCCCTTTTGGGAGTAGCAGCCGGGCAGCCTCCATGAGCAAAAGAGGAGAGAGCTGATAGGAGCCATTTGAAAACATATTTGAAGGAATATGGTGAGCAGTTTATTTCTGCTTCCCTGGTGGTTAGAGTAAGAGAAAATGGAGTTTAAATAGTAGTAGCAAGGAATATTTAGGTTAAGCAGTAAGCAAAAAGATGTATTTTCTAATTGTTGAGTCCTGGAGGAGGCTCCTAATTGAATTTATGATAATGTGAAGATAAGACTCATGTTTGTTTTTAGATGCATTCTTGCATAGAAGTAAAGAAGTCTCTTTAATGAGGCATCATCCAGCCTTTCTTGTTGATAACTTTGGTAGTACAGAAATTTTAGAATCGTAAGGAATGAATCATAGAGGACAGCTAGCTTAATCCCCCCATACAGAAAGGAAAACTGAGACCCAAAGAGCCCTAATGATTTTCCCTAGGTCACCTATGTTGTACACAGCAGAGTGAGTATTGTGATTCAGAATTCATTATGTTCATTGCACCACACTACCTCCAAAGGCTTTTAGTTTCCAAGAGCAGTAAATCAATCAGGACATTGAATCATAAGACTGAGAGTTGAGATCCTCTAGGTCAACATCCTCATTTTACAAATTGGAAAACTGAGTTATAGAGAGTTGAAGGGACTTTATCAAAGTCTAAATCTATGGACTAACACATTCCAAAAACTAGTTTTGCATTTGTATGATACCTTCAATTTTATTATTCTTTTTTTGTAAGGAGTTCCCTACATCAAAATTAAATCAGCTGCCACTTAATAGGGTTCTCCCCAACCCTCAGAGGTCAGTGACCCCTGGCTTCCCTATAACCCTGGGGAAAGAACTTTAAAATTTTGCTATCAGACAAAACAATTAGCATTTCTGCCTTCCTAAAGACATCTTGAGTCTGGGGAGACAGGGAAAAGTCATTTAGTGGGGGAGAAATGCAATTATTGCAAATATCCTATTAAGCCAAATATTTTTGTTGCAACTATTATTTTAACATCTAAATGTCATGAGATATGGCTTATCAGAAGGCAATAAAACTATTTAACCAACAATAATGAAAATAGACATGCCTTTTTCTGGAACTACCGGGAAGTAGTTTATAAGCCCTGCCTTGTGCCCTGACTCCCCAGTGATGTTCCAGTGCATTATTAGTATACTCTTTTTAGCTTTAGGCTGGGTTAAGGTGGGAGAGAAAAGCCCTTGGAAATAATAAAATATATCCTTCTCCTTAGCTGAAAAGAAAATAGTGATCCCGAGAAGAAAAGTAGTTTGGCAAAGGGTACACAGCTAATTGATGGCAGAAGCAGCTCACTGCTTCTGTCTTAGTCTTATTAGGTCTTTATTCAAGGAAAATGACTCCACACTGATCTAGGAAATGTTCCTACTTCCACAGTGTGCCACAATAGTTCTCAATTTCTCTCCTCCATCTCTTTATCCCGTCCTTTCTTTTTCTCTTTTTCTTCACTCTCCCTCCTCTTTCCTTCTTTTCTTTCCCCCTACCTCCTGTCTCTTTCTCATTTTAGAATTAAAAAAAAAGACTAGATGTGAAATAAGTGACCATGAAGTTTATATATCAATTGCTTGCTTGGATAATCAGAATCATAGCTTAAATTTGACCAGTGCTTTGCAATCTGTAAAGAACTTCCCTCAGAACAACCTAGTGAGATAGATAATACAACTGTTATAATCCTCATTTTAACAGTGAAGCAAACTGAAACTCACTACAGTGATTTACCCAAGGTGACACAGCTCATAAGGAGAACCTGAAAGCCAAAGCATCAAATTTCAAATCCATTGCTTCCTCCTATGATCCCATATTTCCTTTCCTGGAAAATTCAATATATCCAGTAGCGGTGACTCACTTTAGCCAATTTTCTCAGATCAATACAAATTCATCTTTCAGAATATTAGCTCTCCACAAGAATGACATAATTAAAATGCTTTCCATAAACTAAATTCCATTTGACCTCATCTCCAAATCCATCATTATCCAGTTTGGCAGAAGGAAATACTTTGTGATAAGTTATTATTTTGTTATTTGTAAATAGAAGATGTTTATAGGAAATTGTATTCGGAGCTATGTCTATAGAACAAGCCTCTGTATCAAAATAGTTTATTATTTAGAATATGCTAATTTTTAAAAGGGACCTAGCAGGTATTTATTTACATATACAATCTACATTTGCATAAAATTCTTTGATCATATACTAATCCAGCTTCCTTGAATGTTACAGCTTATATACGTCATACTGTAAATCCATAGCTACCATTGTTTAATTTTCTCATTAGTCAATATTTTTGAAAGGATTTAAAGCAGAACATATGTTATCATGCTTTATGACTGAGCTCAGGGACTTTTATCCCTAGCTTTGTAACTGAACGACATCCGAATTGCCACCCTATTCATCTTGCAAATCATGTTTACTCACTGATGTGATCCCTCCTTCCTCTCAAGCTCAGGCCATTTCTCCAAATCTCCTTTCCTCCTTCCTGTCCCTCTCCCCGCCCTTCCCCCTCTCCCTCCTCAGTCTCTGTCCCCAACACACACACACACACACACACACACACACACACACACACACAATTTAATGGGAAATATATGATCCTTTTCCCCCTCTCCATTATTTTTTCCTGGGGTGAGAGGGATGGAAGGGGGGTGGAGGAGAACCTCTGTTTTGTCAATAACAACAACAGAAGTTACTCTAAAGGCTTGGTCAGAATAGGAAAGGTGCCTAAAGAGATGCCACCACGTTAAATGTTATGACCAATCCTTCAGAACCTCCAACTGGGAAGGAATTAAGCTCTTGGCAGCAACAACTGAAGTCTCAGAGTTCATCCATCATAGCTGGGAGCAATTTTCTCAAATAAATATACTACTACCCTTCAAACCTCCTGTATTTTAGTAAAATAAAAATATATATATATGTTTTATATATATGTATATCTTAAAAAGAAAGGGTTTTTTTTGAGAGGGGGAAGAATTATGTGAGTAAATACAGTAATTTTCTATGTGGTAAAAATTAACTATTTTTGTTTATGACTAATTTATTTTTATTATTATGAAAAATAATTAAAATATCAGCTTTGATCAATGTGTTTTTGCTCTTTTTCCTCTGGCACAGTATAAGTTCAGTTTGTTACTTTGTGTAATACACTTAAAAGAGGGATTAATCCCTAAAGGGGCCAGTCTTGTTGCAGGATTGATGTTTGTTTTCCCAAAATGAATGGTTGCATACCTTCACAAAACTAGAGAAAATCAGAAGATAGTTTTAAGATGAAGAACTGGAGTTCAGTATCACCAAATTTGAGTATACATTTCATGTTATCCTGAGATTTCACCCTAATCTACATATTAGCAAATATCTAGTTTGTCAACATGTTAATTGACAAGTCAGAGAAGATCACTGTGGCTGGTAGCTTGAACTTGAGTGGTAGTAAAGTGGTTTCACAGTTGGTTGAATAATGCTACTCAAAGAAGATTGATTAATGACTCCATCAACCTAGAAGACAGAGCCCTAATTAGGCATTTTGGCACCAGGGCAAAATATACTCAAATAAATTTTAAAAAACAAATTCAGTTTAGGAGCTGCTGAAAAAACTTTAGGATTATTAATTCCACATTTAGGAAGTATAGAGAGCTCAGGGTAGAAAGAATCCATTTGGGTTACAGCCTTCAGAGAGATGAAGTATGTCTGTTAGTTGCTTCCAATTTTAAGTATGTATTCTTAGGTCACTAATTACTTAGCTCCATTGTTTCTGTACTGCTCAAGTAGTTTAAATGCCAGTGCTCTTACAATTTCAATGACCTAAGGAAAAGCTTTGTTCACTTCCACCCAACCACACACTCCAGTTATTGCTGTGCTGAAAAACAATATGCTAGAAAGGCTCCTTTGCCTTCTCTTGTTCTACATTTTGTCAGTGGCTTAGATGGAAACATGTTTATTAAATATATGGATAACAAACACTAGAGGAATGCCTAATGAAACAATCAAGATTCAAAATCATCTTGGTAGGTTGTAGTGCCAAGCTAAAACCAGCAAGATGAAAGTTAACATAAAATCCCATACTTAATATAAAATCCTATACTTTTAAAATTCAAATTTACTCAAAAGGTCAGTGCTCTCCCTCCCACTCATTTTAAAGTAAATTTTTAAATAAACTTTTACTTTCTCTCCAGCCTTTTCCCTACCACAACATACTTAGTAAAAAAGAAAAGACAAAAGAAATCCCCTTAACAAATATAGTGAGCCAAAACAAATTCACAAATTGGCCACATCCAAAAATCTGTATCTTATTCTGAATTTTGAGTCCATTCTGAGGAGAGGTGGTGCTCTGAAGTTGTACTTTGCCATTAAATTAATCAGAATTTTCAAGTGTTTTGAAGTTGTTTTTCATTGTAATATTCTTGTTAGCATGTTTATTGTTCTCCTAGTCTCACTTCACTCTGACTTAGTTCATATAGGTCATCCCACTTTTCTCTGAAACCATCTATTTCACCATTTTTAATGGTACAACAGTATTCTGATGCATTTTATACAGTAATATATTTGGTGATTCACCAGTTAATGAGCATCTCTATAACTTGTTCTACCACTCATCCAAAAAGGAACTATGAATATTTTTGTGTTCTTTTTATCTTTTTAGAATATAAACTTACTGGTGACTGGATCAAGGAGTATTCACAGTTTAGTAAATTGGAAGATATAGTTCTAAATCGCTTTACAGAATGATGAACAATTCACAGCTCCACTAAATGGTATTATTAATCCTGTTTTTCTGCAACCCCTCTATATCAATTGACATTTTTCATTTTTAAAAAGTCCTCTTTGCCAGTCTGATGCATATGAAATAGAAACTCAAAGTTGCTTAATTAATATTTCTCTGATTATTAGTTATTTGGGACATTTCTTCATATTGCTATCAGTAGCTTAGGTCTCCTCTTTTGAGAATTACCTGTTCGTACATTCTGATCATTTTTTTTCTATTGAGTTTTGTTCTTATAAATTTGAAAACATAAATATTTATCAAACTTTATGTACCCTTTAATCCAACTGAACCACTGCCAGATCTAAACATGTCTCAAAGAGATTAAAAAATAGGAAAAAGACCTTATGCACAGAAATATTTATAGTAGTTCTTTTTGTAGTGGAAAATGAAATAATGTCTATCAGTTGGGAAATGGCTGAATCAATACAAATGGTATAGAATATGGCAATACAAATGGGACAGAATAAGGCAATACAAATGGGATAGAATACTTGTATTATAAGAAATGAGGAAATAGATGATTTCAAAGAGACATGGAAAGATGTATATAAAGTAATAAAGTAAAATAATCAGAACAAGAAAAACAATTTAAAATTTAATGAAAATGTTTGAGTTTTATATGAAGATGAATGAAAAGAGCCAGTAGAATAATTTATACAATGATAACAACATTGTAAAGACAAATAACTTTGAAAGCTCTAAGAATTATGATTGATACAGTCCCCATCTATGATCTCCAAGAGAGAGGTGATGGATTCAGAGTAAAGAATGAGACACATGTTGTATATTAAAAAAAAAAAAAACTTATCATTGCCAATAAGAGAATTTGCTTTCCTTGATTAAGTATATGGGTTACTAGGAATTTCCCCCCCCCTTTTTATTTTGAATAGAATGAGAGGTACAAAAGAAAGATAATAGATTTCAGCTAATTTAAAACAGCTTTTTAAAACCAGTCCAACATTCCACTTGGTTACAATATGATTTAATATTGTTTTAATGATTTAATAATAGTTCATATTTGTATAATTCTTTAAGGTTTATTGTAATGGCTTTACATTATTTATCTCATTTGATCCTCACAATAAATCTCTGAAGTAGATGCTGTTGTTTTTTGTAATTAGCATGAGAGATCAAGTGACTCTCAGATCTCACTTCTAGTAAGTGACTATGGAGATATTTGAACTTAGTTCTCCCTGATTCCAGGTATGGACTTCTGTCCACTATATCCCACTTTATATTAAAGAGATGAGAGAATCAGAACAAATTTTATTTGTTTTTCAAATACTATCCTAATTCCATTATACATACAAAGATTCAGAATCATACTCAAAGTTCTAATTTTCTAAAGGAAACTCTTTCTTCCATAAGCATAAATTATGTTCTACATGTGAAGAAAAACTGACCAGAACTAATTGAATTCCTGCCTCTTCCCCTCTCAAAGGTTTATTAGAGATTTAAGATTGGAAATAAGGCAGCAATTTAAGAACTCTTTGAAGAGGGCTATTGGTTGAAAAAGTTGAGGGAGAGGTCAATTATGAAGGTAATTAGATGAATACATTTGAGACATAGGGCTACACAATATGAAATTAAGACAGTAACCCATGATTAAAGAAAAAAAATTCTATGTGCCATATGTTGATTGACCTTGCTGATTTTTTTCTCTTCTTCATTTTTTAAAAATATCCATCATAAGGGATAGCTCATTGAAAAGGTAAGGGGGAAGACATAAGAGAAATTGAGGTCTTATAAATAGAGAAGATATGAGTAAATATCTAAATTTTAATCGAATACTCCTCTTCAAAGAGTTCTTAAATTGATGCCTCATTTTCAATCTTAAATCTCTAATAAACCTTTGAGAGGGGAAAAGGCTAGAGTTCAGTTAGTTCTGGTCAGTTTTTCTTCACATGTAGAACATAATTTATCCTAAGAAGGTTGAAATGAAATCATGACTTAGACACAGAGAGTGAGACTATAAGCAAATTAGAAGAACAAAGGATAGTCTACCTCTCAGATTTGTGGAGAAGGAAGGAATTTGTGGCCAAAGAAAAATTAGAATACCTTATGAAATGAAAAATGGATAATTTTGATTATATTATTTAAAAGGTTTTCTACAAACAAAACAAATGTAGACAAGATTAGAAGAGAAGCAGAAAATTGGGAAAAATCTTTATATGTAAGGGTTCTGATAAAGGCCTCATTTCTAAAATATATAGAGAATTTACAAGAATAAAAACTATTGTCCAATTGATAAATGGTCAGGGGATATGAACAGATAATTTTCAAATGAAGAAATTATAACCATTTCTAGTCATATGAAAAAATGCTCTGAATCACTATTAGTCAGATAAATACAAATTAAGACAACTGTGAGGTACCACTACACAGCTTTCAGATTGGCTAAGATGACAGGAAAAGATAATGATGAATGCTGGAGGGGATGTGGTAAAACTGGGACACTGATGCATTGTTGGTGGAGTTGGTGACCTGACCATACTGGAGAACAATATGGAAGTAGGCCCAAAGGGCTATTAAACTGTGCGTATTCTTTGATCCAGCAGTGCTGCTATTGGGCCTGTATCTCAAAGAGATTATAAAAAAGGAAAAAGGACCCACATGTGCAAAAATGTTTGTAGCAGCTCTTTTTTGTGATAGCAAGGAACTGGAAACTGATTGGATGCCCATGAGTTGGAGAATCACTGAATTAAATTATGGTATATGAATGTTATGGATTATTATTGTTCTGTAAGAAACGACCAGCAGGATGATTTCAGAGAGGCCTGGAGAGACCTACATGAAATGATGCTAAGTACAGTGAGTAGAACCAGAAGATCATTGTACACGGCAACAAGAAGATTATACAATGATCAGTTCTGATGGACATGGCTCTTTTCAACAGTGAGGTGTTCAGACTAGTTCCAAAGGCCTTGGGATGAAGACACCCATCTTTATCCAGAGAGAGGACTATGGAAACTGAATATAGATCACAACACAGTATTTTCACTTTTTTGTTATTGTTTGCTTGCATTTTATTTTCTTTCTCTTTTTTTTTCCTTTTTGATCTGATTTTTCTTTTACAGCATGGTAATTATGGAAATATTACAGAAGAATTGCACATGTGTAACATGTAACATGGATCACTTACTGTCTACCCTATGGAAAGGGTAGGAAGAAAAAAAATTGGAACACAGGTTTTGCAGGGGTGAATGTTGAAAACTATGCATATATTTTGAAAATAAAAAGCTTTTTTTAAAAAAGAGAGAGAACATTTTAGGATATAAAATAGATAATTTTGACTATGCTAAATTTAAAAGGGTTTGTACAAACAAAACCAATGTAGCTAAGATCAGAAGGAAAGCAGAAAACTGGAGAAAAAAATTTACAGCAAATTTCTTTGATAAAACCCTCATTTCTCAAATATATAGAAAACTGAGTTAAATATAAAAGAACATGTCATTACCCAAATGAAAAATGGTCCAATAACAAACAGGCAGTTTTCACATCAATAATTCAAAACTCTCTATATCCATATGAAAAAGTGCTTAAAATCACTATTGATTAGACAAATGAAAATTAAAATGACACTGAGGTACCATCTCATACTTATTAGTTTGGCTAGTATGACAGAAAAAGGAAAAGGACAAATATGGGATGGAATTTGGGAAAATTGGGACACTATAATGCACTGTTAGGAGAGTTATGAATTGATCCAATCATTCTGGAATGCAATTTGGAATTATGCCAAAAGTGCTATAAAAATCATGCATACTCTTTGACCCAGTAATACTAGTACTAGCTCAGTATTACAAAGAAGTAAAAGAAATAAAGTTTTTTTTTTTTTAATTTGCAAAAAGGAAAAGGACTTATATGTACAAATAGTTCTTTCGTGATGGCGAAGAATTGGAAATTGAGGGGATGTCCTCCAAATGGGGAAATGGCTGAACAAGTTATCATATGACTGTGATGGAGTACTATTGTGATATAAGAGATGACGAGCAACATATTCTCAGTAAAACCTGGAAAGGATTACATGAATTGATACAAAATGAGCAGAATTGGAACATTGTACACAGTAACAACAACATTGTATATTGATCAACTGTGAATGATTTAGCTATTCTCTAAAATACAAAGCTCCAATACAGTTCTAAAGAACTTATCATGAAAAATGATATCTCCAGAGAAAAAACAGATGGAGTCTGAATGTAGATCAAAATATACTGTTTTGTTTTGTTTTTTTACTTCATTTTTCTTGAGTTTTTCTTTGGGAGTCTGTTTTCTTTTGCAACATGGCTAATATGAAAATACATTTTACATGACTGCACTTGTATAACCTATAAAATTGCCTTCTTTTTCAATGAGAAGAGAGATGAGAAAGGGAAAGATAGAACTTGGAACTCAAAATTAAAAAAAAAGAAATGGAATAAATATTACAACTTTCATGAAATATACAATGTGCCCAAATTGGGCCATTACCTCAAGATTAGATTTCTTTAAAAAAGAAAAAAAATTTCTATCTCAACATATACCAGGGGGGCAACACTGATGATAGAATACATTTAGGTTGTGTGTATGTGTATATATGTATGTATATATATGTTAAGTTAGGTAAGGTAAGGGGATAATGTGATCTATATTCAGATCAATCTATAAATGTTTTATTTTTTATGTCATTCTATGGATTATCCCATTTATTTTTCTCCAACTATATGAAATAGTAAGACCAATGCAATTATTCCCATTTTACAAGTGAGAAAACCAAGATTCAGAAAATTATAAAATTAATAACAAGTAGGATCAAATCTTTTTGACCACAACTCTAGCACTTTGTTGTTATTCCAACAACATTGACAACAATGGCAAAACTCAATACAACCTGGAGATTCTGACAAAAATAAATGAACCACCACTAAATACTTTTTTAAAAGCACAAAAGAAGAAACAATGATTGCAAAGAAAAAAAGAAGCCAGGACATTTATAAAACAGAATTAAACTTGGAAACACTATAGAGGAGCTGAAAATATCAAGGGAGGCCCTAATTGATGCAACAGGACACAGAGTAGCAATGCCGAAGATATGCAAAGCTGAATCAGTGCTAAATTACACAAACAGATGTTAATAATGCAAAAGAAACTGACAGACCTAGAAAAGAGATCAAAGAGATCTAGTCTGTGAATAAAAGGATTGCCAGGGAAAATAAGAAGAGCCAACAACATGAAAAGCATAATCAAGGAAATAGCTCAGTTAAAGAGTCATAAGATTTATCCTAATAATATTCCTATAAAGTACTTAATTCAACTATGTTATCATCCCTGTTTTACAAATTAAGAAACTGAGATTCAGAGAAGTTTTATCTGCCCTGGGGTCATACAGGTACCTCACAAGAAGAGCCAGAATTTCAACCTATGTCCAAGTCTGAGGCTCTTTTTTTCCTGGTATACAATGCCCTCTTTCTATAATTCAGGAAGAAATTTATCTGGATAACTTTGGCATGAATATGAAGTGGGATCATACAGTCCCATCACTCAGGAAATCCTCAAAGAATCTGAGACACCTATTGGTCACATTTTTAAACTTTAAAGATGAATAAAATATGTGATATGCTGCCAAAAAGAAGGAAGAGAGGATATTAAAAGATGGGAGGATAAGCATAGCTTTAAACCTTCCCCCTCAAACTTTAAAAAAGTGAAAGTCTGAGAGAACACAACTGATTTTTAAAATTAAATTGTATTTAATTAAAAGAAATTGATTTTTTCTCTCCCTCTTACCACCAGCCCAACTGGGAAAAGAAAAAGAAAATCAAATAAACATAGTCAAGCAAAATAAATTCCCTTACCAGTTTTGTATCAATATATATGACCTAGGGTTCATTATCTTTTTATCTATACGGGGCTCCCCCTTTAACAGATACTTCATGGATTTCCTGGAAACTAAGGGACTTCAACTTAAGCACATATTAGAGGGCAACCCAGTATAGCACAGTGGATAGAAGTCTGCATCAGAATAAGAAATACCTAGGTTCAAGTCTTGAGGCTATTATGTAATAGCTCTCTGTGACTATGTGCAAGTCATTTAATTTATCAGTGCCCTGGGTTGTCTAAAATTGAAATAATCTCATTCTGATCTTGAAAAGAGTAATCATCATAGCCAAGTCCTCAGCTTACAGTGAAACTGCCCTTTCTCTGAGGTCTGCCATAATGACTACTATCACAGCTGGGGGATGGAGACTGAGGAGAACCTGGATCTATGATTTCCTCAATATAAAGAACTCTAGTTTTACAAACTGTTAACTAACAATTAGTAATTTTTCTACTTTTAGACAGGAATAAAAATTTCTGAATGAAAGAGTGAATAACAGTGGTAAGTCTCTTTGTTACTTAAAACCACAAAATACAATAGAAATCTCATTTTTAAAAAAATTCTGAGATATGACCACAGATATCTTATTTTAGCATCATGACTTAAACTTGGAAAATATGGTATTATTGTCCAATTAACTAGGCATCTATCACTTGATAGATAGTGGATAGTATCAGACTTAGAATCAGGAAGACCTGAGTTCAAATGCCTCCTTAGATTTGCTATGTGACTTGGTGCAATCCACTTAACCTCTCTTAATCTCTGCCCTCCTCATCTGTAATATGAAGATAATAATGGCACCTGCCTCAGAGGATTGTTGTAAAATTTCAATTAGAGAACATCTAAAGCCCTAAATTAAATTTGTTGTTGTTGTCCTGGCTCTTTCCCATTGGTTTTTCAATTTTTAAAAAATGTACCTGAGGTGTTAGTTTTGGTTTGGCTTTTTGAAAGCCAAAAGTTTGCCATATGGAAAACAGATTAGGCATGTTCTACTTGACCCAAGAGGACAAAACTAGATCATTTTCTCAGACAGGGAGATTTTGGCTAGGTATATGGAAAAACTTCCTAACAGTTAAAGTCATTCAAAAATACAATGAGCTGCCTCAGGTAAGGAGAAAGGGATCCTCCTTCACTGTAAATCATTAAACACAATAACCATTTGCTGAGGATGCTACCGAGGGATTTTTTTTCAAATAGGATTCAATTAGATGATCTTTTATATCCCTTCCAACTCTGACCTTCTGTAATTATGTGACAAAAGAATAATAACTCAATAGGGAATAGAATCCCCATTTAATAAATATTGGGATAATTGCTTAAAACTTAGAGATAAATTAACTTGGATATCTACTTTACATTCTACATTGCCATAAGTTTTAAATGGGGCAAAATATTGCCCAATTTTTTTAAGCCTATGATTAAAAACTCAAAACCAGAATGGTATGTTTATTCTAGTTATGAAGAATAGGAACACTTCTGACAACTGAAGAATGGGATTTTATCTGAGACAATATGGATGTGTTGAAATATATAATAAGAATAATCCTCCACACAATATAAATTTATCAAATAAATAATAAAATGAAAACAACAGAATGAAGGAAAATGTATAAAATCTATAAAACAAAGACAATTAATAAAAATATCATTTGGGATTAATAAAGAATTATAAAAATTAATACATAATTTATTCTGGGGGAATATTACCAGCAATTTTAAAAATGCACATATAAGTTGTAATGATACATTTAATAATCTAGAAAAATAAGTACATATGATAAAAGACATTGTTGGTACAGCTATGGAAAAACACATTGGATAGCAATTTAATTTTCCAGAATAGTCTATCAATTTGCAATGAGAGTCACAATAATGTCCATACCCCTTGACCCAATAATTATATTTTATGAAATGTATAGCAAATATTTAAGCCCAAAGAAAGACCATTAATTCAGAGATTTTTATAGTAGCACTATTTTTAATATTGAGAAATTAAAAACAACCAATATATGCCACAATAGGGAAATGACTAAGCAAACCATAGTACAGCAATGTAGCTGAAATATGGCACCATTTCTCTCCAAGTTCACTTGATTTCTCTCTTCCTACTCGGGATAATACCTTTAGTGAGGTATCTCTATGTCTCACATTTTCAAGATCCTGAAGTGATGGTGATGGTGTTATATGGGGGAAGTAAGTAAAGAAATGGAGGATATATTCCCAATTATGTATTACTTTTTACTCCTGAGATCTTACCTATCCACTACATATTTATTAAAAAAAAAAAAAACAGTACAATTCTGATGGACATGGCTCTTTTGAACAATGAGATGATTGAGGCTAGTTCCAATGGTCTTGTAATGAAGAGAACCATCTACATCCAAAGAGAGGGGACTATGGGGACTGAGCATGGATCTCAACATAGCATTTTCACTCTTTTTATTGTTTGTTTGCATTTTGTTTTCTCTCTCATTTTTTATCCTTTTTGATCTTATTTTTCTTGTGCAGCACAATGATTGTAGAAATATGTATAAAAGAAAGGCACATGTTTAACATATATTGGATTACTTGCCATATAGGGAAGGGGTGGGGGAAGAGGGGGCAATTTGGAACATAAGATTTTGCAAGACTGAATGCTGAAAAATTATCCATGTATATGTTTTAAAAAGAAAAAAACTTTAATAAAAAATAAAACAAAAAGAAAATAAGTAACAATAGTACTATCCATTTTTAAAACATGAAATATTTACTAAATAAGAAGGCAAAAGCAGGAATGATAAAAGCATAACAGTCTGCCCATAAATTTGAGTCACATTCTCCCACTAAGGAACACAATGTCTATAAGTGAGAATGGATATGCACAAAAACCTAGAAGGAAGAGATATGAATAGAGAAACCTATGTCAGGGCAACTCCTAACTTTGGATGTCAGGTCTTGATGCTCTTGGTTACTTTATAGAATTGTCTATGCCTATGGGTCAAAACTTCTCTGCTTTCCTGTTGGGTGAAATATCTTCTTTAATATGCTCAGATTGCTGAATGAATGTCAAACTCTTTTAGTACACAGCTACGCTTAACAAGAGATGAAGTAATCTCAAACTATTTAAGAGAGAAACATTTCCCTTAAACAGAGAACTATGAAATTCCTTAGATCTTCTGAGAAAATCCTTGAGCGAGGCTGCCATTCCAGCCATGTAATCTTTCTCTAACTAGGCCTTCAAATAGTTGGGAATTTTGTTTCTTCAATCAACTTTCAACAATGCAAATAAATTCATTACACTTGAAGCTTTCTATCTTATAAGTTTATGTGGATGCTTCAGTGAAGAAGTCAAACGTGTTAGATGAGAAAAAGAGTGGACAAATTGGGGCTAATATATCTATATGTTTTGACATTTGTAATCTCTTCACTTCCCATTGTTTTAAGATTCTCTTCCCCCCCAACATGATTTTATAAACATTTTCCACTCATCAATATAATTCCTAGATTATGGTTTTAATAGCTATGTAGTAGTTCATGATGCCACTGTAAGGTATTATCCACCCTATTGCTGTGTTGTCATTTTGACTGCTGAGAAGGATTTAAAAAGAACTTTTATGTTGGAAATAGATAAAATCAGTTTGAGAAGAAATAGTCTTTTAGATAAAAGTTTTAGGAGAAACAGGCTATTCCAAAGAATGGAGGAAAATTACCTTTCGATAAGTGTATCTAAATACACTTAGAGGATATAGTTGAAAGCAGATTATCTGAGGGGAAAATGGCCACAGTGGATTGTAGTTTATCTGTTCATTTTCATATGACTATTTTTGGAGATTTTAAAGACTTTAGCTAATAAATTACAAAGCAAATAACTGTTGGGGGAATATTGAGTGATTAGATCATGTCTCTTAGATTCATGTCTGAAGGAAAGGTGAGCTTTCAGAGTTTGACATCATAAGTTAGAGATAGGTCAGTGCTTGTGAAGAAACCCTCATCTGAAGAATTAAAAGAGAAGATAGAAGGTGACCTTATGATGATAGAAGCAGGAGATAAAGTCCAATTCAAAAAGATTCGGAGACAAGGATGCAGAAGGCAAAGAAAGAAAGCAGGTGACACAATACAGCAGCTAACAAGTGCTAATTTCAGGAAGCAGTTTTGCTGGGAGCTCTGATGATCAGATGAGAGAATGCCCCAACAAGAGATGATTTGTTGGAGAAAGATGATATTGTCCTCTAGTATGATCTATAACCTGATAAAAGAGAGGAGAGGAGACAAGAGGCAAGAGAAAAAAAAAGAATCTTAAAAGAATGGGCAGTGCAGATTATAACTACATTAAAACATATAAATGTATATTAGCCTAATAATACTAATAATTAGCATATTAGAACAATTTGTTTGCTCTTTTTCTAATCCAACATATGTTTGACTCATATAAACATCCATATAAACACATAGGATCATAGTGATAGAGGTCATCAAGTCTAATGAACTTGTTTTTCAAAATGAGAAAAAAATGTGATAATTTTAGGGTCTATAATCTCCACGGTTCTGCCTTCCTGATATCTCAAGTTTTGGGCTTACTCCTCATCTTTTGAAAACTTTTGTCCTTTAAGATAGATGTCAACATTTCACTCAGATCTCATAACATAGTCAAGCAAAATAATTTTAATTAGGAAACACATGGTAATACCAAACTGTAGCAAACATCATACATTTTGCAAGGTCAAGTTTACAAAAAAAAAGGAAAGGGGAAGCAGATAATTTATCTGCCTTCTTATGAATTATTCTCTTTTATCCCTTTCATATTAACCACAAATCACAATTCCCTCCCTCTACTCTGCCCTAGAGTGAAGAAAAATTTTTCTGCTTATTTTCCTTTTTTGCTTTGGAGGAAAAAAAGAAATTCAAAAAGTTTTCTAACTTCACAAACTTGTCACCCACTATAGTAAGAAAGCAAATTATTTCATTTACAGCATAATGGCAGCACAGAAAGTAGAGTATATTGCATAATCTTTGGTAATTCTCCTATTTATAACTAGGTGCATGTGACATTAGGATCTACTTTTGAAATCATTTCTTCTATAGTCCTAAAAACTCTAGCTCTCCTCAGCACTCTCTTAGTTTAAGCTTTCCCAGTGCAAAAGGCAGAAGTCTCATACTATTTCAAGAATATAAGTAACAAATAGGGCAGAGCCAATAAGGCACAGCAGCAAGAAAATCTCAGTCTAGCTCCCCTGCAAATCTTGTCCACAGAAGTCTATAAAATGGATCATAAGGTAAAAACCAGAGAAAGTAATTTTTTTCAACCCAAGTCAGCATACATAAACAGAGATATCTGTAGACACTGCAGATTGGGTCTAGCCAGGAACTCCCCATGAGAGCATTCTAGTGTCCAGGGACTAAAAAAGAACTGAGACTGTGCATTGAAACAGCAAGAGGAACCAAGGGAATCTTGAAGTAACACAAGGGCAGAATACGTACCATATGGCTTGCTATTCAATTCTTTGCTATTGATCTAGGGTAGACTCAGGTGAAGATCTGTGCCTAGAGGTGGCAGTGTTGAGCAGTCACAAATGTAGTTCATATGTATACATACTATGAGAGGAACAAGTTCAGAAGTTAACAATAGCTATGTGGTTGTGACTTCCAGAGTAGATCAGGGACTCACTTCTAGCCTGCAGCATAGGCTAAACCTGCAATAGAATAACCAGGGCAGGAAAATCAGGCCCAAGGAAAATCTAGAGTATCCAGTAGGAAAATAATGGCTGAATCCAGTAGCACTCCACTGGAACTTCCAACCAGAGAAAAGCCAAAAGACGCTTGTCACCTACCCAGACCTGGGTCAGGAATTTGCAAAGCTTAGATCAGACTATACCCTGATCATATTATTTTGGAAGTGCTATAAATTTTCAGATATCCAGCCTGAGATGTCCTTAAGATCCTAGATTAACACAACACTTAATATCCCAAGAAAGAAACAGAAGTTAAAGGATAAAAGCTCAACATTGATATTCCAGAAATACAGAGTTTAACATTAATATGAAGCCCAAAGTCAAGAAGTAGGTTGGAAGAATAAGGAGAAAGGGGAGAAGGGAGATGAAGACTGAGATGGAAATGGAGACAGAGACAGAGAACCATATATAAAGACTTATTATGATGAAAGGAAAGTTGAAGCTAGGAACCCAGAAGTGGAGAACAATTCTAAAGAACAAAACCAAAGCAAATAAGCAAAATCCTAAATAATAAAACTAAAATGCTAAAACTAAAAACCAATTTCTGGTAGTCAAAATGCAGATTAAGCAGTAAATTGCCATAGCTCTCCTATATTCACCTCCAAATAACCACAAAATAGCATCCCAAAATAAATTCTGGAACTGCAGAACCAGCAAAAACAAAGGGTGAAACTTTTTTTATCAAGAAACTTAGAAAATTGACAGAAAAGGTCCAGATTACTGGAATAAAAGGATACTACAGTATAGGATATGAAGTATCCTAGTAAGCTAGCAGTAAGCCCTACCTGAACAAACCAGTAGGAAATCCTGAACCTCAGAACAGTGAAGTAGGGAAACATCAAAACCAGGATCCCACAACATACTTCAGCATATCTCTGCACAAATAGGCAGCCTCCAGAAAGCAGACTATCATGTGCTTCATTGTAGAGCTGGGAAATGGAGAAATACCACACCAGTCTCAGCACATGCCAGATACCAAAACTAGATCTCCTGCTCAGCACCAGATATATTGCCAGACTCCAAACTCCAGCAATGACAGACACCCCTCCATTTCATTTCTTCAGCATAGCACCCAACACAAGGGTCCCCTGTGAGCCTCAGGGCAATATCAGCAAAGCACCAGATAAGTAGCCACAACCTGAAGCCCCTGACACAAGAAGTCTGAGACAGTGCCCCTTCCATTCCAGGAGCAGAGCTCAAATTTAAAAGAAAAGAAAAATGCACAAAAAATGAGAGGAGAAAGGGAAGAAGGAAGAGGGGGAGGACGAAGGAGGGAAAAGAAGGAGAAGAGGGAGAGGGAAAAGAAGGAGGAGAAGGAAGAGAAAGAGAAGAAAAACAAGAAGAAAGAAGGAGGAGAAAGAGAAGGAGAAAGAAGGAGAAGGAAGCAAAGAAGAAAGGGAGAAAGGGAAGAAGGGAGGGAGGGAGGGAGGAAGAAAGGAAAGAAGGAAGGAAGGAAGGGAGGGAGAATCTAACCATAGAAATTTATAACATTATGTTGATAGGGAAGATCAAGACACAAACTCAAAGGATCAACAGTGTTGAAACACATGTGGCCAAAACTACCCTCCCAAGTGGGAAATGTTTTCAAGCCCAGAAAGAACTCATAGAAGAGATCAAAAAGGAGCTTAAAATAATATGAGATAGAAAAATAAAAAATGAGAAAAGAAATGAGAGTGATGCAAGAGAATTGTGAAAATAGAGTCAATAGATTAGAAAAAGAAAACAACTATTAAAAAGTAGAACTGACCAAGTGGAAAAGAAGATACAAAAATCCACTGAAGAAAACAACTCCTTAAAAAGGTATAATTTGTGAAATGGAAAAGAAAGTAAAAAATTAGCTAAGGAAAATAACTCCTAAAAAATTAGAATTGGGCAAGTACAAGTTAATGAATCTATGAGACATCAAGAATCAAATAAATTCAAAAGAATGAAAATAATAGATGGAAATGTAACTATGCCACAGGAAAAAAATCACTGACCTGGAAAACAATCCAGTACAGACAATATCAAAATCACTGGACTACCTGAAAATCATAATTAAAAGGAGGACCAGGACAGCATCTTTCAAAAAATTGTCAATAAAAAATTAAAACTACCTTGATACCCTGGCATGAGAGAGCAAAATAGATATTGAAAGAATATGCTGATCACCTCAACAAAGAGATTTCAAAATAAAAATCCAAGTAACATTATTGCCAAATTTTAGAAATATAAGGTCAAGGGGAAAAAATACTGCGAGTGACCAGAAAGAAACAATTTAAATATTGGGGAGCCACAATCAGCATAACATTGGACTTAATAGCTTCAATATTAAAAGATCATGTAACATAATAATCTAAAATGCAGAGAACCTAAGACTATACCCAAGAATCACCTACCCATTGAAATTAAACGTAACACTTTAAGGGGAAAAATGATCATTCGATGAAATATAAAGATTTCAAGTTTTCATAAGGAGAACAGAATTGAACAAAAATTTGCTCTCCAATATCAAGACTCAAGAGAAGGCTAAAAAAATGTACAAAAGGAAAAGAAAATATTAGTGATTCAATGGAACCAAACTATTTACATTGCTACATGGGAAGATATTTGTAATTCTGAAAAATTGTGCCAATTTTTCAGCACTACTAGAAGGTACAGATAATAAGGTAAACTTTCATTTAAACATTTAATTAATTAATTAATTAATAAGTCTAAAATTTAATTAATTAAATCTAAACATTTGAAGAACAATTAATTCCTATACGACAAAAACTATTTGGAAAAATAGGGAAAGGAGTTCTACCAAATTCCTTTCATGATGCAAATATAGTGCTGATATTAATCAGGTGGAGACAAAACAAAGAAATAAAATTATAGACCAATCTCCCTAGTGAATATTGATACAAAATCCTTAAATAAAATATTAACAAAGACATTATAGCAAGTTATCACCAGGATAATATACCATGACCAAGTAAGATTTATACCAAGAATGCAGGGCTGATTCAATATTAGAAAAACTCTAACCATAATTCTTACCAAACTAACAGAAATCATATGATTATCTCAATGGATGCAGAAAAGACATTTGACAAAATCCAACATCCATTCCTATTAAAAAACATTAGAGAGCATAGGAATAAATGGAGTTTTCCTTAAAATGATAAGTAGCATCTATCTAAAACCATCAACAAGCATCAAATGTAATGGGAATAAACTAGAAGTATTCCCGATAAGATGAGGTATAAAATAAGATAGCCCACTATCACCATTACTATTCAATATTAGAATAGAAATGTTAGCATTAGCAATAAGAGAAGAAAAAGAAATTAAAGGAATTAGAGTAGCTAATGATATGATTGTATAGTTAGAAAATCCTAGAGAATCAACTAAAAAAGTACTAGAAACAATTAACAACTTTAGCAAGGCTGCAGGATACAAAATAAATTCACATAAATCATTACCATTTCTCTATGGTACCTAGTCCATAGGTAGTCCAGCAGTAAGAAATACCAAAATAAAATACATTTAAAATAACTGTAGATAATATAAAATATTTGAGAGTTTACCTGCCAAGACAAAGTCAGAAACTATATGACCTGAATACTTATTGTGTATCTAATTTATATTTTAATATATTTAGCATCTACTGGTCATCCTGACATCTGGGGGAGGGAGTGGGGGGCAAGAGGGGAAAAATTGGAACAAGAGGTTTGGCAATTGTCAATGCTGTAAAGTTACCCATACATATAACCTGTAAATAAAAGGCTATTAAAAAAATAAAAAAATAAAATAAAATAAAAAAAGAAACTATATGACCACAATTACAAAATACTTTCTATGCAAATAAAATCAGATCTAAACAACTGTAATAATATCAAGTGTTCATGGGTAAGCTGAGATATAATAAAAATGATAATTCTACCTACATTGATCTACTTATTTAATGCCAAATCAATCAAACTGCAAGAAACTATTTTACAGCATTGGAAAAAATAATAACAAAGTTCATCTGGAACAACAAAAGGTCAAGATTTCAATGGAATTAATGAAAAAATGCAAATGAAAGCAGTCTAGTTGTATCAGACATAAAAATATATTATAAAGCAATGGTCATCAAAACCATTTGGTACAGGCTAAGAAATAGAGTACTTGATCAGTGAAATAGGGTTGGTTCATAAGACACAATAGTCAAGGACTATAATAATCTAATGTTTGAAAAACCCAAAGACCCCAGCTTCTAGGATAAAACATACTATTTGAGAAAAATTACTGGGAAAATTGGAAAATAGTATGGCAGAAACTACACATTGACCAATACCTAATTCCCTATACCAAGATAAGGTTGAAATGGTTTCATGATTTATACATAAAGAATGATACTAAAAATAAAGAATTATATGAACACAATTACAAAATACTTCTTACTCAAATAAAATCAAACCTAAACAATTGAAAAAATATCAGTTATTTATGGGTAGACTTAGCTATTATAATAAAAAGGAAAATTCTGCCTAAATTAGTATACTTGTTCAGTGCCAATCACTATTTGACAAAAAATGCTGGGAAAACTGGAAAATAATATGTCAGAAACTTAACATAGACCTACATTTCACATCCTGTACCAAAATAAAGGTCAAAATGGGTACATCATTTTAAGCATAAAGGATGATACCATAAAGAAATTAGAAGAGCAACTTATAAAAGAAAAACTAGAAAACATAATGAAAGGCAAAAAATGGACAACTATGATTACATCAAATTAAAAAGGTTTTGCACAAGCAAAATCAACAGAACCAAGATTAAAAGGGAAATAAAAAGCTTGGGGAAAAATCTTCATAGATAGAGTTTCTGATAAAGGCCTCATTTCTAAAATATATAAAGAAATGTGTCAAATTTATAAGAATACAAGTCATTCCCCAATTGATAAATAAATCAATTTATAAAGGATATGAATAGTTTTCAGATGGCAAAATTAAAGCAATTCTATAGTCATTTGAAAAAAAAATGCTCTAAACTGATTAAAGATATGCAATAAACTCTGAGATACCAGCTCTTTATCTGTCAGATTAGCTAACATGACAAAAAAGGAAAATAATAAATATTACAGGGAATGTGGGGAAATTGGAAACTAATACCCTGTTGGTGTAGTTGTGAACTGATCCAATCATTTTGGGGACTAATTTGGAACTATGCCCAAAGGGCAAGTAAACTCTATATACCCTTTGATCCACTACTAGGTCTGTATTCTAAAGAGACCATTAAAAAAGAGAAAAGGACCTACATGTGTAGCCCCATTTGGGATAGCAAAATATTGGAAATTGAAGGGATGCTTACTAGTTAGGGAATGACTGAACAAGCTGTGGCATAAGAACATGATGGAATACTGTTTTGCAATATGAAATAATGAACAGGGTCAGCTAGGTGGCTCAGTGGGTAGAGCATCAGCCCTGAAATTCGGAGGACCTGAATTCAAATCTAACCTCAGACACTTAACACTTCCTAGCTGTGTGACCCTGGGCAAGTCGCTTAATCCCAACTGCCTCAGCAAAAATAAATAAATAAATAAATAAATAAAAATTTAAAAAAATAATAAACAGGTATATTTCAGAGAAACATGGAAAGACTTGTACACACCGATGCCCGGTGAAATGAAGAGAAGCAAAAAACATTGTACAAAGTAATAGCAACATTGTGACATGATCAACTATGAATGACTCATTCTTTTTAGCAACACAATGATCTAGGGTAAATACAAAAGACTCACAACAGGAAAATTCTGGTCCACATCAAGATAAAGAACTGATGAACTCAGAATGTAGATCAAAGCATGTTTTTTTTTTTTCACTTATTTAATTCTTTTTCATGTTTTTTTTTTCCTTTTTGACTTATACCTTCTTTCACAACTCTAACAAATATGAAAATATTTTTCATGACAGAACATGTATAACCTATATTAAATGGTTTACCATTTTAGGAATATAGGAGGACAGGACAGGAAGTAGGAAAAATTTGGAACTCAAAATCTTGTAAAAATGAATGCTATTGATAAATGTGGAAATATGTTTAGAAGAATTGTACATGTTTAACCTATATTAGATTACTTGCTTTCTAGGGGAGGGGAGGGAAGGGAAGGAGGGAGGGAGAAAAATTTGGAACACAAAGTTTTGCAAGGGTAAATGTTGAAAACTATTTTTGCATGTATTTTGAAAACTAAAAAGCTATTGTTATAAAAAAAAGTGTAAATATAGAGTTGACATCGGTTTCCCTAGAAATACTACTTTATTAAGATTAAGTGTATATTGAAAACTATCTTTACAAGTATTTGGAAAAATAAAATACTATTGAATTTTTTTAAATGAATGCTAAAAATTTTCTTGACCTGTAATTGGGGGGAAAACCCCCAAAGCCAGCAATTTCTATAATGGGGGCAAAACAGAGACCATTTCAATAAATCTAAGTGGTCAAGGAGGAATGTCCCTTATTACTATAACTAAGGGAATAAGATAAAAAATAGAGCTTTTAAAAATAGACATAAAGAAAACCCAAATCACTTTTATGCAGATAAGATAATTTAGAGAATCCTAGAGAGTCAACTGAAAAGCTAATTAAACAGTTAACTTCAGCACAGTTATAGGCTATAAAATAAACCCCCAAAATCATCAGTATTTCTTTATATCAGCAAAAAAATTTAACAGAGACATAGAAAGTGAAATTCTATTTAAACTAGCTACAGATAGTATAAAACATGTGGATATCTACTTGCTAACACACATAAAATTATGTGAACATAATTATAAAATACTTATTTTTACAAAGATAAATTTAAGCAATTAGAAAAATATTAATTACTCATGGATAGGCTGAGCCAATACATCAAAAGATGATAATGCTACTTATTAATTTACTTATTTAGTGCCAAATAAATCAGACTAGAAAAAATTTCTTTATTGGACTAGAAAAATAATAATAAAATAAATCTGGAGAAATAAAAGAGAAGGGAAACTCTTCTTTAGAGGTTGGGGTCAAGGAGGAGATAATAGGGATGACACCAGAGGCAGGTGAGAAGAGAAAGAGGGAAGAATAAACTACAGTTAAATTGTCTCTATTTGTTTTCAGTGAGGTCTAAGGCAAAGTCCTTAGCTGAACGGGTGGTAGAAGGAGATCCTATGGGAGGTTTGAGATTTATTAAACTGATCTGCTGATAACATAAAAATGCTAACATAATAACATTACCAAAGATAAAATGGAGATATATTTCTTAAGGAGAGGAATATTTATTAGATTAGACTATTTGTTGAGAAAAGAAAGGGAGAGATACAAAGTGACTGAGATCAGTGACAGAAGGGGCAGAGAGGAATAGAAAAACAGACTGAAAAGCTTATAGAGAAATAGAATTTTGCTAAAAAGTGATCAATGGCCTAGAAGTAGAAGGGATACAATAACTTACCAAAGAGACAAAAACATGAATTCCTAGGTAACACTTTATCCCCTGCTCCAAAGAGTCATTGCTATATGGTATTATTGACCTCTCATAATGATGGTTAATATTTCTACAGCACTTTCAAGTTTGCAAAGCATTTTGCATCTTATTAGATCCTCACAACAAACTTGTGAAATTGGTGCTTTTTATTATCTCCGCTTAGCAGATAAGGGAACTGTGGCTAACAGAGGGTAAGTGGCTTCTCCAGGATTACACTGCTAGTAAATGAATATAATGGGATATGAATTCAGGTCTTCCTGACACCAGTTCTGATGTTCTGTCCATTAGTTCTCTGTCAACAGTCATTGATGCATTATCTGCCACATGCCCTTTTCCAGAAGCTTCTGTTCTCACTTCCCCTCATTCGCAAAGCTTTCGAGGGGAAGGGGGCGGGGGGAATTGTCTACCTAAGTCTCCTTTAATCCAGACAACTGAAGACTCCTACAAATCATAAGCCCCAAATATTTTTTATGAAAGAATTACTTGTATAACATGTCTGAACTCTGTCTATTAAACTGAATTTATAGGAGGAAAAACCCCAATGAACATTAAAGTTGTTTACAGTTATAATTTACAAAGGGGGGAAAAAATCACCTTCCCATATACAAAATGTGGAAAGTCTGGGTTGAACACAGACCCAGTGGGATTCCCAACACTGGAGAGGTAACTAAAAAAGCTAAGGCAATTTTTAGTCTGTCAACAACAGGCACCGTGATACAAATTAGATAAAAGGCAATCCCTGACTTGCTGGAGCTCATGATTTAGTAGAGGAGACAACAAGCAAACAACTCGATGCAAATAAGAAATACAAAGAATGAACAGGAAATACACCATACAAAGAAGACATGAGAATCAAGAGATTTGGGAAAGGCTTCCTGAAGAAGGTGGGATTTTAATTGCAACATGAGAAAAGTCAAGGGAGATAGGAAGCAGAGATGAGAAGGGAGAATGTTCTGTCCATGACCCAAGCCAGAGAAAATGCTGAAAGCTGAGAGATGGAGCGTCTTTCATCAAATTCATTAAGTACCCAAAGGAATTGATATTCTAAGTTATATAGGACAGCTTCATCTAGGGCAAGGCTTCTTGCCCATTTTTCCCAAGAAATTTTTAAGTGACAGATATATAGGTAATAAAATAAGTATTCAAATCAAATGTTTTCTAATAATGTCATAATTTTGTGAGCCCCTCACAATCAGTTATGAGACCTCACATTGGGTCACAACCTATAGTTTAAAAAGCTGGGATCAAGAGCATTGTGTTCAGTTGTGAATGGCACATTTTAAAAGGGATATTGACAAACAAGGTTTTAAGGAGATTTGAAACTATCTTCTAGAATGAATTAATCAATAAGTAAATGTTTGTTAACTGTCTATTGTGTGCCGGGCACTATGCTAAATGCTAGGGATACAGAAAGAGAACAAAGACAGTCCCTGCCTTTGAGGAGCTCACAATCTCATGAGAGAGACAACAAACCCACAAAGTACATAAGGGATAAATAAGAAATAATTCATAGAGAGAAGGCTTAAGAATTAAGAGGAGTTAGGAAAGTCTTCCTATAGGAAATGGGATTTTAGTTGGATTTAAAGGAAGCCAAGGAAGTTGATGGGCAGAGATGGAGAGGGAAAGGATTAAAGACATGGGGGATAGCTGAAGAAAATATCTAAAACTGAGTGATGTATGTCTTATCATGCAACAGCCAGAAAACCAGGATCACTCGATCAAAGACTATGTGGAAGGGAGTAAGCTGAAAGAAGTGTAGAAAGATAGGAGAGAGCTAGATTATGAAAGCTTTGAATATCAAAGAATTTTGCATATTTTCCCTAAAGCAATTGGTTGTTATTGAAATTTATAAAGTAGAAGAGTGACTTGGTCAGACCTGGGCTTTAGCAAAACCACTACAAAGGATTAGAAAGGGGAGAGACTTGAAGCGGGCAGATCCACCAGTTGGTGGATATAGCAATATACTATTGCTATAGACTAAACATGAGGTAATGAGTGATGACAGTGTTGGAGAAGAGGGCATATTGAAGAGATGTTACAAAATTGTTAGGCCTTAACAAAAGATTGGATACAGAGAAATGAAAGAGTGAGGAATCCAGAATGGCTTCTAAATTATGAGTATGGGGATGGGGAAGATGCTGTTGCCTTCTGTAATAATGGAGAAGTTAGGAGTGGAGCAGGGAGGGGTTTGGGAGAAAAGATAATCAATTCTACTTTGGATATGTTGAGTTTAAGATGTCTATGGGACATCCAGTCTGAAATGTCTAAAGGCAGTTGGAGATGCAAGACTGGAAGTCAGAAGAGAAATTGGAAAAGGATAGATGAATTTGAAGTTTGTTAGCATAGAAATGGTAATTACATCCATGGGAGCTGATGAAATCTTTGATAGAGAATAGAAGGGTAGAATCCTGGAGGAAACGTACAACAAGATATAAATGAGGATCCAGCAAAGGAGACAGAAGAACAGCAGCCAGATAGGTATCAGGTGGTTACATTTTCTCCTGGATCCCCTAGAAAGAATGCATGAAGGCCTTAGTTTAGTTAGGAAAGGAGGAGACTGGGAGAAATGTGACAACTTCGTTAGACATCTGAAGTACTGAAGAGGGATACGCAGTCAGCCAAAATTTAAAAAGCACCTTTCTGTACTGCATCAAAGGGAAAGACTAAAAAATGGGATTTTAGTTAAAAGGAGATAGAATTTGACTAAATGTGATTAGGAAATTTCTAACAATAGAAACTGTTTAACAGCAGAATAGGCTCCCTCTTCAGGGAGTTAGATTCCTGTGATTGGAAGCTTTTCTAATAGAGTCTTAAAAGAACCACCCAGTTATTGGGCATTAGGCCACACTGAAGATAACCAGAGCAGCTATAGTACATATTTGAATTTTTATTATTATATATTGTGCACGTGCAGATGGGTGAAGGGTCCCTAATAGGTGAAGCAATTACTTTAGCCCAAAATCTCCTACCTCACCGGAACATTCTGGCTGGCACAATCCAGACTTCTCTCTGGATTTGTACTTTTAATCTCTGTCTATTCTTTACTCAAGTTCTTTCGCTGTTCTTTCTTGTTCTCTGCTAAAACTCCCCAAGTTATGCTAGTTACTCCTTCAGATCTTGAATCTTTTTTCTAGAATAACAACAAAAACAACAAGAACAATAACGGATTGATACATGAGAGAAAGTGCATTTATATAATATTTTAAGATTTGGCAAGTACATTCTTAAACTCATTTTATCCTCATAACAAATTCTGGGAGGTAGATGTTATTATTATCCCCGATTTAATGAGGAAACTGATAGAGACAGAAGTTAATCTATTTGCCCATAAACATACATCTATTAAGTATAAGGTCACATTTGAACTCAGGTCTTTATGACTCCGGGTCCAATAATTATATGTAGAATGGGAGAAGAGAAGTATCAGGGGAGGGACTTTTCTTTGGCCCCTCCTTTCCAGACAAGTGCTACAAGCTTTAAAATGCTTCTTTTGTTTGAGACTCAAGTGAGTAGCTCAATCTACTATCTTCTTCCCTAAAAGGAAGGGAAGAGAGAGAGAAAACTACACACAAACGTGTGTGTGTGTGTGTATGTGTGTGTGTGTGTGTGTGTGTGTGTGTGTGTATGTGGGTGGAGAGAGGAAGGGAGAGAAGGGGAGAGAGAAAGAGAGGGAAGGAGGGAGAAAAAGAGAAGAGGAAGAGGGAGAGGGAGAAAAAGAGAGAGAGGAAGAGGAAGAGGGAGAGGGAGATTTATATTAAGTAGAAATGCTTATATTAGGAAATCTATAAACCTAAGTAAGGAAACATGGTAGATCAATAGATATTAACAGATATATTATCTGATACAGACATCATCAATGTATACTACACAGCAACTGAACAGAAAGAGAAAATGGTTAAGGAGTTTGGGAAACATAAAAAAACTTGTTACTGAGACATTATTTAGTGTGAATAAGGGACATCAATTATCCACACATCTGCGGGAGCTCTTTGCCAAAACTTCTTGATTTATCTTAACTTGACTTATCTTAAGATCTTTCCAAAGATGGAGGAATCAATAAGGGAAAATTCTGGATCTGATTCTCACTAATGGAGAAGAAATGACTGTTGGGATAGAAATGATGAGAATGAGGGGGAAAGTGGAAGGTAGACAAGGTTCAGAGTAATTATAGAGTAAACCCCTGTGGCAGAGGAAAATAGAATAGATTACCCATTCCCATTAGTAATGAATCCTAGAATTGGAATTTTCCCAAAAAGAGACAATTTATTCAACAATTAGAAAGTCATGTTGAAAAAGTCTGAAGACTACTTGAAGAAGCAGACACATTTACTCCAGACAGGCATGGATACAGAGATAATCATCATGGGAGGAAGCTTCAAGGAGCATGACTCAGAGAAGAACTGATTATGGATTCAGGAGAGCAGCAGCCTTCACATCAGAGAACTGGACTACATAGAGAACTATAAAAGAGGACTATAAAAAGAAGGGATTTCTAGACATTGCAGTTTTAGAGTAATGAATTGCTTTGGCCCATATATTCCCTAAATGTTTGCCTCTTTATTTTGTTCAGTCATTTCAGTTGTGTCCAGCTCTTTTTGACGTCATTTGGGGGTTTTCTTGGCAAAGATATAGTGATTTGCCATTTACTTTTCCAGCTTTTATATATGAGGAAACTGGTAAATGGGGTTCGGTGACTTGGCCAGGGTCACAGAACCAGTAAGTATCTGAGGTCAGATTTGAACTCAGAAAAAAAGAAGTTTTCATGGCTCTAGAAATGGCAACTCTAGAACATGGCTCTAGAACCACTGGGCAACCTAGCTTGCTCCTTTGACATTGTACAATAAGTCTACTTCCACTTCTCCTACAGAAGCTTTTATGTTTTGGGGGGATGGTGGGGAATGTTTGTTAGCTATTGTTCTTACTATGTTATTTCATTAAATACCTTTTCTAAGGTGACTACTGGTTGACAGTTAATAGAAAGTCCACCAGTGGAAGCTCATGAACTAAAATAGTAGTACAGCCCCACAGATTTGCCCTGGAACCCAAAGTAATCATTCTCCTTGGAACTCAACCAGCAAACCTATGAGGGTTGAGGGACTATCCTGAAGGGTTTGTTACACTGACAACAGAGGGCAGGAATTACTGCTCAATTTTTATCATTTTGTTTTACTTTTCTCTGCCAAGGAAAACAACCTTTGTGCTAGAAATGGTAAAAGTAGTTAACCAATGATATTGAAAACCACATTGATGTATTTACTGATAAACATACCTGTTATAAATTTTTAAAAAGTAGATAACTGGTATTTGTTAACCTAAGGAAAATAAGAAAATAGGGAGTACCTAGTTACCTTTAATGAACTCGTCACCTGATCTTTATGGAGAATCCTAAAGATCTGAAATTGCCTTCATGTTGTTTAACCTTCTTATCAATACCTCAACATCTTCATAAAATCTATAGTTGATATTAAGCTGGAAGAGAGAACAAATACACTCAATGATAGAGTCAAGATCCAAAATTATCTTGATAGGTTGAAGAATTGGACTGAATCTAATAAAATAAAACCAATATGGATAATGTAAAATTTTACACTAAGGTACAAAAACCTAAACAACTACAAAATGGAAAAGACAGGTTTAATAGTTACTTGTCTGAAAAAGATTTTTTAGGGGTCTGTGGTATAAGCTCAATATAGGTAGAGAGAAGTCTAAAAAGCTACTGTGATCTTTGGTGACATAAACAGAGGCATTACTTACAGTAATAAAGATAGAATAAAGATAATTGCTTTCTTCAGACCCCATCTGGAGTACTATGTTTAGTTCCTGGCATCATAGTTTAAGAGAATAATGATAAGTTGGATTGGTCCAAAAGATGGCAATTAGAATGATGAAAGACTTCCAGTTCATGTTATGCAGGGACTAGTTGAAAGAATTGGGAATTCTTAATCTGGAGAAGGGAAGACACAAGTAATACATGAAATTTATAGTCAAGTATTTGAATAATTGCCTCATGGATGATTGATTTGACCTGTTAGATTAATCCTAAAGGGAAGAACCAGGAGCAATGGGAAGGCAAACTATTTTTTAATCAACCAGGGCAATACAAAACTGCCTTGAGAAATGGCAGTTTCTTTTCCTTGAGGACTTTAACATAGGCTGAATAACTACTTGTTAGATTTGTTGCAATTAGAGTAGAGGAATATTAGAAAATGTTTATCAATCAGCTTTCTACAGGGGAAAAATGTATACATGACACACTTTTAAATTAAATCTACATTATTGACATTTTTCTTCATTTTCTTACCTAGACAATCAACAAAATAATAAATCAAGTAACTGATTTGTAACATTTAACAATTTCCAAGGTATCAATGCTTACACCGCAAATTTACCAATTGGTTCTTTTGAACCAATGGAAGCCAGCTCACATACAACATTCCTTAGAAGGCATTTCAAGTATGATTAGAATAAACATAAAATTACTCTCCAACTTTCTGTTATCTTTTCCTCCTCTAATCTCATCAAAGTTAATAGCATTACAAGGTTGATAGTAATAGCCAGTGGCTCCTGGGATAAGAACCAGTTTTTTTTTTTCCACTTACTATTCCACTATCCCAACCATCCTCATTCAGTTTATCTCTTGGACATTGGTATATGGAAAATGATTTTCCAAGAAGACTTTGAAAAGGAATCCTCACAAAAAATAGGAGGTTGAATTCTATGAACTCTAAAATCCTTTCAATTCTAAGATTCTATCATTTTCAGAAGCCATATTTCCTTTGTGATTTAGCTAGTAGAGAAAACACCTTATTGTCAGAGACAGAGGCAGGGTCAAATCATAATAAGATGCATAGTCAGCTTTCATCACTGTATCTTAAAGGTAATTAACTGAATCAATCTTCTATTTTAGTCAATTGTATGACTATAAAGTTGGGATTTACCATAAAATATAATTTACAATAGCCTGCCTATTTCTTGTTCATATTTTCATAAAGAATGAAAAATGTCCTCAAAGCATTCGTGGATTATTCTCATAAAGATTTTGAAATGATAAGAAAGTAGGAAAGCAGACATGGGTTGATGTAGGTTTTCCCCATAATCCCTTTTTTCTATAATAAGAGGTTAATTTAACAAAAAAATCCTTGATTATTTTCAAACATTATGATGTCCTCTCCTTTTTTTTTCCCTGAGGCAATTGGGGTTAAGTGACTGCCCAGGGCCACACAGCTACGAAATGTTAAGTGTCTGAGATCAGATTTGAACTCAGGTCCTCCTGACTTCAGGGCTGGCTCTATCCACTGAACCAATTAGCTGCCTCCCTCTGCTCTTTTAGATCTCTTTGAGAAATTCATCCCTCCCTTAACGCCCTCGAAACTGTACTGCATCCAGCATGGACTTCTCTATATTCTGGTTGGATCTTGTCCTTTCTTCTCAAAAAGGACCAAAATGATATACTATGTTAGAGTCAAGTTACAATGTGTTCATCTGTGGCTATCAGACCAACGAGAGCTCAGAATACTCTCCCACAGGTTGGGAACAAATGTGAACATTTGGAATGGAGTCTCTAAATTTGCATATCTTCCATTTTTATGGGCTTCTTCAATTCTGCTTTGCTCATAGAGCATAGAACCTTCTTTGATAAAGGCACGCTGTGCTGGGCAGTCCTGTATCAGTGTCTCCTATGTCATACAATCAATTTCAGAGTTCTTAAAAGAGATCTTGATATGTCCTTATATCAATTTTTCTGACCTCCATATGAGCACCTACCCTGTGTGAGTTCTCCATAAAACAATGGCATTTGGACAACATGGCCAACCACTGGAGCTGAGTTCTCTGCTGTAGTGTGAGGGCTTGGCAGTTTAGTTCAAGAAAGGACCTCACTATCTCTCTCCATTGTCCTCTCTCACTGTCCTCTCCAACTTGCTGTTACCTTTTCCCACTTTGATTCCATCAAAATTAATAGTGTTCATTATCCTTCCAGGTGATCTTTAGAATCTTCCCAAGACAATTCAAATGGAAGTAATTCCATTTCCTGCTTGGTGCTGGTAGACTGTCCAGGTGTCACAGGCATAGAACACTGGCTGAACACAGTCTGATAGTCAATCTAATAGCTCTTCTTTCCCATATGTCTTCCAGTCTCTCAAACATTGAGCTAGCTCTGGCAACATGTGTGTCAGCCTCATTATCAATGTGTACATCTCTAGAAGTATACTGCCAAGGTAAATGAACTTACCTATAGTAATCCAAACTCCACCCTTTGCTGTAACTGGTGGTTCCATATCCTCATCTCTTATAACATAGTTTATTACAATAGCAATATTGGTCTCTCTCTCATGTCTATTCCCTCTATAGTCTATCTTCCACTCAGGTGCCAAAGTGATTTTCTTAAAGCACAGATCTGACCACAATCTGCCTTTCCCAATGAGCTCCTGTGATCCCCTATTACCTTCAGAATTAAATATTAAACTCTCTATTTGGACTTAAAGAACTTCACAATCCAGTAACAAAGCAGGAGAAATGATATTTCAGCATAGGGAAGAGCGTGAACATAGACACAAAAATAGAAAAGCATAGAATGTCTACATAGAACAAAAAGGCATCCAGTTTACTAGCTCTTTGTTTATTCTTTTTTTTTTTTTATAGTAACTTTTTATTGACAGAACTCATGCCAGGGTAATTTTTTAACAACATTATCCCTTGCACTCACTTCTATTCTGATTTTTCCCTCCCACCCTCCACCCCCTCCCCTAGATGGCAAGCAGTCCTATATATGTTGAATATGTCGTAGTATATTCTAGATATAATGTATGTGTGCAGATCCAAACAGTTTTCTTGTTGCACAGGGAGAATTGGATTCAGAAGGTAAAAATAACCTGGGAAGAAAAACAAAAATGCAAACAGTTTACATTCATTTCCCAGTGTTTTTTTCCTTTGGGTATAGTTGCTTCTGTCCATCATTGATCAATTGAAACTTAATTAGGTCTCTTTGTCAAAGAAATCCACTTCCATCAGATTACATCTTCATACAGTATCATTGTTGACATATATAATGATCTCTTGGTTCTGCTCATTTCACTTAGCATCAGTTCATGTAATTCTCTCCAAGCCTCTCTGTATTCATCTTGCTGGTCGTTTCTTACAGAACAATAATATTCCATAACATTCATATACCACAATTTACCCAAACATTCTCCAATTGATGGGCATCCATTCATTTTCCAGCTTCTAGCCACTACAAACAGGGCTGCCACAAACATTTGGCACATACTGGTCCCTTTCCTTCTTTAGTATCTCCTTGGGGTATAAGCCCAGTAGAATCACTTGGATCAAATGGTGCACAGTTTGATAACTTTGGGCATAATTCAGTTGTCTCCAGAATGGTTGGATTCGTTCCAACTCCACCAACAATATTCAGTGTCCCAGTTTTTCCCCATCCCCTCCAACAATCATTTATTTTTCCTGTCATCTTGCCAATCAAGGTGTGTGTGGTATCTCAGAGTTGTCTTAATTTGCATTTCTTGATTAATAATGCTTTGGAACACTTTCATATGGTGGTAATAATTTCAATTTCATCATCGAAAATTGTCTCTTCATATCCTTTTGACCATTTGTCAATTGGAGAATCTTGGTTTCAAAATTAAGTCAATTCTTATATATTTTGGAAATGAGGACTTTATCAGAACTTTTAACTGTGAAGATATTTTCCCAGTTTGTTGCTTCCTTTCTAATCTTGTTTGCATTAGTTTTGTTTGTACAGAAGCTTTTTAGTTTGATGTAATCAAAATTTTCTATTTTGTGATCAATAGTGGTCTCTAGTTCGTCTTTAGCTATAAATTTCTTCCTCCTCCACAAGTCTGAGAGATAAACTATCCTATGTTCCTCCAATTTGTTTATAATCTCGTTCTTTATGTCTAAATGATGGACCCATCTTGATCTTATTTTGGTTGGTGAGGTGGGTCCATGCCTAATTTCTCCATACTAATTTCCAGTTATCCCAGCAGTTTTGTCAAATAATGAATTCTTATCCCAAAGTTGGATCTTTGGGTTTGTCAAAAACTAGATTGCAAATTGACTATTCTGTCCAACCTAAATCTTTCCACTGATCAACTAATGTATTTCTTAGCCAATACCAAATGGTTTTTGATCCTTTATAATTGTTTTAGATCGGGTACAGCTAGGCCACCTTCATTTGATTTTTTTTCATTAATTTTTTTGAGATTCTCAACCTTTTTATTATTCCTATAATTTTGTTGTTATTTTTTCTAGATCATTAAAATATTTTCTTGGAAGTCTGATTGGTATAGCTAAATAAAGATTAGTTTAGAGTATTGTCATCTTTATATTCCTGCCCATTCAGAACTTAATATTTTTCCAATTGTTTAAGTCTGACTTTATTTGTGTGGAAATTTTTGTAATTTTGTCATATAATTCTTGACTTTCCTTTGGTAATGATTTCCCAAATATTTTAATGTCGAAGTTATTCTGAATGGAATTTCTCTTTGTATCCTTGTGTTGGATTTTGTTGTGTATAAAAATGCTGAGATTTTGGGTTTTTTTATAACCTGCAACTTTGCTAAAGTTATGGATTATTTCTAATAGCTTTTTTAGTAAACTCTGGAGTTCTCAATACCATCAATCATCTCAAGAGTGATAGTTTGGTTTTCTTTGCCTATTCTGATTCCTTTAACTTTTCTCATTTATTGCCAAGGCTAGTGTTTCTAATACAATATTGAATAATAATGGTGACAGTGGGAACCTTGCACTCCAGATCTTATGGGAAAGATTCCAGTTTTCCCATTGCATATGATGTACTGATGGTTTTAAATTTCTCCGTATTTTGAAAAAGTCCATTTTTCCTTACCTCAAGTGTTTTTTAAAATGGAATTTGGATTTTTACAAATCTTTTTCTGCATCTATTGAATGATCATTTTTTGTTGTTTGCTTATTAAACAACAATTATGCTAATAGTTTTCTTAATATTGGACCAACCCTCATTCCTGTTAAACCTACATCATATGCTTTCCAGGAATGATTTTCTTAATCTTCTTGCTAATATTTTTTTAAGATTTTATTGAATTATTGGGAGATTGGTCTTTTTTCTTTTCTCTTTTTCACCTACCTGGTTTGGTATCAGTACCGTTTGTCAAAGGGTTTGGTGGGACCTTTAATCCCTATTTTTTCAAATTGTTTATAACTTGGGGTTAATTTTTCTTTAAATTTTAAAATTTACATTAAATCAATCTGGTCCTGGGATTTTTCTTAGGGAGTTGGTTAATACTTTTCTATTTTTTTTTCAAGATGGGACTGTTTGGGATTTTCTTCCTCTTTAATCTGGGAATTAATTTTGAAGGTATTCTTCCATTTCATTTAAGTTGTTGAATTTTTAAAAGTTGGGAAAGTAATTCCAATTCTCTAATTTCCTCTTCGTTGTGGTGATTCTCCTTTTTCATTTTAAGACTAACAATTTGATTTTCCTCTTTCCTTTTTTAATCAGATTTAAGGGTTTGTCTATTTTTTGGTTTTCCAGAACCAACTTTAGTTTATTAATTAATTCAATGTTTTTTTAATTTTATTGATCTCTCCTTTTATTTTAGAATTTCAAGTTTAGTTTTGACTGGGGTTTTAATTTGTTCCTTTTCAATTTTTTAGTTTAAGCCCAATTCGTTGACCTTCTCTTTCTCTATTTTATGCAAGTACATCTAGAATTTAAATTTCCCATACCCTTTGGCTGCATCCCCACATTTTGGTATGATGTTCATTATTGTCTTTTCTTGGGTGAAGTTTTAATTTTTATGTTTTTTTCACCCAATCATTCTTTATAAGTTATTTGTTTCAATTATTTTTCTCCCCGGTTTTTTTGAGTGTAATTTTTTATTGCATTGTGGTTAAAAGGATCATTTACTATTTTTTACTGCCTTTGAGTTTGGGGTTTTTATGTCCTAATATTCCTATTTTTTATGGTTCCATGAACTGCTGAAAAGAAAGTGTACTCCTTTCTGTCTCCATTTCGTTTTCTCCAGAGATCTATCATCTAACTTTTCTAGTATTCTATTTACCTCTTTGACTTCTTTCTTATTTATTTTGTGGTTTGATTTATCTAATTCTGAGAGTGCAAGGTTGAGATCTCCCACTATTATAGTTTTTTTGTTTATTCTTCTAGGTCATATCCATAGTTTATCTTGTTTTCACAATTAATATACACTTTGGTTTTGACTCATTCATCTAGTTCACCCTTATTCCTGTCTTTATTTAATTATTTAGTCACATCTGACTCTTCATGACTTATGGCCCATACTGTTCATGGGATTTTTGTGGCAAAAATATTGGAGTGATATGCCATTTATTTTTCCAGTGGACTAAGGCAAATAGGGTTAAGTGTCCAGAGTCACACAGCTTGTAAATATCTAAAGCTAGATTTGAACTCATGTCTTCCTGATTCCAAGCACAGTGCTCTGTCCATCGATCCATGTAGTTCCTATCCTACCCTTGGCCTAAACATCAGCTATGGAATTTGAGGGATAATTAGTGAAGGGATTGAATCATTGTGTCTCCTGATTACTTCTTCCTAACTGTTTTGAGAGTGACCAAAAGGCTGGTGATTTGTGAATGACAGGGCATCAAAAATGACCTCTTCCTAAATTATCCAGCACCCTAAGTGCCGATGGCATAATAAGAAGCAAATCATACATACAGAGACAGAGACAACAAGATCCAGAAAGAGACAGATAAGAAAAGAGACAAAGACAGAGAAGGGGAGAGAGGGGAAATGATTCATGTGGACTCCTACTCTATTCCAATCATTGTTAATCACTTTGACATTTTATTTAAATAATATAGAAATATTTAGATAAGATAGGTCCTTATGGTGGGTCTTTATAGTAGTCCTCAAGCTTTAATGTAACATTCACTACTTGTTTACCAATTATGAACCTCATTTGAACAACCACAAAAATTCTTTATTTTTGTTTTATTTAAATTCTAGGTCCATACCCAGCATGGGTAGGATGGTTTTATTCTTTGGAAAGTCTCCCAAATTACTTTTGCGCCTCCAAGTCACTCTCTCTTCCCCAACATTAGCAGGTGACCATCCTATGACAATCTTATGATCATTTTGGTCACCAGAGAATAATTCTTGTTTTTTCCATCTTAATTTCTGGCAATTAACTTGGAGCAAGGTCTATTAACCAATGCAATTCTTCACTAGAGGGCCTTGAATTAAAATCTTTCCTTTGACACAAACTGGCTATGTGAAAGCTCACACAAATCCTCAGAATTCCTTGGTAATTCTTTAAGGCTAGATGTTTCAGATTAACTTTGGTAAAGAGAGTTTCCTCTTTAGGAGTTCCCTCCATTAAAAAAATCATGCCTGTTGTTAAAAAAGAAAAAAAAAAGAAGCAGGAAGAGAAGAAAAGAAAGAAGGAAGGAAAAAGAGAAGAAGGAGGAGGAAAAAGAGAAGAAGGAGGAGGAAAAAAAGGAAGAAGAGAAAGAGGAAGAGGAGAAGGAAAGGGTGGGTGGATAAAAAGCACCGAATCTTATCGTATTTATCTCACATCATTGTTTTATGGAAAATATTATATAGCATTGAAATGAAATGAAATAACAGAAGCAATTTCTTATTTAGACCTGTGATTTTACTGGCATAGGGAAATCGAGGCATAGAGACTCCTTCTGATAATGTAGATTTACTATTGTTCTGCAATTTATAATCTTAGAGAGTTGGCTGGACAAGTGTCCAAAAGTTAAGTGACTTGCCCAGGATGACATAACAAGGATGCATCAGAAGTGAGACTTGAACCATTTCTACATGATTCCCAATCCTTTCTCTATACTACTGTACTTCTTTATATAAGCAAAGGACTTTGAAAACCTTACAACAGTGTATAAATGTCAGGCATTGTTGTTATTAGTATTATTGATTATAAAAATAGCTTTGTAATGCAGCCAGAAGCTTAGCTTGTCATGGATCACTGGCTCTGCCTGAATTATTTAGGCCATAAACACCCATTTCCTTCAGAATAAACAATAGCAAGCAGATAAGAAGAAGTGTTACATGAAATGATTGTGAATACCAATTCCAAAGACAATCAGACCAAAGAAAGTCCAAAGGGATCAGATCTGAGGTATACCTGCTAATGACCAAATCCCAGAAGAGACAATTATAAATCTAGCATTTTCATCTGCATGACCATTAGAAACACAAAGCTTTGACCCAGAACATAAGTGATTGAAACCTTCCCGTAATTATAACCTGAAAACTATTGGGAACTTGACTGAATACCTGATGTAAGGTTGTACTTTATATAATTCCATTGACATTTAGATTTTTTTAAACTTGCAATTTGAATGCAAGAAGAAGTAGAATATATTAGCAGGGAGTAGGCTTCAGGCAATAACACAGAAACCTTCAGAAGGAAACCCTTTAGGAACTAATGACAAATTCCTGGAGAAGGACCAAGAAAAAACCGTATTGGTTAAGAGGTCTGGCAGTTTTCCTTATGCCACCTACCTTAGGAAGGGGAATCTAAGCGAGGTGCAAATATAATCAAAATATTTATTCCATCAGTTGGTCTGATACTTGGAGATGTATTCATATAAATTCACTAATTTTTAAGGGCCAAAAAGGTCAGCTCAGTGCTCTAGGACAGGACCTAAAGAATTTATCTCCACAAATATATTCATGTTTACTCCTCCCCCCTTTTTCTTTAAAAAAAATAAATTAAATTCTAATCTCACTGGAGAAAATAAATGAAATGGTTTTGTAGATCATTTAATGATGAATATGATTAGATTTCTTAAAGAGTTGTGCAGTTATCATTTTCCTGCATTCAAATCTGGCCTCAGACACTAGTATTGTGACTCTGAGTATATCATTTAACTCTGTTTGCCGTAATTTTCTCATATTATTGTAATTCACTTCAGTAACCCCAAAAAGGATCAGATATGACTGAAAAATGTCTGAACTGAGTTCTTAATCCGATTTTGTAGAGGTTATTAGTTTAGCAAGTTTAACAAGTAAAGGACATAAAAAATAGAAAAAAATGAGAGTGATGCAAGAGAATCATGAAAAAGAGTCAACAGCTTAGTAAAAAAAAGCAAAAAATGGGAAAAGATGTACAAAACTTCACTGAAGAAAACAATTCCTTAAAAGGTAGAATTGCACAAATAGAAAAGAGAATATAAAAGCTCACTGAAGAAAATAATCCCAGGGGCAGCTAAGTGGTGCAGTGGATAGAGTTCCAGCCCTGAAGTCAGGAAGATCTGAGTTTAAATCTGGTCTCAGACAGTTAACACTTCCTAGCTGTGTGATCCTGGGCAAGTCATTTAACCCCAATTGATCAGGAAAAAAAAAAGATTAGCTTGAGAAAATAATCCCTTTAAAATTAGAATTGGGCAAGTAGAAACTAACAACTCTCTAAGACATCAAGAGACAATAAAACAAAATCAAAAGAATCAAAAATAGAAGAAAATATGAACTATCTCATTGGAAAAAAATAACCAAACTAATATAATTTAGACTAGGGGGCAACTAGATGGTACAGTACATAGAGCACTGGCTCTGGAGTTATGAGGACCTAAGTTAGAATCTGTCCTCAGACATTTAACACATACTAGCTGTGTGACCTTGGACAAGTCACTTTACCTCAATTGCCTTGTCCCCCCCCAAATAATAATAATAATAATAATAATAATAATAATAATAATAATAATAATAATAATAGGACTGCCTGAAAGTCATGGCTGAACAAAAGGGCTCAGACACCATATTTCAAAAAATCATCAAGGAAAATTGTCCTGAAAATGCCTGGAATAGAAAGATGGAATGTGTAAAGGGAGGAACAACAAGGAAGCCAGTATAATAGTATCAAAGTTCATTTAGGGGAGTAAGGTAGAAGAAGACTGAAAAGATAAATGGAGATCAGGTTATGAAGGATTTTATAAGTCAGAAACATTTATGTTTAATCATACAAGTGATAGAGAATTTGCTGAACAGGGGAGGAAAGAGACATCAAATCTGTCCTTCAGGAAGATCAATTTGATAGTAGAGTGAAGAAAGTATATGAGTGAGGAGAGATTTGAACAGGGAGATGAGAGAGTGCTGTCTCTACAATTTTTAGTTTTAGAGAGTTACCTGGAACACTGAGAGGTTCAATGACTTACCGAGGTTTACATAGCCAATATGTATTAGGTGTGGTACTTCCTGACTCGGGCTTTCTATCCACTCTTTCATCCTGTCTCTCATTTTTATAGAGTTGACAATGGTTTTTCCCTGAATTTCTACTTTCTTTCTTTAACTGGAAAGATACAGACTCAATCAAGTGGGGAATAATTTCTATTTTGAGAACCACGACTTCCCCCTTGCTAAACTTTGTCTTTCTCTATTTCCTTTCATTTCACGCAATGGGAAATATGATAAAGGAGAAAGAAATCTTGAAATTTATATTGCTATATGAATGAAAGAAATTATTTTTAATTTTTCAATAAGATCAAAGACTCTTGCTTTAATTGCTCATTTTCACATATTTTTTGTTCCCTTTTCAGTCTCTTCCTTTTTTTTTCTTCCATCTTTGAACTGCTATTCCTAGAGGACATACTATGCTAAGTACTTTGGGAAGACTTAGATGAGGTCTCTTTTCCCAGGAATAGACATCTACATATAAAAGGAACAATACCAAGGGAGTATTCATAGAGAGCCAATGAAAGAAACAGACAGGTCTCAAAGTGTGAGGAGGAGATATCCGGGAGGTAGGGTTAGGTGGTTAGGATTCCACCTGAAGAGGTTGAGTCATGAACTGAGCACTGACAGAGTGGCTTTCCAGATGAGATTCCCAAGTTCAGGGAAGTTGTAGTGATATATTCAGGGGATAGTGAGTTAACCAACCTGATTAAAGCACAGGATTCATGTGTGTTCTGGAGAGACTAGCCAAAGAGGGTCCAATCCTGGGAATATATTTGCATTTGCTTCTTCTGGTGGGAATGTATTCTTACTACGTGGCTGGCCCATTTTTTTCTCTAGGTAATCATTTATCCAATGATATTCTTTTCTGCAACCACATAATGATATATAACTGCAATCACAAAATACTACAGTCTGAAGAATTAAGGTTAGATTATCATCAAAGGACACAAAAGATATTAGTTACCTATAGCCCATTAAAGATAAGGAATCATGCAGGACAATAGCATAATGGATATCATCAGAGATATGTTTGACTATAAAAAAGAAGGACCAGTGACTTAGTAAGAATGAAAAACAATGAAGACAGCCTATGTGCTCCATATACAATGTCAGAAGATTACAAGGAAGGACCCCACTATGTTCATTGGACCTCCTTTGGCAAATTTATGAAAAAGCACAAACAGGAAAGATTTGAGTCAGTGGACAAAAGATCTACATCACTGAAACCATGGTTCTTTGGGGTTATTCTTGTTAACTAGAGGAAACCAGTGGCACAACAGGTACAAAACTTACAAAAATAATATCATGTAAGTGCTAGAAACAGTTCATGTATTTAATATTATTTTGCTGATCCATTTATAATTTGTGCAATATTGTATGTAGAAATCTGTTGCCAATAAGATTGTACTCTCTGTACAAGAAAGAAAAAGAATGAACAATTTGGTTAGTACACTGGGCCTGGAATAAAGAGGATCTGAGTTCAAATCCAGTTCCAAACTTACTGGCTGTATGACTCTTGGAAAGTCACCTTAGCCTCTGTTTGCCAAAGCTATTTTTTTTTCAAATGTACAACAGGGATAATAAGAGCATCTATTCACAGGATTATTATGAGGATCAAATAAATCAGCCATTTGTAAAAAGCACTTACTATAGTGTTTGGTATATAGTAGGCACTATATAAATGCTTATTTCCTCTCCTCTCTCAACTAGATGCCAAGCTCAATTGTTTCTAGCCACTAAAAGGGTCTAAAAACTAGCAGCACCCCCCATCGATTTTTGCCTGTCTGGGGCAAAACCCCAAGTTTTCTAATCTAGTCATGACTGGGGTAGAATTAGGATAGAATGAAGTGAATGGAGGAGTAGAGGAATGGACTCATGTGTTTTTGAGATATATATATGCAATATCTATTAAAAACAAGGCTTTTATTAACAACAAGGCTGTCATAGTAAAGTCTTGCAGACCAGTTTCTGCTGTCAAAGGAAGATATAGGAGAGATAACTTGTGAGTTTTTTTTTAACTTTATAGTTCTGTTATTCTACTATTTAGTTTAACAAGAACAACAACAAAAACCTTTAGGATTGTGAATTTTTTTTCCGTGTGGAATACCAAGGTACAGACTAGCAAAAAATGCAATGTGAAAGATCATGAAAGTACCCCTACAAGACTCATTGCTACATGGAAATTCTTTGGCTAATTTGATGAAATTACCACAGCTAGGCTAAAGATTTCCCCACTGTTGGCTTCTTAACAAATCATAGCAATTAAAGTACAGAAAGCTACCACATCCAGCTCCTCAACCCAACAGACTCAGAAAGGTGTGGTCAACTTTGAGAAGATTCAAAGGATACCAGTAAAAGTGGCTAATTAGAAGACTAGAAAACAGAATTTATGGGATAGTAGGGAAATCATAGGAATTCAAGCAAGGATAAATAAATCTCTAATCCCTTTCATTTTATACATATGGAAAAAGGCTTTAAAAGAAGACATACTTTCGTAAGCAGTAGACTTGAAATAAAAACTCAGGTCATTGGAATTAAAATCCAATATTCTTTCTTGATATGTCAATACTTTCTTAATGTAAAACCTTATAATTGTATGCTTTGAAGGAGAGACAACTTGACCAATATTTAAAGATGGATGACTGCTGGAGAAATAGTTTGTTTTTTTTTTTTTTTCTCATTCAAGGCAAGTAAAAAAAAAAATGAGCTTTTATTGAAATTAGATGAAATAGAAGGAAGTTTCTAGTTGACAAGGGCTGTTAAATGAAAGGTCTTAAGACCCTTGCTAGGGATCTTTTAAAAGGACAAGGATGTTCATGACTCTAAAGAGATGTAAGGCTGTAATTGAACATCAAAGTTTATCCGTTTAAAGGAATCACTGAATTTCTATTCATGTACCTTCAGTTTCCTGCTGATACCAGTAGATGGCGGTCCTCAATGTACTGTAGCTTTAAGTAAATTAGTTTTCTTCTGGTAGATGTTGAGAGTCATTCTGTACTTAACTGGTAAAACACGACTTTAAATTTTACACAATTGATTCTTGATTAGTACAAGGAATATGGTTACAGCTTGGAAAATTTTTTTTTAAAAAACTAAAAAATACACACACACACACACACACACACACATATATATGGAGAGAGAGAGAGAGAGAGAGAGAGAGAGAGAGAGAGAGAGAGAGAGAGAGAGAGTTTTGTTTTCAAAATGGGAGCAATGACCTTTTGAATGTTTTTTTCCAAATAGGTATTTGATTTTCTTTCGCAGATCTTAAGGTACTTAAAGCCAATTGCTTCTGTGGATCAGTTCTGGGAACATCTCTCTTCCCAGTGTGTCTGCTCTTGACCTGCTGAAGAGGAAGGAACAATTTGCCCTAAAGCCAGCCTAGTTTGTAGGATCCCAATCTAGTCATTCATTTGGCTAATTAAGTACTTAGTTTTAATGCAGGAGGAATTGGCGATTAATTAGTCCCTTTGTGCAGTCAATAACAGCCAAGACTAGGGCTGGGCCAGAGAGCAAAACAGACAAGAAAAGACACTCTGAGGGCCACAAGTTTCTGGGCACCAAGAGGGGCTGAACAGATGTCATCTTGTTCCTCTCTGAATTTAAAATAAGCTTATACTGCAGTCCTGGGAAGAGCTGAAGGATACTCTTATTGGTAGAACCAAAAAGCACTATGAGGAGCCATTTTTGTAATTGGGGCAAATGATACAAAATGTGCCTTCCTCTGGTTAAAGGGAGGACTAGTGGAATGGGAGTAAAACAACATTTGGTAACTTCTCAACTGAGGTTGCTAACCTTTAGGTTTTCTCACTGTTAAAGAAACATGAATGTTGTCAAAATATCCTAAATTTTGACTTCTGGAGACCTACCATCCCCATCCTAGTAACAGTTATGGTTTCAGTGTCTATGAGTGGAGATATCTTATTCAAAATAACTGCCATAAAAATTTGCCTGGAAGTCAATTAACTTGCTAGAAACAGAAAAGCTCTTCATTCCAAGCAGATAAATAATCTTGTTTCCTTGACAGGTAGTTTTCTGTAATGAAATATGTGATGAATCAAACGGATCTGCTGAACAACTTCCAAAGATGCAATGATAAATGTAAGAGGTCATGGTAAATCTCATGGCTACAATTCTGGCACTAACTGCATTATGTGATTCTCTGGTATGGAATCAATTTGTGGCTTGACAAGGGCCTCTAAAATACTCTTGTAATGATCTGTATATTGATTTTAAGATGTAGTCATGTGGGAAACAACCAACTTCCATTGGTGATGCTAGGCACATAGGAGATAACTCAGCCAATACTTGTTGATTGATTGGGTCCAAAGCAACCAAGGTGAGCTATGACAGCACTCAGAGATTGGAGTCAGGAATTGGTAATTAAGGGGAGGTGCTTTAGTGCTAAGACAGACTCCTATCTGCCTCCTGCCACTCTCATGATGGGAATTTCACTGCAGGATCTTACATTTCCATTAAACTATTCTCATATATATACTCCTAAAAGTCTATTTTAGAATCACAGACTCATTTGGGAAATAATAAAGGAAGACATTCCTCATTACATCAAAACAACATACTTGTATCTTCCTTTCTTTTTTGTCATCCTAGCATGATGAGCAGCTTTAGAGGAAAGAGATTTTCCAGTTCATTGGAGGTATCTTTAAAGGGCAAAAAATTCAATTATCGGTAAATTTTTTCAATGATTTTATTATTATTCACATCTGTCATCTCACATTCAATAAAATTTAAATAAAACAGTCCTGAAACAAATCAGTATCCCCAAACATGAAAATATATGTAAAGTACTTTACAAATCTTAAAAATGTTAGCTATTATTATTACAATAGTTCTTTTATGTTTAATGTTCAATGGACTATTGTGCAAATGAATGAAATTTTTGCTTTTTATGTAAGTGTTAGGATATAAGCTTATCTTCTGTATGCTCATATAAAGCATATTCAGGGCAACTCCAGCAGCAAATAAGATGATGGGAATGACATACATTGCATCCTGTTCCCACATGATTCTATTTTTTTCCTTCTGAGTCTGAATATTGAAAGCTTTTCATTCTGATGTGATTTTGATGCCCAACATTCATTATGGAAATACCTATTAAAAATGTTATTCTTAGTTTTTATGGATCAGCATTATGTCTGGGCAATTATGGGCAACAGTTTTGTCTGTCATGATGTTCTTTCTTATAGCTCATTTGTTGAATTCTCGGGGATATTGAGGATTTATATGTGTAATACTGAGTTCTGTCATGTATTGGTTTATGAATTATAGAATGTTTCTGGTGTATAAATCTGGTAATTTGATCATGTCTTGGCATGTGCTTGATAATTGCTCAATTTTTGCAGAATGTAGTAATATGCCACACTGTTTCAATCATTTCTTGGCAAAAAAAAAAAAAATTGCATCCATCAATTAGTTCTGGCTCCTTTAGGATGACCCATATGTAATTTCTGATGGCTATGGTCCTGTCTTTAAACACTATAATAAGCTGCATTTCAGGAAACAAATCTTCATGACCTCGCTATTTATTGAAAACTTCTTTGTCAATAAACTGGTTGAGATTATTTGGACGCTGACCATGGAAGACCTTTGGGTTTCATTTTTAGATATTAGCCATTTCCATCTTGAGGTTATTTAGTATCAGTTACAATAAAAAAAACTCTATGTTGCTATTATTACATAGTGAGATAAGATGTAAAGCATCTTATAAATCACAAATTATTCTATAAAGACTAGCTATTATCATTATTATAAACATAAGGGCAGCTAGATGACATGGTGGGTCAATGGGCCTGGAGTCAAGAGAACATGAATTTACATCTGGCCTCAGACACTTCTTAGCTGTGTGACCCTGGACAAGGTACTTAATCCTGTTTGCCTCAGTTTCCTCATCTGTAAAAAGAACTGCAGAAGGAAATGGCAAACCACTCCAGTATCTTTGCCAAGAAAACCCAAATTGGTTCATTCAATCAGACATGAATGAAATCACTGAACAATGAAAATTTATTATTATCTCAATTTTCTCATATGATGGGTTTCATATAGAAAGTCTTGCAACAAGTGGGTATCCTGTCATTATTCTTTTATATTTATTTTTCTATAGAATATTCCTCAGGTGAATGAAATAAATGTTTCCTATTGAGCAAAAATATTAGGATATCCTTTCTGTAGATTCACTGCTTCCTCTTTCCACGGGCTTTTGATCTCCTCAATCAAGTAGGTCTCTGACTTTGAAAGCTTTTAATTCCATTTGGTTAGAAATTATGCATATTTGGACATCTATTGATTCACATAAACTTTTAACCTCTCCTTTACTTCTTTTCATAAGATCATAGCCTATCAGAATCAGAAGAGACCTTGGAAATCACATACATCTAAACTCCTTATTTTGCATACAAGGAAACCTTTCTATGATACTCAAAGAATGTTTTCTGAATATGGATCTAGAGGACCTAAGTTCAGATTCTGACACTGATACCACCACCACTCCCGAGATCTTAGAATAGTCATTTCCCTTTCTGTGTCCCAGTTTACCCATCTGAAAAATAATGGTTGATAGCTGAGCTCCTTTCCAGCTCCAGAGCTATACCCTATAATCCGAGGTGAAGTGACTCACCTAGAATCACAAATAGCACAGCAAGGCTGGGGACCTGAATTCTCTGACTCCCAGTCTAATGCACTTTCTATTCTGGTTTCTTTGTTGCTCTTCAATACCCACTAAATCTGGGTCCCCACTGGTCTCTGTTCTGGACCCTCTTGTCTCTTCGCTCTATGCCATCCCCTTTAGTAATCTCCCTGTCTCTCAGGGGTTTTAATTATCATCTCTAGAGAGATCAGTCCATGTTCACATATCCAGCATTAATCTCCTGAGCTCCAACCTCACACATTATCTTTTTTTTTTTTTTTTTTTTTTTTACTGTTAATAGATTTTCTTTTTTTTTTTTTTAATTTTTTTTAATTTTTATTTAATAGCCTTTAATTTACAGGATATATACATGGGTAACTTTACAGCATTAACAATTGCCAAACCTCTTGTTCCAATTTTCACCTCTTACCCCCACCCCTCCCTAAATGGCAGGATGACCAGTAGATGTTAAATATATTAAAATATAACTTAAATACACAATAAGTATACATGACCAAAACATTATTTTGCTGTACAAAAAGAATCAGACTCTGAATTATTGTACAATTAGCTTGTGAAGGAAATCAAAGATGCAGGTGTGCATAAATATAGGGACTGGAATTCAATGTAATGGTTTTAGTCATCTCCCAGAGTTCTTTTCTGGGTATAGTTAGTTCAGTTCATTACTGCTCCATTAGAAATGATTTGGTTGATCTTGTTGCTGAGGATGGCCTGATCCATCAGGACTAGTCATCATCTAGTATTGTTGTTGAAGTATATAATGATCTCCTGGTCCTGCTCATTTCACTTAGCATCAGTTCGTGTAAGTCTCTCCAAGCCTTTCTGAAATCATCCTGTTGGTCATTTCTTACAGAACAGTAATATTCCATAATTTTCATATACCACAATTTATTCAGCCATTCTCCAACTGATGGACATCCATTCAGTTTCCATTTTCTAGCCACTACAAAAAGGGCTGCCACAAACATTCGTGCACATACAGGTCCCTTTCCTTCTTTATAATCTCTTTGGGATATAATCCCAGTAGTAACACTGCTGGATCAAAGGGTATGCACAGTTTGATAACTTTTTGAGCATAGTTCCAAACTACTCTCCAAAATGGTTGGATTCGTTCACAACTCCACCAACAATGAATCAATGTCCCAGTTTTCCCACATCCCCTCCAACAATCATCATTATTTTTTCCTGTCATCTTAGCCAATCTGACAGGACACACATTATCTTTTGCAGTGGATTTCCCAGAAGCATCTTCAAGTCCCAAGTCCCAAAGAGAACTCATTGTCTTCCTTCTGCTTCTTGGACTGGATCATCCCCTCTTCCAAACTTCCAAAGCCGAGGGCGGGAGAACCCTCTGGGACGCCAAAGCTTGCCGCCTCGCCGTCACTCTCAGCTCCTGGCTCTCATTCACCTCATAACCCAATCCACGGCCGCTCTTTTCATCCATTTTCACAATGCCTCCTTATTCGCAGAGCCACAGCCACAGTTAGGCTCTCTTCGCCTCCTACTGAACTCTACCAAAATGGCCTTTTCCCACTCAAATGCGCCCTCCGCTCGGTGCCCGAGGTGTTTTTCTAAAGTCTGGCAAAGTCACATGCAAAGTCCTCCCTGGCCTTAGCACATGACCTGACCCAGACCTCTCAGTCTCCCTCCCTACGGTCCAGCTGCTCCCCACCCACAACACTTGGCATCCCATTGCATGCTCCGTCCCTCTCATTTCTACCACTTGGTTGCCCTGGTTTCCATTAAAATTCAAGTGCCATCTTCAAGAGCCATGTTTCAGGCCCGCCAGTTGCCATCACCTTTTCCTCTAAAGTTACCTTCCACCTGCTCTGTGCAACTCTTACCTCTACCCAGTTACTGTCTCTCCTCACGGGCAGGAATTAGCTTTTGTTTGTTTGTTTGTTTTCTGTTCTTGGGGGGTTGTGTTTTGGGGGGTTGGATTTTAAGGTTGTGTTTTGGGGGTTGTGTTTTGGGGGCTGCGTTTTGGGGGGTGTTTTGGGGGGTTGTGTTTTGGGGGTTGCGTTTTGGGGGGGTTGGGTTTTTTGGCCTTTCTTTATATCCCCAGTACTTGGCACAAGTATAGTAAATGCTTAATAAATGATCATTGACTGATTACAGCACCTTGCAGCAGTTATTAAATTGACAAGTGACTATTCATCTGATTAAAAATCATTTTAAATAAAGGATGTTTTCCTCTGACTCCAATAAATGGGAAAAAAAATTCATTTGAATTTCTTCTCAGTGCCTATTTTCTTGCCTTACAGGAGGTGGCGCTGTTGTATTCTCAACTATACTCTGACATCTGGGGCTTTTTGTGCTTTTCCTTCGTTTTATTTTATTTTCCTTTGGCTTTTTCTGCTCATAAATTATGTAGTCAGAAGAGGAGATTAGCTTGTCAAAACAAAATAAAAAGAAATCATTCACGACCACTTCCTTTCTTTGGAACCCGTCCCTTTTATTTGTATAGCCATTGTTTTCCCCTGCATTATCACATTTGAGCCTCTCAACTAGCCAAGAGTGGTAGGCTTAGAAGGAATCATGATCCCCATTTTATAGATGAAGAAACTGAGACACCGAAAGCTCTGTTAAGTGATTTTCTCACAATCACATACACACACACACACACACACACACACACTCACAAATCACAACTAGCAATTGATAAAAATGGGACTTGGAATCAAGTCACCTGATTCAAGGTCCATAAGTGGTTTCTGCTACCCCACGGAGCTTTGCTTCCTTACAGGGGCTGGGGGTTGCTACAGGCAGTGGGAGGAAAGGATCCTCACTCTAGGATGGTTTACATGCATTGACATCCTATTTCATCACGACTCTCATTGTTTTGAAGTTTCATTTTAAGATTCTATTCCAGGAGTAACAAAACTTCCTTTTACTAAAATAAAATAAAATCTTGTATATGTATAGATACATACATGTATTTATATATATGTAATATATATATATGTTTGTGTACATATATTCATACACACAAAACATAAGATGGGCAGCTAGGTGACACAATGGATAGAGGGCTGAGTCCGAAGTCAGGAAAACAGGAGTTCAAATCCCTTCTAGAGAGGAGTTTCAGAAGTATAGATGAGAGAATCTTCCAAAAATCTTAGTGAAATTTTAAGCAATCAAAGTATATATATATATATATATATATATATATATATATATATATATCTGTGTATTTATATTTACATATATGTCTGTATATATACATATATAACATCCAAATGATATATGTGTGTATTTATGTAGATACACACATGGAGTATTCTAAGACTTTCAGAATAACTTATGTATTTTTAAACTTCCTAACAAATTCTTTCTTTTATCTTTCTTTTTACCTTTCTTTTACCTTTTAGACTTAGCTTATTCAAATACTTAAGGTGTTTTAACACTTGGCAAACAAATCCCTGCTTCTTTATCCATACCCCTCATTATTTTCCGATCCTATCTCCTTTCAGTATTTACCTTTCATATCATTTTATCTTGTTCTCACTTGAGTGTCTAATTGCTTTTTTTCTAGTTCTATTATTACTTTTCTGAGCTATAGAGACCAGAACTGTATATAATATTACAGATGTGGATATATCAAAGTTTTATATAAGGTTAAATTGATTTTTCCCCTTGGTTTTTGTTTTTCAATTCTCTGCTTGATGGTTCACAGTATTATTATTATTGTTTTTCTTTCCTGATGTCCCCAGGAAGCAATATACAATGACTCCACATTACTTTCCTGAGTCATGATATAAAAGGTTTGAGAGTCCTTAGTTTTAAACAGTCTTTTTTTTTTTTAATCTTGAATTGTCTTACCATGAAGTGCCTTTTTAAAAACACATCTCTTCTGATCACTTGCACAGATTACCAAAATTGTTTTATTTCTATCAACTTGATTCTTCACTGCCCAAAATATAGCATGGTTTTAAGAGGTCAGGATTTTCCTGTGAGTGAGGTCTGATTGAATACAATCAGGCTAACCACTTCTACAAATAATATCACCCCGAACAGATAAAAAAATCAGTCAACTCTCTGAAAGTCAGAGAATTTAGTGATACCAATCCTGGATGCTCTCTTGTATTCAATAGATCCATAAATTCTGCTATTATGGCTAGCAACACTTTATCTTAATTCAGGATTAAAGTCAGGTGCTTGGTCAGTGATGTCTATTGCAGGTTTTATGGGGAAATTTTTTTTATTAATATTTTTATCTTTTTTTCACTCATTTTTCATGCATTCAATGACATTTATGGGCATTATAAACAACAGGTCTCTTCCATTTTTTTGGCATGACAATGGTCTAAGCTATTTAATACAACTATCAAATCCCCTTTCAGTCTTTTCTTTTTCCAGATTTAAATTGCATATTTCCTTGCTTCATCATCATCCCATTCATCCCTTCCTTCTTTGGATATCTTCTAGTTTGTTAATTTTTTTGTAAAAGGTGGAATCCAAAATATAACCCAAACATTCTAGATGTATCAAGTATCAGTATTGAGTAGAATGGTGATATCACCTCAGTCTTACCCTTATACTTCTAATGCAACCTAAGATTGGGTTAATATTTATAACAGTGGCACCATATTGCTGGTTTGTATGGATATTGTAATCAATTGAAACATTTGATTTTCCATAATCAGTTAACCTAACTCTTAGAAAGCAGATGCTAACACCAAAACTGCATTTAAATTCCTTATTTATGGAACATGCCAGAATTTGAGCTGTGTTGCTATAGTCTTTAAGAACTCAAGGAAACCTTCGAATTACAGTTAGAGAAGAGGTTTGAACTATTCAGAAATTATGACCAGTGACTCAGAAACTATCTTCAGTTTCCCTAATAACCTTGGATGATTATTTTCTGGGTCTGCGTAATTGAACTCATTGAAATATCTATATATTCTCTTATTTTTTCATTTAGCTTTCATTGCAATTACTTTTTTGTTGTATGTTCTACCCTAGGGCAATTCTATGACTCACAGCCAAATATGTCTGTAAGTGTGTGTATCTGCAAATGTACATACATTCAGTCATGGGCTTGGAGTCAAGAAGACCCAAGTTCAAATTCTGTCTCAGACATATTTTAGTTTTGTGATCCTGGGGAAGTTAATCTCTCAGTTTCAGTCTCCTTATCATAAAATGGGACAATAATAGTACTTTATCTCATAGGATAGTTGTAAGGATTACATGAGATAATATTTGCAAAGTGCTTTGTAAACCTTAAAGCACCAGCTATCATTTGTATACATACATAAATACATATGCATACACACATATACATATATATATATATATATATAATCAGTTGTTTTAATCCTGTTCTTCTCTTCATGACCCCATGGCTGTTCTTGACAAACTGGAGTGTTTTGAATTTCCTTCTGAGCTCATTTTACAAATGAAAAACTGAGGCAAATAGGACAAATAGGGACTTGCCCGTATTCACACAACTAGTAAATTAAACCTCAGGTCCTCCTGACTCCAGGGTCAGCACATTCCCTGCCACCTAGCTGTCATATAGGTGTGTGCATACATATGTGTATACATTATATATCTATCTGTATATAAACACGTTATCTATTATATATACACATATATTTATAATAATAGTACAAACTGGTATTTTATAGCCCTTACAATGTGCCAGATGCTGTGCTAAGTGCTTTACAATTATTATCTCATTTGATCCTCACAACAATCCTCCAATTGATCTTCCTAAAATCCAGACTTGACATCTACACCCAAAGAGAGTATTGTAGGCACTGAGTGTGGATTACAACATAACATTCTCACTCTTTTTGTTTTTGTTCGCTTGCATTTTATTTTCCTACTCATTTACTTTCTTTTTTTGATCTGATTTCTCTTGTGCAGCAAGAGAATTGCATAAAATATGGTTTTATATATTGGATTTAACATATATTTTAACACGTTTAACATATATTGAATTACCTGCCATTTAGAAGAGTGGGTGTGGGAAGGAGGAGAAAATCTGAAACACAAGGCTATGCAAGGGTCAATGTTGTCAAATCATCCATGCATAGGTTTTGAAAATAAAAAGCTTTAAAAAATAAAATCCAGGCTTGATCACATCAATCTGTTATTCAATAAAATCCCCTATTCCCTATTACCTTCAGAATTAAAACTAAAAGGTTCCTTTTCATAATCTTGTTCTGTTCTTCCTTTCCAGACTTCTTATACATTACTTCCCTCCATAGATTTCTAGACCCAGTGAGGATTGAGCTTCAACTTTTCCTCACATACAATGCTCTTCCTCACAGAGTTTTTTTCCACCAGCTCTCCTTGATGCCTAGAATGTCTACTTCCTAGATACTTTCTGTAAAGAACTTTTCCCAGTCTTCCTCAATTCTAGTGCACTCCCTCTTAGACTACTTTCAATGGATCTCTCATATGTAGATGTGTATACACATATGTGTGTGTATGTTATGTGTATAGGTAGATATCATATAGATATATAGCTAGACATAATTTATATATAATTGTGTGCATGTTATCTTCCCTATTACATTCTAAGCTCCTTCAGAAAAAGGACCCTTTTTTTTTTTGGCCTTTTTAGTGCTTTGCACAGTGCCTGATACCTCCTAGGTACTTAATAAACACTAGTTGACTGATGACTGGTCACAAGGCCAGAAGACAAATATCTGATTAGAGACCTCATCCTCAGTATTGTAACTTCCAACATCAACTATCTGAGAGAAATGTCTATTATAAACCACGTCCTGCCCACATGTCTAGAAAAGTATATGCCGAGCAGAGATTGCATACTCTACAAAGCTAATAAACAGGCCCAGTGGAAATGACATGACACCACCATTTATATTAGTAGACTGCTACATCAGATACATGATTTGCCCATCCATGTCTGTACCCCAAACATATATCTACATCTATATTTATATATCATAGCCACTTGTGAGCCTCTTCACGGATGCTTTCCCTAATGGAAAGGTGGAACTGTCCAATGAAAAGCCCATGTATTTCTGGAAGAGTGACCCCCGATATTCCACTGTGACTGCGCTTTTTTGGTGAACCAGTACATCACCCAGCAAGGAGAGGTGATAGCTCAGTGAAAAAGAGATGGCCTGAGTCAGAAAAACCACAGTTCAAATCTAGCCCCGGATGCTTACTCTCTTCTTTAGGTCAGGGATTGTGTCTCACACCCTTTTCTTAACCTCCACTTGTCTGTTTCTTCAAACATAAAATGGGGATAATAATAGTACCTACTTCCCAGGGTTATTGTAAGGATCGAATTTGTAAATATTTGGCATAGCACTTGGCTCATACTAGATTCCATATAAGGGTTTGTTCCCTCCTTCCCAAATTAATAAAAGGTAAATATTTTGGTGGAACTTATAAACCATAGTTTCTCAATCAATATAGACCCACTAAGCCTGAATCTAAAATAATGATTGAAGTTTCACATGTACGTAGAGGGGGTATCGGATGGAGTGCCCAAAGTGGTATATACTCTAGAATTAAGCAAAAAAAGACTGGCATAATTTTGCCTGATCTCTACCCTTTTTGAATATCACTCCTTTTATCTTTAAGGAGCTGCTCTGCCCCTTCCTTGTTTACCTTATTTCATCAACTTTTTGTTGTCTTGATCATTTTGTGTGACCTTTAACTTATTCTGAAGTTTAGGCCTTATGTGTATGTTATTTTTATGTTTATTATGACATTATGTTTAGCACTTTATGCAAATCTTTTGTTTTTCATTCTTGTTTATGTGTATTATTCCTTTTTCACTTGTTCTTTTAAAATCTGAACTCATTGGAGAGCTCATGGGCATATTTGTTTTTTTAGATGCCTTTCATTTTTCTTTTTCATCAGGACTATTTGCATTTATATAGTCAGAATTTCATTTTGTAGAATCCCCTATCTCTTGCAAGATACATTCTCTTTTCAGCATCTGGCCACCATAGAATATCTATGTTTTCTCTGGACTATTTAAAATCTTCTTCCTGTAAGTGCTTATTTGACTATGCCCGGTGTTTGCTTTTCTCCCAAGGGGTCTGTTATTTTCTCCTAGCCAACAATCTCTCTCAACAAATTCATCAGAATTAAATTGAGAGTAGAAATTACCCTCATTGTGCCCTCCATCATCTGAGAGATGAAATTTTCAGTAACATCAGTCAAGAATTTATCAGGTATTCAAGTTTTGAGATAATGAGACTTCCAGCAAACATTAGGATGGTTGGAATCCCCTATCACTACCATAACTCGACTCTATGGCAGCTTTGTAATCTATGCTAGAAAAATATCATGCATGTCTTCCATCTGCCTTTGATAAATTATCTGTTTTGGCTGCTGCTGCCTCAATGTCTGAGCCTGTTTCTTAATATATCCATCTGAGACTTGAGAGTTCTAAAACTGCACCCTTTGCTAAAATAAAATCAATTATCTAGGAACAGCTACAATTATTTCAATATTGCCAATTCTAATTTCTGGATCCCCCCCCCCCCAACCCATGGTGATTTTCTCCTTTCCTTTAATCCTTTAATGTTGTCTGTACTCTGGCCATCATATGTAACTGGTAAAACATTTCTTGTGTTTTTAAACTTAACTGTTCTTTGCTTCATTCTGTTATTTATACTTATCATGTGTTTAAGATTCATTTCTTTGATTGAATCATAAATTTATTTAGGGCAGGGACTGTCTCTCACACTTCTTTTCATCCCTAGCAGTACTTAACAGAGAGATATCTCTTCCCTACTTCTTTTTAAAAAGGTCCCCAGTAGTCATGGGTCAAGGATTGAGTTGGCATTCTGTACATTAATAGGGCAAGATATCCTTTATCTAAAGCTTTGATTCCTAATGAGTTACTTGAATTGGAGCTGTAACATTCTATTATAAATAGGGTCAGACTACCTCAATTCTGACCTTATAGTATTGCTGAGTCACCACAAGATTTGGAGATGCTGCATCTTCTCCATGTTCTTTTCCCAGGCCTATGATCTAGACAAGGTTCAAGGGCTTATCTCTCACAATCATTGGTTTATTATGTAATTCATATTGATATTCAGGGATAATGTTACTTACAGGTCTCATCCAGAACCTCCTTTAAAAGGGGAGGGGAGTAAAAAGTAATCAATATACAATATGCATCAAATGTGGAATAGGTAATTTATTCCTACACACAAAAAGATTGTAAATACAAAAAAAAAACCCTCAAAAGAGTCATTAATAGAAAAGAAAAGGATTCAGTAATTAATTTATGACTATTGTTGGGAAACTGATACCTAAACTTCATTGGAATACAGTTTGTGAGACTTAGGTTTAAGGATTTTATATTTCATTCACCTTTGCTTATCACTGTCCAAACAAATGGAAATATCTTCTGGTAAAACAGCTGGACTTGGTCCAATCCTCTTATGGATAGCCATTCTTTCTGATGCAGGAGTTTTTCATACCTTTAGCCTATTTCTGCTACCACAACAATAAATTGTTCTCTTATTGGACTCTGAATCTCTCAAATTCATACTACCTCCAAGCCTGGGCTTGTCCGCTAGTTTTCCTAAGATCAGGAAAAAACAAATACAAAAAGAGGCATCCCAAACCCAGACTCATAATTGCCTAGAATACGTGCTTTAAATGCCATGTAAATGAATAGATTTCCCTCCTAGTCAACCAAGAGAAAATCTCTGCTGGCTTCCTCTTCTGTGCAACAGAGCAGTAGGGAGCACCTAAATTCCTCAACTCCTTCTTTTACAAGGTAACCACCCAATTATCTTTTTGTCAAGCAGAGGAACAACTACCAGTCTTTTTATTTCCTCTTTCTTTTCTTCCCCTCTCTTTCCCTTTTAGGAATTGGACCTAGTATGGACACGAATAGCTATTCTCTTTTTAAGAATAATTGCATGTTTTGTGTTTTAGGCTTGCTATTAAAAATTCTATTTTCATTACTTATGAGCAATTTTTGATAGATTTATATGTTTATGCTGAGCTAGGAATTTCCCCTGGTAATCTATGTGTGTTTCATATGCCTCTGCTTTGTATATTATTATTGGTTTATATGTTTGTTACTGGGTTAATAATTTTTCTTAATACTCCATGTGCTTGATAGTTCAAATTAAATTTCTCTCCTTATAGAGCAAAAGCATGTTTTTATTTTGTGAATTTCAGCTTCTCAAAACTCAAATGCATAATACCTAAAAAATTATAAGAGTGCTAGCCCCCAAAAGATTTGAAGTGCTAGCAGGCTCAAGAAGAATGGCAAGAGCTATGGAGAGTATCTTCCCTAATTTTTTTTCCCTTCTGTACCTGTTAGCATCTAAGATGCCCATGGAGAGTTATGGATGCCACTGTTGGCTGAAAGAAGACACTGACTAGTAGAAAATATTTGACAGAAAGCCAAAGAGCAAGAAATATCATAGTTAACTATAAATAGACCACAATGATTCAGATGCACATATGTTCAGGAAATATGCAGAAAGAACAAGTTTGAGCAGATGTGTGATAACAGGTTTAGTTTCAGAGTCATAGAGCATAAGAAAAGAAATGCATCAGCCTTAATCATTCATTCCCTACTCTAGTGACAGCATAGAACCTTCAAAGCTGTCTCTTGCCACCTTAGAAAAAAAAATGACTTATTTGCATGCGTAGCCCAACATGGAACAACATTAACTGCACTTCTGTACTATATGACTGTTCATTCAGTAGTAGCTCTTATATGCCAGTTCCTGTGGTTGTGTTGATACTACAACTGCCAATAATTTCTACCTACTTTTCTTTATTTCTCAGGCTATAAATTCTTAAGAGTTTAGTCTACTAATTATTGTGTGTAAATATCAGTGAAAGGTATTTATGTTCATGTTTGTATTAACATCTAAAGTATTTTTGAGATAATTTTGTTGTCGTAATAATATGTTTGTACACAGACACATGCAGACATATGTGTATATACGTATATTTGATTGACTCACAAGACAATTGTGCTGATTCTTTCATCTTTTTATGTTTAAAAGACATGAAATCAAACTTCTTTTTGTTTAGTCTGTAAGCAATTTTCTCTAGTTGTATATCCATTAATTTATTTGCCATCAAAGGAGCACTTTGCCTAAAAGACAAGAAGATGAACAAGCATATAAAATATTTACAATTCTTTGTGAAATTGTAGTTTATCATCCGTTTATATCTCAAAGCTATTGTTATAAAATATTACATGCATTTTTGCATTAGCCAACTTGTGCTTCTGAAGCCTATACCTGTGAATTTACCACTAAAACTTATCCTAGGTTGTTTTTTTTCCCCCTTCACTGAATGTACACAATAATAACAAAAAAAAGAAAGGATAAAATAGATCATAAGATCATAGACTGAGAGATGGAAGGAATTTCAGAGGTCATCTAATCCCACTCTTTTATTTTACAGATAAGGAAATTGAGGCATGTGAAAGTTAAATGCCTTGTCCAAGGTCACCCACAGAGTAAGTGTAAGAGCAGGATCTGAACTCTGGTCCTTTGACTACAACCATTGTATTTTTCACTATCATGTTTTTGAGGAGTTTATGAATGCGAGCCCCTCTCCATGAAAAGAGCCCTTATTTAAGTGACATGAAGAAACTGCAATGGTGACATAATGATCAGCTGCAGGATTCTGGGTTAGAAGCATTTGCCTCTTGTAAAATATTTGATATTTGTTCAAGAAAACTTTTCTTTCTGCTCCTTTGTGATCTATCACTTGTAGGAGTTTTCCTCCAATTTCTAGGTGGGAACTTAGCTTCTCGATGAAGATTCCAGCCAAGGGACACGTGAACCTCCAGAAAGTAGCCTGAATCACACAGATAGTAAATGTCAGAGGGAGTATTCAAACTCTAAGAATGAAAAACTATGTACCTGGCTATAGGTATCATAAGAGAAAAATAAGGCAAAACATGTAACATGTTAACTCAAAAAGAAAATGAGGGAATGTGGAACCTCCATGAAAACAATGCTTCCTCTACAAATAAGGAAAATTAATTCTTGGTGGAGGCAAGTTAACATCACTGATGGAGTGCAGGATGTGGAATCAAAAAGACCTGGGTTCAAATATTGGCTTTGAGCCATTCTCCAATTGAAAAATGGTCAAAGGATATGAACAGACAATTCTCAGATGAAGAAATTGAAACTATTTCTAGTCATATGAAAAGATGCCCCAAGTCATTATTCATCAGAGAAATGCAAATTAAGACAACTCTAAGATACCACTACATACCTGTCAGATTGGCTAAGATGACAGGAAAAAATAATGATGATTGTTGGAGGGGATGTGGGAAAACTGGGACATTGATGCATTGTTGGTGGATTTGTGAACGAATTCAACCATTTTGGAGAGTAGTTTGGAACTATGCTCAAAAAGTTATCAAACTGTGCATACCCTTTGATCCAGCAGTGTTACTACTCTCAACTTACTCTCTGAGTTAGCAACAAGGGGTTCCCCCTCAGGGAAGAGTTCTGCCTGTTGACAATAATTCTTCTGCTAGTCTTTTTGCCTTGGGGGTGCCACTTTTGTGGCCTTCATTTTGCAGAGGATAAATCTATGATCAATACAGCAACATCTACCACCCATTTCATTGCCTTTGTCACTCTCATATCCTGTCTGTCTCTTCTCCTTACAGTTATATAGACTATTAAATGCCAAATGTGAGGGTGCATCCATAGTTTTGTTGCATTTAGATAAATGAAATTGTGCTGGTGATGATTGCATCAAGACTTCAGTAGTAAGGACTGGGCTTATATCCCAAAGAGATTATAAAGAAGGGAAAGGGACCTGTATGTGCATGAATGTTTGTGGCAGCCCTTTTTGTAGTGGCTAGAAACTGGAAACTGAGTGGATGCCCATCAGTTGGAGAATGGCTGAATAAATTGTGGTATATGAATATTATGGAATATTATTGTTCTGTAAGAAATGACCAATAGGATGATTTCAGAAAGGCCTGGAGAGACTTACAGCATCAGCTGAGTGAAACGAGCAGGACCAGGAGATCATTATATACTTCAACAACAATACTATATGATGACCAGTTCTGATGGACCTGGCCATCCTCAGCAATGAGATCAACCAAATCATTTCCAATGGAGCAGTAATGAACTGAACTAGCTACCCATGAGAGAAAGAACTCTGGGAGATGACTAAAAACCATTACATTGAATTCTAATCCCTATATTTATGCCCACCTGCATTTTGGATTTCCTTCACAAGCTAATTGTACAATATTTCAGAGTCTGATTCTTTTTGTACAGCAAAATAACGTTTTAGTCATGTATACTTATTGTGTATCTAATTTATATTTTAATGTATTTAACATCTACTGGTCATCCTGCCATCTGGGGAGGGGTAGGGGGTAAGAGGTGAAAAATTGGAACAAGAGGTTTGGCAATTGTTAATGCTGTAAAGTTACCCATGCATATAACCTGTAAACAAAAGGCTATTAAAAAAAAACAAATATTGGCTTTGATACTCACTACTTGTATAGTTAATATTGTTCAAGTCATTTAAACTCTTAGGATCTCAATTTCCTCATCTGTAAAATGAGGGAGGAGTTAGATAAGACAATTAATGGTGCAATAAAGAGAACAATGATTCTGGAATCAGAAGAAATCCCATCTCTAGTACTTATTATCTATGTAACCATAAGCAAACCATCTAATTTCTTTGGGGTTCAACCCCTCATCTATAAAATTATTAATATAGACTTGGTGATTCTGAATCCAATTCTTCTTGTGCAACAAGAGAACTGTACTGTTCTGCACACATATATTGTATCTAGGATATATATATTTAACATGTATAAGACTGCCTGCCATCTGGGGGAAGGGGTAGAGGGAGGAAAGGGAAAAGTCAGAACAGAAGTGAGTGCAAGGGATAATGGTATAAAAAATTACCCATGCATACGTTCTGTTAATAAAAAGTTATAATAAAAAATATAGACTTGGTTACTATCAATATCCCTTCTGAGTCTAACCATAGGACTCTATGAAGTTCCTTGTCAGAAAGATAAAATTACAGAACTGATAAAAAATAAATAAAAGCAATTTTCATAAAACATGTAAATTAAAACAATCCTTAATTTATTTTTATAGCCATCAGAAGGAGGGAGTGGGGAAGAATAGTCTAAAAAGAGAAATGACAAATAATAGAGGAACTGTTCAGAAAATTGCATGTTGCTACACTGTTATATATGTAAATGGGTATAAAATTGAGAAGTAGTTTTTATACACAAAAAGCTACTTACAGTACATACTTTTTGATCCGTTGCTAAACAGGTCACTACCAAAACTATATCCTGAAGGGGTCAAAAAATGGAAAAAGACCTATGTGTACAAAAATATTTTTATCACTGGGATATAAACCAGGAATGTACAACTGGTTCAATTAAAAAAAAACAAACTATTGGCAAAATTGACTATATCAATAACAAAACTCACAGAAATCATATAATAATCTCAATATATTCAGAAAAAGGTTTTGACAAAATATAGTGCTTATGCCTATTAAAAACACTAGAAAGCATAGGAATAAATGGAGTTTTCCTTCAAATGATAAGCAGCATCCATGATGGTTTTACATCAGCAAGAATTACACGCAATGGGGAAAAGCTAGATGAATTCCCAATAAGATCAGGGATGAAGTAAGGTTGTCCATTATCACCACTATTATTCAATACTATACTAAACTAATTGACTAACTGTTGGCTTTAGCAATAAGAAAAGAAAAAGAAATTGAAGGAATTATAATAGGCAATGAGGAAATAAAACTATCATTCTTTGCATATAATATGTTGTATACTTTGGGAATCCTAAAGAACTAAAACAAAAAACTACTTGAAACAATGAACAACTTTAGCAAATTTGCAAAATATAAAATAAATCATAAATCATCAGCATTGATATATGTTACCACCAAAGCCCAACATCAAGAGGTGGAAAGAGAAATTCAATTTAAAATAATTATAAACAAAATGAAATATTTGGATGTCTAATTGCCAATACAAACCCAGAAACTATATGAACACAATTAAAAAATACTTTTTACACAAATTGGAAAAATATCAATTACTCATGAGTAGGTTGAAATGACAACTCTAACTAATTTAGTCCACTTATTCAGTACCATACCAATTAAACTGCCAAAAAAATTATTTTATGCAGTTAGAAAAAATAACAATAAAATTTATCTGAAAAAATAAAAAGTCAAGAATATTAAGGGAATTAGTGGAAAAAATGCAAAGGATGGTGACATAGCATCAGCAGATCTAAAATTCTGTTATGAAGCAGCAGTCATCAAAATTATCAAGTATTGGCTGAGAAATAAAGTGATGGATCTGTGGAATAGGATAGATACACCAGACACAATAATCAATGACTAAAGTAATCAAGTGTTGGTAAACCCAAAGACTCTAGCTGCTGGGATAACAACTCACTCTCTGACAAAAATTGCTGGAAACACTGAAAATAATATGTCACAAACTTAGTATAAACCTACATCTCACAGCCCATACCATAATAAGGTCAAAATGGGTACATGTAAATGTAAAGGGTGATACTATAAACAAATTAGAAAATCAAGGGATAGTTTATCTATCAGATCTTTGGAGAAGGTAGGAATTTTTGGCCAAAGAGGACGTAAAGGCCATTATGAAATACAAAATTGACAAATTTGGTTATGTTAAATTAAAAAGGTTTGTACAAACAAAACATTGCAGTCAAGATTAGAAAGAAAACAGAAAAACTGGGCGGGGGGAATTACAGAATGTTTCTGATAGACTTCATTTCTAAAATATATAGAGAACAGAGTCAGATTTATAAGAATACAAGTCATGCTTCAGCTGATAAATTGTCAAAGGATATAAAAAATTTTCGGATGATGAAATTAAAGCCATCAATAGTCATATGAAAAAAATGCTCTAAATCACTATTTGATTAGAGAAATGCAAATTATAACAACTCTGAGATATGACTTCATATCTCTCAGATTGGCAGGGGATAATGTTGCAGGGGATGTGGAAAAACTGGGACACTAATGCATGTTTGGTGGAGTTGTGAAACAATGCAACCATTCTGGAGAGCAATATGGAACTCTGCCCAAAGGGCTATAAAACTGTGCATATCCTTTGGTCCAATGGTGCTACTATTGGGTCTGTATCCCAAAGAGAGCACAAAAGACAGAAAAGAACCCACATATGAGAAAACGTTTATATCAGCTTTTTTTTGAAGTGGCAACAAATTGGAAAATGAGTGGATGTCCCTTAGTTGGGCAGTGACTGAATAAGTTATGGTATTTGAATGTAATGGAATATTATTATTTTATAAAAAATGGTAAAAGCCTGGAAAAATTTGCATTAATTGATGCTGAGTGAAGCAAGCAGAACCAGGAAAACATTGTACATAGCAACACTAATATTGTGTGATGATCAACTATTATAGACTTGTTTTTCTCAGTAATTCAGTGATTCAAGGCAATTCCAATGAACTTTGGATGGAAAATGTCATCCACCTCTAGTGGGAGATTTATAGAAACCGAATGAGATCAATGCATACTATTTTCTCCTTTTTTTTTTTCCTTCCCTTTTTTTTCCTCTCTCATGAATTTTTTTCCTTTTGTTCTGCTATTTCTCTCCCAACATGATTTATATGGAAATACGTAAAAAAAAAACTAATGTACATGTATAACTTAAAAAATACAAGTTAAAACAAATATATGTGTGTGTGTGTGTGTGTGAGTGTGTGTACTTGTAGAGTTCTTTTTTCTGTTAACAAAAAAAGCCAGACAAATCAACCAAAACCCAAAAAAACTGAAAACTAAAAGGCTACCCATCAATTGAAGAATGTTTGAACTAACGGTGGAATATAAATGTGATGAATTATGAATATTAATGTAATACAATTTTACCATAAAAAGGATGAAATAGATGATTTAAAAGAGACATGGCAAGATTATATGAAGAACCAAAAATAGTTTATGCTATGATATCAATATATTAATAACAAATGATTTTGAAAACTTTTATAAACTCATAAAAATGAAATTATCAGAACCAGCAAAACATTTTACAAGATAATAATGACTTTGAAAATCATAAGAACTATGATCATCAGGCTTCCACAGGAGTAAGGATGAAGCATACTATCCATCTCCTGATGGAGAGGTGATGGATTCTAGGTACAGAATGGGAGACATTTTTTTTTTTTGAACAGGATAAATGAGGGTATTTATCTTGCTTGACTATGAATATTTATAACAAAGAATTTGTCTTTTTCTGTTTCCATTGGGGTACTGAGTGGGAGGGTGAATAGATTTCTGTTAATTAAAAAAATAAAACTTTCACTTAAGAAGCTAATATATGCAAATGTGATTTGGTTACCTCATTTATTCAGTATAGTTGCCATTTATCTAGCACATTAACGTTTCTAAATTACATTATGGATGGTGTCTCATTTGGTGAAAGGCAGTATGTTATAGAGGAAAGAAGCTTATTGGCATTGGAATCCAGAAGAACTGGGTTCAAATGTCATCTCTCAAATATTCTATGTATATAAGTTATATATTGGGCAAATTGCCCAACCCTAGAGTAATTACTTAACTTCTCAATGAATCCACAGTGTTCAAAAACTCAAAATTTATTGACAAGTCGCTTACTTGAACAGGAATTACTACTTAAAGAGTTCCCCATATTGATGACATTATGTATGTATGTATGTATGTATATATACACATATGTGTATATGTGGGTAGTGTATGTATAGAGACATCACAGATCTATATCTATCTTTATAGATGTGATGCTTGTGTATGTGTTCATACACACATATACCAACAACCACAAGATTGGTATTATACCATTATAGAGATAAACAATCTGAAACTCAAAGAGATTGCATCTTAATCCCCCCCCCCCCTTTTTTTTAAGGTCTTTAAGTAGAAACTGAATAATCTCTCACTGGTAGATTTTATGCTGAGGATTCATTTTATATGTGAAGTAGACTCTTCCAAGTCTCAATTTCTGTAACTCTTTCAGTTGTCCATAAGCATATATATAATTAGTAAGAGTCAGAGGGAAGATCCAAGCCCACGCATTTCCAGGTTCGAATTCAACCTTGTTCTAATCCTGCCTCAGATATCTTCTAGCTCTAAGACTCTGGGCAAGTCACTTAACCTTTCAGCCTCAGAATGCTCATTTGTAAAATGGGGATAACAATAACAATATCTATTTTTCACAGGTTGGGATCAAATGAGTTAACATGTTTATAAAGTGTTATAAACCTTAAATGTTCTATAAATGCCAGTTATTCTTATTTAATCATTTATTCCATGATCCTTTTGAGCAGGCTGGTAAAGCCTATGACTCCTTTACAGAACAATGTTTTTTAAATGCCTAAAATAAAAAACATAGTATTAAAAAGAAAATCAATCATATTGAAATACAGTTAGCAAAATATTTTTTAAAGTAAATTCATGGACCCTTGATTAGAACTTCTTAATTAAATGCTTCTCATTTTATTCACCAAATGAAATATTATTTGTGAAGCACTTAGCACAGTGCCTAGCACATAGTGGATACTTAATAAATACTTACTCTTTGGATGTCATCAATTGGAGAATGTCTGAATAAGTTATGACATATGAATATAATAAGATGTTATTATTCTACAAGAAAGGATGAGCAGGCTGATTTCAGAAAAGCCTGGGAAGACTTCCATGAACTGATACTGAATTAAGTGAGCAGTACAAGAAAATACTATACAAAGTAACAAGATTGTGATGATCAACTTTGATGGACTTGGCTCTTCTCAACAATGAGATAATCCAAGGCAATTCCAATAGACTTGGGATGGAAAATGCAACCCACATCTAGAGAGAAAATGTGGATTAAAGACTGCATGTGGATTGATACATAGTATTTTCACCTTTTTCTCTTTACTTTTTCTTTCTTATGCTGTTTTTTTCCCTTTTGGTTGATTTTTCTTGCATGACATGACAAATATAGAAATTTGTTTAAAATGATTATACATGTATAACTTTATCATATTGCATGTTGTCTCAGATGGTATGAAGATAAAGGAGGGAGGGAGAAAAAAATTGAAGCACAAAATCTTACAATAATGAATGCTGAAAACTATCTTTACAGGTATTTGGAAAAATAAAATACTATTGAGAAAAAAATTAATATTCACTCCTTTTTTACTCTTCTTCTTTCATCTAGCAGTTATTAAGTACCTAGTATGTTGTGTACTGAGTACTGATGGGGATACAGAGATAAATAAATAAGGCATGTTCCTATATTTGAGCCTAAACTCTAGTACAGGAGAGAGGCATGTATACACATGACTACTATATAAGGCAATGTAATTTGCTATACATAAGAGAAGCACATAAGGGGTAAAAACAACTATTATTGCTTGTACAAGTCAGAAAGAAATGTGAATTTTTGTCTCAATGGGTGGGTGGCAAGAGGGATGAATTTGTAGTTTCATTCAAGGAAGGTTTACCCGAGATGTACCTGTGAAATCAAAATTCACTGTTGTTCTTATTTAGCCTTTCTTATGATTCTTTCCCCACCTGTCTGTTTCCTCCTCCCCATCTCCATACTTCCTATAGATAGACCTCTAGAGCTCCTTTGTCAGGAAAGGGTATGGTACCTTGGAGCCTTCTGCTCCAATATTTCCTCTTTGAGGAATTACACACTTGGTAGAAAAATCTTTCTTAAATAGCCCTTCATTCCTTTGAGTTACTACATTTATCACTAGCAATAATAATAGAAGGAAAAAAACAACTAAAACCCCACAGAATTTAGACTATTAGACTATTAGTCTAATAGAAAGACTATTAGAAGTTTATCTTATTTGAAGCTATCATTTTAAAGATAAGGCAAATAAGACTCAGGAAATATGTTTACATAGGTGATAATCAAAAGATATTTAATAAGCACCAATTATATGCTAGTCACTGTTCTAGGATAGAAGACTAAAATTAAATGGTCTTTGCTCTTAAAAAGGTTACCTTCTATAAAGAGAGAAAACATATATGTATGATACATACACACATAAATTACACATATATAATATACATACATACAAACACACATACACATAAATATGTAGTATGAATTATACAGAACTTGTTCAACTATTTCTTGACTGCATGTGTGACAGTACTTGGGCAATCAGAGATGTTAACTTCTTGACTACTTCCTGACTTATATGTATTAATCCAGTGCTATTTTAGTAGAATTTGGCAAATCCTGAATGGTTCTAGAATCTCCCTCCTACTCCATGCCAGTGGCATGGAGGCTTGACGCTTACATTGTTTAAAAGGAGAGACAGCTTCCAACTTCCCTTATTTCTTCAACCTTCCAAGTAACATTATAAAACATTGAAATGACCAGTGAGGGGACAGTATAGGATGGACTGGTCCATCTCCATCATGGTACTTTCACCTGACAGATAGAATAGGGGAATCCACTAAACAAGCTTACTCCTGGATCCTTCATTTCTTTTTCCATATTGTGCTATCTTTCTTGAGTAGATGTACAAGAATTAGCCTCAAGAAGTCTTAGTGGTATCCTTGTGGATTCAAGTAATCTATAGGTGCCAAATGACTACTCAATAGTGGCAAGAATAGTGGGATTCTTTGCAGAGAATGACCATCAACAGGAGAATGAGAAAGATATTGGGACAGTGCAGAACCAAAGTCAGACATAACTCTGTCTATTCAGTAGTTTTACATACTGCTATATGCTCTAATGAGCTTCCCAGTCGAGATTGTAATAGTAAATGTAAATTAAATTCCTGAGTCTTGTTTTAAGTATAAAATTTCATTCCCAAACTAATAAGTGTAATTACAAAAGGTCCCAAAAGCTGCCATGAATTGATTAAGAAATATGAACAAGATGTGAATAAGTTCTTAAACATTTTGAAAGCATTAGCCCCTGGACAAAGGCAAATAATGCCACAAAGAAAATATCTTGTAACTGACTGAAAGAATCAGACACACCTCTGGTACTAAATAAAAATATCAGTCAGTCCAAGCAAGGAATAAGTTTAGTGGTTGAGGAGTTCCCATTCAAAGAGGGGTAGCTAGGTGGTGCAGTGGATAGAACACTAGCCCTGAAGTCAGGAGAACCCGAGTTCAAATCTGGTCTCAGACACTTAACACGTCTTAGCTGTGTGACCCTGGGCAAGTCACTTAACCCCAATTGCCTCAGAAAAAGAAAAGATTCTAATTTGAAGGACAATGAATTATTCTTGGTCAATCCCATTGATCAAGTCATCAAAAAAGATTAGGCTAATAGTAGGCAATGAATCCAATCAAGATCATAGACCAGTGAGAAATGACACATCTAATTGTAATCTAGGGAAAAGGAGATTCAGGCAGTAAAACTGCATTAATAAAGAAGAGTGCTATGGACTATCTATAAAGGCACCAATTCTCAAGGTTCAAAAGGAAACTATACCTAAAAGAAAATTAATACTCTGAAAAGTGGGGAGAGGAGGTAGAGAGGACTTCTGGCAAGTAGGAATTGTGAATTATTCCTTTGCCACATGTGTTTTTTTCAAATTAACTTCACTAACTTTGTACTTTGAGTTTGTGTCCATTCTTCCTATTGACTTCATGTGTATTTGTGAGATAGAGTGCCCAGATTTTGATAGGGAATGCTTTTGTGATTATTATTCTTGCTATGCCATCTTAGTAAATACTTTTGCTATTAAAAATAGCTTATTAATTCTGTTGGATATTTGGGATAACAGAATTAAAAACCTAATTCATAGAGGGGCAAGCTACTTTCTAGGGACCCAGGCTACCAATATAGTTGGAGGTGAAAAATTCGCTCCAGAAAGAGTCCTACAAAAGTTGATTTGTCAATGTATTCTGAGTTTTATGTTTTAGGATTTCTGTTTTGTGAAGAAAATAAAGATCTAGACCATACTTAATTCAAATTGTATGAATTCTTTTCTAAAGCTTTAAGGAAGGGCCTAGATATGAGGCAAAAATCTATATTTTAAATAACTTGGGTGTCAGATGAAGGGATTGATGTGTCCATCAATGTGAGTAAAGGTAGCTTAGCCTTCACTTCTTAGAAGCTAGGCTCCTATAAGACTAGTTGGTTGGTTGTTGTCTTTCCTTCTTGAAGAAGACCAAAATGGCACCACTGTTAGAGTGAAGTTAGTGTGTCTAGCTGTGGCTGCTCAGACCAACAGCAGCTCAAAATGCTCTGCGGCAGATGGGACACAAATGGTCCATATTAACATTTGGAGTGGACTCTTTAACTTTTTACATCTCTTGTTTTGTTTGAGATAATTCAGTTCCGCTTTGCTCCTAGAGCATAGAACCTTCTCTGACACCAGTGTCTACCATGTCATATAATCAATTCTAAACTTCTTGAGAGAGACTTTGAGATTATCCTTGTATCACTTTTTTTTTTGGACCACTTTGTGAGCACTTGCTCTGTGCAAGTTCTCCACAAAACAGTCTTTTGGGCACGTGTACATTTGACATTCAACCAGTGTGGCCAGATCATCGGAACTGTGCTCTCTGCAGTAGAGTTGAATGCCTGGCACTTTAATTCAAGAAAGGACCTCAGTATCTGGTGTCCTATCCAGCCAGATGATCTTCAGACTCTTCCCAAGATAAGTGAAATGGAAGCATTTCAGTTTCCTGCCATGATGCTGGTAGACTGAGGTCCACAAAAGGGCTCTATAGACCTTCTAATAGTCACTCTAATCCCTCTCCTCTCCACAGCTTCCTTCCTGTCCTGTAGGACCAACACTTGTGCCTACAACAGAATGACCACCCTCAGTGAAAGAGAGTAGGGGCGTATCCCAGTCTCCTAAGACCAGCACGAGTTCCTCGATATAAGATATGCACAGTAAATACACGATAATTTTAATAGAGAGGGAAGGAGGGGAAGAGGAGGATGGTATCAGACACAGGTCAAAATCAAACCCAAATTCTCTGACTTCTAATCCAAAATTTTTCTTCTAATCTGTATATTCCAAAAGCCTCTCTTGCCTGAGAAGATAAACTATTAAACCACTTACCTGCTATCAACAATGTGGTGTGAATGCCTTTATCAGAGCTCTTTCCCCATGGAGAAAGATAGATAGGAATAGAATATAGTGTAGAATAGAATATAGAGTAAGAACCGACTAAGCATTCAGATTTAAATAAGATCACTTAGGCATTAAGGGTACAACCAGGAGTGGGGAATTTAGAGTAAGAAAAAAGACACTGAGTGGGGCAGGCGGGGTGGGGATGGAAGGGGAAAGAAGGAGAAGGGAGAAGAGAGACAAAAGGCCAGTAAAGACAAATTTAGTCAATATTATGATTTTGCTAAAGACCAGCCCCCCATTCTGCAAATTGTTATGCTTATGTTTCTTACCTAGAAACTGTCAGACTCCCCACATTAGTAATAATAATGGGATCAGAAATTATAATGATGATGTGGTAGAATCAATTAGCACTCATTTAAATAATAATCTCCTACACACTTTCAGTCACTCAGATGTCTGGCACCTCAAGTATGAAATGCATCCTGGTACAAAGAACACACTGGGAGATCTGTTCTTACCTGCTTGGGTAAATCATCTGTTAGGAAGATATCTTATAAATTGAAACATCTTTTCCAAATATCTCTCCTGCATTCGAGCTGCTTTAAGGTTGAGTGATAGAGAGAGGAAAAAGAGAATGGTCAATGTATATTTCCCTGCATTAAATAAATGTCCCTACCAAGCCCAATTGTCATGGTGACTTGATCACTCCTTTTAAGATATAATCCTCTTTTTCTCCACCCCTTCATTTCCAGACTTCTACAAGTAGTCATCTACTGACAAAATGCATTCCATTTCCTCTCCAATTCTGTATTCCTTTCCCACCACTCTACTTAAACTGCTTTCTCTATGGTCACTAATGAGCCACTTATTACTAAATTTGAATGTCATTTTTTCATTGTTTATCTTCCTCTCTGAAACATTTGACATTATTGATCATTCTCCCTCCTGACACTTATTCTTCCCTTGGCATTTTTGAATCTGAACTCTTGCAGTAACCCGCCTTCCTCTCCAAGTGCCCCCATCTTTGTTTCCTTTTCTGCTTCCTCATCTTTCTCCTACCCTCACACACACACACACACACACACACACACACACACACACACAAATTGCTGATTTTGAGTACTCTTCCATTTTTAGTTTCCTCATATCTCCTTGTGAATATTCCTATGTGGATGACTCCTAGGTCTATTTCTCCAGCTGTAGTTTCTCCCCAGATCTTTAGTCCTATTTACAACTGCCTCTTGGATATCTCCATCTAGATAAATCCTCACAACTTGAGTTGAGGACCATGAAACCCTCTTGTTTATCCCTGCCCAGACCATTGGGAATTTCCATTGTGTGCAGATGGCTATTATTTATTATGAAAGCAGAACCCTTAACACAGAGGTCCTTCAGCATGAGGAGAGAAAGGGCTTTACCTACAAAGTGCAAAATAATCTATAAGACTCATAAATACATCTATAGTATAGTCAAAAGTGCCATTTAGCACTGCAGTAGAGTTGAATGCCTGGTACTTTAATTCAAATTTACAAAAAAAAAAAAAAGAACATTACAGTTAACAAAATCAAAATTAGCACAAGACTAGGAGAATCAATAAGAATGAAAATTGATATGGCATGTAAGTAAAAAACTCAGTTCTGACCTATTCAAATAAATTATTGATAAAGAAAATTGAGCAATGAAAGAATGACCATAGACACTGACTATGATAATTTCATTCAGAAGTTTAACTACTATAAATCATTACCATACCAAAAAAAAAAAGAATTTTAAAATAGTGTTAGTCAGTTTTAAAAAATAATTTAATAAAATTTAATTAAAATAATTTTAAAATTAATTAATTTTAGGGATTTGATTCAATCTATTTTAATAGTAAATAAACAACAAATTTAATTTAATAAAATAATTTTAAATTAATTACTTTTCTAGAATTTTAATTTAAAATAATTTGATGATAATAAGCAATCATTATCATTTATATGGCACTTTAAAGTTCGCAAAGCTCTTTATAAATATTAGTTCATTTATTTTTTACAACAAGCCTGGGAGGAAGATATTATTATCTTCATTTTGCAGATAAGAAAATTGAGGCAGAAAGACATTAAGCAACTTGCTTATGGTCGGTCATACAGCTGGTAAATATCTGTGACTGGACATGAATTCATCTTCCTGACTGCAGGTCCAACACTCATGAATTGACTCCTATTTTTAGGCATCTGAAACTCAAGCATCCCATTTTTCACTTGAGGACAGTGATTATTGACAGAAAATTCCTTGACAGATGACTACCTCAGGGGAAAATATAAGGGCTGGAGTAATGAGGGGCTCTTGTCATGAGCCCTGGTATGAGACATTCTTACTGGGATGTCTAGGAATCATGTTGATGATTTTTATTTCTAGAAAGACTGATATTTGTATTGTCAAATAGATAATCTCATACTCTAGAGTAATAAAAGATGATTCCATATATTGATGAATGTAAGTCTGATTTAATGTTTCATCACAAGTATATATAACAGCAAATTGTTTTAGCACATGTTACATTTGACTCATAAACTAAGCAAAAAGAGAAGGTAGTCAAAGTCAATTCTTTAGAATGTATTCATTTGTAAAATCATACTGAGAACAATGGAAGATTATGAACAGAATTGCCTTAGGAAACATAGAAAAGTAGTGGAGGATAAAAAAAAAAATTGTTTAAATAAGACTTGGCAATGGCTCCATGAAGTACACATACATACATATGTGTGTATAATTCATATATATATATGCATATGTATACTTAGTCAACATACATATATATGCACATATCAAAGACTATAAACATGTATTGTATATGGATATATGTTCTTGAACTATTTTTATAAGTTTTCTCATGAAGGAGCTCCCTACCCACATGAAATAATGGGTTCATACATTTTTAAAAAATCTATCCTATGTGTATAAGAAAATATTCCAATAGATTTTGGAAATCATTCATCTGGATATTCCTTAGCCCAGTGCCTGACAAATAGTAGGTGCTTAATAAATTTCCAATTGACCAATTTCCAAAAATTGTCAGCTGTCACTTTTGCCACAAAACTATCTTCTTTTCCTATCACATATTTGTCCATTATTTTTTATTCTTGGTTTTCAAAGTTCTTTGTTGATTATGTGTTTCAGTCTGTTCATGTCTACTCTGCACCTCTCCATAACTTTCTGACTAACATTCATTTTCAATTCTTTGAAAACTGATATCATTGGTCAAGGAACAACACAAATAGAATATTGGTGTTAAGAAGATGGACAAAGATTGGAATCACTAAAGGAATTTTACAGTGTTTTAAAGTGAAACCAACTTGACCTGTTCTATTTAATTATAGACTCCACTCATTATTTATGGAGAGACAAGTATTATAGGTTGTATATCTGGCTGCATGTCAATTTTGGTTAATATCTATATTCATCATTTATCTACTTGCTTTTTCCTGTGTGGATGGTCAGATCAAAGTCTTGGGTGGTTATAGATCTTTTCAAGCAGGCTCATAAAACATCTATAAGTTTTTTTTTAATTTTTAAATGATAAGTTATCTCCACATCAATATAATGATCTTCAAATAGCTCCTTTTTCCTTTCTCCTGATCAGTATAATTTCTATTAATTTTTTTCAGAATTTCTTTCTCAAATGTTTCCCATTCCTTATGGGCTGACTTCCCTCCTACCTATTCTTTGAAATTTATTCAAGACTAGATGTCAGAGCATATCCACATGAGGTCATCTCTAAAGTCCCTTCCAGTTCTAAATTTATCATCTTGAATGACTACTTAAATTCTGATTAAGTGCTTTGAATCACTTATGCTCTAATAACAAGCTTCAGTTTGTTTTATTATGCCTTAAATAAAGTATATAAATTTCATTCTTCCCTCTTTGGGCTTTGTTTGTATATTCACAATTGCAGACAGGAGAGGGTTTTTTCCTCCCACATTATGCTCAAATATTAGTTTACATGTTTGCTTATTTGTTTTGCTTTTCCCTGAGGCCCTTTAAGATAAAATTGTAAATGTCAAGAAAATCTCATCTCATCGGTGCATTTCATTTGAAGGGGATATTGTGAACATTCCAATATCATAGAACTACAGGATTTCAGAGTTGGTTGTAAGAGGCCTTGCTGACTATTTAAACCAAACTTATTTGTGAACAAGAATATCCTGAATCAAAAACTAAAATAAATATCCACTCCTATGGAAGACTTTATAGATCTGTGGTAATCGACAACCCATTAACTTCATAAGTATACCATTCCATTCTTGGAGGGCTCTAGGATTCTAGTTAGTTGTGCTACCTAATAACTAATAATTCCCTTCTTTGAAACATTCTTTCCTTCCTCTTCTGCCCTTTGAGCAGCCTAATTTTTTTTCATGATTATCCCTCATCTATAGGAAGATCCATAAATGAAGTGTGTGAGAATCATGGTTCATAACTAGTTTGAAAGAATTCAAAGAGATCCTGTTATAGTCACAAAAGAATTTACACCATAGCTGATGGACTAGCCTCTAAAAGAATCTAGCAATTGGAGGAAGTTTGGGAGAGTTTTTTAATACTGAAAATTTGGGACTTCAATCTGCAGGCTAACAGCCTACAAGGATGTAACCTATAAAAGAAAGATTAGGAAAGAGCTTTTCCAGATATTGAGAGACAGGATGTCTTTTAGCAAGGTATTGTCAATCAAACAGGATGAAGTTTTTGCAGAAGATAACATTATTGCTCCACATTCCTTAGGCAGACATGCAGTTTTGAGTAGATCCTAGACTCTGACTCATCACTATCACATCCTTTTTAAGACCTAGCCTGAGTGCTCTCCTCTGGATACTTGTTAGCTTATCAGTGTCAATCCTAAAATGAGTTGCTCACGATAAAACATACTACCTTACTTATGTCTGAGCAGGATATAACTAGAGTAAAGTTATTACTCCCTTCTTCTTAGAGGTCAGGTCTCCTTTAAAGGAGTCTAGATTTATATTAATTTTCTTGACTGTGCTCTTTCACTCTCATACTGAGTTTTCAGGACACTAAAATACTTAGATCTTTTCCAGTCTTTCCTTCAAAACTTTTCTAATCTTGCCTAGTCTATTTTTATATTTGTGAAGTCAATTTTTTTCAACACCATTATACAATGTTTTAAACCTTTATCTCTGTTAAGTTTAATCATATTCTGTATGGCCCAGTAGTTTAGGCTTATTGAAATCTTTTTGAATCCTGATTCTGACATCCATTATAGTATATGTCCCTTTCAACTTTGTGTCACCTAAACATTACTTAGTAATGTTAGTAGGACACAGACTCTCACCCTTTGCTGAAGGACTTTCATCTTGGTGAGATGACACAGAAATTCCTGAAGAATGAAAGGGATTGCATTGAAGATGATTAGCCCCAAAACCAGCCATCCACTCAGTGGGTTATAAAAAGAACTCAGAAGAAACAACTTACTTTTTTTATTGAAGCTTTTTATTTTCAAAACATATGCTAGAAAATAACTGTTTGGACATGTATACATATATTGTATTTAACTTATACTTTAATATATTTAATGTATAATACATGCATAATGTATAATATATAAAAAGAACTCATAAGAAACAACTTACTTTTTTACTGAAGCTTTTTATTTTCAAAACATATGCTAGAAAATAACTGTTTGGACAAGTATACATATAATGTATTTAACTTATACTTTAATATATTTATATAATATATAAATGTGATTAAAAGTCTATCCCTTTAGCCAAATCCCTGATAATAAAGTTAAAAACAAGACTAAGCATAGATCCCTGAAGCACTCCACTGGAGACCTCATTCTAATTTGGCATTAATAGATTTTTAAACTTTCAAAGGTATTGTATAATAACAATTATACAATAATTTTCATCTTCTCTCTCTTCCAGTCTTAGTAGATTCCCATTTTTCTTTCTTAGTCTTTCTTCTGAAAGGCATTGTTTCAAGATGCATTATAAAAGCATACAAAACAAAAGACCAAAAATGTGGGATTATTGTAATCTCTTCATAATCCTTGAGGCATTGGTTTCTGACACAAAGAAGACAAAACTTCCTTCTGAAGCCGAAATGCTCTCTGGACAAAAAACTTCTACCTGGAAACGTGGGCCATTAATTGTACTTTTTCTCTTTATTGAGGTCTAACAATTACTCAGTTAAAGCATTGACCTTTGAAGAGACAATAGATCCTAACAGACTGCCTTGAATATAGCAGGTGCTTAATAAATTTTCCTTGAATTATTGAACAACACATAACAGAAAGACCACCGGATCCTTGTCCCAAATCTGCCACAAAATAGCTATGTGATCTTGGCAAAGGATAAATCAGAGCCAGCTTTACCAGCTCAGGAACCAACTGTTAAATTTTCAATGTGAGCATTTACACCTTGGAATTAACAAATGCTACAGATCAGGGTTTGATTATTTTAATTATCTTCCAGACTTATGAAAGTGATGGGCAAATCATTAATAACATAAAATTTAAAACCATGTCCTGCATACATTTTTTTTTTCTGAGAAAGCAACAGATTTAGAGGTCCACAGACAGTGGGGGAACTCTGGGTGAGGTATAAGACCCTTCAGCCCAGAGGGAACCTGCTGACAATGTCTGGTTTGGTTCTCCATTTCCCCTAAGGGCTCTCGGTTTCTGAGAAGTCAGGGGGCGGTGACAATCTGTGTTGAGATTGAAGCAGAGTGATAACAGGTAGCAAAGAGTCATCTACACACAATAGCAAGTTGTTTATATGGTCCCAAGTGCGCAGTATATAGTTACTGCATTGCAGTGTGCTATATATTGCATTATATAAGGGTATTAGGTATATAAAGCTGAGTGAATTTGGATTAAATGGACTCCATGTTTGACCATCCACGTGGGTCCTGCCTCTTCACTCCTCTTCTAAGTCCAAGGATTCAGGCTGGTACCAAGATCTTCAGAGAGCTAGTCTGGACACAACAGTAAAACATTTATGTAGACATTACTCATCTTGGTAAAATTCCCCTTTTAGGCCACATTTTCCTCATCTTCAAAATAAATAAGTGAAAGTAAATGATCTCATAAGATCTCTTTCAGTTTTACTAGTCAATGTTTTCATTGGAAGGGAGAATCACAGAAAAATGACTGTTTTGTTTTATTGACATAACTTTAAAATCATATCTGACTTCTAGCCCAAATTCTGCTATTTGCTTATTGTACATAGTTGTCCAAGTTGTTCACTTCATTTTTGGATTTCAATTTCCCTGTCTATAAGGTATTGTGAGAGTCATTGTTAGGAGACTATAGATTAAGAGATTTAAAAAAGGACATGAGAGGTCATCTCACCCAATCTATTCATTATATTGATAAAGAAATTGAGGTCCAGAAAAAATGAAGTGATTTACTCTAATTAGTGGCAGGACTGGGATTTAAACCTTAGTCTTAAGAAGAAAATATATGTCCCTGACCACCTGCTTGATCTTGGACTGGTTGAGTGTTTGTTAGGGGGAAGAGGTATTATTTAGGTAGATTTCTATCACAAGGTGACCTCCATGCTCTTTCCCAAGCAAACTTTAATGTCTTTTCCAAACAGCTTATCATGGTGAAGGCACATAGAAATTTAGTTCTGATAGTTCAGGGATTTGGGGCATATTTGAATTCATTTCCCAATAATATCTCAAAATGGATTATATAATCTTTAGGTCTTTAAGACTATGAAATTTCTTTCTTTTAACCATGATTTTTTACCAAACATTTAAAGAACAATTGGCCCCAATGGTATATAAATTATTTGATAAAATAGGGAATGAAGGAGTCCTACCAAATTCCTTCTATGACACAGACATGGTACTGATACCTAAACCAGGTAGGTTGAAAACAGAGAAAGAAAATTATAGACCAATCTCCCTAATAGATATTGATGCTAAAATCTTAAATAAGATATTAGCAAAAAGATACAGAAAATCATCTCCAAGATAATACACTATGATCAAGTAGGATTTATACCAGGAATGCAGGGCTGGTTCAATATTAGGAAAACTATCAATATAATTGGCCATGTTAATAACCAAATTAACAAAAACCATATGATCATCTCACTAGATGCAGAAAAAGCATTTGATAAAATCCAACATCCATTCCTATTAAAAACACTTGAGAGTATAGGAATAAATGGACTTTTCCTTAAAATAATCAGCAGCATCTATTTAAAACCATCAGTAAGCATCATATGTAATGGAGACAAACTGCAACCATTCCCAATAAGATCTGGAGTGAAACAAGGTTGCCCACTATCACCGTTACTATTTAATATTGTATTAGAAACGCTAGCTATAGCAATAAGAGCTGAGAAAGAGATTAAAGGAATAAGAATAGGCAATGAGGAAGCCAAATTATCACTCTTTGCCGATGACATGATGGTATACTTAGAGAACCCCAGAGATTCTGCTAAAAAGTTATTAGAAATAATCCACAACTTTAGCAAAGTTGCTGGTTATAAAATAAACCCACATAAGTCATCAGCATTCTTATATATCACTAACAAAATCCAACAGTCAGAGTTACAAAGAGAAATTCCATTTAAAGTAACTACTGATAATATAAAATATTTAGGAATCTATCTGCCAAGGGAAAATCAGAAACTTTATGAGCAAAATTACAGACCACTTTTCACACAAATTAAGTCTGATCTAACCAATTGGAAAAATATTAAATGCTCTTGGATAGGGCGAGCAAATATAATAAAGATGACAATATTACCTAAACTAATCTATTTATTTAGCGCTATACCAATCAGACTCCCAAAAAACTATTTTAATGACCTAGAAAAAATAACAACAAAGTTCATATGGAAAAACAAAAGGTCAAGAATTTCAAGGGAATTAATGAAAAAAAAATCAAATGATGGTGGCTTAGCTGTACCAGATCTAAAACTATACTATAGAGCAGCAGTTACCAAAACTATTTGGTATTGGCTAAGGAATAGATTAGTTGATCAGTGGAATAGATTAGGTTCAAGGGATAAAACAGTCAACAAATATAGCAACCTAGTCTTTGACAAACCCAAAGATCCCAGCTTTTGGGATAAGAACTTACTGTTTGATAAAAATTGCTGGGAAAATTGGAAACTAATATGGCAGAAACTAGGCATTGATCCATACTTAACGCCGTACACCAAGATAAGGTCAAAATGGGTTCATGACCTAGGCATAAAGAATGAAATTATTAATAAATTAGAGGAACATAGGATAGTTTACCTCTCAGACCTGTGGAAGGGGAAGGTCTTTATGACCAAAGCAGAACTAGAGATCATTACTGATCACAAAATAGAAAATTTCGATTATACCAAACTGAAAAGTTTTTGTACAAACAAAACTAATGCAGACAAGATTAGAAGGGAAGCAATAAACTGGGAAAATATTTTTACAGTCAAAGGTTCTGATAAAGGCCTCATTTCCAAAATATATAGAGAATTAACTCTAATTTATAAAAAATCAAGCCATTCTCCAATTGAAAAATGGTCAAAGGATATGAACAGACAATTCTCAGATGAAGAAATTGAAACTATTTCTAGTCATATGAAAAGATGCTCCAAGTCATTATTAATCAGAGAAATGCAAATTAAGACAACTCTAAGATACCACTACACACCTGTCAGATTGGCTAAGATGACAGGAAAAAATAATGATGATTGTTGGAGGGGATGTGGGAAAACTGGGACATTGATTCATTGTTGGTGGAGTTGTGAACGAATCCAACCATTTTGGAGAGTAGTTTGGAACTATGCTCAAAAAGTTATCAAACTGTGCATACCCTTTGATCCAGCAGTGTTACTACTGGGATTATATCCCAAAGAGATTATAAAGAAGGGAAAGGGACCTGTATGTGCACGAATGTTTGTGGCAGCCCTTTTTGTAGTGGCTAGAAACTGGAAACTGAATGGATGTCCATCAGTTGGAGAATGGCTGAATAAATTGTGGTATATGAAAATTATGGAATATTACTGTTCTGTAAGAAATGACCAACAGGATGATTTCAGAAAGGCCTGGAGAGACTTACACGAACTGATGCTGAGTGAAATGAGCAGGACCAGGAGATCATTATATACTTCAACAACAATACTATATGATGACCAGTTCTGATGGACCTGGCCATCCTCAGCAACGAGATCAACCAAATCATTTCTAATGGAGCAGTAATGAACTGAACTAGCTATACCCAGAAAAAGAACTCTGGGAGATGACTAAAAACCATTACATTGAATTCCCAATCCCTATATTTATGCACACCTGCATTTTTGATTTCCTTCACAAGCTAATTGTACAATATTTCAGAGTCTGATTCTTTTTGTACAGCAAAATAACGTTTTTCATGTATACTTATTTGTGTATCTAATTTATATTTTAATATATTTAACATCTACTGGTCATCCTGCCATCTAGGGGAGGGGGTGGGGGGTAAGAGGTGAAAAATTGGAATAAGAGGTTTGGCAATTGTTAATGCTGTAAAGTTACCCATGCATATATCCTATAAATAAAAAGCTATTAAAAAAAAGAATTTTTTTTTATTTTCAAAACATATGCAAGGATAATTTTCCAACATTGACCCTTACAAAACTTTGTATTTCAGTTTTACCCCTTTCCACCTCCTGCATTAGATGGATAGTAATCCAATATATGTTAAAACACAGTAAAAATACATGTTAAATGGGGCAGCTAGGTGGTACAGTGAATAGAGAACCAGTCCTGAAGTCAAGAGGACCTGAATTCAACTCTGGTCTCAGACACTTAACATTTCCTAGCTGTGTGACCCTGGGCAAGTCCATTAACCCCAATGGCCTCAGCAAAAACAAAACAAAACAAAAAAAGCCATGTTAAATCCAATATAAGCATACATATTTATATATGTAAACTTGTACTATCTTATTGCACAAGAAAAATCAGATCAAAAAGGAAAAAAAATGAGAAAGAAAATAAAAGCAAGCAAACAACAACAAAAAGAGTGAGAATGTTATGTTGTGGTCCACATTCAGTTCTTACAGTCCTCTCTCTGGGTGTAGATGGCTCTCTTCATCACAAAATCATTGGAATGGGCATCAGTCATCTCATTGTTGAAGAGAGTTCCTTTCATCAGAATTGATCATCATATAATATTGTTGTTGTCATGTACAATGATCTCCTCATTCTGCTCATTTCACTTAGCATCAGTTCTTGTAGGTCTCTCCAAGACTCTCTGAAATCATCCTCCTGATCATTTCTTACAGAACAATAATATTCCATAACATTCATATACCATAACTTATCCAGCCATTCTCCATGATGGGCATCCACTCAGTTTCCAGTTCCTTGCCATTACAAAAAAGGCTGCCACAAACATTTTTGTACATGTGGGTCCCTTTCCCTCCTTTAAGTTCTCTTTGGGATATAAGCCTAGTAGAAGCAGTCTTGTATGAAAAGGTATGCAAAGGGTTTGATAATTCTTTGAGCACAGTTCTAAATTGCTCTCCAGAATGATTGGATCAATTCATAGGTATATCAAACATTCATTAGTGTCCCAGTGTTCCCACATCCCTTTCAATATTTGTCATTATCCTTTCCTGTCATATTGGCTAATCTGAGAAATGTGTAGGGGTACTTCAAAGTTGTCTTAATTTATATTTCTCTGATCAATAATGATTTAGAGCACTTTTTCATTTGACTAGAAATGGTTTCAATTTCTTCATCTGAAAATTTTGTTCATATCTTTGAGCATTTATCAGTTAGAGAATGGCTTGAAGTCTTATGCTTTTGAGTTAATTCTCTCTATATTTTAGAATTGAGGTCTTTATCAAAACCCTGAAATGTAAAAATGTTTTCTCAATTTATTGCTTCCCTCCTAATCTTGTCTGCATTAGTTTTGTTTGTACAAAAACTTTTTAACTTAATATAATCAAAATTATCTATTTTTTGTTCAGTGATGAACTCTAGTTCTTCCTTGGTCACAAATTCCTTCCTCCCCCACAGATCTGAGAGGTAAACCATTCTATGTTCTTCTACTTTACTTATAATATCACTGTTTATGTCTAAATCATGAATCCATTTGGACCTTATCTTGGTATGCAGTGCTAGGTATGGGTCAATGCCTAGTTTCCGCCATATTAGTTTCCAATTTTCCCAGAAGTTTTTGTCAAATAGTGTGTTCTTATCCCAATAGCTGGGGTCTTTGGGTTGGTCAAACACTATATTACTATAGTCATTGACTATTTTGTCCTGTGAATCTAACCTATTCCACTGATCAACTATTTTCTTTCTTAGCCAATACTAAATGATTTTGATAACCACTGCTTTATAATATAGTTTTAATTCTGGTACAGGTAGGCCACCTTCATTGGCATTTTTTCTATCAATTCCCTTGAAATTCTTGATTTTTTATTCTTTCAGATGAACTGTGTTATTAGTTTTTCTAGATCTGTAAAATAATTTCTTGGGAGTTTGATTGATATGATACTAAATAAATAGATTAATTTAGGTAATATTGTCATTTTTATTATATTCGCTCGGCCTGCCCATGAACACTTGAAATTTTTTCAGTTGATTTTGAATTCTGAAACTTTACTAAAGTTGGGAATTGTTTCTAGTGGTTTTTTAGTTGATTCTCTAGGGTTAAGTATACCATCATATCATCTTCAAAGAGTGATAATTTGGTTTCCTTGTTACCTACTCTAATTCCTTTAATCTTTTTCTTCTCTTATTGCCAAAGGTAACATTTCTAATACAATATTGAATGCAATGGTGATAGTGGACAACCTTGATTCACCCCTGATCTTATTGGGAATGGTTCTAGTTTATCCCCGTTATATATGAAGCTTGCTGTTGGTTTTAAATAGATGCTATTTTAAGAAAAAGTCCATTTATTCCTATACTTTCTAGTGTTTTTAATAGGAATGGGTGTTGGATTTTTATCAAATGCTTTTTCTGTACCTATTGAGATAATCATATGATTTTTGTTAGTTTGGTTATTGATATAGTCAATTATGCTAATAGTTCTCCTAATATTGAACCAGCCCTGCATTGCTAGTATAAATCTTACTTGGCCATAGTGTGTTATTCTGGAGATGACTTTCTGTAATCTTGTTACTAATATTTTATTTAAGATTTTTGCATCAATATCCATTAGAGAAATTGGTATATAATTTTCTTCCTTTGTTTTCACCTTTTCTGGTTTAAGTATTAGCACCATATCTGTGCCATAAAAAGAATTTGGTAGGATTCCTTCTTTCTCTATTTTTTTCAAAAGTTTGCATAGTAGTTGTTGTTTGCTTGCATTTTTTCTTTCTCACTTTTTTCCTTTTTGATTTGATTTTTCTTATTCAGCATGATATTTGTGTAAACATGTATAGAAAAATTGCAGTTGTTTAACATATATTAGCCTCCTTGCCATCTCAGGAAGGAGAAGGAGGAAGGGAGGGAAAAAATTTAGAACAAAAGATTTTGTAAGGGTGAATGTTGAAAATTATCCATGTATACATTTTGAAAATAAAAATGTTAATAATTTTTTTTAAATCCCCAATAGAAAAAAAATAAGTAAGGTCTTTCCCAGGCCTTGGGTTGTGTGAGGCAACAGCCATTCATTAATTAAAGGCTAAGTAAGAATGAAGGCAAAAGATGGCCTAATATGCTTTCACAAAGGATCAATCTGGAAGGGAAAGACCTCTTTTCTATATGTATAAAATTGTTCTCACACTCACACTCTATGGGCTACACCAAAATTGTCATTTCATCCCAACATCATTGGAAGCACATTTAGGTGAAATTGAAATCACTTAAAGACAATGGATGAGGCACAATTCTACCTGGCAAATGAGAACCAACTTCCACAAGAAATTTCCAGCTGCCATTTAATTTTTAAAGTAAAATACCTAATGAGCTCATAGCATATAACAGTTAAGGCAAATGAGCATTAAATTACCTTCAAGCAGAGTCTAGTGATTTGTAGTAATTCTTTCTGTAAGCTAGCTATTGCATTTTCAAAATGGCCCCCTGATTTGATGATGTCACAGCACGGGAAATTGAGAGGCTCTTTAGCTTGAATTGTAGTTTGAGATACTTACCTACCTGCCCTTTTTCTAAAATAGGATTTGATAGTGACATTTATCAGTAGTAGAGGCAGCCTGAAACGTGTTCGAACATACAAATGTACTTTGGAGGCTTGAAGTCCTCCAGTACTCTTAGAAAAAAAAATCTTAAACCTGATAGGTCACAAAACAAACAATTATTCGACATTTTTTAACCCAAACCTATTCAAATCTAGATATGGAGTGCTGATTCTCATAATGGATCTTAAAAGCAGGAGTTCTTAACATCAAGTCCACAAAGGAGTTCATGGATCTTAAATGGAGACCAAAAGTAAGCAGCATTTGAAAAAAAAATGTAAATGGGACAGTATCCAGGAGGAAAGAGTGACTGATGGGATCAAATGTAGCAGATGGGGCAAACAGTATGATAAATGGGTAATGTGTGATAGAGCAGTTTTAATAATAATATCAAGTTTTAAATTGTAGCATGCTCTAATGGGAAGAATATTGGGAATCAGAAAATTTAAGTTCTAATATCAACTCTGAATTCTAATCTCATCTCTTTGACTATAAGAATTCATTTAACCTCTTTGCTTTTCAACTATAAAATAAGGGGTTAGTTTGAATGATCTAATTGTAAATTCTACATCTTAACTGTGAAAATTGGTCCTTTAATTTTCTTGTCAGGGATAGACTTTATTTGTATATCTGCACTTTATCCAACTAATAAATATAGGTAATTTGCTGAACTTGTACACTTGTGAATAAATTTGGGGATTTTAGGCTTGAATAAAAAATAACATCTGGTGGTACCCTCCACTAAAAGTAGAAGTTTAGAAGATAATGTAATGTAATATCTTTTGTTGAAATACAGTGTGATAACATTTGGAATATAGCTGACAAAACATCCATGACCATTAATCCTTTGTGACTCCCCAAATTACTGATGACTGGTTACAACCGTAGTGTCTGCACTCCATGGCTACTTGCCAGAGTTACAAGGTAATTTGGGGTGTAGGGACCGAATTTGCCCAGTATCACCAGTCCAATTTCTACATCAGGTTCATAGAAGAACATGGAAGGTTATGTAGTATAAAGTGGAAGTAGAGTTGGGGAAAGGGAGGAAGTATTAAGTAATAGGATCAGTGTGGCTATGTCAGAAGTAAGACCCATCATTTAAAAATATCAATTTTCAGGATAATAGTCTTACTTCTCTCACATTCCCTGTGAGTTTCTCCCTGTCCTTGCTCTATTCTCTTTTCATATGATGGCCTACCTAGAAGCATCTCTAAGATGTCATAATGCCTCATGTCTACCCAGAGGACCTTGTCTCCTCTGAAATCTCCTATTCCTCCACTCTACTGAATTTGCCTCAAACAGTTGGCATGAGAGCATCTCCGGGCTGTAGTAACACTGGTTAGAGCACTGGGTCTGGAGTCAGTAGCTTCATGAGGTTATATCTGGCTCTGGCAAGTCACTTAATCCAGCTTGCCTCAATTTCCTTATCTGCTAAATGATCTGGAGAAAGAGATGGCAAATCACTCCAGTGTCTGCCAAAAAAACCTCCAAATGGGATTACAAAGAATCAGACTCAACAACAACTTGTCTTCTGCTTGCCCTGAGTGCAATGATTATTACATTCACCCACTCTTTGCTACCTACCAAGCCCTGTGACTTTAATAAGGTCACAGCCTTTTTCTGAGTTTCAATTTCTTCATCTACCAAACAAATGGGTTGGCTAAATAATCCTTAAGGTCCTTGCTGGATTCATCATTCGATAGACTGCATAATCTCCTCAAGCTTCACATTAAAATATTTTATTCATTGAAACATAAACTTGTCTGCTTTATTCCCCAGAGAATGCATGTTTAATGTACAGGATAAAAAGTTAGGGAGAGGAGTACTGCCAAGGTGCCATTGCTGTTGCAATCTGATGTAATATCATGGAAGAAAAATAAATCCTCTAATTAAGAGGACTACTTGCAAATAAGATTAAATCTATCTTGCTGTTGTTAGATAAAATGGAGATAGTTTGCTTTCATAAAGGATGCCTGCTGCTTTGGGACCAAAACACAAGCAGCAAGCAGGCTTCTAATCAACAAAACCCATTCTCATCTTCCTCAGCTTCCTCACCTACCCAGGACCGAGTTGTAATCCTGAACAAATCAGAATTGTATCTCCCTGCTGGTGCCATTCAATGAACTGCTGACAGCTGATCATTTTTTTCAGTTTCACGTGGAAATTAGGAGAGTATCACATGCCTACAAGAATGATCTTCAGTCAGGAGAGATGGCCAGAGCTGTAGGCAGTGGAAGAAAAGGGATTAAGAATGGCTTCAGAGTTTGTCACAGCTGAATCTGAACATTCTACTTAGCTAGAAATCATGAAACCCTCAGCTGGAAGGGAATCAAAGGATCTGTTCTGTCTAGTCAGGGCAAAGGGGACAACTGAGAAAATTATCTGAGCGAGTCTCACTACATTACTCAGATCCTTTGACCCGATCATTTCACTACCAGGGATACCCTCTAAAGCAGCCATAAACAGAAACAAAAATCTAATAAATACCAAAATATTCACAATAGCACTCTGTAGTAGCAAAAGGAAAAAAAAAGAAAGAAAAAACAAGGATCTAGAAACAAGGAGGCTGTCCATCAATTGGAGAGTATCTTAAAAAAATTATGTAATAAGAAATAATGACTATGGAGAGATTTAAAAGAATATGTGAATTTCCTTTTCTCTAAAATGGAATAATAGAAGCATCTGTTTTACAGGGCTGTTATATGAATGAAATTAGATAATATATTTAAAACACTTTGGTAAAACTTTTTGTAAAACCTTAAAGTGTTATATAAATGCTAGTTATAGTTTGTTCGCGGAGAAATCTTTATAGGGTTGTTAAAAGCTTTACCCAAAATTGTTACAATGAATCAACAGCAGAGGAGAATGAAACCAGGGAAGTCTGATTACCAAGCTTCCGCAAATTACTCTCATCTGTAAATTCTGTCCTCATCAATTTATTAGAAAACTTACTGAATTTTTTTTCCTGAAAGTCATTTCAGTAAATACCTGAAAGACAAACATGTATATGGCACCAGAACTTTGGAAGTTCAAATTCAACCTTATAAAGTTAGTAGCTATATGATCCTGGACTCTGCTGTTAATTCACTGTAAAATTTTAGGTAACACTTTCAACCACCCTATAAAGGTTTCTCCATAAGCAAACTATGACTAGTATTTATATAACACTTTAAGGTTTTTCTTTACCAAAGTGTTTTAAAAATATTATCTAATTTGATCCTTATAACAGTCCTGGTGAGCTAGGTGCTACAATTATTCCATTTTAGAGAAGAGGAAATTCTCATATTCCTAAAGTCTGTTTGCCTTAATTTCCACATTTGTGAAGTGGGAATAATAATAATAACACCTACCTCCCAAAGCTGTTGTGAAGATTAAATGTTTGGATAACCCTTAGCACAGAGCCTGGCATATAATAAATCCTACATAAATGTGTTATTATTATTACTAAGCAAAGCAAATAAATTTCTATTAAGCTGGTCCTACAATCAAGTTTTTTTGTCTTTATTTAAAAAAAAAAACTTCAATTCAAGCACAGGAGGAAGAAGACTATAATGTGTATATTAATAATTCACCATTTACAAACAAGGGCTTTAATTTAAAAAAGTAACCAGTGGAATTTGCCTTTTATTCACATAAATCCTATCTAAAAGTTAGATTTTGTTTTCTTTTTTAAAAATCTCCATACAGCTGTGTCCATCGAAGGTGGAAACCATCAGTTTTACTTTCACTCTGTCCTGTGGATCTAAAAAAGCTCTAGCCTGAGAGTCAAAGAACCTGGGCTCCAGCACTTCCTACCTGTGTGATGCTGGGCAAGTCATATCTTCAGGAACCTTAGAAGAAATGTCGCTGAGTCTCTCATTCATATCACCAGAAGTCATGAGGTAGATATTTAAATTCAGGTGCTCTGACTCCAAAGTCAGGAATATTTTCATTGTACCATATGTGTCTCTGAATTAGTTTCCCCATTTACAAAATGAGGATGGGAAGTAAAAATCTCTAAAGCCCTACTCTAGACCAGTCATATTTGTTCTGGGTTTGTCTCTTAAAAAATAAAACATAGCAAAAACAATAACAACAAAAACTTTGGTTACTTTTAATCAGAATTCATAAGAGATATGGACAGTAACAAATCCATATCTGTAGCTCTGACTTTGCCCAAACCCTGACATTTTGCATAAACTATGTCTCCTTATTTCCAACTCTGTGCTAGACATTACACTTGGAGACATTACCTTAAATGTACCATGTCACATCAAATTCAACTTGTCCAATGCCAAAATCATCAGCATTCACCCTTCCTCCCCCCCAAACAGTTCTTCCTCCTGACTTTCTTTTTTCTATTAATGGCACTACCATTCTCCCAGTCACCTAGAATTGAATCCTCTGTCATCTTTGACACTTCTATCTCCTTCTACATCGCTAACCCCAAATTCAATCAATCACCAAGTCCCATAAAGTACACTTCCAAAAATTTTCTTTAAAAAAATTATATATATATATATAGACACACCTATATATGTACAGATATATGTGTGTATGTATACATACATAAATTTATATGTATATATATGTGTGTGTATATGCATACACACACTCACATACATATATATAATTTATCTTAACTTCCATAGATAAATACAAGTTTTCAAATGTATCAAGAATCTTAGAAAAGAAAAACAAACAGGATCAACTATATGTGCCTATAAATTTTTGTCATTTACAAATTGTTAACCTTCCAATGAAGAGAATATACATTTGTTTAATTTGGTAATGATTTAATCCTAAATGAAACCAATAATCATCATGTATTTATTTGGCATCTACTGTGTTTCAGGCTATTGGTTGGTTATTGAAGATAAATACAAACACAAATAATGAAAAAAAGCCCTTCTCTCAAGAAGCTTATGCTTTCTTTTTGTGACTCCTTATTGTCTTTTCTATACTTGCCATGGATTCTCACAATATCTTCTACATACCTTTTCTATTCCTAGGACCTCATCCAGTTTAGGCCTTTTACCTGAATTATTAAACCAACCTATTGGGTGATTCTCCCTTGCCTTTAGTGTCCTTACTCTGATTCCACCTACCCTCCACTGTAAACTGTCTTCCTGAAACACAACTTTGGTCTTGTCATGCCTTTGACCAAAAACCATTAGAAGCTCCCCATGATATGGTGAATAAAAACCAAATTTTCTAGCCTAGTCCTAGTATGGCCCCCTCCAATGACTCTCTCTCCCTATTTTTACAGTGTTATTTTCTAGAATTTCTTTTCATAAACTTGCCTTTCCAGCCAGTCATCATTCCTTTACTTTTCCCTTGCTTCCTCTGTTCCACTTTACATGCGATGTTCTTCCTTTCACATCACCTTTCAAAAGGCTCCCTATATTTCAACATTCAATTTAAATGCTACCTGTTCCTGGAAGCCTTTCCTGATTGCTTTCGACTCTTCTAGCCCCTTAGTATCTGACCCAATGTCACATTTTATTGACTTAGACCTAGAAGGAACTTAATCCTTATCAGATCAATGACCTTCTCCAAAACATCTTAATTATAATGGCTTCTCTCTTTTAATTATTTCTTACTTAATTCATACATAATTACTTTTGTATTTTTATTTGAATGTTGTCTCCCCATTAGATTGTAAACTCCTTGGTGACAGCCACTGCCTTTTTGCTTCTTTTTGTATCCCTAGCACAGTAGATATTCAATAAAAGTTTATTGGTTGATAGACTTCTTTTTATGGATGAGGAAATTGAGAACCACAAATGTACAATGACATCTCCTGGGTCACGGAAGTAGTAAAAAACAGAGATTTCAACTCTATATCTGACTTCAAATTCAGGGGTATAAAATACTATGGAGATTGCAACTTTCTTCAACATACTCTTCCCCCCCCCCCCCCCCCCCCCCCCCCCCCCCCCCCCCCCGCCCTGCTCTCTCCAAACTAAAGTTTTGGACAAGTTATTTGAATCCTTTCTTTCCCCCTTTCCACCCTCCCCCCACAGTTCTTATTTGATCTCAAAAAGCAGCAGTATGAAAAAAAAAGTTTTAATCAACCTTATTTACAAGGTTCAACATGAAGGAGACAGAAGAATGTTGTCTGATCCCAGAGGCTCTGGATTTGAACATCAGATCTGACTCCAAATACCTGATCATGAGCACTGGCTGCTTAGAATAATAATACTTGCCAAATTGAAATCCTACTCTCCCACATGGTGATTCTTTGTTTGAGGTGACCATTTTAGGAAGGACTCCAATCATATTTTATCTCACATCTGGACTCACTCTCCAAATTCTTTTTCTTGCTCCTTATTGGCTGCCTGACTTTCCTATTCTGCTCTTTTGAACTTTCCCCATTTATACTGTCTTTTCCTTTAGATTGCAAGCTCCTTAAGAGTAGGGACCATCTTGTCTACTTGTATTTGCCTCTGCTAGTATTGATATAGTTACTAGCATATAATGAGTACTTAATAAATGCTTAATCTACCCACCATACAGGATTTTTCTGGGAAAAGTACTTTATAAAATTTGAAGCACTTTAAGTAATGTGAGAAATTACTAACTCTTTCTCTTGCTTATGTGACTATCTTAACATCCATATTAACCCCATTCATACAGATGTGGCCAAGAGCGAGGGAATTCCATTATTCTACCAATTATTTTGTCTGTTAAAAAAACTAGTTTACTTGCTTTGATTTCCACCCCATCCAACTAGATTGCCCACTTGTTTTGGCTCAGTCCAAGTTCATTCACGGTGTGCAACTTTGTAAATCAACTAGGATTCAGAGAAAGCCTCCCACTGCTTGCTCCTCTGCCTTTACTCAACAGAACAAGAGATCAGAGGGAAGAAACCTAAAGGAGCAAGAGGTAATTATTAAGAGCTGACTGGAAAGAAGAAAGACTTCTCCAGCTTTTACTCACAGAAGACATTACAGAAGCCAAAGTTTTGTTTATTCACAGACTTCCATGTGACACTGAAACATTTATTTTAAAGCTAATCCCATAGAACATCTTAGAAGAGACAACATCAGGAAATTGAGAGCACACCTGCAATACTATTAAATAGTTTGGCTTCTTGAATATGTCCCTTTTGCAAAAGAATACACTGAATGTGCAACCAAGTCAAGTGTTCAGTGAAACACTAATCTAAGTGGTAGTGTGTGTAGATTGTTAGAATTGGATCAGGAAGATCTAAATTCAAATTCTGTCTTTGAAACTTCCTAGCTGCATAATCTTGAGTGTTATTTTAATCTCTCTCAGCTTGAATTTCCTCAGCTATAAAATGAGGATAATAATAACACTTGCCCCACAGGTTTGTGGTAGACACCAAATTAAACATTATATGTACATTTTGTAAAACTTATAACTTATATGAAGATTATCTCTTATTTGCAGATTAAAGATATGCAGAACCAGTAGAGAAATGTACACAATAACCACAATAATATCAAATTAGACAGCATCACAAGACTTCAAAAGTCTAGATTAACTAAGTGATCAATTATGGCCAAAAGAAAGAAATAAGCTTCCTTCTTCTTAGGAGAAAATTGGGGGACAATAGGGCAGAATATGAAACATTTATAACAAGTTGATTTTTTTTCCTGCTTAATTATATTCCTTTGCTTAAAAAAGAAATTTCTGCTGAGGGAAGGAATCAAATGAAAAGTGATAGTGTTAAAAGGAGGGGGGCATCAAATTCTAATCTTAAACAACATATCAAGAAGAAAACTCATTATCTTTCTCTCCAAGCTCATCTATCTTCTAAAATTCCTTGTTCCTGTTAACAGTTCCACTATCATTCCATCACTCAAAATCACAACCCGAGTGTCAAACTCAAACTGTCTCACTCACCCCATATATCCAAGAAGCTGTCAGATTCTGTCATTTTTATCTCCACAACATTTCTCAGATATGTCCTCTATTCTTCACTCATACAGCCACGACCTGAGTTGAGGTCCTCATCACCTCTCACTAGGATCTACTGCAATAGCCTCATAATTGGACTCCTGATCTCAAGTTTTCTCCCACTCAAATCCATCTTCCAATATAACCATCAAAGTCATTTCCTTAAAATACAAGTGTGACCATCTCACTACCCTATCCAATAAATTACAATTACCTCTACAATCAAATATAAACTCCTCTCTTTAGCATTTTTAGCACTTAGCATTTTATGGAAGTTCTCCATAACCTGGGTGCTCCTTTCTATTTAATTTTTGAATGTCATATACTCCATGGTCAGCTATACTGACTTAGCATTCCTTACTTACCTCCCCCTCCACCTCCCATGTCCCCATATTTACACTGGCTATCCATTATGCTGGATTATTCTACTTCCTCCCTGTTAGAATGTCTAGCTTTTTTCCAGGTTCAGAGCAAACTCTTTCATCTGCGAAGGTCTACCTCCCAGATGGTAATGTCCTCCCTCTCTGGTTCCCTTGTATGTCCTTTTTCTGTATATTTTCTGCACCAATTTATATGCCCAGTGCCTTTAAAACACAAACTCTTTGAAGACCAGATTTATTTTCATTTTTTCCTCTCTACTACAATGTCAGGTCAATAATAAGTACTTAAAACACATCTGTTGGTTGATTACTTGATTGATGTGAGAACAGCCTGGAATTCAATCTTAAAAAAGCAGAGAAAGAAAACATCCTCCTAAGGGTTTGACAAGCACTGAGGCAGTGCTTGAAAGCAGTGGAATAATATCATCTAGAATCCAGGTCCATCAAAAACAGAGATTAATTGGAATGAGGTAAAGAAAATACTTCATCAGTTTTGGAAGATCAGACAAACATCCCAAATTCAAGCTACTTCCTGTTTATCAGGGTTCAAACTTAATCACTGTAGTTAAGGGTTTATACATGATACAGCCTAGAAAAGAGTCTTCAATGGGCATAAGTAATGTCACAGATGAATTTATTTCATACTTTTCCTTAAAAGGCATTGGTCATTTATTCCTTCCCAATATTTCTAAAAATTTACATAGTGAATCTCAAGAGACCTGGACTGTCACTCAAATTTTCTGTCTGCAAATTTCATATGTTCAGCTTTATGTCCTTATACTGTTTGGATTCCCTGACTCATTTTCCCCTCATTTTCTTGATGAGTGGTAGAAAATGAGGTCCCCTGAAAGACACAGATAAAGGCAATGGCCAAAAACATGCTAATCTGAAAAAGGCCTGTGGCTTCCATTAGGGGCATGAAATCCTAAATAACAATGACCTCATTTCTGAAATCATCCCCTTTTCCAACCTGAGGATGAATTGGGACAAAGAAGGAGCCATTTAATCTCAATGTACTTGCCACAGTGGAAAATTCAGAGTGTTGTCATAAAGAAATTACAGCTATTTTTCTGATTCTTTTAGTGTTTTTCTACAATGGATGAAAACATGATTTTCCTAAATCATCAGATAATAACCCATGTGAACAGACATCCAGTATAATCAGTCAATCTTGGTTCCCTGATTATCCAAAACAATTGCCTGCTTCCATGGTAACCTAATTTTTTAGTCTGATGAGATAAAACAGTCTAGTGCCCCTGTAAATATCCTACACTTCAAAGATAAGTGTGAAAAAACCAGAATAGACACATTCTAAAAGATAGTATAGCATTTTAAGTGTTCCCCTCATATCAAATAGCACAGTTAGTCCTTCAGACATCCTAGGTTCCAGGTACTCAAAGAGTCTGAATCCACTTTAAACTAAAGCTAATGAGCCCCCACCAATATGTTTACATTTATTAGTTAGATAAGGGAGACAGTTCAAAACAAAGGCACTTAATGAAATATTATAATAATAAAACTAGCAATGAAGTAATTTCCCCATAAATTGGAGCATATTTTCCAGTCTCATAGATATCATCTCATTGAGAATAATGGCCACAGCAAATTTATAGGAATTCAAGTCATTCCACAATTGATAAATGGTCAAAAGATATGAACAGACAATTTCAAATGAAAAAATTAAAGCCATTTATAGTCACATAAAAAATGTTCTCAATCACCATTGTTTAGAGAAATGCAAATTGAGAAAACTCTGAGGTATCGTTTCCTGTATTAGGTTGCTTCCTGTCTTAGGGAGCAGAGAGGAGTAAGAGAGGGAGAAACAATTTGGAACACAAAAATGAATGTTGAAAATTATCTTTACATGTATTTGGGGAAATTAAATGCTATTAAGAAAAAGAAGAGAGAGAGAATAGTAAATCCATATAAGGAGGTGCACAGGTAGAGAATATATGTTGCCAGGACACACACACATGGAGATGCATCTGTAGGAAATGCATGTGGCCAAAGCACATGTATAGAAGCAACTTCTACCTTCTGTATGAAACCTTTGCTAACCCCATCTTAATTCTAGTACCTACCACCTTTGGATCATTTCCAAGTTATACTGTATTTTTCTTGTTTGTACATAATTGTTTGCATGTTGTCTTCCCTATTAGATTATGAGGTCCTTGAGAACAGGGGCTATACCTTACCTTTCTTTGTATTTCCAACACTTGCCTGATACATCCTAAGTGTTTAACATTGACTGGTTGATTGATATATGGTTGCAGTGAGGTTGTTTTATATTGATCTTCTGTGGCTATTACTTGACTTTGCTCTACTGGGTGGTTGATGGTAGTTAATGTCAATTTATGGCTTTAGCAGGAATAAGAGTATAGAACTTCTCTTTACTACTTTTGCTTTTAGCTTTCATCCTCTGATGAAGTGCTATCTTGTCCTTATAGAAATAGATTCTGTATTTGATTTTTTTTAACTTAAAGGAGAACAAATTTTATCAATATTTCTTTTTTGCCAGTTTTAGATTTTATTCTGTAGGACAAGAATTGCATTTCTACTTGTTTATAGTTCTGATAAAGTGATGTTATTTGCTTTTCTCCCTTTCCATACATTGAAGTACTCAAAGGACTTAGATTTACATGCACTCAGCTTTGGCTAAAATTTGGGCTCTTAAATTTTTGAGCTATAACTATTTTTAAAAATCCAATATGCCCAGTCATTTAACTGGGGGAGACTGGGGGCTGGGGAAACTTCAAGGGTTTTTTATTCCCATGAGATCTGTTTCTCCAAGCTTTGGCCAATTCACAGGTATTTCCTTTCCAGAAAGAGATTCTTTACCCCAAGCACTATAAATTTTACAATGCAGAACACTAATTAGTGCCTGAAATTTAGATCTTTTTTATTTTCACTTCAAATTACCAGTCACCAAAGATAACCTCTCTATTAGAGGTCTCACTCTGACTTAGGGTTAGAAATTATATGTCAATGCCTGCAAAATTATTGGGATATTGCACTCTAAATCAATTTCAGCAGGCTCTGCCACAGATTTGCCACAAAGATATGTGAGTCTAACCTGCCATGGTCTTTTAGGGGATTTTTTGTTTGCCATGACAGTGAATCTAAACAAGCACAAAAGCTAAATCCAAAAGGTTAGGTCGTTGTCTTCTCTAACTCCTTTTAATATCAGTATGTGGCATTAACCTTTCTGGAATTTGAACTCATCCTAAATAAGGTCCTTCTTCATGTGGAAATCTCTTAAACATCTGTGTTCTCAGCTGATACATTGCTAGAATTTCAACCTTGAAATCATGCCTTTTGAACATTTTCTAAAGACAAGACCTTTAGGTTAGATATAATAGCTTTCTTTAAATATTTGAAAGGCTATTGCATGGCCTTATTTTGCATGGCCCAGGATAATAGAATCAAGAATAATAGGAGACGGTGGTAGAGAGGTAAATCTATACTTTCCATAAAGAAAATCTGTGTTGGCTATATAAGGAAAGACTCTCACAATTAGGGCTATCCAAAAATGGAATAAGTAGCCTGGAGGTCACAGAATGAGATCTAGAACTGAAAAGGACCATAAAGGCCATCTATCTAGTCCAATCCAATTTTATGGATGAGGAAACTTAAGTCAAAGGAAGTTCAATGACTTGGACAAAATGTAAATAAGCTTCAATGGCAGTGTTTGAACCCAGGTTTTCTGGATTCACTGCCTATTTTTTTTCTCAGTTTCCAGAACTGCAATTAGCCTGCAAAAAAGGCCTGTAGCCTCAGGTACCTATGTCTGGAGATGAGAGGGATCCCTCTCTAAGAAAATAAGTTTCTTTGTTCACTTCCCCATTGACACCCACTGAGGCTGTCTTCCATACCACTGTCCCCCGTCTGACCTTGGATGCTGTCTCCTTAAGAGAGTAAGTAGATTGAACTTTCCTTTCAGGATTACTGTAGTTCCCCTCTCCTGGGACTCTTCTCCCCTTCCTAATCCAGTTCTCTTGAAGGTAAAGACTACAAGGCCCCCTCTCCAGGAGTAGCTGTGCCAGTGGTTAGGTTGTTTATATTCAATGCTTTCACTACCCCCAAATGCCGTCATAGGATGCAAAAATAAAAACATGTAGTCGTAGCTAGGGCTAGGTAGTGGAGGGGGAAAGTCCTCCTCACTAGAGTTTTTGAAACAAAGAAGGAAGATCACTTGTCAGTTATTTTGTAGAAGGGCTGCTTCCTCAGATATAAGGAAGATTAGCTGGCTTCTAAGAGCCCTTCCAACGCAGAGATTTTGTTGTTCTATGAGATCAAGAGTGTTGGAAACAGAAGAAAGGACAAGAGGGCCAGGCAGTTTCCATCAAGGAAAAAATATCCCTCAACCCAGAGATGAGACATAATCTCCATGTTCCAATCACTCCCCAAACAGATAGAGTTTCCTCTTTCTAAGACTACTTGGACCTTTCTCTAAAGCACCTTCAGTGTTTTGAGTTGCATAACCTCCTATTTCCATCCCTCTTTCAGTATACTACATTGAAATTCAACAAGTCACAGGTAGTTTTTCTATAAATACCCACTTGAATGATGTGCTCCAATGAGAAGCACTTCATAGCCAGGGCGATCTGTGAAATGTATTCACAAATGAAACCTTCAAATGGCATTTGGAGGTGATGGCTCAGCAGACACTGTCTTATAAATTGAAATGTATAAATCACCAATACTACTTGAGGAAAGGGGGAGAAATGCACTTCATTAAATGTAGACTCTGCTCCAAAGTACAGTCAATTCTCTCTTTTTTAAATTTTTTAATTTTTTTATTTATTTTATTTTTTTTAAATAGCCTTTTATTTACAGGATATATGCATGGGTAACTTTACAGCATTAACAATTGCCAAATCTCTTGTTCCAATTTTTCACCTCTTACCCCCCACCCTCCCCTAGATGGCAGGATGACCAGTAGATGTTAAATATATTAAAATATAAATTAGATACACAATAAGTATACATGACCAAAACGTTATTTTGCTGTACAAAAAGAATCAGACTCTGAAATATTGTACAATTAGCTTGTGAAGGAAATCAAAATGCAGGTGTGCATAAATATAGGGATTGGGAATTCAATGTAATGGTTTTTAGTCATCTCCCAGAGTTCTTTTTCTGGGCATAGCTGGTTCAGTTCATTACTGCTCCATTGGAAATGATTTGGTTGATCTCGTTGCTGAGGATGGCCTGGTCCATCAGAACTGGTCGTCATATAGTATTGTTGTTGAAGTATATAATGATCTCCTGGTCCTGCTCATTTCACTCAGCATCAGTTTGTGTAAGTCTCTCCAGGCCTTTCTGAAATCATCCAGTACAGTCAATTCTCAACCATACAGAGAATAAACATTTAGATTTGCGGTTATCTGAGAATCATAGTTCCTTTTTTTCCCTCCTTCCCTAACTTTGCACTGTTCTCTGTACTTTAGCAACTGTGCTGTCAGTTAAATGGGCAATGAAAAAAAAAGGTGAAATTCAAATCAGTCCATTCTATTTCAACACAGCTGTTATGATAAGTACTTTAGTAGAAGTAGAGATTATAAATAACTATGTCCAAAATTAGGCTTCTGAATTAGGTTGTTCCCCTATTACTTTGTGTAGTCAAGTGGGCCATCACAGATTTTGAATTTAATTATTATTGTTAGTGATGATAATGATGATATTAACTTGATTTAACACTTTACAAATATGTTGTAGAGATATTATACATTTTAATCTTAATTCATCTTCATACACTTCCAGGTAAGGAAAGGAGTGCAAATATCACTGACCCCATATCACAAATGAAGAGATAAGGTCAGTGAGATCCTTATGTACTTTGCCTAAGATTACAAAGTGAGGAAAACAAAATTTGATCAAAATTTTTCATTACCCAGTACATGCTTTCACCATATATACCACACTATCTCATATACCATACTATCTGTGTGTATAAAATTAAATTTTGCAGCTCAACAAATGTTGAGTTGAAAAAAATGTTCATTACACAACTATGAACAGAGGATAGTACTATATCTCAAAGATTCAAAGATACATACATACATACACACACACACACACACACACACACACACACACATATATATTCCTATCCTCAGGCAGCTAAAATGCTATTGAGAGGAGATAACACATACACCAGTAAGTAAATACAAAAAAATATACAAAGAAATGGGAAATAATTTTAACAGGAAGAATTCACTTAATTTAGGAGGTAGAATTTCAGCTGAGTTTTGATGGGAAACAGGGAATCTAAGAGGTAAAAGTGTAAAGGAAACATATCTAAAATATTCCTCTGGCAAGACACAGAAAAGAAAATGGAATGACATGTCCAGTGAACACCTAATAGAACAGAATTTGTGAAGGAAAGCAATAGGAAATAAAACTGGAAAGATAGGGGAGAGATTGTGGAGGGATTAAAGTGTCAAGTTGAAAATTTTTATTTTATATCCTTGAGATAATTGGAAACCACTGAAAATGTGTGTGTAACAGAGTAGTATGATCATATCTAAATTTTAAGACAGTCACTTTGGTAGATGTGTGGAGGATGGATTGAAGAGGGGAGAAAGCAAATATGGAGACATACTCCTCACTTCTACCTGCTGGCTTCCCTCCAGACTCCCCTCAGTGATAATATCTTACCTGTGAAATTGTCTTCTAGCTATAATATACATACACACTATACAGATCTTGCCACTGCCTTTCTTTGTACCTCTAGTACTTAACACAATGTTTGCCATTGGCATATCGTAAATAATTAATAAATGCTTGTTGACTGATTGACAACTGGAAAAGTTATTACAAAATCTCTGAAAACGTGTCTTCTGTTACATTTTTCCTCTTTCCATTTTTCTATTCTTCCATTTGCCAGACATTCTTACATGGGATCCATGAACTTTTTTTAAAAAAGTATTTTGATAATCACATTTCAACAAAATAGATTTTCTTTATAATTTTATTATCTTATTTTATGCATTTAAAATCATTGTTCTGTAAAGGGAGCCATATGCTTTACTCTCCTACCAAATGGGACCATGATATAAAAAGATTAAGAACCTTCTTCTAGCTAATCCAAATTGATTCATTATGCACATTCATAGGTATTCTAGTTAGTCCTGCAGAAAATAGATGCAGTTCCTATCCTCACCAAAAATAATCCTTGCCAATTGGGATAGCTGGAAGATCAAAGTCATCACAGGGGTATGCTGGAACCAGTTCTTACCTGCTTGAGAGATTATTAAAATTTCAATATGCTCATTTACACTTTAGTAATCAGCAAATGCTGCAAATAAGGGCTTGATTTATGGCTTTGTTGATTCTCCAGATGTAAGGGAATAATGGAGAAAATATTAATAATGCAGATTAGACTTAAAAGTTGGTAGGATACACATTTATTCCTGAGAGCTGGTTGTTAAACATTTACCAGCACACTCCTGCTCCTGCCCATCCTGAAGTGGGACTGAAATAATTAATTGCTCTCTTGACTAGTAGTTTAGACTGCTTTCAAAGCTACTTGACATATTAAGATCAAAGGCACAGGGATTCTTAAACCTTTTTCTATGTCATGGATCCTTTTGGCAGGCTGGTGAAACCTATGCTCCCCTTCTCATTTTTAAATGCATGAAGTATATGGGATTACAAAAGAAACCAATTATGGTAAAATAAGTTATCAATTTTAAAAGATTGGCAGGCCCCATGTTAAAAAGTCCCAATTTAAAGCTAAAAAATTAATGGCATCTTAGATTCAGAGCTGAAAGGGATCTTAAATGTCATATAACACATTCTTTACAAATGAATAAAATAAAGTACAGAAAAGAATGTTAGAAATTGTCCAGTACAATTTCTACATTTTTCAGATGCGGAAAATGAAGCCTGGAGAAGCTAAGTGACCTAGCCAAGATCATGCAAATAATTTAGTGGAAGTAGAAGCCAGCTCTCTTAAGCTGAATATGAGAAAAGTGTACTGGAAATTAGCTTCCAAAAATGATAACTTTTTATTCCATGTTGTTAGTAGTTGTGATGAACAAGACCAGAAAATTCCCATGATACCCAGCCAGTAAATACATGATTTAGGGGTTCAGAATTTCACTGGAGGTATTCAATGGGCCTTTACTCAGGAGCAGTGTTAAGCATGGGGTGAAGATGGGTGAAGAACAGCCAAATGCTATTTATCTCTTTAGTGTTTCTTCTGATAATAATAATAATATAAAAATACTTGACCTTTATACAATGATTTTAATATTTGTAAAGGACTTTTCATAAGTTATTCATTTGGACCATGCAAAAACCCAGCAAGGTAAATACCATTGATTTTATCTCTATTTCACAGATTAAGAAACTGAGGCTTAGGGTGCTAGTTGATTTGTCCATGTCCAACTCAACTAGTAAATGTCAGAGGTCATATTTAAAAACAGATCTCTCTGACTCCAAGTTCAGCATTCCATGTATTGTAAATTAGCTTAGAATACACTAGAAAATCTGCCAACTGGAATAGCCCAATTTTACATAGAACTTCAAATTATTTTAACTTAGAGAAATTTATAGGGCCAGTAAGAAACTGGAGATCTCTCTCTCTCTCTCTCTCTCTCTCTCTCTCTCTCTCTCTCTCTCTCTCTCTCTCTCTCTCTCTCTTTCTCTCTCTCTCTCTCAATTGTCCATATATGTCCAATATGTCCATACTGATCTCTATGCATGCTGTCCAAGTTCTTAGAGGATCAATTTACTTTGTTCCATATCAAGAGACTAGAATGTAAGTTTATTAATTTGCAAAGGAAAGTTTACTCAACAATTCAATCTTAATTTTGTTTAGTCTAACTTTGGTCTTATTTTTGATCAGGGTCTTAGAATAAGAATAAAAATAATCAGAATTTGGGATCTGAGCTCTAAAAACCTTTCCCCCCATATCTGCAGAATAAAGAACTCTTCTATTTAGGTTCAATTCAACCCAAAATAACAAAAATTTATTAAGTATCCAGAAGTCACATCTGTCTATTAAGCATACATATGAATGCCTCTATCTAGGATATGCCTTTTTTCCATAATAAAAATATATGAAAAATCCATCTAGAGATCTAGTTATCAAGTAAGCATGAAATCAGAGTAAAGAGCACTGGGTGGTCATGAGGGATGTTTCATTCACAGAGGCTGTACTAGAGTCTGATGATTTATCCATGTTCTGTAATGTAGTATATCTTTCTGGTGACTGAAATGTTTGCATTTACCACATTCAGTGCTCTCTCCTGGATAGTATTACTGACAAACTAATAATAAATCCTTCCATTCTCCTTTTCAGTATTCTCACTGACCACCAGAACCTTTTGTTCAGCTTTGTCAGCAAGTCATCATTTCTTATTTCAATGGATTTCAACACTTTTTTTTAATACCTAAAAGAGTATCTTAAATTTAATGGATGAATGAGTTCCATCAAAAACTTTTTTGTGACTTATCTTCTATTTTAACTTTTCAGGTCAGTGATCAGACCACACAAGTTAATTAATACTTGGAACAACATTTTCTGTGCCATTCCAATTAGCCTTAGAAATGTCATTCAAGAACTTGGTCCTCCTTCTCAAAGGTTTATGCAATACTTATTCAGGACTTCAAGAGGAAACTTGTCCTCCTCTACTAAAGGCACAGTAGTATGAGGGAAAAATCACTGGGCTAGAAATCATGAGGACTGGGTTTTGGTTCTAGATGGGTCATAATCAAGTTCCTGTTACCCTAAATAAGTCAACTCCTTTGAATACCAATTTCTGCATATGTAAAAGGAGGGCACTGAACCAGATCCAGTTCAATACACTCCCCCCAAAAAAGCATTTAAATATCATTTATGTGTAAGGTACCTGTTGTGCTAAGAGAGTAAAGACTCTCTTAGGAGAGGAAAGGAAAAACGAATTCTATTTTCAAGGAGTTAATATCATTATATTAATTATATAAAGGAGTTATAATAATATTCTCTACTGAGGGAATACAGAATGTTAATAGTTAAGTATTTTATATAATAACTTAAGGAGGGAGAAAGCAAAATCACCTGAGAAAAGCAGTAAAGATTTCTCAGAATAGGTGGACAAATCACTTAAATTCTTTCAAACTCAGTTTTCTCATCTGAAAAGGGATGATAATAATAGCACCTACTTCACAAAATTGTGGGAAAGATTAAATGAGGTATGAAATAATATATGTAGAATGACTTGTAAAGAACCATGTAAATATTAAATATTATTATCAAGAATACTGAAGAAAGTTAGGGATTCTAAGAGCTGTAAGAGTAAGCAATACCTTCCAGTATGAGAAATAGCTGGCAAAGGAAAGGAAAAGGCAAAGATGTGGAAATGAGAGTAACAAACTGGGGGAAGTATAAGTAGGCAAATTGGTTGGACAAAGATTATATAACATTGTAAACCTAAAAATGTGGGTTGGAACCAGATTAAATGAGATTTTAAAATGTCAATTTCAGGAATTTGTATTTTCTCCTAAAAGTAATAAGGAGCTCTTGAAGAATTTTTTTTTTTTGTTTGTTTGTTCGTTTGTTTTGCTGAGGCAATTGGGGTTAAGTGACTTGCCTAGGGTCACACAGCCAGGAAGTGTTAAGTGTCTAAGATCAGATTTGAATTCAGGTCTTCCTGACTTCAGGGATGGTGCTCTATCCACTGCACCAACTAGCTGCCCCACCCCTGAAGAATTTCGAACAGGGGAATAGCAGATTATCTCTCAACTCCTTCTAGATCAAATCTTTGGATTCTATACACATCTAGCAGAATGTCTTACTTTTGTTCAAAAAAGTTTACCTTAGTATTCAAAGCTTTAATACACTATACAAAACAAGATACATACCAGAAATGCAAAAATATAGCTGGACACTATTATTTTTCTTTTCATTTATGGTTAACCTACCTCCTAGGGTAAACAGAATCAAAGTGAAAAAAAAATGGCATAGATCTGAGACCATGTCTTATGCCATTTAGCCAGAAAGTATTTATTGAGCACCTACTATATGCCAGGCACTGTGCTAAGTGATGGATACAGTCACTACTCTCAAAAACCTCAGATCTAATTGGGTGAGATGATAGACATGCAAACACCTAAGTACAAACAAGTTCTATATAGGATAAATTGGTGGGATAAATCAATAGAAGGAATTCATTAAGATTAAGAGAGATTGGGAAAAGTGTCTTGTAGAAGAGGGGATTCCAGCTGGGATTTGAAAGAGGCCATGCAAGATCTTTCCTGAGGTCCAGAGCCATTGCTTGTCCTTTACTTCTTGAATTTATTTTTGTATTAATTTGCAATGAATTTGCATTTATTTCTCAGTGTATATAGTTTACTACCACATGCCCACCTTAGAATATGAGCTATTTAAGAGACTGAATGTTTTATTTTTCTTTGCATCTCAACCTTTAGCACAGTGCCATTGTATATATAAGACAGCTAATAGATATTTGTTATATTTAATACATGTTGGAATCGGAAGAGGGAATGAGTATTTATTAAGCTCCTAGTATGTGCCAGCCACCATGCTAAGTGCTTTATAGATATCATCTCATCTGATCTTATAACAACTCTGGGAGATAGATGCTAATATGATCCCCACTTTACAACTGAAGAAAGTGAGATAGCCAGAGATGAAGTAACTCACCTGAGTCAGACAGCTAGAAAGCTTGATTTGAGCTCCTGACTCCAGGACTCCAGCTGCTTCACCAAGTGCCAGAGGACCCTTAGGTCACACTCACAAAACTGCACAAATAATTTCCAGGACTATTAAGGCCTCCTACTATATTTAAAGAAGATCTCTTTCCCTTCTCAGCCTTTCTAAGACAGGCACTAAGCTTAAGCTAGGAAACCACCTTTGCTGAATCCTGGGATCTGAATAGAAAGTTAGTTCCATGTGTTAAAATTTCTGGTGTCCTAATCCAAGACACAATAAATTAACATAAGAGCTTTGGACATCTGTACCATACCAGCTCTCTCACACAATATCTCAAGTGTTGCATCAGGTATTTATAACACAATAAGCTTTTATTCCAGCTAGAGGGCACAGTGATGGCTAGGTGGTGCTGACAACTAGCTGGTACAGGGACAGAGAGGTAGCACAATGGACAAAGTCAGAAGAACCTCAGGAAAAATTTGACCCAAGGCACTTCCTAGCTGTGTGACCCTGGATAAAAAATTTAACCCCATATTGTTTCAATCCCTCATCTATAAAATGACTGGAGAAGGAAATGGCAAACCACTCTAATATCTTTGCCACAAAAATCCCAAATGGTGCCATAGTGAGTTGGCCATGACAGTAATGACTCAACAACAACAATAAAAAGCATTTATTAATGTGCCATCACTTCCTGGCACTGTGATAGACCCTGAAGAGATACAAAAAGCAAAATGCTGACTGCCTTCTAGGAATATGATAGCAAATACAAAGTGATCATGGAGGGATAGCACTAACAACTTGAAAGCATCAGAATGGGGATTAACATGAGCTGATCTTGAAAGCTAGCTAGGGATTCTAAGAGGCAGACATAAGGGTGGAATGGGTACACCTTGTGCAAAAAGCAGAGAGACCAGAAATGAAATGCCATGTCTGGAAAATAGACTAATTTGTCTAGGACATAGTAGGCCCTTATTTATTGATGCAGAGCAGGACTTGGCAAACCATGACTGATGGCCCCATTTTGGAGATCCAGCTAAGAATGGTTTTTTAAGTTTTAAAAAATAATTTTGCAATATTTAAAAAAGGTAAAAGTCATTCTTAGTTTGCTATAGATATAGGTAGAGTACTGAAATTATAGTTTGATGACCCTTAATGTAAAGTGTGGCCAGCTAGATGGATTAGGGGATACAGTGCCAGGCCTGGAATAAGAAAGACTCATCTTTCTAAGTTCAAATCTGTCCTTCGACATTTTATAGCTGTGGTTAAGTCATTTAACTCTGCTTTAGTTTTTTCATCTGTCATATCAGCTGGAGAAAGAAATGGCAGATCACTCTATCTTTGCCAAGAAAACCCCAAACAGGGTCACAAAGAGTTGGGTACAACTAAACAACAACAATATATGAGATTGAGTGTTTTGCATTCAGCCTGTAGCAGAAGATCCATGGATGAATAGTTTATTTTGTCACATATCCCATTATTTTGTCACAAATTGTCTAACATCTTTGGACCAGACCATGGTTGCAGTAGATAAATAGGTTGTGGGGCCCAAAGTCAGGAAGAGCATGAGTTCCATCCAGATTCAGATACTCACTATCTATGTGATCCTGGGCAACTCACTTAACCACTATTTGCTTTAGTTTCCTCAAATGTAAAGTGGAGATAATAATAGCACTTACTCCACAAGGTTATTATGAGGATGGGAATGTCATAATATTTGTAAAGCACTTTGCACATTGCCTGGAATGGAGTGTTATATAAATGCTAATTATTTGTGTTATTTTTGTTGTTATTAGAATAACATAAACATGTTCATTATATTAAGAATGGTGACATAAGTAGGATTTTAAAGCCTGCAATATTTCTCATTTTAGTCTGGAGACAAGAACTACCATTCAAGCCTTGCCTTAACTAAAGTCAGTTACTTTTTCTCCCTGAACTTGAGTTCTTTTATATGCAAAATGGTACTTAAAATCTGTGATTTTATGAGAGAGCCTGTGAAAATGCCCTAGGAAGAACTGAGAGACAGATTGCTTTCATCTGGGAAGATCAGGAAGGAGACACTTCAGTTAGGCCTTGAAGAAGATAAATGTTAACAAATGAAGATGACTTCTTGGCAATTGGGTACTCTGGCTCTTCTAGAATCAATGTGCTGGTCAATATTAAACTTCTTTTGTCCATCTACTTGAAATAGATATGAAAGCATTTTTAGGGGATCAGTTGCCAAGAGGAACCAACAGAAAATCCAGTGGATTTTAATAATAAATATTAAGTTTTGAAGTGATTGTGAGCATGAACTCAATCTATTATGCTAAAGGCAAAACTCTTAATTAGGCAAAATGTCAAATACTATTATCAAATGGAATTAAAGGTAAAGAACAAGCATTTATTAAGCACTATGTACCAAGCACTGTATTAAGCTTTTTACAAACATTTCCTTTGATCCCCACAATAATCATGAAGTAGGTATTACTATTATCCCACTTGGGATGTATGGGGTGTTCAGAAGAACTCCAAAGGTTTAACAGGCCTATCCATGAGTTAGAGAGATGCCTTCTCCAAGTATGTAAAGACTTTCTCTGGTAGAAGGTGCAGATGAGAACAATTTGTTCCAGGCCACGAAGGCAGCTGAAGTAGACAATGCAAAGTGCTTAGAGCAGGATCCAGCAACAAAAACACCAAGGTCATTCACTGCGTCCCAGGTCATCACCAATGGTCTTGACTTTTGCCCTGTCTCTGGAATAGGATGACTCTGGAAGAGATAGAGAGAGGCTGAAAATTGTTAACCTCCCTTAAATCCAATTCACTTACAAATCAAAACATTACTCTGTGATACTATTGATCCTCCAAAAAAAGAAAGAACAAACAACTACTATCCCCATTTTATAGTTGAAGAAATTGAAATAGATAAGTTCTATTATTCACTTAGGTTCATCTGTCCAGTGTGAGAAATAACTCCACTAGACTTGGGAGGGGTGAACTTAAAAGTCCATTTGATTATACAATAGAGCAGTAGATATCCTACAGAATAGATATGTCTTTTCTATACCCTGTCATCCAAAATGCAAGTCCCTCTCCTAATCCCCCATTGATTGAGAATTGCAGAGGTTACAGCCTATCTGGAGTGCCTAATTCCCTCATGTCAGTGTGATTGCCACCTCTGATTAGATCTTCCCCTTGGCATTCAGCTTATTTGGACATAATTTAGTTCTTTTCCTGATTCCCTATTGGCTGGGCACTACAAAGGTTACAGCCTATCTGGAGAGTCAAATTCTCTCACATGAATGAGTCTCCATCCCTAAATAATCACTTCTTCCCTTCTACTTGTGAGTGAGACTCCACCTCTAATTACATTTGATAATATTTTTCTTATTCTCAGTCCTCACTTCAATTACATTTTCTTTCCATTACTTTTGTTTCCTTGTTCCCCATTAGTCTAACCTCCATTTCTTACATTTTAATTTTATTTTTCTGATTTAAGTTTCATTTCTTTGAATCTCTCTAATTTAATTTTTGTAACTCTGTGGAAACTAAATCCTCATCTAATTCTCACATTAGTAAGTGTCTGTGGTCATATTTGAACTCAGATCTTCCCAAGTCCCTGGCAGGTGGGTGACTCAATAGATAGAGTAACAAACCTGGGTCAGGAAGACTCACTTTCCTGAATTCAAATTCAGCTTTTGATACTTAACTAGCTATGTGATCCTGGGCAAGTCTCAGTAACCTCACCTGTAAAGTGAGTTGGAGAAGGAAATGCCAAATTTCTCTAGTATGTTTTTCAAAGAAATTCAGAATGAAAAAATACTGAACAACAAACTTCTAGAATCCAAGCCCAGAGCTCTACCTATAGTATATCTATCTATGCTGAATAATAAAACACTCTTTTAATACTTGTTACTTTTTAAATTATGAGGCAAATTGCATTATTTTTGCCCTTAAGACAAATGACAACTCCCCCTCAGGAACATTTCAACAAACAAAAAATTGTCTTATTTGAATATCTCTTAGAAGCACAGGGCCTCACCTCCCATTCAGTACCAGAAATCTATGTTTCTGAAACAAGAAAACAAAAAGAAAGTCACTTTGAAAGGTTTTAAATATGCTAATCACAGCCATCAGAGCCCATCAAGCTTGTATTGTTAGACCTAGAATAAGTAAAAATAAGTCCAAATTTGGGCTCTTAGCTTTAGAGATCTGTTCCCTATTATTTCCCTAGAATGAAGTGTTTTATGATTCAGGTTCAATTTGACCCAATTCAATAAACACAATAAATAACTCCAAGACACTGTGATAGGCTGGGGATACAAAAGCAAACAACCAAAAAAAAAATCTCTTTATAAGTTTATAATCTCATATACTTTTATTCTACTGAAGAGAATACAATATGGACAAATATCAAAAGACTATAGAAGAGGGTTAACAGGGGAAATCAAGAAAGGTCTTCCATTGAAGCTATGATTGGGAAAAAAAAGGGAAGATTCTAAGAGATTTAGAAAAGAAGGGAGCACTTTGTAGGTACAAACCTTTCTAAATGTATAAAAATGGGAGACTGAATGAATGCTAGTTTTATTGAAACCAAGACTGGGCAAAGACATTGTCTCAACATTGTGTCATAATGATGTGGTGCTAGTGATAGTGAAGAGATGTGAGAACTGGGGTGGGGAATCCCCTCTGGTTGGTGAAAACCCGAAAAGTCTGAGTGGCAGAAAAGGAAAGTTTATTGTTCACTAAGAAGGAGCTCTCTTAGCAGACAAAATTCCTAATGAGGAATTTGGCAAAGGTGTGAAAACAGATCCCTGGTTATATGGGCAAATGTTGGCCTGGGACAGGGAGCTGTCTGGGTTAATCAATAAAAGACCATCAGACAGAGATCTCCAATTGAATAAAATCACTTAACTGGAGTCTGAAGGCTTTTCCCAGAATCTGAGAATTCTCTGAAAGGGATCTGGGCCACCCCCAAAAGATCTCAGTTTCAATGGGGGGGTGATTTGACCAAGATCTCCAATTGAATAAAGCCAGTTAACTTGGAAAGGATTTGTCTGGGAGGGTATGCTTTTCCCAGGGGAGAGTCTGAGACCCCAAATTTCTCTTCTTTTACAGATTAAAAGGGACACAGTTTCAGGGTTCACCCCCATCAATAAGAGAATTCTGGCCCAATTTCATTACCATCATTTACTTCAGCTAAGTGTGATGAGGTCCTTGGTCCCTGGTAGCAAGGTGGGATATTCAGGAGAGAGCCTGAATTACTGTCTCCTTGAGGCAAGCAGGGGGGAGCACTGATAGTATTATCTGTTTAAGTGGCCCTTTTCTTCCTTGTTGAATTCCTTGCAGTGACAAATCCCAGTTACTGTATCCAATCAGAAGGCCAAGTTATGATGTCAACCCCTGAGGTCATTTCCCCCTCAATAAAAGAACTGCTTTTTAAGAATTTAGTCCATCTAAGATTAAAGGCAAAAGAAGGGAATGACAGAGAGTGAGATGAATAGTATCATAGACACAATAGGAGTTAAGGGTTCCTTATGGCAGCAGGTTCTCTAGGAACTCTTTCTGTCTTATAACAGGACCCTCCTTGCTTTATGACACCTTTCTTCTTGTTATGGCTAGTTCCTTTAGCACTTACTAAGCAACACACTGGCTAACTCTTTCTAGGGTTAGCTAACTAGCTAAACATGGAAAATGCTACTGGAAACTTAGCTCCTGTCTTTTTTCTCGTTAATTGCTAAAACTCCCTTTTGGAAATCAGCCTGCTGTCAGCAGCATAATAAAGTCTTTGCCTTTCGATTTGGAGATGGGCTAAGCCGACAGATTCTTCTGAGACATCTCACAACACTAATTAGAGACCCCCAATATATTTTGGAAGCTAATCTCTTCTCCCTAATGGTTGGTGTAGAGGGAGTCCTAAAATCCTAGTATATATTCTGGGGGTCCAGGATTTCCATACCCCAACAGGAGAAGCAGTGATAGAGCATCGGACATGGAGCATCAAATATGGTCTCTGAGACTTACACGAATTGATGCTGAGTGAAATGAGCAGGACCAGGAGATCATCATATACTTCAACAACAATACTACATGATGATCAATTCTGATGGACCTGGCCATCTCCTGCAATGAGATGATCCAAATCAGTTCCAATGGAGAAGGAATGAACTGAACCAACTACGCCCAGAGAAAGAATTCTGGGAGATGACAACAAACCACTACATAGAATTCCCAATCCCTCTATTTTTGTCTGCCTGCATTTTTGATTTCCTTCACAAGCTAATTGTACACTATTTCAAAGTCCGATTCTTTTTGTACAGCAAAATAATGGTTTGGACATGTATACTTATTTTGTATTTAATTTATACTTTAATATATTTAACATGTATTGGTCAACCTGCCATCTGGGGGAGGGGGAGAAGGAGGGGAAAAGTGGGAACAAAAGGTTTGGCAATTGTCAATGCTGTAAAGTTACCCATACATATAACTTGTAAATAAAAAGCTATTAAAAATATATATATGGTCTCTGAACATTGTGACTCTGGGCAATCTCTTGTCTGCCTCAATTTCATCATCTATAAAATGGAAAAAACAATAGCAGCTCCCTCCCAGGGTTATTGTGAGGCTCAAATGAAACAACTATAAGATGCTTAGGATGATGCTTAACATATAGTGTTATTTAAATGTTATTATTATTATTTTTATTAAAATGTTCTTATTTAAGTCACATCTTGCTAGAATCTGTAAAATCAAATTGATTCTAACCATTGCCTAGGTGTTAAATGATTAGTTCTTGCTATCTACAAATTTACTAGCTTCCTGTTTTACTTGATAGAGATCTTCCTGTAAATCATCATCTTCCTTTATTTACTTTCTGAAATTCCATTAAGGCCATCCTACTTACATAACTACATCTATATAAGGCTGCTGAAACTGTTACTCAGGATTTATTGATTTTTGCATGCAAGAAGTATATGCTCTGAGTTTAACAAACCAACTTTTAGTATATTTCTATGATACTAATTGTTATGATTGAAAGCAAAATATATGAATTTTGATGTCTATCTATGAATCTTGGACAATTTTTGTCACATTATAGTGAATTATAAAGATTCCAAGATAGAATATAAGGAAGGATAGCATACCCAAATATAGAATATAGTACAAGTTAGGAGTTAGCAGGGAGAACATAAAGAAAGCCAGCTTTATTGTGGGCAAACACTCACAAAAAGGGGAGCTAAGTGTCACAGTGGACAATGTCAGACTTGGAGTCAGAAATATCCATCTTTCTGAGTTCAAGTCTTGCCTCAGACACTCACTAGCGGTGCAAACCTTGGAAAGTCATTTAATTCTATTTGCTTCAGTTTCCTCATCTGTAAAATGAGCTGGAGATGGAAATGGCTGGCACTTAAATACTTAAATCATGCAATAAAGACAAGATTCATTGAGGAAGATGCTGAAGTTGGAAAAGATTAAAGGCAAAAGGAGAAGGGAATGGCAGAGAGTGAGCTGGAGAATGTCAAAGACACAATAACATTAGCATGGACACAGATCATGGAAGATAGAAGGACATGCCGTGGTCCCTAGTATCATGAAGAGTTGTATGTGACTAAATAAATGAACAACTTATAATGAGAAGGGGCCATCAGGAAGATGGAAATAGGTGGGCTCCACTGGGTTTTCAGTGCATAATGAAAAGCTAATCCTTTTCAATGGACATAGTTACTACATATATGTTAAAATTACACTATTGACACTGAAAATCAGATATCAAGGAAATTTATTAAAGAAGAATCTTAAGGAATCATCTTAACGTTCCTGGCCAGAAGTGGGCCCCACTCCTCTTTGGGAAGAGGGAACACTGAGTACAGAAGTGGGGGAACCTTTATATTTGCTGTTGTGATGCAGCTCCTGCCTTCAGAGAAGGGATTGGTCCATTTTATCCAGGTTGCAGTCTTTCTGATACACCCACTACATGTTTCCCCTTAATACATATAAAGCATGTTCCCCCTCATCATACATCCCATGTTCAAAAATGGCAGAAAACTCCTCCTCTGGGGTGTGTTGTTTAATATTCAATTAGTCTATTAAGCAGGCACAGTAGTGATTTGGTCAAATCATGTCATTGACTCCAACTAGTTTGGGCTGAATGGGCTTTTATCTTAAATTTGTGGTTTTCTCAAAACCACAAGACTCTTTCTGATTGGCTGAATCCACCTGTGCCTTCCTAGCCCCCCAATTTCTTGTTTGCTCAAGGCTTGTTGATCACTCAATTGTTCTATGAATCGTAATCTTCCTTAACCTCTCCTATTCTGAAAATCTCTTGGTCAATGATACCCACTATCCCAATCCCACACTACCAACTTTTCAGAATTTCTCACATATATATTTCCTCAACTAAAATAAAATAAGATGGATATAAAAAAATATTTGCCCTAATAACATCTCTCACTTTGAGGTTCTTCAATACATTTTCCCTACAACAACTCTCAGATATTGACAGTGCAGGTATTAATCCTTATTTTATAGATGAAATTTAGAGAGGTTAAGCAATAGATCTAGGACCACACAGCTACTAGCAGAACTTCAACTCAAATCTAAATTTTCTCACTTGAGGATTTCCACCAAGTTAACTACTTAACTGCACAAGTTAACTGCACTAACTACTCAGATAGTTAACATGAGGATTGAGAGTGAAACCATTTTGTAAAATATAAGCAATATTGTTTGCAACTCTGAGACTATTAATACTCAAATTAAGGTGTTCTTTGGAAAGATAGCTTCAGTTTTTCACATTTAAGCCTCATCAAGATTCCCAAAAAGGGAAAATTGCTTGTATTCCTTTTATTTCTCAGCTATAATTAGAATCCTCTCAAAGCAACAGAAGCATAAGCCTTCCACTAAAAAGTTGGAAGATATTGGAAAAAAAAGAGGTTTTTAAAGATGGGACAGACTATTGCAGCAATGCTGTGACATGAGCAGGAAACAGAGGGAGGAAATCTGAAATATGAAGTTTAATTTCAAAGGAGGAAGACCCCCAACAAGACAACCTAAAAACGATAACACATTGTATGTTGGAGAAAATTCAAAGCAGCAAGTAAGTAATACCAGCAACGGCTGGACTCCATGATATGGGAACCAGCCAGCCAGTTACACCTAGAGTTAGCAGCTGCATCTCACACTGCTACAGAAACAAAGCAAGCCAGTGGCACGTCTCATCAGACAGGTGATGAGGCTCTGACCCATCCAATCCGACTGCAAGGCGCTCCAGCTGCAAGCCTCGTGCTCAGTTGATTCAGTGTATTCTTTCTGAATCTGAAAATAGCCAAGAGGCCAAAGGAGGCAAAGAATTAGGTGTGAAGGCCAAGAGGCAACCTCAGGAGGCTCAGTGGTGATAGACAGCTTAGGCTAGGTGTATGACCCAAGGCAAATCGTTTTCACCTCCCTTGCCCAGGTTTTCTTGCCAGTAAAATGAGTGGGGTTGAATTAGCTGATCTCTAAAAGCCCTTTCACCTCTCAAAGTCTGTGATTCTAATCTGATTTCCAGAAGGCTGGCTACTGTGGTTTTCTGATTTCTGTATTAGAAATGGAAGTGTATAATTTAGTTCCAATCTCAAAGGAATAGAGACCTTGAAACAGGGCTATGCTATCTAAATTGGAGGGACAGAAGTGGGCAGTAGATTCCAAGAATTATAAAAAAAGAGGAAGAGGTTAGAGTACGGTCCTGAAAAAGACTTTGCTCATTGGACATATAAGATATGTAACATGACCCCCCTGGAAAAAGCTGGCAAGCTACCCAGCAAACAAATTCAGAGGTTTTTGTTTGTTTATCCGTTTTTATAATTAAAACTCAAATGGTATCCAAGCAGAAATAGCTTTGCAAGCATCTTTTATGTTCTGCACCTTGGAACCTATTTTAATCTAGACTTTGTGAATTCTCTTTTATGGAGATTCAAATTAGTCTGGGGTACTGACAGAACCAGAACAAAAGAGTCAGGCCTATGCAATGCTGGAGAGACTGAGGCAAGATAGAGTTTGGAGTTTTTTATATTTTATTTGAAAGGGAGAGATTGTTTGAGGCTGCATGGGATCCATGTTGGCCCCAAGGCTGAATTGGACTCTCCTCTCAAAGAATTTAGCCTCGAAGGTGAGATTCTGATGAAATATATATACATGGCTCCAAGATCAGGACTCTAAGACAAAGGCAGGGGCTGGAGTCCAAACAAGAAGAGACCATCAATCCCGTTCTGACAGGGTGGGGGTAGGACCATAACTTCTTACTATAAAGGAGATAGTCAAAGAAGCCAGGATGTCTGGAGAGACAGAGGTAGAGGATGCTAATTAGGTATCTGAGATAGGACATCTGGAGTTTATCTTTTGGAATGCCAGAGTGGCCTGCTACAGCCCTAATTATCTCAGTCCTAATGAACAGAAAAAGGAGGGTTGCAACCAGAGGGATTGAGGCAGAACAATTCAAGGAATTGAGCAGAACAATTTAGGGAAACTGAGGCAAGGCAATTTAGGGAAACTGAGGCACAACACCTAGAGCTCAGTCTAAGACAAAACAATATTGGATTGTATGTGTATTTATTTCTCTCAAACTGGAAGCATGCATATGGAGTTACAGATTGAATTATACTGTTTTAGGGATTAGACTATAAGAATTATAAAGACTAATGCCACAAAGACTTCATTGTGGTGATCTAATCAGATATTGCCATGCTTTTTTAGATTCAGTTTTCATTTACCAGAGAAGGGGGCATTTTCACAGAAGTCACTAGACATCTTGGGGCATACTGGAAGTGGGTTAGGATAGAAAATCTCTAGGGGTCCTGGAGCAGGATATTTGTGCATTAGGGGCTGATTTGAGCCAGTTCTGCAATTGCTGTAGAGGAGGTTCCAGGTTCACTTGATGGATATCACAAAGGATCTCTGTTATGTCAGTCTTGAGAAATCCTTAATCTGCCTCCTGATTGACAGTTCCTGATTCTCAGGTCAGTTCAATTTCTTCTGAATAAAAAGGGAGTTCGAACACATCAAGATTGTTAGGAAAATCACTAACAACCTTAATTTTATACTTTACAAGCTGGTTTGGATTTCTCTGGCTAGCCTCATGACTCACACCACAAGAGGAGAACAGTAAACACAAGATAATTCACTGACTAATATTTAGTGATAAATAGATACTCTGTGAACACAGTGGAAAATGTTAAATAAAGAGACTGCTGGACCTGTTTTTAGACAATAATGGTTAAGTAAAGCTTCAGTGCACAAGGAAGAACACTGATAAACTGGAGACTGTCCAAATAACTCAGGCCACAACCTGCCTATATCAAACTACTATAAATCCAAGGAGTGAATTATCTTGATATACGTATCTATTCTCTATTTTACTTGAGCTGAAGACACTTAGTCCAGAGTAGAAATGTGAATTCATTCATACTATTAAAAAAGAATAAGGAAAAAATAACTTTAATGCTAATGAAGGAAATAATACTAGTAAGCATTTACATAATATTTTAAGATTTGTTTGTGTGTGTAAAGTTTTTACTCATTTTAAACTTATATACAAAATGAGAAAAGAAAAAGAACATTTCCCTGTACATGGCAGAAAAAGAAAGGATTTAATATAAAATAATTTCTATTTCAAGAAAAACTACATAATAAATATTATAAATTGTTTTCAAGGCTACCCAGCTTTTCCTTGCTTCTTTGTTGGTTTCTGTTTGTTCTCTGCTGTGGACTTTTTTTTCTCCCTTTTCTCCTCCCTGCCCTCACTCCAGAACTATATCATTGAAAAAGCATTTTATATAAAATGGTTATCTTGTTTGATTCTCTGAACAATCCAATGAGATCCATACTATTATTATCTCCATTTGAGGCTGAAAGCTTAAATGGCTTACTCATACCACTAGTAAATATATGTAACTGGATTCCATGTCAGGACTTTCTGACTTGGGGGCAGCAGGAAGATAGGGGATGCTAGGGGGGTATGGACCTCTATTCACTACAGTACCTAGTTCCCCCTAACATGCCATCTAAATTCCAAAGTTACTATTATAGTTATTGTTGCTGTTATTAAAGAACCTAATTTCACTGGGTCAAAAGATAATGTCAATGTAATAAAAGTATCCATGTCTTTTCTCCTATTACTCATTGCTTCCCCTGTCAGTTTTAGCTCTTTGATACTCCTTCACTCAAGCTTCTGTGTTGTTAACAAAGCTGTCTTTTTCTATGCTTTTGTAGCCATCCAGGGTCTCAAACAGGCCAAGGAAAAAACAGAGTACATTGTTGGTTGGGTACTTGAGAAAGACACTCATATATTTATTGAGCTGGAAAATGATAGCAAAAATACAATAATCATACAGTTGATTCTTCTAAGTCAAAAGTCAGCTAAATGCTTGGAATATTGCCTCTCTCCATGGTTTAGCTGGCTTATAAATATAGCTTGCCAGTTGCATCAGGGAGGAGGAAGGAAAAAAGGCCTTTGTGAATAAATGGTGTTTTAAGATTCTTAAAACTGTTCTGTTTCTATCTCAGCTTGACTTTTTCTTGGGGATGTGGGTAGTTCATGGAGTGTAAATAACTTTTATATGTTTTATTTGTACTTTGGATTATTTATCACTATCGCTTTTCAATTCGCTCCCCATCAACTAAGCCCTTTTTTATAACAAAGAAAAATCAGTAAGCAAAAAAGAGACAGGAACTACCACTGACAACATCTTCAGCCTTTTTTTAGTTACCATCTCCTTATTGAAATGGTTTATTTCAGTGTCAATTCTCCAAAACCAGCATTAGAACTTTTGTATAATGTGAATATCTTTTAATATTTTATGTTTTCCCATATATCTCTGATTTCCACATGTTCATTATTTTTTACAGCACATTAATATCCTATGGTATTTATATGCCATAATTTGTTGAGACATTCTTTAATCAATAAAAAATCATTTTGTTTTCCTACATATTTATTTAAGCTTGACTTTTCCAAAGAATAGAGCCCAATTGTCACCTGTGGTACTTAGAATTATAGAATTATAGGTTAGAGTTGGAAGAAAACTTAGACATTATGTTTGGATGCATGGAATGAAGAATAGAGTAAGTGTTAAACTTGAAGTCAGAAAAATATTTAAACACAAACAATGAAAACTTGAGCAAATTACTTAACCTCTGAGCTTCAGTTTCTTCATTTGTTGTTGTTGAGTTGTTTTAGTCATATCCAACTCTTTGTGATCCCATTTGGGGTTTTCTTGGCAAAGATACTAGAGTGGTTTGCCATTTCCTTCTCCAGATCATTTTGAAGATAAGAAAACTGAAGCACAACAGAGTTAAACAACTTGCCAAGGTCAAGCTTGATCTGGGGCCACATTAGGCCTTTCTGGATTCCAAGCCCAGTGCTCTATTCACTGTGCTACCTAGTTGCCTTTCTTCATCTTTAAAAGAAAGTTAATAATAGCACTTCACAGGCAAGTTATAAGAATCAGATAACAACATTAAAGCACTTTACAAAACTTTTTAAAGTGCTAAAAAATCATCTATAATTGTAATTATTTTTACTATTTAGCTCAATATACCAGAAGACAAAAATACCTTTTATAATTGAGAAGTTCAGTATTGCTGGTAACTGTCCAGAAGTAATATATTAGTATAGAATATATATATACATATATATTCATATATGTGTTAATCTTTTGGTTTTCTATTTTAATTGTTTTAGATTAGAAAAACAATTACGAACAGTTCCAAGATAATGTGGGGATTCTGGTGATAGGTTTTCTGCAGCAGACTCTTTAAGTCACTCCAACTTTGTACTGCATTATTAAATATTCAAGTACTTGGGAATCTGGGTTTTTTTTCTTCTCAATTCTTTCTTATTCTTTAATTGAACAGCTAATTACAAATCATAGAAAGCAAAAGACAGAAAAAATGTTCAAGTGTATATGGCATAAGATGGAGTAGAAGTATTAAGTACCTATCCTTTCAGCCCCAATGTATTCCAAAGTGACAGTAGGAAAACATCCTACAGTTAACTTCGAAGAACTAGTGGACCTTGAAATTAATTGTTTTTAAGTGGTCAAAATGAACTAAAAGTTCTCATGAGAACTTCAAGAGAAGAATTATGAGCCATTAAAAAACACATAAAATATTGGCTCAAATCATTAACAGTAAGATAAATTGAAACAACTCTGGGTTTTCAACTCAAAAAGATGTAAAGTTTTCAAAAGCCAAGAAGAGTGAATGTTGGAGGGACTTTGGAAAGATAGCCACATTAATATACTGTTCCTAGAGTATTCTGGAAAGCAATAACAGTAAAAAGAATGAAAATCAAATTAAATATTATGCAATTATAATAACCAAATATGACCCTGAAAACGAGTAAATATATCTCTTTCCCCTCTTCATAGAGAACATTAAATGTAAAACAAGTACACACTCTCAGATTAGATTGCTGAGTGAGCTAATTTTGCTTCTATTTGGTCTCTGCTATAGTCCTATAGTTTTTCTTTTTATTGGTTGTTCTTTCCTATTATACTTCTGTTGTAATGTATATGTTGTTTTCTTAGATCTACTTATTTCATTTTGTGTAAGTTTATAATTCTTTCTATGCTTTTCTGTATTCTTCAGCTTTCTTTCTTAAGGCTCAGTAATGTTACAATGCATCTGTCAATCGCATTTTGTTTATCCATTCCCTAATCACTGGGCATCTACTTTGTTTTCAATTCTTTGCTACCAGGTAAAGAGCTATTATAACTATTTTGAATTATATGATATCTTTATGTATTTGTTGTTTCTCCCATTAGAATGTAAGCTCCTTGGGAGTAAGGGGTGTTCGTTTCATTCTTGTACTTGTATCATCTGAGCCTAGTATATTACCTGACACATAGTAGGTACTTAGTAAATGCTTCTCTATTGAGTGGCAATTTTGTTTAACTGTACTTTTGCAGGTATAATCAATAAATTAGTTTTCTATGCTTATTGAATATGTCAGGGTTGCCCATTAAAATGTGACCCATAGAGATAACTGAAATAGTTGGCAAAATTCTAGAATATGTTATTTATTTATTTTTTATTTAATAGCCTTTTATTTACAGGATATATACATGGGTAACTTTGCAGGATTAACAATTGCCAAACCTCTTGTTCCAATTTTTCACCTCTTACCCCACCCCTCCCTAGATGGCAGGATGACCAGTAGATGTTAAATATATTAAAATATAACTTAGATACACAATAAGTATACATGATCCAAAACATTATTTTGCTGTACAAAAAGAATCAGACTCTGAATTATTGTACAATTAGCTTGTGAAGAAATCAAAAATGCATGTGTGCATAAATATAGGGATTAGAATTCAATGTAATGGTTTTAGTCATCTCCCAGAGTTCTTTTTCTGGGCATAGCTAGTTCAGTTCATTACTGCTCCATTAGAAATGATTTGGTTGATCTCGTTGCTGAGGATGGCCTGATCCATCAGAACTGGTCATCATCTAGTATTATTGTTGAAGTATATAATGATCTCCTGGTCCTGCTCATTTCACTCAGCATCAGTTCGTGTAAGTCTCTCCAGGCCTTTCTGAAATCATCCTGTTGGTCATTTCTTACAGAACAGCAATATTCCATAATTTTCATATACCACAATTTATTCTCCAACTGATGGACATCCATTCAGTTTCCAGTTTTTAGCCACTACAAAAAGGGCTGCCACAAACATTCATGCACATACAGGTCCCTTTCCCTTCTTTATAATCTCTTTGGGATATAATCCCAGTAATGTAACACTGCTGGATCAAAGGGTATGCACAGTTTGATAACTTTTTGAGCATAGTTCCAAACTACTCTCCAAAATGGTTGGATTCGTTCACAACTCCACCAACAATGCATCAATGTGCCAGTTTTCCCACATCCCCTCCAACAATCATCATTATTTTTTCCTGTCATCTTAGCCAATCTGACAGTGTGTAGTAGTATCTTAGAGTTGTCTTAATTTGCATTTCTCTGATTAATAATGACTTGGACATCTTTTCATATGACTAGAAATAGTTTCAATTTCTTCATCTGAGAATTGTCTGATTCATATCCTTTGACCATTTCAATTGGAGAATGGCTTGATTTTTATAAATTAAGGTTAATTCTCTATATATTTTGGAAATAAGGCCTTTATCAGAACCTTTGACTGTAAAATATTTTCCCAGTTTATTGCTTCCCTTCTAATCTTGTCTGCATTAGTTTTGTTTGTGCAAAAAACTTTTCAGTTTGGTATAATCGAAATTTTCTATTTTGTGATCAGTAATGATCTCTAGTTCTGCTTTGGTCATAAAGACCTTCCCCTTCCACAGGTCTGAGAGGTAAACTATCCTATGTTCCTCTAATTTATTAATAATTTCATTCTTTATGCCTAGGTCATGAATCCATTTTGACCTTATCTTGGTGTCGCGTTAAGTATGGATCAATGCCTAGTTTCTGCCATATTAGTTTTCAATTTTCCCAGCAATTTTATCAAACAGTAAGTTCTTATCCAAAAGCTGAGATCTTTGGGTTTGTCAAAGACTAGGTTGCTATATTTGTTGACTGTTTTATCCCTTGAACCTAAATCTATTCCACTGATCAACTAATCTATTCCTTAGCCAATACCAAATAGTTTTGGTAACTGCTGCTCTATAATATAATTTTAGATCTAATGGTACAGCTAAGCCACCATCATTTTGATTTTTTCATTAATTCCTTGAAATTCTTGACCTTTTGTTTTCCATATGAACTTTGTTGTTATTTTTCTAGGTCATTAAAATAGTTTTTGGGAGTCTGATTGGTATAGTGCTAAATAAATAGATTAGTTTAGAGTAATATTGTCATCTTTATTATTTTGCTCGCCCTATCCAAGAGCATTTAATATTTTCAATTGGTTAGATCAGACTTAATTTGTGTGAAAAGTGGTCTGTAATTTTGCTCATAAAGTTTCTGATTTTCCCTTGGCAGATAGATTCCTAAATATTTTATATTATCAGTAGTTACTTTAATGGAATTTCTCTTTGTAACTCTGACTGTTGGATTTTATTGAGTGATATATAAGAATGCTGATGACTTATGTGGGTTTATTTTATAACCAGCAACTTTGCTAAAGTTGTGGATTATTTCTAATAACTTTTTAGCAGAATCTCTGGGGTTCTCTAGAGTATACCATCATGTCATCGGCAAAGAGTGATAATTTGGCTTCCTCATTGCCTATTCTTATTCCTTTAATCTCTTTCTCAGCTCTTATTGCTATAGCTAGCGTTTCTAATACAATATTAAATAGTAACGGTGATAGTGGGCAGCCTCTTTCACTCAGATCTTATTAGGGAATGGTTGCAGTTTGTCTCCATTACATATGATGCTTACTGATGGTTTTAAATAGATGCTGCTGATTATTTTAAGGAAAGTCCATTTATTCCTATACTCTCAAGTGTTTTTAATAGGAATGGATGTTGGATTTTATCAAATGCTTTTTCTGCATCTATTGAGATGATCATATGGTTTTGTTAATTTGGTTATTAACATGGCCAATTATATTGATAGTTTTCCTAATATTGAACCAGCCCTGCATTCCTGGTATAAATCCTACTTGATCATAGTGTATTATCTTGGAGATGATTTTCTGTAGTCTTTTTGCTAATATCTTATTTAAGATTTTAGCATCAATATTCGATAGGGAGATTGGTCTATAATTTTCTTTCTCTGTTTTCAGCCTACCTGGTTTAGGTATCAGTACCATGTCTGTGTCATAGAAGGAATTTGGTAGGACTCCTTCATTCCCTATTTTATCAAATAATTTATATAGCATTGGGGCCAATTGTTCTTTAAATGTTTGGTAAAATTCACATGATAAATCCATCTGGTCCTGGGGATTTTTCTTAGGGAGTTGTTTAATTGCCTGTTCTATTTCTTTTTCTGAAATGTAGGACTATTCAAACAATTTACTTCCTCCTCTGTTAGTCTGGGAAGTCCGTATTTTTGGAGGTAGTCATCCATTTCACTTAGGTTATCAAATTTATTGGCATAAAGTTGAGCAAAATAACTCCTTATTATTTCTCTAATTTCCTCTTTATTGGTGGAAGTTCTCCCTTTTCATTTTAAGACTACTAATTTCATTTTTCCTCCCTCCTTTTTCTAATCAGATTTACCAAAGGCTTATCTATTTTATTGGCTTTTCATAGGAACCAACTCTTAGTTTTATTAATTAGTTCAATAGTTTTTTTACTTTCAATATTTTAATTTCTCCTTTTTAATTTTAAATTTCAATTTAGTATTTGATTGGGGTTTTAATTTGGTCTTTTTAGTTTTTTTAGTTGCAAGCCCAATTCATTAATCTTTTCTTTCTCTGTTTTATTCAAGTAAGCCTCTAAGGATATAAAATTCCCTTTGGCTGCATCCCACAAATTTTGGTATGATGTCTCATCATTGTCATTATCTTGAGTGAAATTATTAATTGTATCTATAATTTGCTGCTTCACCCAATCATTCTTTAAGATGAGATTGTTTAGTTTCAATTACTTTTTGGTCTATTTCCCCTAACTTTTTGTTGAATGTAGTTTTTATTGCATCATGATCTGAAAAAGAAAGCATTTACTATTTCTGCTTTCTTGCATTTTAATTTTAGAGGTCTTTATGTCCTAATATATGGTCAATTTTTGAATAGGTTCCATGAACTGCTGAGGAAGAAAGTATATTCCTTCTATCTCCATTCAATTTTCTCCAAAGATCCAACATACCTAATTTTCTAATATTCTATTTACTTCTTTAATTTCTTTCTTATTTGTTTTGTGGTTTGATTTGTCTAATTCTGAGAGTGCAAGGTTGAGATCTCCTACTATTATAGTTTTGTTGTCTATTTCTTCTTGCAACTCTCTTAACTTCTCCTTTAGGAAGTTAAGTGCCATACCACTTGGTGCATATATGTTTAATATTGATATTGCTTCGTTGTTTATGCTACCCTTTAGCAGGATGTAGTTACCTTCCTTATCTCTTTTTAATTAGATCAATTTTTACTTTTGCTTGATCTGAGATAAGGATGGCTACCCCTGCTTTTTTGACTTCACCTGAAGCATAATAGATTTTGCTCCAGCCTTTTACTTTTACTCTATATGTATCCCCCTGCTTTAAATGTGTTTCTTGTAAACAACATATTGTAGGGTTCTGACTTTTGATCCAGTCTGCTATCTGCCTCCTCTTTATGGGGGAGTTCATCCCATTCACATTTATGGTTAGAATTACTAAATCTGTATTTCCTGCCATCCTAATAACCCCAGATTGTGCTTTACTTATTCTTGCCTCCCCAACCCTCTTTCCCCCTTTTAAACTTATGTACCCCTCTTGTATCACGATACTTATCCTCTTTATAATCCCTCCTCCCCCTTTAGAGTCTTTCCCCCTTCCTTCCCTTATTACTCTTTTTCTTTTCCCTTTTCCTCTCCCCCGTTTTTAATGAGGCGAGAGAGAATTTACTCTAAAACAAATGTCAATTATTTTTCTTTGAGCCAACTCTGATGAGAGTAAGATTCACACAATGTTCCTCCCCCTCTCTAAATTCCCTCAGATTTGATAAGTTTCCTTAGCCTCTTTGTGGGATGTGGTTTCCCTCTTTTTATCCCTCCTTCCCACCTTATTCTGCGATCATCCCTTTTCCATATCTACTTCCCTTTTTCATGTTATATCAGTACAATCAAATTATACATGTATTCTTTTTGTATATCCACAACGAAATACAATTCTCAAGAGTTATTTTACCTTTTCTGCATCTCTTGAGGTTCTATTCTTGGAGATCAAATTTTTTGTTTAGTTCTGGTTTTTCTTCGAAACAAATGGAATTCATTTGTTTCATTAAGTATCCATCTTCTTCCTGGAAGAAAATGCTCAGCTTAGCTAGGTAGTTTATTCTTGGCTGCATCTCAAGTTCTTGTGCCTTTCGGAATATCATATTCCAGGCCTTCTTTCCTTTAATGTAGAGGCAGCCAGATCTTGGGTGATCCTTATTGTGGCACCTCAGTATTTAAATGGTTTTGGCTGCTTGTAAAATTTTTCCTTAATCTGATAGTTCTGAAATTTTGCCACAATATTCCTTAGAGGGTTTTATTTTAGGGTTTTCTTTCAGAAGGTGTTCGATGAATTCTTTCAATGCCTATTTTACCTTCTGATTCTATTACATCTGGGCAGTTCTCTTTGATGATTTCTTGTAAAATAGTATCTAGGCTCTTTTTCATCATAGTTTTCAGAAGTCCAATAATCCTCAGATTATCTCTCCTAGATCTATTTTCCAAGTCTGTGGTTTTGCAAGTAGATAATTCGTGGTTTTCCAGTTTGTCATTTTTTTGTTTTGTGACTGATTCTTGCTGTCTCAATGAATCATTAGTTTCAATTTGTTCAGTTCTAATTTTTAAAGAATTATTTTCTTCATTACTTTTTACTTCTTTCTGTATATGTCAATTGAGTTTTTGAGATGTATTGTTTTGGTCTGTGGAATTTTTTTCCATTTCACTAATTTTTTTTAGTGAATTATTTTCTTTTCAATTCACAGAGCCTACTTTCTTGCGTGTTCTTTGTCTTTTCAATTCACTGATCCTACTTTCTTGCAGAGTTCTTTGTCTTTTCCAATTCACAAATCCTACTTTCTAGTGAATTCTTTATTTTTTCCAATTCGTATTTCAGGAAGTTGTTGCTGTCTTGTAAGGCTTCTCTTTCCTTTCCCCATTTATCTTCTAACTCTCTTTTGAGACTTTTAATGGTCTCTTCTATGAGAGCATTATGTAAGGAGGACAGTCTGATGCATTTTGCTGTTTGAGGTCTCTTCAGGTTTGCTGACCTGCTCTTTTCTGCATAGAAGCTGTTGATCATTCTTTTCATCTTTTTATTCATGTTTTAAAAGCCTTTAGGGTAGGTCTCCTAGGCTAAGGGGTTACCAGCTTCCTCTGCAGAGCAGGGAAAGATGTAAACCGATTTCCGGCTCCGAGGTATGGGAGTGCTCTGAGTGAGAGTTTTCCCTTCCCCAACAGGAAGTGGATTCAGCACTGGCTGAGCTATCAAACTGCTTAGTAGGGCTGAGTGGATTATCGATTGCCCTAGGCTAGAGACAAAGGGGTGAAAGTGTCACTGCCCCAGGCCGGAGCCTCTTGTGGGACTGTGAGTATTGGCAGCTGACCGCGAGACCGCGAGACCGCTCACAAACTCTGCCCAGCGTCTCTGCCTGATGCAAATCGGCCCTGGAAAAGCTCTATGGCCCCAAGCCGAGCTCCCCACTGTGCAGATTGGAGGCTAACCCGGGCTGCGTCCTCCTGCTGTGCAGGATCACAACTGCCCCAAGGAGAAGCCCCGTACTGCGGGTTGGGGTTGCGGGCTTGTGTTGAGATCTGTGCCTTCACCCTCGGTTTGAGACTCTCCTCGGAACCTAATTTCTCTTCCAGTCTGTGCTGATCTCCCCCCTGGCCCCGGAACCAACCTTTTTTTTTGGCGAGACTGCAGATTTTCTTCAGCTGGTGAATTGTTATACTTCTTATCTTTACGAATTGTAGCAGTCAAGACTATTTTTGAGGCTCGATATAATATTGATAAAGAGGGTAAGAGAAGAGCTTAGAAAGTCGCGTGTGTCTTCTCCGCCATCTTGGCTCCGCCCCTAGAATATGTTATTAAAAGGACGTTTTCTGAGTAATTAAAAAATAGAAGCAATGATCATTAAGAGCCAGCAAGGGCTCATTATGAATAAATCATGGAAGACTCATTTCCATTTTTTGGAAAAGGATATTAGATGAATTTGTAATATGAGACTGGAGCACATCCAGACCCCTGAAATGAAGTCTTTTACATGATGGACTCTAGGGAACTGCTTCCGAAAAAATCATAGTAGTGTGTAAGTGAAATATGTTGGATAGACGGACTGTATGCAGGCATTCTGTAACTCATTCCAGTTGACTAAACTTGTATTGAAGAGAAGGTTCTATGATGAGCTGTGGAGACGTTAAACAGGTATTGTCCATTTTACTTAGTCTCTTGGCTTTATATCTCTTTAGGTAACTCAATGACCAGTGCAGGAAGTAGAGCCTTCAATCTTGGGAGTTTGAAAGGTCCAGAGGGCTCCTTGCCATCCTTTTATTCTAGAGTTCAGACTTTCATCACTCATAAGGCCACATTTCAGTGCTGCATCTATGCCCTATGAAGCAAGAAGCAATTTGGGGAAGTAATTTTCAGAAACCTCATCCAGTGGTACCTGAGATAAAGGCTTATCTAGCAGTTGTGCTACATCTGAACATGAACTTGATAAGATCAATGCTTATAGGACCTCACTAGGTTTTGAGCCTAATCTCCTTCTTTCTTCCCTCAGAGACTGAGGTAATATAAAAAGGAATTGTGCCCATAAGATATTTGAGAAAATATTTGTTTATTTGTTCTTCCTCTATCTTTGACATAAACCTCCTTAAAAAAACCCTAATCTGATATTAGGAGGTTTTGGAATGGAATATCCTCTAACAATGGTGGAGACCATAGCCAGTGGGAGCTCAGGTCCATGGTACAAAAAAAGGGACTCTCCACCAACCCCTTAGATGACCTGAGAACCTGAACAGAAGGTATTACAGGCCTATGAAGTAAAGCCATAACCAAACATATTACAAAGAGATTCTGAGAATAGCATTGACATGTTTTATCTAGATGCCAACAAGGTGTTTGACAATTCTTTTGGAAAAGATGGGGAGATTTGGATGGCAATATATTAAAAGTAGGTTCAGATCTGGCTAAACCATTGAAACCAAAGAGCAGTAATTATATAACATCTACCTTAGTGGAAGTCTCCAGTAAAGTACTATAGGTTCTGTCTTTAGCCCTATTCTGCTAAGTGTTTTTTCAATGATTTGGATGGGGGAATACTTATCAAACTTCTAGATTCCAAAGAAGTAGAAAAGATAGTCTGGGAGTCCTATGATCCCATAACAACTTTTCAAGTAGGAATTGGGCACTAAAACTAACAAAAGGCATTGACCATAGATAAATACAGATTTATACATTTAGATTCAAGAACTAAGTTATATAAATAGGAATGTTTTTATTGTGACTAATTCAATTTGGCAAAAATGAATTGATAATATGATGTGACAGCCAGTGAAGATAATGTGACATTGTACTGCATTAATAAAATTATAATGTATAATATGAAGGAGATGATAATTCTACTATGCTGTGCTCTGGTAAAACCATATCTGTAGTACTTTGTCCACTTTGGGGCACTACATTTTAGAAGGAAAGAAGAAAGAGAATTATGTTCAAAGGAAACAAGTATTTAGTTATATATGTATATATGTATGTATATGTATAAATGAATTTGTAAATGTGTATGTGTTGTTTGTGTGTGTATATATGAAAGGAAGAGAAGGGAATAAGCATTTATAGCACCTATTATGTTCCAGGCACTATGCTAAGCTCTTTTATAAATATTTCATTTGAGATTTCCTTAGTTGTCCATGTATGTATGTATGTATATGTGTAAATATGTATGTATAAGATATACATACATAGTCAATGAAAATATTTTTTTTATAATAAAAAAAGATATACATACATACAGTGTGTATTTGAAGAAATGTTAAGATTCCATTCAATTCTAAATCTATGATTCATGATTCTATAAACCAGATAGAGAAGATTTAGGAAGGACATGACAATTGTCTTTAAATATGTGATGGGTTTTCAAGGTGGAGAGTGATTAGACCTCTTTTCCTCATCTAAACAGGGTAAACTATTACATATTACAAATTACATACAAATTATATATTCAAGACAAAATGAGAAAAAAGTAGAATGGATTTTCTTGGATGGGGAAGGCAGGATTAGTGAGTCTCCCTTTGTCCTGAGATTCATAGATTGGACAGGGATTAGATTTGATGACTTCAAATGTTCTGTCCAACTTTACATCTATGAGTTTATGATGCTGCTACCTAAGCTCATCCTGTGTAAATGATGAAATTAGTAATGTCTGTCTTTGGCAAATCTTCTTTCCCTTTATTTTCACCCCTTTTTCCTTTTTCTTTCCTTCCTACTCTATCCCTATTGTGCCCTCATGCTGCTCTATCTTTCCTAACTTCAAAGGAAAGAAATGTGATAAAGTCTTAGTGCCCTAGTAACTTATTCTTGGGCCAGGATGATTTAGTATTTGCATTTAAATACATATAGAGTGATAATAATACAAAGAAATAAATTGCTGAGAGTTTAATCACAGGCATTGGTAGAAGTAAACATATTGGTAAGGAGTCTTTCAATAGTCCCTTAAATCATACTGTGTAAATGATAACTTACTGTACTTGTATGGCCCATCTCAATTACAAGAACCACTGTTCACCTTGCAAATAAGAGATTCACCTACCTTCATCTACTGAAATATGACTTAAAAAACTATGTAGTGAGTTTTCCATCATCTTGGGTATACTCATGCTCTAGTCTAGCAGCAGTCCTCACCCATGAAAACCAAGCTATAAAAATAACTATATTAAAAACAACCTTTCATCACTTACTTGCTTCATAAAGTAGAGTTGCTTCCAATTTGGCAACATTTACTAGAAGCATCTCAAGAACTTTAAAGGGAATTATTTTCAGTGCTTTTGAATTTCTGTTATATCTGTGTGTATGTGTATGCACATATATGTATTGTATATATGTGTATATGTAGTATATGTTATATACAGTGTGTGAATATATATATGCATATGTGTGTTATGTGAGTTGATTTATAGAATCAATGCATTTGTGTATGTGTATGTATGTATGTATGTATATATATACAGAGACACTCTCTTTCTGCATCATTTCATACTGAGAAGTAATAACTGGATTTCAGAAGAAGATAGCTGTTGTTTTATCTATTGTGGCTATGGCAAACTAAATTTGCTCTTAAAGTGCAATAATTTTGGGACATTCAACTTATTCCTATTTCTTGTGCTATTTTTTAACTACAAGAACAATAAAACTCAAATAAGTTTTCCAAGTGATTGAAAAATCCCACATGAAATCTAGTGTTTAAAAAAAAAAACTTAAATATACATCCAATTAATCTAATAGAGTTTATTCTCTGTGCATGGAGTCTCTAGATCTTCTCTTGATTCAGAACCTGTGGTGCTAGGGATAGACATAGGGCTTGATGAGGCTTTAGAAAGTAATCAAAGTCTATCTCTTGTGAGGAGAGAAGAGAGCAAGAGAGGACAGGAGAGGACAGGAGAGAAGAGAAAGACATAGACAGAGACAGAGACAGAGACAGAAATAGAAACAGACAGAGAAAGAGGAAGACAGAAAGATAGACAGAAGAGAGAGAATTTTAAACATAAAATTAAATAATTAAAGTAAAAGTTAATGAGTGGTAGGTCATTTCCAAAGTATGTGTACTACAAGGAAATTAGAAGTGAGATTGTACTGAAATGTGCTATAATGTCCTATACCCACCTATAATCCCCTTCAGCTAGACATGAAACTAATAGGAGACTATAACTGGACATTTTTTTTCTGAAAACATCTTAATATAGGGATAAAATCTGATAATTGAATCAAACATTACATAAGGAATTCCCAGAAAATAGGAGAAATTCAATATGTTGATGATTGAGATAATTCTCTAGGATTTCTGGAAACATAAGAGTAGCAAGAAATCCCAGGAGAATCATATTCCTTCAGATACCTCTCAAAAGCTGGAACAAATGTTGATTTTAAAATGCAAAACAATTAAAATTCTCAAAAGTAAATCCTTTTTAGACAAAGAATACTGAAAGATATGGAAAAAACTAATTGTTTCTACAAAATTAAACGTTGTGAAATATGAGACATAGAATATATATATATATATATATATATATATATATATATATATATTAAATGTCACCAATGGAAATGCCATGACTATAAGTAGACCCAGCTCAAGATACAGTAAAATGAACACACTGAAGACCCAGGAGGAAGTAATGAATTTAATTTAAATCAAAAACTACTTATTGGTAACTACTAAGTTTCAGGTACTATCAATACAAAGGCAAAAAAAAGAGACAGTCTTTCCCCTTGAGTGTCTTATATGGGGGAGGTAGCATAAACACCATATATAATTATGCAAATGCCCCCATAAATATGTGTGTATCTATGTAACATGTACACATATTGCTTATGTGGTATGTCTATAGAAACAATTTATATAAGTGCATATACAGTGAATAAAAGGAAAATTTGGAGATAGGAAAGGCACTAGAAGCCAAAGGGTAAAACAAGAAAGGTCATTACAAAACCAAGCTTTCAAGAACAAAAGTGGTACTAAGAAATAAAGCTAACACTAGGACACAGCTGAAAATGGGATGGGTCAAGTAATGGTGAGCCACCATTTTTGGGCAGAGGAAATAGCATGGTCAGAGTTGTCTTTTAGCATTTTGGCAGCTGTGTAGAGGGAAGGGAGACACTTCAGGCAGAGAGGTCAATTAGGAGTTACTTTACAGTAGTAAAGAAGTAGTGAAAACATGAACTAGGGTGATGACAATGTAAGTAGAAATAAGGGAATGTACAAGAGAGATGGAGAATATTTCTACATTCATCTCTACATCCATATCTATATATTGCTATATCTGTCTCTATTTTTATCTCTCTCTATATCTGTTACTATATCTATTTCTATGTAATCTCTGCCTCTATGTCTATCTATATATCTCTATGTTGATCTATCTATATCTATCTATCTCTCTGTCTCCCTATCTCTATCCTTATCTCTACTGATATTCATCCAGGCCCCTGAGATGGAGTCTTTTTCATGAAGGACTCTAAGGTATGATATCTGAGAGAATCACATTGGTATGTAAGGGAAGTATTTTAGATAGAGATAAAATCAAGAAGACTTGGAGACTGGTTAAATATGGCAAAATGAGGGAGAGGGTAGGGTGGAAGATGATTCCAAATAGGATGATTTGCAAATATGAGAAGGGGTGAGTTTTCTATCAAAGATAATGAGTTGTAAAGATAAATTTGAGGATTGTATAGAAATTATCCTATAGCTGGAAATGTCCAACAGCATTTGATGATGTTTTAGGATTCAGGAGAGACTAGGGCTGGCTGTAGAAATCTTGAGAATTATTTAATACCCTTGCTATAGCCATTAAAGAAGCTACTGCCCCAGATAAGAAGTCAGAAAGACTTAAGTTCAAATCCATACACAGATACTTACTAGCTATACAATCTTGGGCAAGTCACTTATCCTCTGTTTTCCTTAGTTTCCTCATCAGTAAAATGGAGATAAAAAATAGCACATACCTGCCAAGGTTGTTGTGAGGATAAAATGCAATGGTATTTATAAAGTGCTTTGCAAACCGTCAAGTGCTATAAAAATGCTTGTTATTATTATTATTTCTCATTTGATTCAGAGTTTCATGATACCATTAAAACCCCAGGTTTTCTGAAGTCAGCTAAAGCACTGTTAATTTTAATCCTTCCCCTATTTAATTATTTATGTCTCTGCATTAGTGCTTTCCCTATATTATGTTCCTTGTAGGCAAAATATTATTGGGTCTTCTTTTAATCCATTAAATAACAATTCTTGTTTTCATTGAAAAGAGAAGAAAGGAAAATCAAATGATCCAAATCAAAAAAGGAAAAGGGAAGTTCAAAATGAAGAAGAAATAAAACTATCAATGACTGTTACACATAACTATATGCTAACAAAACTGTGAAAATAAGTATATCATTATTGCAAAAATATGAAATGCTAAAATTGATTTTTAAAAGACCAGACATTAATGGCTCACATACTCACATTAAGTTTATCACCAATATGGAGAGCTTTTGTGATTGAGAAGTCTCTGGGCTGCCTAAGAAGGGGCAGATTGAATAAGAATTCAATCTGGTTGGAATTAGAATCAAAGTTTCTGTACTGGTCAACGTTGAGATCAGCCCATGAATGGTGGCTATATTTCCAGCTACCGTGAGATAGGGAGACCTGATTTCTTTTTTTTTTTTTTTTTTTCCTTTTTTCTTTTCTTTTTTTTTTTTTTTAATAGCCTTTTATTTACAGGTTATATGCATGGGTAACTTTACAGCATTAACAATTGCCAAACCTCTTGTTCCAATTTTTTCACCTCTTACCCCCCACCTCCTCCCCCAGATGGCAGGATTAAAATATAAATTAGATACACAATAAGTATACATGACCAAAACGTTATTTTGCTGTACAAAAAGAATCAGACTCTGAAATATTGTACAATTAGCTTGTGAAGGAAATCCAAAATGCAGGTGGGCATAAATATAGGGATTGGGAATTCAATGTAATGGTTTTTAGTCATCTCCCAGAGTTCTTTCTCTGGGCATAGCTGGTTCAGTTCATTACTGCTCCATTGGAAATGATTTGGTTGATCTCGTTGCTGAGGATGGCCAGGTCCATCAGAACTGGTCATCATATAAGTATTTTGTTGAAGTATATAATGATCTCCTGGTCCTGCTCATTTCACTCAGCATCAGTTCGTGTAAGTCTCTCAGGCCTTTCTGAAAATTATCTTTGGTCATTTCTTACAGAACAGTATATTCCATAATATTCATATACCACAATTTATTCAGCCATTCTCAACTGATGGACATCCATTCAGTTTCAGTTTCTAACTACTACAAAAGGGCTGCCACAAACATTCAGTGCACATACAGGTCCCTTTCCCTTCTTTATAATCTCTTTGGGATTAATCCCAAGTAGTAACACTGCTGGATCAAAGGGTATGCACAGTTTGATAACTTTTTGAGCATAGTTCAAACTACTCTCCAAAATGGTTGGATTCTTCACAACTCACCAACAATGCATCAATGTCCCAGTTTTCCCCATCCCCTCAACAATCATCATTATTTTTCCTGTCATCTTAGCCAATCTGACAGGTTGTGAATCAGGTTATCTTAGAGTTGTCTTAATTTGCATTTCTCTGATTAATAATGACTTGGAGCATCTTTTCATATGACTAGAAATAGTTTCAATTTCTTCATCTGAAGTTGTCTGTTCATATCCTTTGACCATTTTCAATTGGAGAATGAGCTGATTTTTTATAAATTAGGTTAATTCTCTATATATTTTGGAAATAAGGCCTTTATCAGAACCTTTGACTGTAAAAATATTTTCCCAGTTTATGCTTCCCTTCTAATCTTGTCTGCATTAGTTTTGTTTGTACAAAACTTTTCAGTTTAGTAAATCGAAATTTTCTATTTTGTGATCAGTAATGATCTCTAGTTCTCTTTGTGCATAAAGACCTTCCCCTTCCACAGGTCTGAGAGGTAGACTATCCTGTGTTCCTCTAATTTATTAATAATTTCATTCTTTATCCTAGGTCATGAGACTCCATTTTGACCTTATCTTGGTGTACAGTGTTAAGTATGGATCAATGCCTAGTTTCTGCCATATTAGTTTCAATTTTCGCAATTTTATCAAACGGTAAGTTCTTATTCCCAAAAGCTGGGGTCTTTGGGTTTGTCAAAGACTAAGGTTGCTATATTTGTTGACTGTTTTATCCTTGAACCTAACCTATTCCACTGATCAATTAATCTATTCCTTAGCCAATACAAATAGTTTTGGTAACTGCTGTCTTTAATATAATTTTAGATCTGGTACAGCTAAGTCACCATCATTTGATTTTTTTCATTAATTCCCTTGAAATTCTTGACCTTTTGTTTTCCATATGAACTTTGTTGTTTTTTTCTGGTCATTAAAATAGTTTTTGGAGTCTGATTGGTATAGCGCTAAATAAATAGATTAGTTTAGAGTAATATTGTCATCTTTTTATATTTGCTCGCCCTATCAAGAGCATTTAATATTTTTCCAATTGGTTAGATCAGACTTAATTTGTGTGAAAAGTGGTCTGTAATTTTGCTCATAAAGTTTCTGATTTTCCCTTAGCAGATGATTCCTAAATATTTTATATTATCAGTAGTTACTTTAAATGGAATTTCTCTTTTAACTCTGACTGTTGGATTTTTAGTGATATATAAGAATGCTGATGACTTATGTGGGTTTATTTATAACCAAGACTTTGCTAAAGTTGTGGATTATTTCTAGTAACTTTTTAGAGCATCTCTGGGTTCTCTAAGTATACCATCATGTCATCAGCAAAAGTGATAATTTGGTTTCCTCATTCTATTCTTATTCCTTTAATCTCTTTCTCAGCTCTTATTGCCAAAGCTAGCGTTTCTAATACAATATTAAATAGTAACGGTGATAGTAGGGCAACTCTTGTTTCCTCAGATCTTATTGGAATGGTTTGCAGTTTGTCCCATTACATATATGCTGTACTGATGGTTTTAAATAGATGCTGCTGATGTTTTAAGGAAAAAGTCCATTTTATTCCTATACTCTCAAAGTGTTTTTAATAGGAATGGATGTTGGATTTTATCAAATGCTTTTCTGCATCTATTGAGATGATCATATGGTTTTGTTAATTTGGTTATTAACATGGCCAATTATATTGATAGTTTTCTAATACTAGACACCCTGCATTCCTGGTATTAAATCCTACTTGATCATAGTGTGTTATCCTGGAGATGATTTTCTGTAGTCTTTTTGCTAATATCTTATTTAAGATTTTAGCATCAATATTCATTAGGGAGATTGGTCTATAATTTTCTTTCTCTGTTTTCAACCTACCTGGTTTAGATATCAGTACCATTTCTGTGCCATAGAAGGAATTTGGTAGGGCTCCTTCATTTCCTATTTTATCAAATAATTTATATAGCATTGGGGCCAATTGTTCTTTTAAATGTTTGGTAAAATTCACATTAAATCCATCTGGTCCTGGGGATTTTTCTTAGGGGTTGTTTAATTGCCTGTTCTATTTCTTTTTCTGAAATGGGACTATTCAAACAATTTACTTCCTCCTCTGTTAGTCTAGGAAGTTTATATTTTTGGAGGTAGTCATCCATTTCACTTAGGTTATCAAATTTATTGGCATAAAAGTTGAGCAAAATAATCCTTATTATTTCTCTAATTTCTCTTCATTGGTGGAAAGTTCTCCTTTTTCATTTTAAGACTACTAATTTCATTTTCCTCCCTCCTTTTCTAATCAGATTTACCAAAGGCTTATCTATTTTATTGGCTTTTCATAGAAATAACTCTTAGTTTTATTAATTAGTTCAAGTTTTTTTACTTTCAATATTTTTAATTTCTCCTTTTAATTTTAAATTTCCAATTTAGTATTTGATTGGGGTTTTTAATTTGGTCTTTTTAGTTTTTTAGTTTGAAGCCAATTCATTAATCTTTTCTTTCTGTGTTTTATTCAAGTAAGCCTCTAAGGATATAAAATTCCTCTTATTACCACTTTAGGCATGTCATCCACTAGAATTTTGGTATGACGTTCATCATTGTCATTATCTTGGTGAAATTATTAATGTACCTATAATTTGCTGCTTCACCCAATCATTCTTTAAGATGAGAGTTGTTTAGTTTCAATACTTTTTGGTTATTTCCCCTAATTTTTGTTGAATGTAGGTTTTTTTGAATCATAATCTGAAAGAAGTCATTTACTATTTCTTGCTTTCTTTGCATTTTAATTTTGAAGTCTTTATGTCCTAATATATGTGATCAATTTTGATGATAGGTTCCATGAACTGCTGAGGAAGAAAGTATATTCCTTTCTATCTCCATTCAATTTTTCTCAAAGATCTAACATACCTAATTTTTCTAATATTCTATTTAGCTTTCTTTAATTTCTTTCTTATTTGTTTTTTGTGGTTTGATTTGTCTAATTCTGAGAGTAAGGTTGAGATCTCCCACTATTACAGTTTTGTTGTCTATTTCTTCTTGCACTGTCTTAATTTCTCCTTTAGGAAATTGGATGCCATACTACTTGGTGCACATATGTTAATATTGATTTGCTTCGTTGTTTATGCTACCCTTTAGGCAGGATGTAGTTTCCTTCCTTATCTCTTTTAATCAGATCAATTTTTGCTTTTGCTGATCTGAGATAACGATGCTACCCTGCTTTTTGACTTCACCTGAGCATAATGATTTTGCTCCACACTTTTTACTTACTCTATGTATCTCCCTGCTTTAAATGTGTTTCTTGTAATACAACATATTGTAGGGGTTCTGACTTTTGATCCAGTCTGCTATCTGCCTTCCTCTTTATGGGGAGTTCATCCCATTCACATTTATGGTTAGGAATTACTAAATCATGATTTCCTGCCATCCTAATAACCCCAGATTATGCTTTACTTATTCTTCCCCCCAACCCTCTTTCCCCCTTTTAAACTTATTGTCCCTCTTGTATCCGATGGTTACCTCTTTATAATCCCTCCCTCCCCCTTTTGTCTTTTCCCTTCCTTTCCTTATTACTCTTTTTTCTTTTCCATTTTCCTCTTCCCGTTTTTTAATGAGGCGAAGAGAATTTTCTCTAAAACAAATGTCAATTATTTTTTCTTTGAGCCAACTCTGATGGAGTAATGATTCACACAATGTTCCTCCCCTCTCAGAATTCCCTCAATATGATGTTTCCTTTGCTTCTTCATGAGATGTCAGTTTCCCTCTTTATCCCTCCTTCCCACCTTATTCTGCCATCATCCCTTTTCCATATCTACTTTCCCTTTTTTGCTATATCAGTAAAATCAAATTTATACATGTATTGTTCTTGTATATCACAATGAAACTACAATTCTCAAAGAGTTATTTTACCTTTTCTGCATCTCTTGAGTTCTATGGTTGGAGATCAAATTTTGTGTTTAGTTCTGGTTTTTCCTTAGAAACAAATGATTCATTTGTTTCATTAAATATCCATCTTCTTCCCTGGAAGAAAATGCTCAACTTAACTGGGTAGTTTATTCTTGACTGCATCCAAGTTCTTTTTGCTCTTTTGGAAATATCAGATTCCAGGCCCTTCAGTCCTTTAATGTGGAGAGCAAGCCAGATCTTGATGTAATCTTTATTTGGCACCTCGGTATTTAAATTGTTTTTGTTTTTGTGCTTGTAAAATTTTTCCTTAATCTGATAGTTCATGAAATTTGCATTTCTAATATTCCTTAGGGTTTTATTTTTAGGGTTTCTTTCAGAAGGTGCTCGATAGATTCTTTCAATCCTATTTTACCTTCTGATTCTATTACATCTTGACCTTCTCTTTGATGATTTCTTGCAAAATAGTATCTAGGCTCTTTTTTTTCATCATAGTTTTCAGAAAGTCCAATAAATCCTCAGATTATCTCTCCTAGATCTATTTTTCCAAAGTCTATCGTTTTAAGTAGATAATTCATGGTTTTTCAGTTTGTCATTTTTTTTGTTTTTGTGACTGTTCTTCTTTCTCAATGAATCATTAGTTTCATGTTGTTCAGTTCTAATTTTTAAAAATTATTTTTCTTCATTTGCTTTTATTACTTCTTTCTGTTTATATGTCAATTGAGTTTTTTGAATGTATTGTTTTGGTCTGTGAATTTTTTCCATTTCATAATTTTTTTTTTTTTAGTAATTATTTTCTTTTCAATTCACAGATCCTACTTTCTTGTGAGTTCTTTGTCTTTTCATTTCACAGATCCTACTTTCTAGTGATTCTTTATTTTTCAATTCACAATTCTTACTTTCCTAGATTTTTTTACTTTTCCAATTCGTATTTCAGAGTTGTTGCTCTCTTTAAGGCTTCTCTTTCCTTTCCCATTTATCTTCTAACTCTCTTTTGAGACTTTTAATGGTTTCTTCTATGAGAGCATCATGTAAAGGAGGACAGTCTGGTGCATTTTAGCCGTTCGAGGTCTCTTCAGGTTTGCTGACCTGCTCTTTTTCTGCATAGAAGCTGTAGATCATTCTTTTCATCTTTTTATTCATGTTTTAAAGCCTTTAGGATATGTCTGCTAGGCAAGGGGGTTACCAGCTTCCTCTGCAGAGCAGGGAGAAATGTAAACCGGTTTCGGCTCCGAGGTTTGGGAGTGCTCTGAGTGAGAGTTTTCCCTTCCCCAACAGGAAGTGGATTCAGCACTGGCAGAGCTATCAAGTGCCAGTTGGGCTTGTGGGTTAGCAGTGCCCTAGGCTAGAGACTAAGGGGTGAAAGTGTCACTGCCCCAGGCCAGAGCCTGTTGTGGGGCTGTGAGTATTAGCAGCTGACCGCAGACCGCCAATTCTACCGAACTCTGCCCCAGCGTCTGTGCCTGATGCAAATCAGCCCTGGAAAAGCTCCTGGCCCCAAGCCGAGCCCCACTGCGCAGATTGGAGGCTACACCTGGGCTTGCCTCTCCTGCCGTGCGGATCACAGCTGCCCAAGGAAAAGCCCCAACTGCGGGTTGGAGGCTGCTCACTTGTGCTGAGATCTGTGCTTTCACTTTCGGTTTGAGGCTCTCCTTGGAACCTAATTTCTCTCCCAGTCTCGCTTGATCTCCCCCTGGCCCAGAACCAACCTTTTTTGGCAAGACTGCAGATTTTCTTCAGCCGGTGAGTTGTTCTACTTCTTATCTTTACGAATTGTAGCAGTCAAGACTATTTTTGAGGCTCAATATAATATATTCTTCTCTTACCCAAAGAGGGTAAGAGAAGAGCTTAGAAAGTCGCGTGTGCCTTCTCCGCCATCTTGGCTCCTCAGGTCAGGGAGATCTGATTTCAAAAATAGTCAAATCAACCAAACTAACGCAAGTTAAGTAAACTTAGGAAAAATTTTAAAGGAAAAAATATAGTGAAATTGGGTGCAAGAAGCCCTCTAGGATTCAGTGAGTGGCAGAAGTAAAATAGAATTAAAGTTGCTTAAGAAAGAACTAGCACAATAAACCGGATATTTTCCATTTTTAGTAGCCCATAGACTTCCTTGATTCCATGCATTCTCAAAGTCATTCATAAACTGTGATAATCAACACCAGAAGTTCAGTTTTAAAATTCTTCAAATACAAATGTATCTCATTTAACATTACTTTTCAATGACATTTTACAATGTCATAAAAACCTTATGATCTGTCTTTGTTAACGTATCCTCACTACTTCTATAATATCAGGCCCACTGCTTGAATAAGGTCCACTTTAACCCTTTCTCTAGTTCCTCTGTTGGACCAGTCTAGTCTCTATTTGGGTCTTCATATGGGTGAGCACCTGAACAACATCAACATTTATTGTGAACCTGCTCCACTAGGGAAAGTCATTTTATTTCTGTTTCTTAGGAACTGTCCCTGGAAATGCTCCTTTGCTTAATATATATTTTATGAAATAAATTAAAATTCATAAGTGATATATCTATATTTATTTCTGTCCATTTTCTTTGATTACCCTTCCCCCACCCTGTCTATATTTTAAAACATAAGCTGTATGCTACAGAGAAATTCAACCTACCTATATAAAGTACTATCTCAAGTTAATTCTTTTAGCTATATTATGCTCTGAATGTTTTTGAGTACAACTGAAAGTCTTAGAAAAGCAAAGCATGAAGGCCTTATGAGGAGCATCATTTCCAGGCTATAGATGTATTTCCACATAAGAGAAATATGAACTGAATAATTTTATTTCAAGATTTAAAAGGTCATTTAACTACATCTGAATAATTCAAAATTAAAAGCAACAAGCATCTTAAAACATATTTACTACTATTTTGCATTAAAATGACTTTTGCAGTTGTCAAACTGTGCATAACCTTTGATCCAGCAGTGTTACTACTGTGCTTATATCCCAAAGAGATCTTAAAGAAGGGAAAGGGACCTGTATGTGCAAGAATGTTTGTGGCAGACCTTTTTGTAGTGACAAGAAACTAGAAATTGAATGGATGCCCATCAATTAGAGAATGATTGAGTAAATTGTGGTATATGAATGTTATGGAATATTATTGTTCTGTAAGAAATGACCAGCAGGATGATTTCAAAGAGACCTGGAGAGACCTACATGAACTGATGCTGAGTGAGAGCAAAACCAGGAGATCATTATACACTTCAACTACAATACTACATGATAATTAGTTCTGATGGAAGTGGATATCTTCAGCAATGAGAGCATCCAAATCAGTTCCAATTGATAGTAATGAACAGAACCAGCTACACCCAGTGAAAGAACACTGGGAAATGAGTATGGACCACAACATAGCATTTTCACTCTTTCTGTTGATTTGCTTGCATTTTGTTTTCTTTCTCAGTTTTTTTCCCTTCTTGATCCGATTTTTCTTGTGCAGTAAGATAACTATATATATATATATACATATATGTTTTAATATATATTTTAACATGTTTAACATGTATTAGACTACCTGCCATCTAAGGGACGGGGTGGGGAGGAAGAGGGGAAAATTTGGAACACAAGGTTTTGCAAGGATCAGTGTTGAAAAATTACCAATATTATTATATATATATTATAATATATATTATTATATGTTTTGTAAATAAAAAGCTAAAAAAAAAAAACCTTTTTTCTCATGATAATTATAACTACTAACTGGTCTTCCTGCCTTTAATCTCTCCCTTTGCTACATCTAAGTAGTGCTTTAATTGATATGTCAGCCCCTTCCTCTCAGAAACCTTTGTTAGCTCCTCAGTAGATAAATAAATAAATATGAGTGACTTGCCCAAGATCACACAGCTAGTAAGTGTCTGAGGTCAAATTTGAACTCAGGCCTTCCTGACTCCAGACCTCTGTTATCTGAGCCATTTAGCTGCCCTATATTGACTAAGCAGGGGAGATAACCAAAGAACCTGGAATAGTACTCTACAGAATATAGAAAAGTACACATTACATAAGTCACACTGCTCATACAAGTACATTTTGCATTTTCTACCTTAATTAGGTAAAGGCCTGCAGTCCCCAGACCTTGTAACTTTTTTTTTTTTAACAGTTGTTACTTTTCCATTTCTGGTAAATAACAACAAAAAATCACTAAGTATATATATTTTAACTGTTCACCTTTTACAAGATCCAATATCCCATTATGGGATTAATTAGACAATTTGTGACTAATTTTATTCCGATGTTTTAGAGGGTGCCTTCTGTGTTGTTGGGGTTTTTCAAGGCATTTAAAAAGACAGTGAAGATTAAAACCTGCAGGGATTTCAACAAGAGATCAAAGCTTCCTCAAAGGAAATACCTGGGGGCTATATTATGCTGTCTGGCCACATCAGGGAGGAATCTAATTTTATGTGCTGGAAAAGACTGAGAACCCTTTCGTGGTGAATTAAAAACACAGCTTTGGGGAATAATGCAGACAAAAACCATAAGTTTAAAAGTAATGTGCAAAGGCTTCAGTGGTAAAGCACTTCAGCTGCAATCCCCATCTCTAAAATGACCTGCAAAAGTGAGAAGCTTTTGGTCAGATTGGGAAGGAATTTCATTTGCCAGGGTCTATCACCAGTTAATCTTTCCTACTTCTTGGGTTTCCCAGATTAATTTTTATTCTTTTTGTATCTCAATAACCTCAGCTTTACTGGGACTATATGAAATTGAATTGTCATACTTGCAGAGGAGAAATGACTATATATTTCTGGTTTAAAATCTCATTATTTTCTATTGAAATACATTTTTAAAATATACTAAGTGAAAGAGAGTTTGGGCTCTTTAAGTGGGAAGCAAGGCTGTCAAAAATCTCTGAAAGAGTCAAGGTTATAAAACTTCTAGGAACTGGAAACGTATAATAAATAAATCCATTTTGTTCAGGTGCATTGCAAAATAGAAGTGAAGTGGGGTGGTTCAGTGAGGCGGAGCTGGTTATCAGAAATTTCTGGTTAGTGTGGATTGTAAGTGTATACACAGTAAAACTGGAAAGTTTCCAGTTTGCTCCCCAAAGCCAGGCCAGAGTAAATATAAATAAACAAGCAGAATAACAAAAACATTCCATCTCTTTCATGCAAAGAAGAAACAAAAGAAAGTGGCCAACTAAGTGGAGAGAACACTCAGACTAAATGAGCATGCTAAAATGACAGTTTGATGCCTTCTCTCTGATACATTGTAATTCTATCCAAAGATGTGTTCTTTTTTAAAAACAATTAATAATGTTATGGAATATTATTGTTCTGTAAGAAATGACCAGCAGGATGATTTCAGAAAGTCCTGGAGAGACTTACATGAACTGATGCTGAGTGAGATGAGCAGGGCCAGGAGATCATTATATTCTTCAACAACAATACTATATGATGATCAATTCTGATGGACCTGGCCATCTTCAGCAATGAGATCAACCAAATCAGTTCCCATAGAGCAATAATGAACTGAACCAGCTACACCCAGCGAAAGAACTCTGGGAGATGACTAAGAATCACTACATTGAATTCCCAATCCCTCTATTTTTGTCCACCTGCATTTTTTATTTCCTTCACAGGCTAATTGTACATATTTCAAAGTCTGATTCTTTTTGTATAGCAAAATAACTGTATGGACATGTATACATATATTGTATTTAACATATACTTTAACATATTTAATATATATTGGTCAACCTACCATCTGGGGAGGAGGGAGGGAGAAAAGGGGGAAAAATTGGAACAAAAGTTTTGGCAATTGTCAATGCTGAAAAATTACCTATGCATATATCTTGTAAATAAAAAACTATAATAATAATAAAAAATTCATAGCATTCATTTTTATGTATAATATTTTATTTCCCCCAATTACATGTTAAATTTTTTTAAAGTTTTGAGTTTCAAATTCTATTTCTCCCTCCTTTCTTCTTTTCCCCTTCCCTGAGATAGTAAGTAATCCAATATAGGTTACATATGTGCAGTCATGTAAAACATTTCAGTCTGAATGCAGACTGAAATATGTTGTTTTTCACTTTCTTCCATTGACTCTTTCTTCTGAATACAGATAGTATCAGTTCTTTCTCTGGAGTCCAACAGCATGCTTCATCATGACTCCTTCAGAATTATCTTAGATCATTGAATTGTTTAGTTTTCATTTTTAAAAAAAATCTAAGTTTTGACTTTTTTCTCTTTTCTCTACCCCTTCCCTCACCCTTTGAAAAGGCAAAGAATATGATATCAATTATACATGTGAAATCATGCAAAATATATTTCCATATTAGCCATGCAAAAACTTGTTCAGAAGAGATGGAGGAAAGTGACCTCTAAGGCTAGCAAGTTCAGTTTATTTAAGAAGACAAGACAAAGTTCATCAACTCCATTTCATCCTAACAATTTAAATAAGTAAAGCTCCCATAGTGAGTAAAAATATAAAAATAAAAAAGAAGTTATTGAAGGAGAGTCACAGTGATTGGAGGATTCAAAAAATACTTTGTTTAGAAGTTGATAGTTTAATCTTGAAGGAAATGAGGAACTTTATGAGGAAAAGGTGAAAAGGATGTGCACCTTAGACATGAGGAGAAGAGCCAGGGATAAAGGCACAGAAATAGAACAAAAATGCTATGCATGAGGAACACATACAGAAGGCCAATTTGGCTATATCATAGTGTACAGGAAAGGGAATAATAAAGAATAAAGAACTTGGGAAAAAATAGCTTAGGCCAAATTGTGAAGGGCTTTAAAAGACAAAAAGAATTTAAAACTTTAAAAATCTTTAACTCTGGCTAGCTCAACCTTGGAGAGAAATAGGGTTAGATTAAGTAGTGATTAGTAATTAAAAGTATACGAAGAGTCTCCCAACTATACCTCATTATGTGTATTTCTTTAAACCTGTTTCTAAATTGTATATTGAGTCTGACCATTAGCAATTTTAATTATTCCAATAGGGAGATTCTTTTTCTAGGAAAGCCTTATTGATTGAATCATTGTCAGCAATTAGCCACTGGAATAGAGTGATTCTGGTAGGCAAGAGCCCCAGGTTCTGCATCAGGTATGGCAATGGAAGGAGAGGGGGAATCATACAGTGGCCTGGCACATACTAAGTACTTAATAAAAGCTTAATCTAATCTCTAAACTAGTGATAAATCATACACAGGTGTTTAGATCTACCACATTAGAAAAACAATCATCCTTCAGTAACAATATGATAAATAACAATAGTATCATCCAAGAATGATATGTTTTTATGACTGTGAAGAAGGCAGGATTTAAGAAAACCTATGCTCAGAGTTGGCAGGTATATGCATAGTAATATAGGAAAAGCCAGCACAAAATGCAAGTTTGAGATGTCTTCTATGTTTAAGTAGTCACAATGAGGGGAAGGACCTGCAGGGCAAAAGAATTTTTTATTTTTTATTATTTTTTTATTTTTATTATTTTTAAAATTTTAATAGCTTTTTATTTAGAAGTTATACGTATGGGTAACTTTACAGCATTGACAATTGCCAAACCTCTTGTTCCAATTTTTCCCCTTCTTCCCACCACCCCCTCCCTCAGATGGCAGGATGACCAGTAGATGTTAAATATATTAAAGTATAAAGTAGATACACAATAAGTATACATGACCAAACCATTATTTTGCTGTACAAAAAAGAATCGGACTCTGAAATATTATACAATTAGCCTGTGAAGGAAATCAAAAATGCAGGTGGGCAAAAATATAGGGATTGGGAATTCAATGTAATGATTTTTAGTCATCTCCCAGAATTCTTTCGCTGGGTGTAGCTGGTTCAATTCTTGGTCCTGCTCATTTCACTCACCATCAGTTCATCTCAGTCCCTCCAGGTCTTTCTGAAATCATCCTGTTGGTCATTTCTTACCGAACAATAATATTCTATAATATTCATATACCACAATTTATTCAGCCATTCTCCAATTAATGAGCATCCATTCAGTTTCCAATTTCTGGCCACTACAAAGAGGGCTGTGGGCAAAAGAATAAGAATAATCAGACCATCCACTGAGGGCAGGGCCTTCTAATTCCTTCCCCTTGCCACTAATTGAGAATGGGACTATAGAGGACAGCACCAGATTATTGACTGATGCTGACCAGTGGGAAACTGGATCACCTATTCCAGAGAAAGCTGGAGCAAGCATATTGCCCTTTAGAAGAGGACTGAGTATTCATAAAATCAGGATAAAGTCATAGATCCAAGGAAAGCTCTTATAATCAGAATATTCTTAAAGCACTATCCAAATTCAACCTTGTGAGTGAGCTGGCCTAACTGCCTGGGTTTCTCTTCCATAAATTCTAAAGGGAATTTGTTACACACACCTGTGTTTGGGTGAAAGTGTCTCCTGGGCAGGGATTTGTTTTACCTTATCCATAGGTTGTGGAAATAAACTTCTTCTCAACTCATGAGAGTTTCTGTCCTTGTGATAGAATTTATCTACCATCTCTTTGAAACAATGGGTTCCTGATGAAATTTTTTAAAGCTTTTTTCTCTTATTCTCAAAAAGAGCTGTATTAAGTCAGAAAGACAGTCTATGATTCATGCTCCATTCATTCTCTTTTTTCTCCCAGTCATCCATTCCTTATTTATGGGATGCCTGGACATTTGGATTAAGGAGATTTGATGGAGAATTACCAACACTTCAAGGATAATTCCTAGAAGGGAATAAACAATCTCTGAAGGGCCATCTATGCAATTTAAATCAATAAAGTGAATCTGAATATTTACATTGGGTCATATCCCTGACTCATCCAGCCCTACATTCTATCTCTGACAAAAGCACCAAAGGGCATATTTGCAGAAAGAATGTGGTTTTTCTTCTTCATGTCAATTTAAAAGGTTAAGGATATATCATCAAAATGATCTAGCTTTTCTTAATAGCCCCTTATAGAGCCATCTCTCAAGAAATTGTACAAATTCTTCTTGACCTTGCAATGTTGTTATTACTTCAGAGAATTAGATTTAGATGACTAGCCTTTCAAAGACTAATTATTAATGGGATATTATTAGGTATGTAAGGGAGGAAGTGCTATTATTCCCCACCCTAATTAATATTGTCACAAGAAGTCTAGAATATAATTACAAAGTATTAAGGAGTTTTCCTACAAGTACATAGCAAGGTATGAATAAGTTTTTTAAGTTGGTTAATTGACACCAGGAAATATCTTGTAACTTGATAAGAGATAAGTCATGTCCCTTTTATAAAAGGGTCTATTTATAAAAGAAACAAGTCATTTAGCAGTTGAGGAGTTTGGATTTGAATGTGATTACCAGAACTAACGGTAGCTACGGAAGATCTCTGTGATTGGACCAGAAGGCAACAAGAGGAGGAAAAAATTGTCTTTCTTCTTTTCTATTGACATTAGTTTTGCCACTGGAATTACTGGACTAGCAGCAAAAATATCCCCTCCCAGATTTATTTATTTAGATTTTTTTTGACTAAGTGAAAGAGGAGATTCTTTGGCTCAATTGCTATCTAGCCTTAGTTACTGAATGGGTGGGGCATCAGTCAAACTGAGACCTGTTGAAGACCTTAGCTTAAAAAGGACCAAGGTCTCCCGTTTCATCCAGGGACATCTCCAATTGTCCTGATCTATATCTGAGAACTGGGCCCAGAGGGCTCTGCAGGGGAAAGTGAGGCAGATGACCTTGCACTCACTCACTGAAATCCAATAAATTAACTATGTTATTTAATGGAGCCATTATATATCCCTAATCCTAAATGTGCATACAATTTTTTTATAGTTTAAAAAATAGCTTTCACAATATGGTGTTAATGGAAAGATTGTAGGCTCTGAAGTAAATTATCTCCTACCCTTGACACTTAAATGAGACCATAAGCAAATCACAAATTCACTGGACCTAAGTTTCCTCAATCATAACTATGGCAAGAGAGGTTGGACTAGATGGCCATCCTTGAAGTCTCTTCTAGTTCAAAATCTTTAATCCTAATCTCATATTCAAAATAAAGATTTTTTTGTATATTTGGGTATACCTAGTATCTTAATGTTTTAGTAATAACAAATTCATACAGCACCTTAACATTTGTAACATTCATATATTATCTCATTTGAGCTTAATAACACTCCTAGAGGATAATACTATAGTTATTATTATCCCCTTCTTAAAGGAAACTAAGGCTCAAAGAGTTTAGGTATATTATTCTTAACCATATGAGCAGAAAGTGTCAGAGAAGGAATTTGAATTGAGGTCTTCTTGACTTCAAGTTCATTAATTTACTCATTATGCTATGCTGATTCCTTGGAACAAAATCTAGTAGTGGTATCTATGAATCAAAGAATATGAATAATTGAATCTTTTTTTGCATTTAACTTTAAATTATTTTCTAAAATTGATGAACTAATTTACAATTTCACCAATATATATCACATATATATCACTGTGCCTATATTCCTATAATTTTTCCAATGTTGACTATTTCCATATTTTAATATCTTTGCCAATTCAATGGATATGAAGTGAGACTTGTTGTTGCTTTACTTTGCATTTATCTAATGGCAATAGTTAATATTGGAGGAGTTCCAGAAAGATAGACAATCTAATATTTTGTTGATAGAACTATGAATTGGTATAATCATTTTGGAAAGCAATTCAGAATCATGAAAATAAAATGACTGAGCAGTCATTCCTTGCTTAATATCCCAAGGAAGCCACTGATTCACTAAGAAGAAATCTCCCATATACTTATACATATACTTACAATATTTATAGAAACATTTTTTGTGAAAGTAAAGAATTGGAAATAAATCAGATGCACATCAGGTAGAGAATGGCTAAATAACTTGTTCTGAATATAATGAAATATTACTGTGTTATACAAAATAATAACTATAATCAATAGAGAAACATGAAAAATAACCCATATGAGTTAATGCAAAGTGAAATAAAGCCAAAAAAACCCAATATACACAAAGATGACAATCATGTAAATAGTTAGCACGAGCACATGCACAAAATGAAAAGTAAATGTAGCAAAATTATAACAAGCATGTTCAAAAGAAAAGATATGAGAACTCCCAACCCATTTTTTTTTAGCAGAGATGGGAGGTCCATTGTACATCTCACTTATGTGTAGATTTATTTCAATTTTATCAAAAGATTGTGCTGATTTTGTTCTGTGTTTTTCCTCTTTTTTTTCCTTTAAAATACTATTTGTTATCTGGAATGAGGTAAGAGACAGAGAGAGAGAAAGACAGAAACAGAGAGAGAGAGAGAGAGACAGATAGACAGACAGACAGACAGAGACAGAGACAGAGACACAGAGAGAGCACTACTAGGAAAAAAACAAAATGATATAAAAAAATAGAAGCTATAAATAAAAACTTATTTTTAAAAAATTATATAGTATTTCTTTTGAAAACTTTATGTTATTATTTTGGTACTGGGAAATGACTTGTGATCATATTAGAGATTAATCTCATTTCTCTGAAGATATTAGGTGTCACAATTCTGCCAAAGATGCTTTATAATTTTTTCTTAAGCTATATCTTTTTTCTACTTATTTTGTATGTATTGATTCTGTTTCTCAAAATACTTTATATTTTATAAAGTCAAAATTATATATATATAGTCCTCTATAACCTCCTCTTAAGAAAGGAATAAGAATGTCTTTTTATATATTATTCTTCTCTCTGTAGTTGTAAAAGATATAATTCTCTTTTCTCAATTTTTATAGTGTGACTTTTTATATTTAGATTGTTTATCCATTTGGAATTTATTATGGTATATTATAAAAATGCTGATCTAAACTGATTTTTTTCCAGACTACTTTCTAGTTTTCCTAGAATTTATTATAAATCAAAGAATCTTTCCCCTAACAGTGTGCTTTTTGATTTTATCATGTGTTAAGGCCTATTATATATTTTTGTTTCTTGGTCTATATTATTTAGTTTATTTCACTGATCTGCTTTTCCATTTTCCAAGTAATTTTAAACAATAAGAAGCAGCATGGCTTACTGGATGGAGAGACAAACTGGTAGTCAATAAGAGGTGGCCTCAAGAAGAGTCTTTGACATATTCTAGGTTTGTGAAGCAAGGCTCTTAACCTCTCCTTATCCCAGGCAATTCTGCAGATCTTAAAGCTACAGATCTGCATTAGTCAAGAGAATTCTCACACTAAACATTAAAGTTTTGTGCCATTTTTGCTTCACTATAAAGGTTTTAAAAATTCAAAGAGCACATTAAAAAGCATCTTTTCAAGATTATCAGTACATTTTTCTGGGGGTACAGAAGAAAAAAAAGTAAAATAGTCTCTTTCCACAAGGAGTTCATGTGTTAATAGGGTAAGATGAAAAATATATGACAGTAGTGGCCAGCAAGGGGGCTTTGGTCAGGGAAGTCACAGATATAAATGGAATCATAAAGCAATTAACGGGCATATCCTTCTTAGGAATGAGAAATTCAATTTGATTGCTCCTAAAAGTAAAGATAGATAGTTGGGTGGGGGAGGGACTGAAATATGACCATGGAGCATGGCAGAAAGTTGGCCAGACAACAGTAATGTGGGAATGGAAGTTGAGTCACAAATTGTGAAGTCTTATGAATTAGAAGCTGAGAGACCCAAAGCAGTTCAGTGGGATGCTAACATGGAAGTAGAGTATTGTAGCTTTCTCTATAAGAATCCAGGCATTTTATTCCATTCAATCATTTGGATTCTAAATATGTCTTTAAGTTTTAAGTGTGTTTTTTGAATATAGCAAAATATCAGGTTCTGTTTTCTAATCCATTATACCATTGTCTTTCATTTTATGTTTAGGCAATTAACAGTTGAGTATATAATAATAATTGAGTTTATAGAGTACTTAAGGTTTGCAAAGCATTTTACAAATATTTCAACTATCCTCAAAACAGTACTATGAAGTAGGTGATATTATTATCCCCATTTTAGAGATGGTGAAGCTGAAACTGAGAATGGTTCAGTGACTTATTAGAAGTGACACAAATATTAAGTGTCTAAAGCAGGATTTAAATTTAGAGTCTTTCTGACTTTAAATCCAACATTTTAGACACTATGCTCATGATTATGTTTCGCTCCAATTCATTAAATCATATATATATATATATGTATGTAAATATATATTCACATATATGTGTCTACATATATATGTGTGTGTGTATAGTTGTGTATATCTGTATCTGTATATATTTAAAGCTAGCATTAGATTCCTGATTCCATTAGTATCCTCTCACAGTTTCTACTACCTTCTGCTGCCCAAACCAAGCCTAAATTCCTGGAAGCAACCCAACCTGATAATAATAGGGTTAGAAATAGCTTCACCACCCCATATTTTTGTCTGAATTCCCTCCATCTATGAAAGTCTTTTTCAAGAAATATCCACTGAGGTTTGTTCCCTGCTCATGATTTCTTCCTCCAGGATACTTTGGGAACTATTGAAACTCTTTTCACAAGTTGTGCCCAAAAATGTTTTCTTTTTCTTTCTCCAAAGAAAAAGGTGAGGAAAAATATATACTGTTCTGAGAACCTTAGAGAAAGCTGACTCTTAGATCAGCATATTTAGAGAGCCTATTGGAATGCAGGTCACTTAATAAGAAGAGAAAGAGGTTGTATGGTTATCCATCAATGCATGTGGGGAACTATTTTCAGATAGCTGGTAAACTACAAGTAAAACAACTTTGTGGAATATGGGGTGATTATATAAGGAGACACTCAGGAGTCATGTGAAAAAAAAAAGAAAGATGGAATTTCTGAGTTTCGCATCATTAGTAAGAGACAAGTGCTTTAGTAGCTTTAGTAGTAGTTTTAGTTTCACATCATTAGTAGGAGACAAGTCATTACTTTTGAGGAGATCCTTATCGGAGGCATTAGTATTATCAATATATTGGAAGACACTTTGTTTTCTAGAGTAAAAATCCCTTGGTTCTGTCTGGCTGACAGAAAGAGAAGAAGATGAGTGCAAGATGATAGAGACAAGTGATGAAGGTAGCTGCTTACAGAAGATAAAATATAGAAGACAGAAGCTGAACCAGGGCCACAGATGTAGAATTAGAAAACAATCTCATCATTTTATAGTTGGGGAAACTGAGGATCACAATAGTTAAGTGCCTTGTCCAAATAGGCAGACTCGGCAGCTGTTTAGCTGGGAGCTGTGCTGTTTGGAAGAGGAATTGATTTGCTGAGAGTCACTTGGCTAAAGAAAGATGATTTTGTCTTGTAGCTCTATCTACATACAGACTGAGAGAAGGCAAACCTTTTCTAAGGAGTTTGTCTATGATGTTTTTGTTGTTGAGAGGAAGAAACCAAAGGAGGAAGAAGAGCTATGCATAATGGAAAAGTAGCATGGCTTTGCTGTGAGTTGATTGGAGAAAATATAATTTCCTAGTACTTGAGAAGCTGTCTGGAAAAAATGCTTCATAACTCTATCACTGTCTATGACTTAATGTTGCTTCAGCAACTTGACAATAGCAGAAAAGCAACTTTATCAAGTACCAGAAGGGGTATAGATACTAGAGAATCTTTTTTTCTTCTCATTTAATGTTTTATGTTTAAGTATCAAGGGTGTTTTTGCAACTAACTCTGTATAAATTGGAAGGACAACAATTAGAGTTTCTAAGTAACAGTGATAACTATGATTGTATTCCTCACACCAGGATTATCCTTCTAAAATCTTGAGATTGTATGAATTGTGGAAATGCAGCATATTCATTTTTCCCATTAAGATTAAGGAGAAAGTAGAAACACCAGGAAACACTTGTGCAAAGGATTATAGGTAGAAGATAAAATGTTGTGTATGGGGTATAACTACAAGATCAGTGTGAATCAAAAAGAGAGTAAGGGAAAGAGAAATATAAAAGCAGACTGAAAAGATAGGTGGGGGGTATATAATAGAGTTTTAAATGTTAGGTTAAGAATTTCATATATTATGCTAGAGAATATGGAGCCATTCAAGCTTTTTTTGAGGAGGGAAATAGACATGATCAGATCTCTCATTAAACCATCTTGCCTCTTTGCCTTCTCTTTCTGCTCTAAAGTAACATTTCTGGATTTGATGAAAATGATAAAATTTTTATGGAAAAAGTATTTGTAATCCTTAGGACCACAGATGTAGAATTAGAATACAACCTCATCATTTTACAATTGGGGAAACCGAGGATCACAATAGTTAAGTGCCTTGTCCAAATTTTACATGACATTGCAAAATCAGGATTTGACATTCCAAATCTACCATTTCTCAATGGATAAGGAATAGGGAGGAAGGAGATGTAGTTTAAAAGACACAGATGCAGTGATTAACTTTAGAGAGTATAATGAAATTATTTCTAATGTGTTTATCCTAGGTTATTTTCTACTTTTGATGAGAATATCAATGGCTTATAATAATGTAACCAGAGGATGCTCAGAGCTAGCAAATACCAAGAACTACACAACAGTGAGGAGGTTTAAAAAATAAGTGGGCTGGAAGGTGAAGAAAAAAATATACACATGTGTACATATGTACATATACAGATTATGTATTTATATAGTGGTTTACCATTTCTTTCTCCAGTTCATTTTACAATTAAGGAAACTGATGTAAACAGGGTTAAGTGACTTGATCAGAGTCAAACTTCCAGTAAGTATCTGAGGCCAGATTTAAAATCAGAAAGATGAATCTTCCCGATTCCAGTTCTCACACTTTATCTATTGAACCACCAAACTGACTGTGTAAGTATATGCTTACATATATACATACATCCACACATATACACACATACACACAGAACAACATTAAAGTTAGCTTTATTGCCACCTATGTGGGGATGAGGGTTTCATCAGTCAGAGTGCTTTTACCACTTCCAGGATGCATCAATCATCTCTGATATATAAGGTCATTCTCCTAAACTTCAGTATCTTGAAGGTTATAAAGGGTAATCAGTATAATGATAACTAGATGCAAATTAAGGCTTAAGTAACATCTATTTTACCTTACCTCAGTATGGGGCTAACTACCTTTCAAGAGAATGATGAATTTTTCCAGGATTTCTCTTCTTATGTTTCATCTGTTCCCTGCAAGGGAAAAAAAGGTGGAGGTAGAGAATTCTTAATGACAGATGTTTCTCAATTTTTTTTTTTACTTGTAGATTACTGGTTTCATTTAAAAGCCTCTTGACATAATAGATTAATAGGTGACATAACATACAGTTGAATTCACTGTTAATAAAAAACCAAATAGAGGATTAATAGTAATATTTATGATTTCCAATATTTCTACAAAATATTTACAAAAATTTCTACAAAATATCTACAAAAAATTTACAAAGTGGTTTCAAATTTGCCTTCTCCTCTGGTCTTCGCTATAACATTTTTAGGTAGATAAGGCAAATTTTTTTCTCTTCACTTTACTAATAAGGAAACTGAGACCCAAGAGAAATTATGGGATTTGTAGCACAGTACACTGGATATTATATTGGATTTTGAATCAGGAAAACTTAAGTTCAAAGACTGCTTCAGATACTTCCTAGCTATAAAACCCCACTTCCCTTGACAAGCCACTTAAACTCCCTCAGTCTTAGTTTCTTCAACTGAAAAAAAAAGAGGGGGGGGGAACTAATAACAGCACATACCTTTCAATGTTGTTGTGAACATAAAATGAAATATTTGTAAAAGCACTTACCATAGTACCTGGTATATAAAATCATATAAATGTTTATTCCCTTCCTCCCCATCTCCCTTTCCAATTTTAAACCTAAGATAATTAAATGTGGCAAATCAGATGGTTAATAGATTTTATCATTTGTCAAATCTTCTAGTTTTTGTGGAACTCTTTTTAGCCCTGAAAACAGTTGCCCCCATGCTAATATCATGTAGCTACTGAGTAGCAGACCTGGAATTGCTCAGACCTTCTAACTTCAGCACCAGGTGATACTTCCATAGCAACTGTCCTTACTTTTGTCAGAACTGACTATTTTTTAAGGAGACAATTAATATTAAGTAATTTGTCCAATTAGCAAGCTTCTGAAGCCAAATTTGAACTCAAGTCTTCTTGATTCCAGGGCCAGTGCTCTAACTGTACCATGTACCTGCCTCGACACTAAATCCATTTTGTGATTCAATTCTGGAGGTAGTTCATTTCTTACACTTTTACAGTGCAATATTCATCTTATAAGAAAACTTTATTCAACTATGGGAATTGTGAAAAACATTTGAAGTTATCCTTGAATGTCTAAGAAACTAGACCATCACTACCTATTTCCTAGAGATACTTAATGAAGGGTCTAGATTATAACTGATCAGAAACCCAGTCAGATTCAAAGAGTGATGTAAGGAATTTTCTCACAATTATACATCTCAAGAAGCTCATATGTCTTAGCTGAACATATTAACCAATCAGATACTGTTTCTATATTCCTTTGATTGTTCAGAGACACTTGGGGGGGAGGGGGCTGCCTCTTATTCTGATTTCAGGGAATTGTATCTGTTCACTCTTCTCTCAGATTGGAAAGTCCTTAATCTTTCCTCCAATTAGAAATCAGATTGCTTAATGATGTATCCTAGTTAATTGTTTTCCTTAATTGGTTTTATTTGATTATTTTTAATGATATAAATCTATCTCCCCCTGTTCAGAGTCCAGTGCCAAAACTAAGGAAGCCTGGTATCAATTTGTTTTGCAACTGGCATGTATTGCTTAATAAATCAATATTCTCAGAAGCTTAAAGTTTTGTTTCCTTCATCATTTCATCTTTCACCTGTCACACTTTCAAGCTCTGCCCTCTCTAATCTATCTTCCACATAACTGACAAAATAATCGTCCTAAAGGTATAGATCTTGTGGTGATGTTTTAGTGATGAAAAGCAATGAAAGGTAATGGTTAAATAGAGCTCCGAACCATGGCAGTGGTTCCTGGTCACCTATTAATATTAATAATAATAGCTAACATTTATATGGTATTCACTAGGTGCTAGACACTGTGCTAATTGCTTTACAATCATTATATCATTTGATTCTTGTAACAACCCAGGAAGATGAGTTATTATCATATTTTAATTGATAGATAAGGAAAACGAGACAGAGGTTAAATGACATGCCTAGTAAATGTGAAGAGTGAATTTGAACTCAGGTATTTCTGACTCCTGGTACTCTGTCCATTATGCCACCTCAATGCCCCTATTAGAAATTAGAAAGCTTTGAAGTAGAAGGAGGCTGGTCCAAAAGACAAAAAGCAAAAGATCCAAGTCATACTTGAGCAAGAATATCTTCCACAACATCCCTGACAACTATCACAGAATCCTTCCCTTCTTAAGGATGCTACATTATCCCCAGCATAATACTTTTCTTGGTCCCCCCAACTTCTGGTGCCCTCCCTTTCAAATTATCTTATATTGAATTACTTCATATGTGTATATATGAACTACTTTATAAACATATATATTTTACATTTTATTATATTATATGTATATATTTATTATGTTATGTGTATATATTATGTTTTATATATTACTACATTTTATGTATAAATTTTTATTTATATTTATTTATTATATATATTTATAACTTTATATTTATGCTGCACATATCTTTATGTGTATTTGGAGTCTTCCCCAATAGAATATGAACTTATTGGGAGTAGGGATTATTTCATTATTTGTACTTCTGTACCTATCATCTAGTACAATGATAGTAGGAGCTTAATAATTGTTTGTTAATTGGTTGATTGACCTCTCTTAAGGAGTAATAACCACTTGGGACTGCTCTAATCATTGGGAAATTTCTTCCTTATACTGTGTCTGAATCTATTTCTCTACAAGTTTCACCAATAGCTCCTAATTCTGCCATCTGGGTACAAATAGAACATACATAATCCTTTCAATTAACAGTGTTTCAAATAGAAGACTAATTTCTATGTTGCTTCCTTTCCCCTTTCAACATAGGTTTAAAATAAGTGGTAAAAATAAAGGACAAGAAAAAAAGCATGAGAAAGATGAATTGTTCATATATATGTTGGAAACTATTTGTAAATTGACTTGTACAGCAAACTTGAGGCAGATTTATGTGCAGATGCCTTTAGTGCCCAGGGAAAAATCAGAGTATCTCAGGAATGGTAGATTTTTCTATAGGAAAGGAGATGCCTCCTTATGATATTTCCATTCTATTTTTATAAATGTAGTAAGACTGGTAGGAAGACTTCAAGAGGTTAGTTGAAATTATCAGTTCAATGTTTTGATTTCATAAATATTGACAGAGAGCCTACAATGTACAAGGCACTGTACTAACGTGCAAAGAGAGATGCAAAAATAAACAAGGCAATGTTCCTGTCTTCCCAGAATTTATAGCCTTGTAGAGAAGATATTAGAGGTACTCATGATATAAGTTAGAAAACAACTTTAAAGAAGCAGGATGCTTTGAGAATTGAGAGAGAAAGAGAAAGGAAGATACAGAGAGAAACAGAGATAGAGACTGAGAAACACAGAGAAGCAGATTGAGAAAGAGAGATTGAACAAAAGAGAGACTGCTTTTGAAATGGAGCTTTATAGGAGTGGAAGGGTACTCAAATCAAGGGTCATTGAATAATGGCACCAACTGATATTTAAAAATCCATATATGCAGAATATGGTGCATTACAGAAATGTTATTTGGTAGATTGCTATGTTTGCTTTTTAATTACAATCTCCTCAAAGCATTTGGTATAATCTTTAGTCCTGTGTGTTTTACACACACACACACACACACACACAAACACTTTTGTTTTCAAGGAGAAGTCTGTGTGATTTATGGGGTCCAATTGTCTAAGATTTTGTAAGGTCAAAAGAACTCAGATATAAATTGGATGACATTCAAGCAACTCAGTGTCCTTAACCATGTGTCAGTTTGTGTATATGATTGGAATTATGAGTCTCTATGTATTTACAAATGCTTTTAAAGTAAATTTCCTCTCTCTGGATAGAAAAATGGGGCGTTTTCCCAATGTAAAATTTTTGTCAATGTTTATTTCTTTAATTGTTTCTTATTTCTTGGGAGTTCTTTCATCTATTGCTTGCTTGCTTTTTCTTGCTGAGATAAGCTTGTTTAGATATTTTGTTTCTAGTTTTGTTAATTTGGATACTTGTCCTTATATGTAAAGTTTTGGTTTTGTTGGCATGGAATTAGGCATGATAGTTGATCATTTCTTTTTATTTTCTCTCCATTCATTGTCCTTCTATTTTTTTATTTTGATAATTCTGTTTCTTTTTTTTTTGTAAAGGAGATCAAATTAGCTAATGGTTTATCAATTTTATTGTCCTTTAAAAACAGTTATTTTGCTACTATCTCAATATTTGGTTTGGTTCTCAATCTTTTTTGATTTTCAATTTTTAAAATTTAATTCAGATTTGATTATTTGGAGATTATTAGTTTCTTGGTATTTCAGTTTCTTTTATTTTATACTCAATTCATTCCTTTCTCTTTTGTTAATATATCTTTAATTGTAAGATTTTTTTGTCATTCTAAACTTGCAAACATTAACAAATATGTAGAAAGCAACTGAATGTGAAATCAAACATCTCCATTATTTAAATCAAGCATCTCAATTAAGCTTTTTTAAAGAAAAATATGGCATTTAGCTCATTAATTCTAATTCTATCTTACTTATGATTCCCTCTTAAACACGTTTCATTCTATTACGTACACTCTTTTATAAATACACAATTGATGCTTTTATCATTTTAACCTCACTGTAATTATCCTTTTTTCACTTCTAATTCTCTCATCTTTAAAATTAAGCAAACAAAATTTATTTTTAATAAATGAACACAATAAAGCAAAACAAATCCACATATTGGCCACATATGAAAATGAATATATCCTTTATTCTCCACTCTTCTCTATCACTCTTCTGGAGTCATGGTTAATCATTGCATTACAACAGAGAATTTAAGTCTTTCATAGTTATTTTTCTTTACAAGTGTTAACATAAATGTTCACAGATATATATTTTCCTTTAAGTACTGCTTTAGTTGCTTGTCAGAAAAATCTGGATGTTATCTCATTGCTGTAATTTTCCTTATTTCTTATTTCTGTGAATTATATTTTGATTCTTGTAGTACTCAATATAACATTATTTAGTCTCTATTTTTCTCTCTATTTTACCAATACTTTTCTTAACAATTTTAATTTTTGTTGCAATTTGAGCAGAAAAGATATATTTAATATTTCTACATTATTCATGAATAATTTAAAGTGATTCCTAGAAGACAAGATGAACCTGTCCTTTCTAATGTAAAACATTGTCAGCAGTTTTGAAGTCTTTCAGTGTCTTTTAAACATTAATAATTATAATAGAAACTACAAGAATTCCATAACAATTTGTTTTCAGTATGACCAGGGCATGGCTATAGTGGCGTGCCATGGATTGTTCTCTGTTTGCTTCTTATATTACTAAAGTTCTTATGTAACCTGAAAAGTGCTTAGCCCGAATATTTTTAGATAAGTGAGACCTTGGGAATCTCTGGGATCAATTTGAATTCAATTTAGGACAAGAAAAGACATGAAGCTGGTCTACTCAGCTTGACATTAACATCAAGACACTGATATATCTTTTGGAGATAAGTCAGTTTTGGAACTCCATGGGTTTATAATGGAAGAGTGGATTCCTTGCTAGGGTGATTGAGATGTGTGTTAAGGATTTTCTTAGAGCCACATTGGGCTAAAGTTGGTGGTCTTTACCTTCCTAAGACAGACCAAAATCTTATTCAACCACATAACATTAGGGTAAGAAAACTGAGGGAAAAAAGGCCCCAGAGGCTCTCAAACAATTCTAAAATTTAGAGAGTATGCTGAAGACCCTACCTGTTGTGAAAAGCCCCAGGAACTGCAATTTTCCCAGCAAATTTTAAAAAGTGACAATGCCTCCCTCTGGTGGATAAATGTATTAGAGCCCTGACAATAAGTGTATATTATATAGGGAATAAATAGGTGATAAATTTGATCACAAAATAAATTTAACTGATAATACATACCATTTATCTCTTCTAAGATTAATGTTCCTACCCTATAAATTTTTTCTTCAAAATGTTTCTTATCCCTTTTACTCCCTTTTCAATGCCAATACGTACAACCAAACTATTAGTACCTAGAAACAAAGGGAGATAGAAAAGATATAAATTACTGAATATAAACCAAATGCCTGGTTTTCAGTACCTCCATAATCTGGCTCCATATTACTTTTCATATCTTATATATATAACCTTTTTCCTAAAATACAGCCATAAAATGTGATTTCAGATTTAAAATGAATTTATCCAATTTCCATAAACCTCTGCCCCATTTCCTTACCTTTATGTGTAATCCTCAGATTCAAGATGAGAGCTTTTCTATAAGACTTCTCACTGACAGAGAAAATGATGATCCTGTGGCTACATAATAGTTAGCATATCTCTGAGAGGGATAGAGTTGGTATAAGAATTTAAGAGGAGAATCTTGCTTCCCACCTTAAGATAGGATTCGTGTGGTTCCACACGTTCTTTTAAAAGAAAACAGGGAGAAAAACAGAAATGAGAGAAACAAAGACAGACAAAGAGTAAGATAACAACAGAAGACAGACACAGAAGGACAGAGAAAAAAGATAAGAGTTTGGGAGAAATAAAGAAGGCTAAAGCTGTCATTTCATCATGTTCATCTTGCCTTTCTTGAAAACTCTTCTTGGGTAAAATCAGGAACTCTTTCTTGGTTGAAATGAGATATCTCAATCTCAGTGGAAGAGCTCATTGACATATTCATTCTGTGTATTGTGTATTCATTGGTATATATACAACTTGTCCCTAGACAATTTTTTTTAATTATTTGTGACAGTTTTTTGTGTAACTTTTGTGGGAAAGGTGGTAAGTCTTCAAATATAGATATAGAAACGTCACTTCCTCTTTAAGTGATAATGATCAGAAAAGCAACTTGAAGCAACAAAAAAAGATGTTTCCTAAACTAGCAATGTTGGGGGAGAGGGTGCAGCTTTGAAGAATTACTTTCTCTCTGAGGAGAAGAGAGCAAAGTAGCCTTATAGCTCTTTTTCCTGTTCCCCGTTAGACAAGAAAGTATCCCTGGGAGAGAGTTAGAGAACATGTAAGAGTAACCTATTCATGTCTCCCTATGACCCACAACTAAATAATCCATATGGACATGCATATAATCAGTATGGGCAACATACATGAAATTAACTTGAACTATCTTTTGTGATTTGAAAAAAAAAACCCCAAACCAATAATTATTTCTTCATCAAATCTTTGAATTCCAAAATCTTCAAATTGGAAGTGCATTAGATGCCATTTAGTCCAACCCTCTATGTATGCATCATGCCTTTGTCTGAAGACCATTAAGTGGGAGAACTCAATGTTTCTGGACACATATCATTTCACTTGTGAATAGTCAAGTAAACAAGCCTATTATTATTAAACCCTACTATGTACCAGGCACTATGCTATGGCCCAGTTTGAAATATTTAGAGTGTTAAGGAAGCCAGACTCACTATCAAGAAACTCTAGATTAACACACTTCACCTCTCTGCCCCCAGGAAGAGAGTCTCTAAGACTTTAAATTGGAGAACAGGTATTAATTTGCATTGGTAGAGGGAGTTTCCTAACTGGGAAATTCCAAATAATAACAGGGAAATCACAGGTCTGTTCTCCAATATATATAAAATTTTTAGGTATATCTTTCCATGACTCCCACCTATTACTCCTAATCCTGCCCTCTGGAGTCAAGTAGAACTTCCTGCTCTAATTTCTCCTTCAAATGTTCAAATACATGGACATACCTATCAGATGCTGCTAAATTGTCTCTTTTCAAGGATAAGTACCCTCAGTTTTCTCATCTATAAAATGAGAACAATAGAACCAGTTGCGGTGAGGATCAAATGAGATATATTATGAAGAAATTTTTGCAAACCCTAGAGTTTTATATAAATGATTACTAAATTTTGTCTTAAGTAAAATCCCATCTTTACCTGGAAGTATTGGCCAACCCTTCTTGATTTCCAGTGCCTTCCTCTGTTACTTATTTCCTAGTAATCTTGTATATAACTTGTCTGTACATCTTTGTTTGCAAATGGACTCCTCTACTAGATTGCAATTTTTCTTGAGGACAAGAACTATCATTTGCCTCTTTGTAATCTGAAAAATTTATCAATGTCTGGCACAAAGTAGGTGCTCAAAAATGTTTATTGATTGATTATTATAAATAACATCTCAGAAACTCAGATTCCTCACTTATAAAAAATGGAAAAAATACAAGCTCAATTGCCTATTGAACAAGGATTCTAGTGAGAATTTAAATGAGAAAATGTTTGCAGGGCACTAAGTAAATGTCAGCTACAGTTATTCAAAGAAAGGAAATTGAACTCATAGGCTGAACAGGTTTGTGTAGAAAGGAAAACAGAAGGGGTGATACTAATGTGATATATAAGAGGTAGGGTATATGACTGTCCTTTTGGTATTGCTTCATTTCTGCCTCCAAAGCTTCATATTCTTGCTTTTATCTCTTTTCATCAATATCCCCCTTGCTTCTGCTTGCATTGATACTCACTATGCCCCTGCCAGAAGGTAGGGATATATAGTTCTCTCCTACAGTAGGTCCAGATGCTTAATTGTGTCCTCCTGATATTATTTCTTGCCACTTTCTTGCTTTTCTATCAGTTTTGTGCAGCCTCTGCCTCCAATGGATGCTTTTCTGTCTTTGTTTAGCTCTTCTTCCCAGGCTGCTTGCTGAAATCTGCTGAAGTCTTCCCACAGTCTTTCACTTTCCTCCTCTTTACCAGTAGTGAGGATGCTTTCTTTGTCCCATTTCATTCCCACAGAAGAAATCAACTCAACAGTCTCTCACAATCTTGTCTACTACATGATACAATTTTTCTTACAACTACTAAGTTCCTTTCCTGTGACAGCTGTAGCTTCAAATAGAACTCACCAGATCCCTGTTTTGCACTACATTGTTAAAGGTCCTGAGTAGTCAAGTACTTCTTCCTCTTGGGTCCTTTGTAAAGATGGAGCATCAAGTTCTAGTAATTATTCTTCATTAATATAAACATAGATGTTTAGCTTTACAATTTCCAGTTAAACAAAACTGCTACTGCCGTTTCTTCCAGGGAAACCTTGACTCTAGGGAACCACATATATGAAAGGTGTTTGTTTTTTAATATTCCACATTGCACTTACCAGATTGCCAGCTATCTCAGGCCTTGGGAAGTAAGGAAGTAGAGTAAATAAGCACACCTGATATGTTTCTATTGTCATTCTATGGAGCCTTGTGTTCTATCACCCAAGATAACATCTGCTTCTGACACTTTTCAGATGTCAAAAGCAGAGTCATATTATTGTAAGACACATTCTGAGCTCCAAAGAAATGCTATAAGACCTGACAGTGACTAATGATGTGAAGAATATTTGCATGGCTACAGTTATTTAACCTTATAACATCTGAGCAATGAGAGGGACAGCCATACATCTTGTTTTCTACAGTTATCTCTGGCGGTTTCATTAACAGCACATGGCATACTCACAGTAGGGGGTAAAAGACATCCATTGGGCCAGGCTACACACCAGCATCAGTTGACCAGATTTCTCCTCCCAGACAGGTATCTATATATTATTGACCTTGATAAATAGATGAATTTGAGAAATGGAGAGTAGCAAGATAATAGGATATCGCTGCCTTTTATTTCAGTCTTGCAATTATTTACTGGAAAATGAAGAGGTTGAATTAGATGAATAGTCTCTGAGGTCCTTCCAGCTCTGTGATGCTGCAACCGTGACTGAATAGTTAAAATGAACATTTTGTTTGATCTGTTACAAAGCCACTTACATCCTAATGGAAGGGCTATCTGCTCTAAAATGGATGTGGGCTGGTATGTGTTTTATACTTGTCATTTATTCTTTAGATATTTGTATATTGAACACAGATTATTTGTAGGAAACTGTGGTAGAACAATCTATTCATGCAGTGCTTTTTGCCATCTGATGACTACTTTCTTTTTCATATAAGGAAATTCATATAAGGATATGAGGAAATTCTCTTTGCATGTAAGGAAATTCTCTTTCATATCTTCATTGTAGACTGTTGGCAGGAAACCTAGAAAGTCTTATTTCCCAGGACTTTCCATCAAACTTTCTATATTCATTTTTATACTTGATTTTACAGAACATTATCATGAAACAGGGGTGCCTAACATTGATATAGGGTGCCAAAGAGACCTTATTCAGGGTCTACTGAGATCTCTTGATGAGTTTCCCAGAACTTAGTCTTAATTAATGAACTCTTCTGAAGGTAATGCCCACTATCTTATTTATGAGGTTAGTGCCACCATATCTCTCCCTCCTCACCTCAAATTAGTTAAATCACATCTTAGAACAAAATAGCCTTTTCTCTCACACACAAAAAACTATTTTCTTCAATTGTTATCACTTTAAAAAATAAAAAGGCAGCATGGGGGTACTGGATAGTGGGCCAACCTCAGAGTTAAGAAGATATGAATTCTATTTCATCATCTGATAAATACTAGCTCTTCAGCCACAGATAAGTCACTTAACCTCTCAACGGAGTCCTAATTCAGAATCCTGGTAGCCAAGGTAAATGCAATTGAGTGGTGCAGGAAGAAGACAATCTGTTCTAATTTAGTCATGCTTGGCCAAGACAATCTGAGAGAGAGTAAAGGAGAGCAATAGTTATGCAAAATAGCAGTAAGAATGTAGGAGAACTAGGATAACAAACTTAGGATTGTTAGATGTAAAAAGTGTATCCCTTAGATATCAATTAACTGATATCTTGAAACAGAATCCTAATTACTTTGCCTCTGTAGTTATACCCCTGCCTCTCAATCCCCCTCACACCATTATATAAGACTATAATTTTTATAGGAATTGTCTATCTGGGGTGGAACCAAGATGGCAAAGAGTAGATAGGTCTTTGTCAACTCTTCCTGGCTTCCCTCAAACCAACACCAGATCAAGCTTCCGAATTGGTTTTGGAGTGACAGAATCCACAAATATTAGGAGTCTAACAAATTTCTAGCAGAAGATATTTTGGAAAAATTTCAGGAAGAAAAGTCTGTTCCCATCACTGGGGGAAAAGGAGAAGAGTTGCAGACCAGCACAGTGCAAGGAGACTCAGAATAGAGAAGCTTCCACTTGCTAGGGAATCTAATGGGAAAGTTGTAGCCAAAATATAGTAATGTTTGCTACTCTATCCTAATTCAGAAGCCAGCAGATCAGCAGAATAGTAGCTGTGAGACTTCCAATGCATGTACAGAATGTAAATAGTAAGTCCCTGAATCCCAGCATAATGTGGGATTTGACCATAATGCAGAAGAAGCAAGCGAGAAGCATCAGCACCAGGGCAGCATGTCCTATAGAGGAAATTTGGAATCCCCCTCCCCTTTGCCCTAAGAGGACACCTCAATCTTTAAAAATGAGCAAAAAAGAAAAAAGAGCTCTGACGATAGATAGCTTTTATGGAGACAAGAAAAAACTGACCACAGACCCTGAGGAGACTAAACGTAAAATATCTCCAGATGAAGCTTAAAGGATTATATAAATTGGTCTCCATCTCACAAGGCTCTCTAGGAAGAATTCAAAAAGGATCTTAAAAGAGAGTTAGAAGAAAAATGGGAAAATGAAATGATAGTACTGAAAAAGAAAATGCAAAATTTGTCTGAAGAAAATAACTCCTTAAAAATAGTTTTGGTGAAATCGAAAAAGAAAACAACTCCTTGAAACACAGAATTTCTGAAGTGGAAAAAAATCCAATGAATAAAACAACTAATTAAAAATCCAATTGTCCAAATGCAAAAGGAGATAAAAAAGCTAACTGAAGAAAATAATTTACTAAAAATTAGAACTGACTAAATGGAAGTGAATGACTCGATGAAACATCAAAAATCAGTCAAACAAAACCAAAAAATGAAAAAAATAGAAGTGTAAAATAACTCATTGGAAAAAACAATCACCCTGAAAAATAGATCTAGGCAAGACAATTTAAGAATTGTAAGACTACCTGAAAAACCACAATAAAAATAAAAATCTTTCAAGAAATCATTAATCTTCTGTCACTCCTGAAAGAGAATCCAAAAGAAAACTCCAAGGAATATTGTAGCTAAATACCAGAATTATCAGATCAAGAAGAAACTGCAAAAAACAGCTAGAAAGAAACAATTCAAATCTCAAGGAGCCACCATCAGGATTACCCAGGCCTTAGCAGCTTCCACTTTAAAGGATAGAAGAGTCTACAATATGTTTTTCTGAGGGTCAAAAGAATTGGATTGCAGCCAAGAATCAATTATCCTGCAAAATTAAGCATTATCTTTCAGGGGAGAAGATTAGCATTCAATAAAATAGGGAATTTTCTCTTTTTAATGAAAAGACCAGATGTGAACAGAAAATTTGATCTTCAAATACAGAATGCAAGAGAAACATAAATAGGTTGAAAGGAAGGCAAAAAAATTCCTGTTTTTTAAAGGCTAAAATGTTTACATCATGATATGGGATATATACCTGTTTAATTCTTGAAAACTGCATATTTGTTAGAGGTATACTTAAAGGGTATAGATATAATTTGAGTTTGCTGTGATGATATAAAAAAGAAGCTATGGCTGGAAAAGTGATTGTACTGGAAGAAGAGGAAAGGAGAGTTAAAAAAGGGTAAATTATATCACAGGAATAGGCAAAAAAAAAGACCTATTATAGTAGAGGGAAAGAAGGAAGGAAGATGAGGACTGTGTGAATTTTAATCTCATCAGATTTGGCCCAAAGGGAGAATATCAGAGATATTTATTTTAATATAGTAGCTTGTCTCTTTCTGTAGGGAAGTAGGAGGAAAAGGGGGAAAAGAAAGAGTCAGATAATAGAAGGGAGAACAGAAGTAGAAGGGAAAGGGGACGAACTCTACCATAAATGGAAGGAGATAGTAGACTAGATTGAAAGCCAAAATCCTGCATTATGTTGTTTACAAGAAACACATTAAACAGTGATACATACAGACTAAAGGTAAAAGATTAGAACAGAATCTATTATACTTTGGCCGAAGCAAAAAAAAAAAAAAAAAAAAAAAAAAAAGAAAAAAGAAAAGAAAAAAGAAAAAGAAAGCAGGGGCAGTGATCCAGATCTCAGATGAAGCAAAAGCAAAAATAGATCTAATTAAAAGAGATAAGGAAGGAAATTACATATTATTCAAAGGTATCATAGATAATGAATTAATCTCAATACTAAACATATGCACCAAATGGTTTAGCATCCAAGTTCCTAGAGGAGAAATTAAGAGAAGTGTAAGGAGAAATAGACAACAAAACTATACTAGTGAGAATCTCAACTTTGCTCTATCAGACCTAGATAAATTGAACCACAAAATAAATTCACAAAGAAGTGAAGGGGATAAATAGAATTTTAGAAAAGCTAGGTATGATAGAACCTTGGAAAAAATTGAATGGAGATAAAAAATAATATTTTTTTCTCAGTGGCACATAGAATCCACACAAAAACTGACCATGTATTAAAGCATAAAACCTCAAAATCAAATGCAGAAAGGTGGAAATAGTAAATGCATCTTTTTCAGATCATGATGCAATAAAAATTACATCTAATTAAGGGTCACAGAAAAATACACCAAATATTAATTGGAAACTAAATAACCTAATCCTAAATATTGAGTGGATGAAAGAACAAATCATAGACACAATAATTTCATTCAAGAAAATGACAATAATGAGACAACATATCAAAATTTATGGGATGCAGCCAAAGCAATTAAGTTTTATAACTCTAATTGCTTACTTAAATAAAATAGAGAAAGAGAAGATCAGTGGATTGGGAATGTAATTGAAAGACCCCAATTAAATACCAAATTTGAAATTCTGAAAATAAAAGGGCAGATTAATAAAATTTAAAGTAAGAAAACTATTGAACAAATAAGCAAAACTAAAAGTTAGTTTTATGAAAAAAAACACAAAAATAGATAAATCTTTTGTTAATTTGATTCAAAAGAGGAAAGAAGAAAATCAAATTGTTAGTATAAAAAGGAAAAGGGTGAACTTTCCACCAATGAAGAGGAAATTAGAGCAATAATTATGAGCTATTTTACCTAACTGTATGCTAAGAAATTTGATAATATGAGTGAAATGGATGAATACTTGCAAAAATATAAATTGCCCAGATTAACAGAGGAAGAAATAAATTACTTAAATGGTCCCATTTTAGAAAAAAGACATTGAACAAGCTATTAATCAGCTGCCTAAGAAAAAATCTCTAGGGCCAGATGTATTTACATGTGAATTTTACCAAACATTTAAAGAACAATTGATCCCAATACTATGAAAACTATTTGGAAAAATAGAAAAAGAGGGAGTCCTACCAAATTTCTTTTATGACACAGATATGGTGCAGATACCTAAACCAGGTAGGGCCAAAACAGAGAAAGAACATTATAGACCAATTTCCATAATGAATATTGATACAAAAATCTTAAATTAAATATTAGCAAAAAGATTATAGCAAATTATCAAAAGAATAGATTTATATCAGGAATTCAGAGCTGTTTCAATATTAGGAAAATGATTAACATAATTGACTATATTAATAACCAAACTAACAGAAATCATATGATTATTTCAATAGATGGAGGAAAAGTATTTGACAAAATCCAATATCCATTCTATTAAAAAAAATCAAAGATGCTGAGTGAAACGAGTAGGGCCAGGAGATCATTATATACTTCAACAACAATACTATATGATGATCAATTCTGATGGACCTGGTTATCCTCAGCAATGAGATGAACCAAATCAGTTCCCATGGAGCAGAAATGAACTGAACTAGCTACACCCAGCGAAAGAACTCTGGGAGATGACTAAGAACCATTACATTGGATTCCCAATCCCTATATTTTTGCCTGCCTGCATTTTGGATTTCCTTCACAGGCTAATTGTACAATTTCAGAATCTGATTCTTTTTGTACAGCAAAATAACGATTTGATCATGTATACTCATTGTGTATTTAATTTATACTTTAATATATTTAACATCTACTGGTCATCCTGCCACCTAGGGGAGGGAGGTGGGGGGAAGGAAGGGAAAAATTGGAACAAAAGATTTGGCAAATGTCAATGCTGTAAAATTACCCATGCATATAACTTGTAAATAAAAAGCTATGTAAAAAAAATCAGAGCATATAGGAATAAATGGAATTTTCCTTAAAATTATCAGTAATATCTATTTAAAATCATCAACAGGCATCATATGCAATAAAGACAAATTAGAAACATTCCCAGTAAGATGAAGGGTGAAACAAGGTTACCCACTATCACCATTACTATTCAATATTGTATTAGAAATGTTAGCTTTAGCAACAAGAAAAGAAAAAGAAATTAAAAGAATTTGAGCAGATAATAAGAAAACCAAATTATTACTCTTTGCAAATGATATGATGTTCTGCTTAGCGCATCCTAGAAAGTCAACTAGAAAACTACTGGAAGCAAGGCACACCTTTAAGAAAGTTGCAGGATACAAAATAAATCCACATAAATCATCAGCATTTTTATGTTACCAACAAAGTCCAGCAGCAAGAGAGACAAAAAGTAATTCCATTTAAAATAAGTGTAATTTATATAAAACATTTAGGAGTCTATCTGCCCAAGATAAAGTCAGGAACTATATGAATACAATTACAAGATACAATAGTCAATGATTGTAGTAATCTAGTGTTTGATAAACCCCAAAACCCCAGATTCTGGGATAAAAACTCACTATTAGACAAAAATTGCTGGGAAAATTGGAAATTAATATGGCAGAAACTAGGCATTGTTACCCACACCCGACATTATATAACAAGGTTGAAATGGATTCATGATTTAGACAAAAGGAGTGATATTATAAGCAAATTAGAGGAAGAAACAATAGTCGACCTCTCAGATCTGTGGAGAAGAAAGGAATTCATCACCAAAGAAGAATTAGAGTACATTATGGAATGTAAGATGGATAATTTTGATTATATTAAATTAAAAAATTTTTTATGCAAACAAAACCAATGCAGATAAGATTAAAAGGGAACCAGCGAACTGGGGGAAGTTTTTGCCTTCATGGATTTTGATAAAGGCCTCATTTCTAAAACATATAGAGAATTGACACACATTTATAAGAATACCAGTCATTCTCCAAATGATAAAAGTTCAAAAGATATGAACAGACAATTTTCAGATGAAAAAATTAAAACCATTTCTATTCATATGAAAAATACTCTAAATCACTATTGATCAGAGAAATAATAAATTAAGACAACTCTCAGGTACCACTAAATACTTCTCAGATTTACTATGATGACAGGAAAAGATAATGATGAATGTTGGAGATGTGGAAAAACTGGGACTTAAATACATTGTTGGTGGACTTGTGAACTGATCCAACTATTTTGGAGAGCAATTTGGAACTATGCTCAAAGTGCTATCAAATTGTGTACATCCCTTATAGCAGTGTCTCCACTGGGCCTGTATCCCAAAGAGATCATAAAAAAGGGAAAGAAGCCACATGTGGAAAAATGTTTATAGCAGCCCTATTGTAGTGGCCAGAAACTGGAAACTGAATGGATGCCCATCAGTTGGAGAATGGATGAATAAATGATAGTATTTGAATATTATGAAATGTTATTTTTCTAAAAGAAATGATCAGCAGGATGATTTCAGAGAGGCCTGGAAAGACTTGCATGAACTGATGCTAAGTGAAGTGAAGTGAGTAGAAGCAAGAGACCATGGTATCCAGCAACAACATTATATGATGATCAATTCTGATAGATATGGCTCTTTTCATCAGTGAGGTGATTCAGATCAAATCTTGCGATAAAGAGAGCCATCTGCATCCAGAGAGAGGATTGGGGACTGAGTGTGGATCACCACATGGTATTTTCACTTTTATGTTGTTTACTTGCATTTTGTTTTTTTTTTCATTTTTTCTTTTTTGATCTGATTTTTCTTGAGCAGTATGATAATTGTGGAAATATATATAGAAGAATTGCACATGTTTAATATATATTGAATTACTTGCTTTCTAGAGAAGGGGATAGGAGGAAGAAAGGAGAAAAACATTTGGAACATAAGGTTTTGCAAGAGTGAATATTAAAAAGTATCTATTCATATGTTTTGAAAATAAAAAGCTTTTAAAAACAAAAAGAAAAGAAAAAAATACATATTTCTAAAAAAAAAAAAAAAGTAATTGCCTAACTGCATAAGTAAAATAAGTCTTTCACAGAAACCCCCACATGGATGAAATCACAGGCCCCTATAAAAATCAGCATAGAAACTGCTATTCTCCAATAGATTCTTTTAGTCCTTCATATAGCAATATCTCTTGCAGATGTTAGAGATTAAGAATACCTCAAATTAGCAAAACTTCTAAACAAAAAACATCAGCCATCTGGGTTTAGGCATTCTTAAGCAGATGCTCTGAATCTGAGGTCAAGGATGCTTATGGAACAAATTTGAGTTTGGACAGGTACAGGAAGCTACATCTGATTTTAATGAGGCACGGATGGCTTTACCCCACAGAGACAACATTGGGATATTTGTTCATCTATGGACTTGCCTTTGCAGCTGCAATTGCTACTATCCAGTTGCTTTTGAAATTGGCCAGGAGTCTTCCCTTCTTTCTCCCTCACCCAACCTACCCCGGCAGACTCCAATCCCCAAAGTTTGTCATCACCTTTTTTTCATTTCTTTGGATCTTGGAATTTCCTCCACTTGCTATATTTGTCCTAAAATTTGGCTGGGGAGGAAGGAAGACAGAGAAAGTGAGTGGTTAGTTTGCTCTTTTCTGTTGGATAACTTTTGTTTGCCACATCTAATCCCGATTGGAAATGAATGTGTCAGTTCAAACAATTAGTTTGATCAAACCCTAAGGCAATGTTGACTTTCTCTGTGAATATTCTTCACTAGCACTTCCCACAATTAATATTTTATCCCTGATGGGACTGCTACCAGATATGAAAAATCCACCAAGCAAAATGTTTAGTCAAAAGCAGTTAAATATTCATTGTTAGAAATCAGAAAGGAACAAAACTGACTTGATAAGATACCTTCCCTGGAGTATCCAAAGGATTCTAAGAAAGAAGGGAGGTTTTTAGACAGCTCAGTTTATCCCTTGGAGATCATTTCAATGCTAAACTAATATCATTCTATAATATTGAACTCCATTGTACTTTAAAAAAAACTCAAGGAAACTACCAGAAAGTCAGAACACCAAGTATAATATAGCCAATAGTAGGCTGATGCTTATCAAGGACACTCATGGTTTTTATTTGTTTGTTTAGGCTCCTATCATCAAGACTTTGCTCTTTTTTGCCCTCTGTTTAGAATTGCAATGTTCATTTTAATATAGCTATGATCAAGCCCTGTAAAAAGTATCATATGCTGGTGTTCTGGGTTTGAAGGTGAGGCTGGAAAAGTAATAGTCTGTCTCAGGCCATTTCCCCATCATTTAGTAGCAAATGCTTTTTCAAATGGTGGTTATGTGATACATCTGCTAGGACATTAGAGAAGTGAAAATGTACTTACAAGTAAATGTATCCAGTGAGAACTGCTGAAGGATATAGGTAAAAATAGACCAGGTGTCAAGTGAAAAGTAAAGATAAGGATATAACTACTTCTGTTTTCTTGGTGGGTTCTAAATGAGAAATCTGGTCTTCATCATTGAAAAACCTGCCCCACACCAACCAATTATAATCACATGAGCTTAAAATCCGTGGATCAACTCATAGAATGGCAGCAACATAAAGGGGATTAATTTTCCTTTTCCCTAATGTAGCAAAATGATCCTTTCTCAGACATATGCTACTAATGCTGATCACTTTTCCCACCTCTCAGGGATTCTAAGGCAATGATAAGCCAAAGCAGGGATGGCTGGTCTAGAGCAGAATGGTCAAGCCTTACCTTACTAATATCTTTGAACTGTAGGATTTGAGAACTCCTTGTCTTGATATTCACAGAGATAAGGGATTTACCCATCTCCATGGAATTATAGCAATCCAGTATAATTCTTTGGAAGTTTGAGAGGGCTCCATTACTCATTAATACATTAATAAATAAATAGAAAAATAAGTGAAAGCAAAAACAAAATGTGTCATTAATTCTGTAATTGGCCTGGATATCTGATTTAACTCAACTTTCTTCCACCAGTCTTCAAACTTGAAAGTATGCTATAAAGATGAATAGGTTAATACTATTCATTTAGGACTTTAGTTCATTTCTTAAAATTTAGGACACAATGTATTTATAAGGTAAACCAAAATAAACTAATGATAGAGGGTCATTGAAAGAACCTTTATAGATACCCAAACCCAAACAGGACCGATTGTCACTACAAACACATTTAAGTCCTTCACAGCCATGTCTCTTGAGACATCTTTGTGATTTTATTTCGATTTGTTTTTTCCCTTCCTTTACCTAAAATGAACATCCTATTCGATTGTACAAATTTTTATTAGAAAAACCTGTATAAGGAACCAAATCAAGCTCATGGGTAATAAGAATGATAATAATAATAATAGCTAATATACCTATTAGATGCTAGGCGCTATTCTAAGTATTTTACCATTGTTATCTCACAGATTGGTAAATTATGCAATAGGTTCTTATAAAGGACCAAAAATAGTGCTTACTTTATTTGACAAATACATTATTCATTAACAACATGCTGACTGAATGCATGAAACAATAATCTTCCTAAGCCAAATGCTTCTATTCAATGATCTGGACCCCCTATCAGAAACACTGTCCAAAGTCCAAGTGAAACTCCCCTTTTCAATTTTCTATGAACCTTTTTCAATTCTTATTCTAATATGTATATCCAAAGGGCCCTGATAGCTTAGAGAGATAACTGCTAGGAGATGCTCATCTCTTTTTGTGACTTCACTTGTAGTTGCTTTAGGATCAAAGGAATAAAAAGTCATAGAATAATAGAACATCTCAATTTACAAATGAGGAAACTGAATCCCTTAAAAAATTAAGGGACTTGTGCAAGGTCACAATGGTAGTAAACAATAAATTGATATTGTTTGACTAAAAAACCAAATACTTGATGATCAAATAATTGCTATGACTTTATTAGATCTTTTAAATGAATTTGTATTTAATTAATCATGATAGCATCTACTTACATTTGAAAAAAGGATGCTTGTGGGAAAACTTTATTTAATGTATTGAAGGATTATTTGCTTTATATATTATCCTGAGACAAGTTTGTGATTCAGCTGCATCTAAATAAACATATAATTGACAGTTGGCTAAGTATAGTTTCCTAATCCCCTTGAAATGTACTCCGAGGGTTCTATAAGCCAGGACCCACATAACTGAATGATCTCTAAATATTCCTTCCAATTCTAATGATCTATGATTCCCTTTAAATTCACACTGCACTTTTAACAGGGACTGTAAATCTATCTACCTTCAGTTCATCTAATGTGGCATTGCCAGGGAAGCTCATTTCCCTTGCCTTACCCGCTCAGTTAGTGGCTACAGAAAGTAGCAGTAAGGATCAGAAATTGGAATATGACATTATCAATGAATACTTATTGAGAAATATTCACAGAAACACATTTCATGATAGCAAAAAAATTAGAAATAAAGCTGGTGACCATTGGCTAACAAAAAATAAAGAACAGTGTAATAATGTAATGCAATATTATCATATATCAGGAAATGACTGACAATATGAATACATAAAACATAGGAAAATTTTTATGAACTGATACAGAGTGAAATAAACAGAACCAAAAAAATATATTTATAATATATATATATATATATAATGTCCATAACAGTATAAATGAAAAGATCATTAAAAGGAAGTCTAGCTCTGAGTAAATGAATACCAGTGAAGGCCCAGAGAACAGAAAATGAAACAAACCTCCATCTACATCAAAGTTAGGGGACTATTAGACTACTAGACAGAATGTTGTATACATTATCAAATGTTCTCATTGTATCAATTTATTTTTGCTTAATATGTTAGGGTTTTTTTTAACATAAGGGAGAGATCAATGTGGGAAAATGACTGCATTATAAAAACAGAAGTCAAGTCAGTAACATTTATTAAAAGCCTGTTAGGTGCCATCCATGGTGCTGATTACTAAGGATATAAAGGGAAACAAATAGCATGGCCAGATACTAAATTTAATTAATTAATTGAGTAAATAAATTAATAATTGGATGAGTACGTGAATGATGTACCTACTCCCAACCATCTATTGTACATCTAAGTAGAATTGGCAGAACTGGATTCAAATTCAGATCCTTTGACCTGAGACAGACAACATACAAATAAGATATATAGAGGATATATAGGAGATAATCAATAGAAGGAAGGTTTTAGCATTTAGGAAGATCAAAAAATGCTTGTAGAAGGAAGGATTTTAGCTGGGACTTGAAGAAGGAAAAAGACAGTAATCAAAAAGTAGAGCCAGACAAGGAGGGCAGCCCATGAAAATGCATAGTTGGGAGATAGAATATCATGGGGGAGTAATAGAAAAGAAGCCAGCATCATTTGGATTAAAAAAATAAGTGGTTTGAAAAGCTAAGCAAAGGATTTTATGTTTGATCCTGAAGATAGTATTTAGCCACTGGAGTTGATTAAAAAGTAGGGGTGACATAGTCATATTTATGCTTTATAAAGATCAGTTTGACAGACAAGAGGAGAGAGATTTGAAGCAAGGAGACCAACCAGCAGCCTATTACAATGGTCTAGACATGAGATGATGAAGGCTTGCATCAGGATGGTAGCAGTGTGAAAGGAGTATAGAGATGTTACAAAAGTAGAACTTAAAGGTCTTGGCAACTGATTGGATATGAGTATTGAGAGAGATGAGAAGTTGAGATTGAAGCCTAGGTTGAAATGAGTAGGAATCAATATAATAAGGATTAGAAAAAAGGAGAAAGAAGAAAATTTAACATTTCAATGAAATCTGGGAACTTGGAAAAAGAAACTATAGCAGAGAGCATTTGGAAAAAGGAACATTGGAAGAAACAGAAATAATATTGTTTGGAGAGAATGCTACATACCACCTGGATTGAAGGAAGAATTAGATAAGCAGGTTAGCAAACAGACTCCAACCTTGTTATAAAAGATTGATGTGTATGTGTGTATGTTGGGGTGGGGAGGAGGGAACTCTAGAAACTATCTGAACATCTGCCAGAACACACACACACTCTCTCTCTCTCTCTCTTTCTCTCTCTCTCTCTCTCTCTCTCTCTCTCTCTCTCTCTCTCTCTCTCTCTCTCTCTCTCTCTCTGTCCATTTGACTGTCTCTGCAAAAACTAGAATACAGAATAAATTTGCCATATTCTTAATGATAATTTCATCCTGTAAAAGTAGAGGGAATAATGAATGGAACTATTCTTTTGCACATAATTCTGGCCACTAATTGATGAGATAGAAAAATTATTAGCATTGGGAGGAAGTAAGATACTTATTCCTAGAGAGTATGACAGAGAAGGAAATAAAAGCCAAACTTGGGGAGAATAGATTAGAAAGAACACAGAAAAAGGATGGGAAAGATTTAATAGTCTTTTGAAGAAAAAATTATCCAAGAAATATGGAAAGTTCTCTAAAAAATTCTCAAGATATAAGCAAAAGTTATTTTGATAAGTAAGCAAAGGAGAATTACCTAAAGAGACTAAGATGAATTACTGGAAACTTAAAGAATACTTCTTATTTTTAAAACACATATAGAAGATAGAACCAAAATATAGCAACTAAAGATGAATACAAAAGAGTGACATGATTTAATAACAATAGTGCCAAGAATACAAAGTATGGAGGCTGGTGATGATGGGCAAGGTACTTTTTAAAGTCATATTAAGGTTGAGGTGGATGAATAATGCTAATAGATCCCCCCAAAGAGTGAACTATTCAAATCTTATTTTGGTTCTACTTTCTCATTTAAGGGAAATCAACTTAGAACTATAAAAGATAGAACAGGACCATAACTGATAACATAAGAGTTACCATAAAATGATAATATAAGAGAGGAGCTGATAAAATAGCATTTGCTGTGTCACAAATGAATCTCAATCATCATGTAGAAAACAACTTTATCCTAGGATCCTGAAAAAAATAGATGAGATTGCTGGCTTCCATCAGCAATTAGTGCAATGTCTGGGAGAAGGATGGATAGTTTCCCAGTTTTCAAAAACAAACAAACAAACAAAAAAGAAAAACAAGACTATGGGCTACATGCTATATAAAATCTGATCAGTTTTCCTTCTGATAGTGGTAAAATTCCAGGATTTCTTATTAAAGGAATGCTTTGTTAATATTGAGAATATAAAGAAATAAAAGAAAAAAACACCAAGCAGCATGGCTTCATCAAGCTCAGGTTGTGTCACACTAATCACTTTTTTTAAGCAGGATAATTAGGCTTCCAAATTGCCATAAAAGTGAGAGAACTATGAGAACTGTGTGAATGAAACTTACTCCATCTTGTAAAACTGACTCCACTTTTAGACTTGTTTCATTTTCTTGTAAATTCCATCTGCTTAATAATAATGGGAATTGTGTAACATCTTGATTCAAATCTGGAAAAGTCTCTGTGCTTCCCACCCTCTCAGACTTTGAAATTCATTCATCCTCCTTCCAACTTGAAAAGTTCCCAATCTTTCCTCTAATTGACAAATCAGATTACTTTCTTTTGATTCTGGTTTATATTCTGTTAATAGTTTTCTTTTAATGCATAAAAATCTGTCTACCTCTGTGTCAAGGGCTCAGTTCCTTTCTGAAAGTATCTGGTTTCCATTTGTTGGGTAATTGCTTGCACTGCCAATAAATATGCTTGGAAGCTCAGACTTTTGTTTCTCCCATTATTTTAGATTTTACCCATTACAGTTTTTGGTGAAGCCAGCCAGGCTGACCCCCTAGGATATGCTTTCGGAAAAATTCCCTACAGCACTGAGTTCTTCACAGAACATCTGATTACACTTCCACCCCCACCCCACCTCTAAGCTCAAATTCTTCTGAGCTAAGGTAAGTTCCTATATTGTTGGGACAGGTAAACCACCACACTCTGGAGAAGAACATGGCCCCAGAACACACCTTTCCCATGCTGATGGAAAGTCCCTTTAATGGAATAAGCTAAGGCAAACCTCCTCACCATAAAAGTCCCCTTAGAAAATTAACTTAAGGTAAGCCTTCATCTTGTTGTTGAAGTTCCCATGGGGGAATAGGGATATGGAGCAGGAATTCAGTAGTAAACATATTAATGGGAACCTCGTTGGATTTTTTTTTTATTTTTGGTTTGGTACTTGGGGAACAGTATGCTATCTATATTAAATTGTGTGAAAACTGCAAGAAATTCAGCTGATAGCTCATTTGGGCTTCAATTTGGCACTCTTGGTTACTGTACGATAAAGAAATTAAGATTGATCTAAAATATATAAAAATCTAAGTGGGTCCCAAATTTGACCCAAAGAAGGGACTTTTCAATTACTACCAGTTTTGATAAATTGTGCACACTGACTTTCTATGTGTCTGTCTTATTGTATTTTCTAATATCTTTTTTGTGTATCCTAATTTAATTTGTATATTTTGCTATCTTAGAATATTTCTAAAGGGAAAATGCAGCCAGCCAGAAAGATGTTGAAAAGCTTCAGTTTAGTATGGTAGGAAAGATGAATGAAGTTTCATAGTTGAAGCCGTTCTTCCAACTTTCTGTAATCTGATGCTAAACTTTCTGTTCTAGTAAGAAGGACTAATTCCTACTTTAGGCTTTCAGTGAGACTTTAGGTTAAAAAGAAAAAAAAACACAAATTATTTTCTGTCATTTCTAGCTTGGCCAGGTTGGGGTTAAAGAGATAAAGACAAATGATCAAAGAAAGGAAAACTGTTTTTCTGGTTTGAAGATATTTTGTGTCATTATAAATTAATTAGAGACTGAATTTATAACCGAAATATAGTATTTTTACTAAATTTTCAAATTATACTAACTGCTAAAAACATATCAGTAGATTTTTGAGGTTTACTGATTAGATTTAAACACCTTTTCCCTTTTTCTGAGGGAAAGAATTTGGAGTGGGAAAAGAGGTCTAAGAAGGGTTAGTTAAAGTTACAGGGGGGAAATGACACTTTCATTTTCCCCCTGAAGATTGCTCTATTATTTTTATGCAAGGAAGGAAGGTAATTTAACTGATTTTTAAAAATTATGTCTGCAGCTTGCAGTTTGAATTTATCTGGTACTTCGGAACTGCCTCTTATTAACCCTTTCTTGACCATGAAAAGAGAAAAACATATTTAAATCAGGAAACAACTTGGAAATAAAAATTAATTAAAGTCAAGGAAGGGAGATTTCTATTAAAGAAGAGCTCTTGAGAAAGGACTGCCAAACCCCACCCTCAGACATTTAGGACTACCTACCCCATCTCCATCATTGCCTAGACCCAGACCTTGTTCTGGATATTGGGGATAGATGGGGGAAGGTGACCAAAAATTAGGAATATCTTTTGAGAAGCATTAAGTAGAATTTCTAAAGCCTTATATGATAGAATTCATTGTTCAGGTAAATTAGAAGCAAGGTCATCAAAAGTATTAGAAAGAATCCATTCATAAGTTCTTTGAAATTTTGCCACCCCTCCAAAAAAAAGTTAACAGCATTTTAATTGACCAAGATTGTTCTAAAATTTTGTGCTAAATTACAAAAGAGAAATAAAGTGAATGAAGATTAGCTTTACAGGTATTCCAGGATACGATTGTGAAATCCCGTACTCTACCTCTGAAAGACCATTTCAAAGAGCATGTCCCAATTTTTTGTATCCTTTCAAACTGGACCTTTTCCCCTCAAAGGGGAGAACTGACTCCATCTTGTAAAACAGACTCCATTTTGAAACTTAAATTTCATTGTCCTATAAATTCCAAGTACTTGCTAATCATAGGAATAAAGTGATGTCTTGTTTCACATTTGGAAAATCCACCTGGTTGTTCTCCCCTTCCAACTCCCAGAACTCACTTATTATCACCTCCAAACTGGTAAAGTATCCTATCTTTACTCCAATTAGACATCAGATTACCTAATTTTCATTCTGGTTTATATCCTGTTAATTCTTTTGTAATGCATAAAAATCTCTCTCCCCCTGCAATCAGGGTCCAGTACCTTTCTGAGAGGGCCTGGTCCAGATTTGTTGTGCTGCTATATGTGCTGGCAGCAAATAAATATGCTTGGAAACTCAAACCCTTTTTTTCCCTTAGTTATTTCAGATTTCACCCAACACAAAACAATATATTTAATTTTCAGTAGAGTATGTGATCAAATCCTACCATTGTGGACCTGATAAAGGGCATGTGTGCTAATTGATAGCTTGCTGAGGTAAATTGAAAAAAAATTGAATGATTGGATCCAAGGGATAATAATCATTAATTCTTTGAAAAAAAAATGAGTAATAGAATGATCCATAGAAATAATTTTAGCCCTTAGTTGTTCAAAATTTTATCAGTGACTTAGATAAAGCCATTCTTTGTCAAATTTCCTTGACATGTAATTTGGAGGGATAGCCAATAAAATGAATACAAAAATGTCTCATCAGATTAGAATCATGGGGTAAATTTCATAAGGTGAAATCTACCAGAAATAAGTATCAAGTTCTATGCTTACATTTTAAAGATTCTATCAAAAGTAGAAAATTGAGGATACATTGCTAGACAATAGCTCTTTAAAAAATATCTGGGAGTTTTAGCAGATTGCAAACTCATCAGGAATTAACAGCATGACAAAGCAACAATAACAAAAAAAAGAACCAAACTAATGCTAAGATGTTTGAGAGAGGTGCACTGTCCAGCACTTACTTCCAAAAGAGAATCAAATAGGCGCTAAACTTGGTTGGCCACAAATGGCATTAAAGATTGAATGCTAGGAGAAAGGAAAGAGATGGTTACTGGCATGGCAGGTACATCAGAATCATATTCCTATGGGCAGATTATCAACCAACTAGAGCAAAGGTCAAAATTTGCATCAAATTTTTTAAAATAGAAAAAATAAAGATAAGAAAATGCTATGATGAGAAAATGCTTTGAACAACTACAACAGCTTTAACATGTTTTATTCAAATGAGCTATTCATGCTGCAAATTTAGAAATGAAAAGAGACAAAGATATTAACCTTGATCATCACCATTTCTTGCAGTTATTTAACTAAAGTACAGAGGTCATCACAAAAAGTCAAAAGGGCCCGGGAATTAATTGCCTTCATCTCTACCAAAGGGAAAGGTGGGGTTGTCTGATTTAGAATGTAATCTCATCCGGAGAACATTATGGTGGTAGATTACAAGCAGTGTTCTCCCATATAACAAAGAAGCAATGGAAGCTACATGAGACCTATCATACCAAGAGAACTCATCAATGAAAATTAGAGAAGGAAAACATTTTCCTGTGACAATCCACTTTCACTGTTTGTGAAAGACCTGGACCTTCATACCTCATTTCTAGGTGTGTCCCAGACAAAGAAATTAAAATGGAATTTGGGATGATGAAGCTAGGAAAAGCAGACCAAGCATCAGACCAGACCAAGTCACTATTAGGAAACTTGCACTGGAGGTGATACAATCCCATAAGGCATTTAGACTTTGTTTTATAAGATATCTCATGCAATAGAAGATACCAAGAGAATATTCAGTAATATTAAAACTGGCAATGCTATTTCTAGGGGCAGCTGATCGCACAAAAGAAAGAGCACTGGACCTGAAGTCAAAAAGACCCAAATTCAAATGTGACCCCAAATACTTAACACTGGGCAAGTAACTTAACCCCAATTGTTTCATTAAAAAAAACAGAACAAAATAATGTTTTTTCTTCATTTCAGTGCAATTATGATCTTGTCAATGTGGGTAGAACTTTACATGCATTTCATTATTGTCTTTCACCCACTCCAACATCCTAGCAGTATTGAATGTTGATCCAGTTCCCATCTTCATGCTTTTGGAATGTACATTCTCTTCATTTCCTCCTCAATGAATCCCTAACTTCTATCAGAGTTGCTAATGCATTTCATACTTTCCCAAAATCTGTAAGCCAATGATCTGAGTTCAAAATTCCACCTTTGTTATTTCTGATGTGCAATGTTGTACAAATCCCTTAACTTTTCTGGACCTCAGTTTCCTCAAATCTAAAGGAAAGGAGTTGCCTCAGATAGTTTCTTTGGAATTCTAATGTTTTACAAACCACGAACTTTAGTTTCAAACTGTTAATTTCTAGTGAATGACAATAAATCTGGTCCATTAAGCAATATATTCTTTTCCAAACTGTGTAGCTTTTCACAGGAAACCAAATAATAGACCAGAAGTTTGTGTTGTGGAATATAAAAACAGAGTAGAGTTTGATACTTATTAAAGGAGATTTCTAGCAAGCTACACTGGTCTAATTGTCTTGTTATTCTAATGATATTTCTGTTAAATTAACCTGTTCTGTTTAAAATATATATCTTTAATGCTGCCAACATACTGACAAATGCTCATACTCAAACAATTGAATTTGAGTCAAATAATCAAAAAACACACATATTTACTATGTGCCATCTCCTGTGCTAAGTGCAGAGAATATGAAGAAATATGTGTATATATATATATATATATATATATATATATATATAATGTATATTATAGACTCTGCTCTCAAAAAGCTCACAGTCTAATGGAAGAGACAACATGTAAATATAATATAGATGGAAGGTAATCTAACAGTTGAAGTCATTAGTAGCTAAGGAAACCAGTAAAGGCCTCTTCCTTCTGAAGGTGAATTGAAACTGAGATCTAAAGGAATTCAGGGAAACTTATCAGACAGAGTTAAGATAACAATTCTGGTCTGGGGGACAGGCAGTGCAAAGAAGGGAAATGGAATGTTACCAGCAAGAAACAGCAAGTAGACCTTTTATGCCTTTCATCTAATTTTGTGCTCTAGATCTTTAGCCGTAGCTCATTCTTTGGCTTGGGATTCTTTGTCTACTTACTGCAGAGATCATTCTTCTCACTATTTATTCTCCTCAGTGTCTTTTTGATTTAATTTCTCTTAGGCATAGGATTGAGCACACTGTAAGGAGGCTGATTATGGATCACAGTTAGCCCATCAAGACATCAGACCTTCCATTATGACGGATAATTGCTTGAACTTTCAAGTTTACATGGCCTTATCACTTATCGCAAAGTGAATATCATTTTGAATCATTCTTATTATGCCTTAAATTATCCATGTTATTTCTTTCTAATATTCCAATTTTTGACTCTTTATATCACTTACTAATGTAGACCTGCTCTCACTATTGTCATACATATGCCAGCTTGCTCTAGTCTGAACAGTATACATTTGTAAATGTAATGTGGCTATCTCAGATCCTGCACAAAATTGATGGAGAAATTCTTATATTTAATCCATTCTTTACTAGGCAACCTTGGGTATGGAGGAGTAGATACCATTCAGCTTGCTTCTGAATCTGCTGGAAAAACTGTGTTGAGCTTCAAAGCAGAGCAGGGGTTGCCTCAAATATTTAAATTCCCCAACATAATGCTGCCATTTCAAAATTAAAGAAGAAAAAGTCTAAAAACAGAGAGTATCTTCCACTGCTAATGGAATAATATGGCTGTACATATAGAACAGTAATAGATGATACTGAGAGATACTGAAATGATAATTAGTTTTTATTGTTCTACTAAACTCCTTGTCCATAAAGTTTCATTTGGAGATGATATCATGGTTTTGATTCAGCACAAGTATTTAGAATACTTACTCCATACCCAGTCTGGCCTCTGCCTTCCTTCTGCTAGTTTAATATGATGCACACTCTAAACATAGATAATAATATAATAGTAAGTGGGTATGTGCAAAAATGTCAGACAAATAATAAACATCACAAGAGAGACAAATATGGTTTAGAACAAGGTTTCTTACCCTTTTTAGACTCAAGACCTCTTTTTGCTTGAGAAGGTTTTATGTGACCCTAGATATATAGGTTTATGAAATAGATATACATATCAAACATTTACTGATAATAAATCATAATTTTGCAAAGCCCATATTAAGTTATGAGATCCCATGTGGGGTCACAAACCAGAGTTTAAGAAACTGGGAGATAGAGTTCCCAGTTTTGTAAAGGAGATATATTGAAATAGGTGCTTTAGGAGATGGATAAAATTTGGCTGGGTGGAGAAAAGAAAGCATTATTAGGGGGCAGCTAGCAAAATAAAATGCTTGGAGGCAGGAATGAGTATGACACATTTAGGGGCAGTGAGGATACTGGTTTGACTGGAGAGGAGAAAAGAATCAAGGTAAAATAGTAAGCAATATATAAGTTAGAAAAAGTAAAGTCTAATTAGGGATAACTAAGGAACTTGGAATAGGCAGCAGTGTAATAGTATGTGATCTGTTTTATAGAAAGACATCATCTGGTGATGATATACAACATACAGTGGAGAACAAAGTTCAATTAGGATAACCATAGGATTGTAGACTTAGAACTGGGAGAGATCTTAGATGCCTTCGGGTCCAAATCCTTCATTTTACAAGTCAAGAAACTGAGTCACAGAGAAATGAGCTGACTTTCCCAAAGTCACATTGCTTATAAGTGTCTGAAGCAAAATTTGATCTTAGTCTTCCTTAATCCAAATCCAACACAGCAAGAGCATTTTTTTAGTAACTCATTGAAAAAATGTGACTTTTTTGATTTTAGCAGAAAAGAGAAGAGCAATATCTAGAATGATACAGGGGCCAGTGTATATATGGGTGTTTCTAGGAAGAACTAGGAAGAAGAAAAGGATATTTCAGAACATAAGACATGTAGAACTAACATCTTAGGTCTAAACTACACACCTAATCACCTCCACTCCAAATCATTAACCCAACTGGCAGACTGGTAACTATGTGAGCTGAAGCTCAAGGACATAGCATTGATTCAAGTATTCCATTTCAGCTATGCAGTCAGCCCCGAGGCATCACAAACACATATTCAATCATTCTGCTTTGCATCAGTGGATTGCTTCTAACATCCTAAACTTTTATTCCTCATGTTTATAAGATCAGGCCCCTTTAGCCAATCTTGCTTAAGTTTGATGTGTATGATTCTTAGAAGGAAGGGAAACTACGCAAATTCTAATATTGTCAAAGGAACTTAAAACCCCAATAGTTAGCAAAGTAGATGAGTTCTAAATAGAAAAAAAATAAAAACTTGCTTTTAAAATTGTTATTTTAAAAAAATATTTCAGAATTTTAAAAAATCCTCTGGACAGAGGTTGAATTTGAGGCTTAGGGATCATAAAATCCAGATGACTAATTTAAATTTTACAGCTGGATGTCTATTTTTCTTTGAATACCAAATTTAGGAATATCCAGAATAACTGTTACTAACAGAATAATAATGAATGCTACTGGGGTTGCAATAACAAATTCTAATTGTTTTCTGCACTTATAACTGGAAATGAGAGTATTTGTACCTGCAGATGGAAAAGCAAGGGTTGAAAGAATTAAGGATCATAATTCTCTCTATATGTTTCTTTCCTCCCTCCTTCCTCTCTCCCTCTCTGCCCTTTCTCCTTCTCTGCCTTCCCTTTCTTCCTCTCATTTTCTCTCCCTCCCTTCCTCCTTCTCTCTCCCTCTGTCTCTCTCTTTCTCTCTGTCTGTATGTGTGTATGTCTGTCTGTCCAGGTTTCTCCCCCTCCTTTCTTCCCTCCCTTCTGTCTCTATGTCTCTCTCTTTTCTCTCTTCCCTCCCTCTTTCTCTCTGAGATTCTTTGTCTGTCTCTGTCTCTCTGTGTGCGTGCATCTTCCTCTTTCTCTCTCATATACACACATATACAACAAAGAGTCAGATAATGACAATGACAAGAATTTGTCTGTCCTAGGAGGAAAAATAGTTAATGATTATATAGAGTTTGGGCTTACAGTGAGTTTGATCCTTATAGCAACTCTATGAATTAGGCAAGAAGTTATTATTATTCTCATTTTAAAGATAAGGAAACTGAGGCTCAGAAAGTTTAAGTGTCTAAGCAGTATTCAAGCATCTTTCTAAGAAGAGAGAATAAAGAAAGAGGGTAGTAGACATAGAGAGATAGTGAGATGGAGAAATAGACATAGAAAAAGAGAGATTTGAGAGCTGTGAGCTATATTCAACCAGGATTATGCTCAGCAGATGAGAAAGAACAAAGATGAGAACATTTAAGTACATCTTCTCTTTGAGAACCAAGGATAAATAATAATCTCTGTGAGGAAGAACTGAGGATGGGCAACAGAGCTAGCAAACTTGCTTCCTTTCTTCATGTTTTAGGATTGGTCCATGGGCTAGATTTCTTTCTTAAGGACCAGGTCTTAAAACCAAATCACTCTGGCTCTCATTGATTAGCCAAAAAAATGTCCCAGATAAAGCCCATTTGGTCTTTGTTTTGGCGCCGATTGCCTCAGAGGAAATGTAAACTAACTGTGGTTTTGGCAAGAAATCCTCAGGATCTTCACCTCCCAGATTGGCACCTAATTTAATTTGATTGACTAGGTTTAAAAAAGCCATTTATTCCCTCATTTCTTTCTTACCTAGCCTTAATGACTGAATGGGCAGTTGCCTCAAACTAGGACCTATTAAAGACCTTAGTTTAAGGCCATCTTAATCTATATTTGGTCAAAGCTAGTTCCAGAGAAGAATTTGAGACAGGTGACCTTGCACAGCACACCCTTAAATCCAATTTGCTTAAACATCATGGCATTAACTCCCTGACTTCATGGGCCTTTTCTGAGAATGAAGGAAAAGACCTCAATCTTCTCAGACACATGTCTTAGACGTCCAGTCCTCCTAGGCAGTGGTAGGCACCTAATAAATATTTTATCAATTGAAATTTGACTCACAGTCACACAGTCAGAATGTTAGGGGCAGAAATGGAACCAGTTCATCTCCACTCTCTATTCACTCAACACCTACAGTCTCTCATCTTGTACATAGTAAATGCTTAGTCAATGTTTTACAGAATTGAACTGTTTAATGGAACGTGAAAGTATTATGTTTTATTTCTCTTATATTAAAGTTGATACGAAGAAGGCTAGCCATCTGATTCCACAATAACAGCAATGGTTGCCCTTCTGAATATCAACTTTATCCCTTTTTATAACAAATATGCTAGACTAGATAAAGTATAAATGTAATAATCTGACTTGGTATTCCAGGGATTTTCTAGGCTCCAAAAGACTTCTGAAGCTCTGTTCAGAGCAATAAAAAGCTCTAACTTATTGCTGGTCTTTTTATTCTTGAAGTCTTCTTTCAATAGAGTTTTGTTGTGGTTGTACTTCTATTAAAAATTAGACAACTAAACCAAATAATTTGATGTTGCAAAGAAGGGAAAAGAAACTCATAACAACAAAATAATGCATCAGTAACTTATAATTTTATTGGTCCAACTCTAACAACACAGATTCCATGCCCTTTATACTATATATAATATATATATATATATATATATATATACCCCATCTACATATATCTATATATCTATAGATATATGTAGATGGGGTAAGTTCAAGATATACATATAGATATATAGATATATGTAGATGGGGTAAGTTCAAGACCAGCTATCCTTCATTCTCCAGACTTCTCCAACATGCCTCAAACAATGTACTTTCCTCTATTTCCATCCCACTTTTTAATCTCCCTTTTATGTTTTATCTTCTCTTAATAGGATGTAACCTCCTTGTGAACAAAGACTTCTCTTTCATTTTGTTTATATTTATCTTCATCACTTGACACAGTACCTGGTACACAGCAGGTCCCTAATAGATGCTTACTGCTTTGACAACTAGATAGTTTCAGAGGGTTACTGTGGCCATCACTGTAGAGTTAACTTGGACTTGTGCCTCTATGAATTCTACTAGACCAATTCTTCAATAACAGATATCTAGGCCATCACCAGGCCATACCCAAAGCCTACTGAGCTTTGAAATAACTACCAGAGTTTGAACTTGACATGGATAGCCTTCAACAAGCCAAGGTCATCTCTGTGCCATAATCAGCAAAGGCAGGAGACCTGAAATAATGATGATTCCAAATGCGCCTGCCTTAGAATGGGACCTCGCTAAAAATTCAGAGTTAAAATTTAAGCAAAAGTTTATCTGAAATTAAAGCATAGATAGGGAGCTGGATTTGACAGCATTAAAATCTAACTTCAAATACTTAACAGTATAACTGGAAAAATTTACTTAGTTCATCAGTGCTCCTGGCAAGTACTTATATCATTGGTGGAGGAAGAAGAGGGAACTTTGCTGTTTTTGCCAAGAAAACCCCAAATGGTTTTTACAAATTAATGAAATGACTGAACAAAATTGTATTGGATCCCTACAACAATATAGGGAGGTAGGTGCTATTATTATTCCCACTTCACAGTTGAGGAGACTGAGGTCAAGATATTTAAACTCTGTTTAAATATCTTGCCCAAGATCACACAGTCTTCCCCCACCCCAACATTACTATGTCTCATCCCTCCAAGTAAATTAAAATGATTCTTACATCTCTGTTATTATTATATTTCTCTGCAAGCCGATGGCACTAAATCAAATAAGTTTCTGCATCCATTCTAGCTTTTAGGTTTTGAATAATTTGTCAGTTGAAATAGATGAGGTTCATTCTTAGAAACATGGAAAAATAAAAAAAACCTCCTGACATTCAGAATCTAGAAAAGAACTTCCTAGTCACTGCTTACAGTGGTAAGAGACTATTACATTTTATCATGCTTCCCCACATCTCTCCTCGGAAGACTTGCTTGATCTTAGGTAATGGCAGGTGATATGATTGAGTTGATAATAGTTTTGTCCAAAGGTTTCTCAAAGTCCCACGTTCATGGCTGCATCTTGCTCATGGAGGTGATCAAGCAAACAATCCTTCTAATGGATTTGAAATAATTCATGGCAACACTTAAATGCCAAGCCCTTTAAAGTATAGAATACATTTTTTTTGCTATGGTTCAACTTTTTTAATAGTGACTGAACTGACAAATCCAATGGATATCCTTTTATTTTAATTCAACATTTTTCTTTCAATGAAGTTTTGAAGCTCCTGTTTGAATTAGCTTGATTTTTAACTTTATAAGATTAATGAGGTTTTCCTCACATCTAAATTATTGTGTTGAGTACCATGTAACAACAGATTTATATAGGAATGTAGTATGTGAGGCTTGGGGGACACAAATGGTTAATGAACCACTAAAGTCCCTTACTTATGCCCTGAATGAAACTGTTCTAACAGGTAAGAGACAGTCTTTTGAGGGTTGTATTGATTACATGCTTACTTAACTAAGCACAACAGATGCTATTCTGAGGCAGATTATTCCCAATTGCCAAACAGGAAAACTGAGAGATTGGTAGTTTTTTTTTTCCTTAATAAAACCATTTTTCTGTCACTGCGATACTTTGCTGATATCAAATGAAAGACATATTTTCTTTTTTGTTTTTCTTTATTTGTTTTTTAATTAATTTTATTTTAACAAAAATTGCTTTATGAATCATAGCAAAAGGAGAAAACCTTGGGAGAGAAAAAAAGTGAACATTGAATGTATTAATTTACATTCAATCTCCATAGTTCTTCTCTGGATGCAGATAGAATTTTCTGTCCAAAATCTTTGGGATTACTTTGAATCACTGAACCACTGAGAAGCACCAAGTCTTTCACAGAGAAGAACCAAGTCTTTCATAGATGATCATCAAACATTCTTACTGTTATTGTATTCCTAGGTCTGCTTGTTTCACTCAGCATCTGTTCATGTAAGCCCTTTCCAGGGCTTTCTAAAATCAGCTTCTTCATCATTTTTATAGACCAATAATATTCCATTATCTTCATATATCAAAGCTTATTCAGCCATTCCTCAACTAATGGGCATCTATTCATTTCTAATTCTTTGTTACCACAAAAAGAGCTACTACAAACATTTTTGCACTTTTCGGTCCTTTTCCCTTCTTTATGATTTCTTTGAGATACAGACCCAGTAATGGCACTGCTGGGTCAAAAGGTATACACAATTTTATAACCCTTTAAGAATAATTCCATATTGCTCTCCAGAATAATTGTGTCAGTTTACAGCTCAATCAACAGTGCATTAGCGTCCCACTTTTCCCACATCCCCTCCAAAATTTATCATTATCCTTTTCTATCATCTTAATCAGTCTGAGAGGTGGGAGGTAGTACCTCAGAGTTCTTTTGATTTTATTTCTTTAATCAATAGTAATTTAGAGCATTTTTCATATGCCTATAGAAGACTAATTTCATCATCTAAAAATGATCTGTTCATATTCTTTGATCATTTATCAATTGGGAATGACTTGGTATTATAAATTTGATAACATTTTTTATATATTTAGAAATGAGACCTTTATTGGAAACACAGAAACACCTTTTTTTTTTTCTGAGCTTTGTGCTTCCTTTTTAATTTTGTTTCTAGTAGTTTTGTTTGTGCAAAAATTTTCTAAGTTAGTGTAATCAAAGTTTTCCATTTTGACTTTCATAATGTTCTCTAGTTCTTCTTTGATCATAAATTATTCCCTTCTTCAAACATCTGATAGATAAATTATCCCTTGCTCTCCAAATTTGTTTAGGTTATCATTCTTTATGGCCAAATCATGTACCAATATTGACCTTATTTTGGTATGGGCTGTGAGCTGTAGGTCTATGCCAAAGTTCTGATATATTATTTTTCCAGTTCTCCCAGCAATTTTTGTCAAGTAGTGGTTTCTTATTCCAGAAGCTAGAGTTCGGGGGTTTGTCAAATACTAGATTGCTATAGGCCTTGATTATTGTGTCATGTATATCTAATCTATAGATTAGATCCACCACTCTATTTCTTAGCCAGTACCAAATGGTTTTGAGGTCTGCTATTTAATAATATAGTTCTAGATTTGGTACTATTAAGTCTTAGTATTTTTTTTTTCATTAATTCTTGTGACATTCTTGATCTTTTGTTCTTCCTGATGAATTTTATTATTTTTTCTAGTTCTACAAAATAATGTTTTGGCAGTCTCATTGGAATGGCACTGAACAAGTAGACCAACTTAGCCAGAATTTTTTTTTTTATATTAGCTTGGCTTAGCTATAAGCAATTGATATTTTTCCAGTTGTTTAGATCTGATTTTATTTGTGTGAGAAATGTTTTGTAATTGTTTTCATAAACTTCCTGGGTTTGTATTGGCAGGTAGACAACAAAATATTTTATTGTCTACAGTAATTTTAAATGGAATTTCTCTTTCTATCTCTTGGTTTTGGACTTTGTCTGTAATATATACAAATTCTGATGGTTTGAGCTTATTTTGTATCCTGCAACTTTGCTAAAGCTCTGAATTGTTTTCAGTAGGTTTTTGGATGATTTTCTAGGATTCGCTAAATATATCATCATATCATCTGCAAAGAGTGATAGTTTTATTTCCTCATTGCCTATTCTAATTCCTTTAATTTCTTTTTTTCTTATTGCTAAAGCCAACATTAATAGTACAATGTTGAATAATAGTGGTGATGATAATGGGCATCCTTGTTTCACCCCAGATCTTATTGGGAATGCATGCAGTTGCTCCATTACAAGGAAAGTTGCCTTTATTCCTATGCTCTCTGGTGTTTTTTAATAGGAATTGGTCCTGTATTTTGTCAAAAATCTTTTTCTGTATCTATTGAGATTATCATATGATTTCTGTTGGATTTGTTCTTGATATGTTTGATGATGGTAATAGTTTTCCTGATATTGAACCACATCTGCATTTTTGATATAAATACCACTAGGTTATAGTGTATTATCCTACTTATATATTGCTGTAATCTCTTAAATTAAATTAAATTAAAAAATCTTCTTAAATTTTTATTTAAAATTTTTTCATTGACATTCATTAAGGGGATTGGTCTGTAATTTTCTTTCTCTGTTTGGCTCTTCCTGGATTAGATATCATACCATATTTTTGCCATAGAAGGAATTTGGCACATCTCCTTCTTTGTCTATTTTTCCAAATAGTTTAAAATATATTGGAATTGATTGTTCTTTAAATGTTTGGTAGAATTCACATGTGAATCCATCTGGCTCTAGAAATTTTTTTTCTTCAGGAGTTCATTTATGGCTTCCTCAATTTCTTTTTCTAAAAGGGGACTATTTAAGTATTTTATTCCCTTTTGTGTTAATCTGGGCTATTTATATTTTTGCAAATAAATCATCCATTTCAATTAGATTGTCAGACTTGCTGCCATAAAGTTGGGCAAAATAGCTCCTAATTATTGCTTAAATTTCTTTTTCTTTTGTGGTAAGTTTACCTTTTCATTTTTTGTTGCTGGTGATTTGGTTTTTTTTTTTCCTTTCCTTTTTCTAATCAAATTTATCAAAGGCTTATCAATTTTTTTCATAAACCCAACTGAATTTTATTAATTAGTTCAATAATTTTATTAGTTTCAATTTTATTAATCTTTCCTTTGAGTTTCAGAATTTCTAATTTGGTATTTAATTAGGGAGTTTTAATTTGTTTTTTTTCCCTAGTCTTTTTTAGGTGCAAGTCCAATGCATTGATCTCCTTTCTCTATTTAAGTCATATATCTATTTAGAGGTATAATATTTCCCCTAAGAACTGTTTTGGCTGCATCTCAAAACTTTTTTGTATGTTGTCTCATCATTGTCATTCTCTTGGATGAAATAATGAATTGTTTCAGTGATTTGTTGTTTGACCCACTCATTTTTGAGAATTAGATTATTCAATTTCCAATTGGGTTTTAGTCTATCTTTCCCTAGACTTTTATTGAATAATTTTTTTTTGCATGGTGCAGAAAGGAAAGCATTTACTATTTCTTCCTTTCGGCATTTGATTTAGAGGTTTATATGCTCTAATACATGATCATGTATTTGTCATGTACTGCAGAGAAAAAGGTGTATTCTTTTCTGTCTGTAGAGTCTATTATATTTAGGTTTTCTAGGATCCTATTAATCTCCCTAGTTTCTTTCTTGTTTATTTTGTGATTAGATTTGTCTGATTCTGAGAGTGGAAGAATGAGGTCCACCACCAATAGAGTTTTGCTTTCTATTTCTTCTTGTAACTGGTTTAATATATTATCTAGTAATTTGTATGCTCTAAGACAGTGTATATATTGTTAATATCATTACTACTTCATTGTTAATGATACCTTTTATCAATATGTACTTTCCTTACTTTTAATTGGATCTATTTTAGTTTGCTTAATTTACTTTTGCTTTATCTGAGATCAGAATTGCTGCCCTGCTTTTTTTTTTTTAACTTTAGCTGAAACATAATAAATTCTGTCCCATCCTTTTACTTTTATCCTGTCTGTGTCTGTCTGTGTCAAATTTGTTTCTTACAAACAACATATTGTAGGATTCTCTTTTTAATTCATTCTGCTATTCACTTCCATTGTATGGGAGAGTTCATCTCATTCACATTCACAGTTATGATTACAGCTCTGTATTTCCCTCCATCCTATTTTTCCCTTGTATATACTTTTGTTCTCTCTTTCTATCCTGTCCTTAGTAGTGTTTTGTTTTGTTTTGTTTTCACTCATCATATAAACTACTTCTCTCCTATCATCTCTCCTTACTTCTCTCAGTAGTGATTTTTAACCCATTCTGCCTAACTTATCTTCTATCACCCTCCTACCTTCTCTTACATTTTTCCTAGTATTTTTACTCTCCCTTCTATGCAGCCCCTTCCCTTTTCTTTCTTCCTTCTCCTCCTATTTCTTTGATAAATTTCTGTACTCAAATGAATGCTTAAGTTATTCCCTCTTAAGGCTAAAGGTGATGAGATCAAGTTTCAGACAATGTCCTCCCCTTCTTTTCCTGGATTATAATAGTTGTTTTGTGCCTCTTCATGTGATCTAATTTGTCTCATTAGATCTCTCCTTTCCTCTTCTTTCAGTACAGATTTTTCTCTACTCCTTATTGTTTTTTTCTTCGATATCATCACATCAAAGTCCATTCTCAATCACATCCTCTATCCATGTGATGCCCCCTCTGTTTGCCCCAATAACAGATAAAGTTCTTTTTAGATAAAGTTCTCCCATCTAGGGATATAAATAGTCTAACGTTTAAATAATATAAAATTTCCCATTTATCTTTCTATGTTTTTCTTGAGTCCTGTGTGTTTATAGATTAAACTTTCTGTTTAGTTCCATTTTTTTGAATAGAAATGATTAAAAGTTTCTTACTTCATTGAAGATCCATCATGTCCCCTGAAAGATTATATGCTTAGTCTCATTGGGTAGTTTTTTTCTTGGTTGTAACCCCAGGTCCTTTGTTTCCATGATATTATATTCCAAACCCTCCAATCTTTTATTGTAGAAGCTGCCAGATCGTGAGTAATCCTGGCTGTTGCTCCTTGATATTTGAATTTTGTCTGGCAGCTTTGCAGTATTTTTACCTTGAGGTTGAAATTTTGGAGTTTTGCAACAATGTTCGTTGGGGTTTTCCTTGTGGGATCTCTTTCTAGAGGTGATTGATGGATTTTTTTGATGACTATTTCCCCCTCTGCTTCTAGAATATTGGGGCAGTTTTCCTTAATGATCTCTTTTAGAATGATATCTAGGCTCTTTTTTTTGGTCATGATCTTCTAGTAAGCCAATAATTTTTAAATGGTCTCTTCTGAATCTGTTTTTCAAGTATTATTTTTCTAATGAGGTATTTCACATTTTCTTCCATTTTTTCATTCTTTTTAATTTGACTGATTTTTAATGTCTCAGAGTCATTAGCTTCCATTTACCTAATTTTAGTTTTTAATTTGTGATCTTCACTTTTTGTTTTTTTAATCTCTTTTTCTAATTGGTTAATACTTCTTTTAAAAGTGTTGTTTTCTTCAGTGGAATTTTTTTTTATATGACCAATTGTATATTTTAAGGAATTGCCCTTTTTTCCAAGTTGTAGTCTTTCTTTTGCATACCTCTCATTTCTTTTTTTTTCTTCTACCTCTTATTTGCCTTTTAAAATCTTTTATGAGCACTTCCAAGAAACCTCTTTAGGCTTGAGACCAATTCATATCACTCTTTGAGATTTCTTCAATGGACATTTTATCTTCATCTGAGTTTGTGTTTTAATCTGCCTTGTTACCATAGTAGTTTTCTATGGTCAAGGTTCTTTTCTGTTTCTTGCTCACTTAGTTTCCTTTTCTTTTGGTATTTCCTCTTTTTTTTTTTTACTTTTATGGTGGAGCTCTTTTCCTGGGATAAAGGGGGTACTGTCCCAAGCTTCCTGGGCAGCTCTGAGTCTTGGCTTTGAGTACAGTGTTTGTAAAGATAGTTTAGCCTGCTCGTTTTCAGGAAACAGCCTGCTTTCCCAGAGTTTGCCTTCTGAGCTGGGACTGGAGGCTGACTCAAGGGTCCGCTCCTCTACTGAGCCAGGGATAAGGGTCTCAGTTGCTGATTTGCTGTGATTAAGACCCTCTCACTTGCTTTCCCTGACTCTGTCCAAGATGGACTGAACATTCATTTCACCCAAGTGAGAATGACCTTTCTTGAAGTTTTTCCAATCTATCTTCAACTGGAGAGGTTTCATTTTGTGAAAATCTGTTCAGAGACTTGGTTTCATTAAGTTTTTGAAAGAAACTAGGACAATGTGAAGAACTTTCTGGCTTTATCCACCATCTTGGCTCCACCTCCAGACAAATTTTCTTTGTGTATCTTGTAAATATATAACTAAGAACAATTATTATTATTATCCACAATCAAATGAAAGAAAAGAGAATAAAAATAGTTGGCCCAAATAATTTGCAAACCCTAGAATAATTACAAAACACTAGTTGATATAAAGTCTTACACTATCCAAAACACATCCAAAAAAAGAATGTATGCATTCTTAATTATTAATTTTCTTATTTCCTCACTTGTTATGTTTCATTAGGTAAGGAATTCATAGTGTGGAAATTCCCTTTACCAACACTGATGATCAGCTACTCTGTACTGATAGTCCCTCAGAGCTATCTAGGTCATTGAAAGGTTAAGCAAGTTAATTATACTCACAAAATTTAGAGTAAGATTTGAGCCTGGGACTTCCTGATTGGCCCTTTAGCCATTATACCAAACAGCTTCTGATCAATATGAAATTCTTTGCAAATCCATCAAGCACCACAAGAACATGAGCTGTTATTGTTATTACCCCCATTTTAAAGATGAGAAAATTGAGCCTCAAAGACTTTGTGACTGACCTGTCATCATAGTTAATAATTGTGACTTTAGGCTTCTGTTTGTTGGCAATTATCATACACTACAGAAAAAGAAATAATCTGAGAGCAAATATTTGAAGCCTCTGCCTGGAGAAATCAAGGAAAATTCTCTGATGCATCAGTCTTTTTTATTCTAGTTTAAAAACTGCCTCTCAGAAAGGCATATTTTGCCTGCTTCATTTTCCAAAAAAATACCAAAAAAAAAAGACTCTTTAACCAGCTACCAATTTTAGAATTCAGCTACTTACTTTGCATACAAATTGGTCAATTGAATTCATGTGGAGGATAGGATTTGAATAAAAATATCAAAACACATAGTTGTTTAGACACAATTAACTGCTAAGACCTATAATAACATCGATGTTAGGAGGTATACCAGATTTGACTACTAAAAAGGAACATGTTTGTATGACTAAGGAGCCTTCCAAATTCCCTTATTGTTTGAAGAATTGTTTGTAGCTAAATTGGCCCCATTTCTATCTGTCTTGAATATTTTCCCGACTGTTTTACAAGATTATTGGGTATTTTTTTTTGTCAATTCATGTCATTATTCACATCTAATTCTCTCTAGGCTTCCTGGCAGGCCTGGAGCCCAGATGGGGTATCTGGGGACATTGCCTTATTTGGATATAATCAGGCTCCAGCTGAAAGTCCTTTTTGCTTCCTATACTATCCCTACTCCACTGATTACTTGCATTTGAATGTACCTTGTAAATATTTCTGTCCCATCTCCCAATTTCTGAATATGGACTGGGAGACTGAAAAGAATTTGAGCTTTAATTAGCCATCGGTGTTTTGGGACCAAGCAAACTCTTTTCTCCCTGTCTTATTAAAGAAAAGAAATATTGAAAACTATCATTAAGGGTGCTATGTAACTAACATGGCTGTATTAGACAGATCTGCATGTTTGGTTGGAAATATAGGTGGGATAACAAAAGATCATAGTAATAAGCTCAACTGGAAGTGATCCTTCCAAAATCATCTTGTCTGGACCTTCTTCATTTTTGCATCCTAGTGAAGCTGATGGACCCCTTCTCAGAATCATGCGTTTAAATACATTAAAAATGCATAAGATTACAAAGGAAAGCAATTCAATAAAAATATCAAAATGTCAAAAGTTCCAAATTTTCAGACCCCCTTGAAGTCTATCACGAAAGTTAAAAACTCTTAGATTACACAGTAGCCAAACATATACCAAATGACTGAAGATGAAACCTCTAGATAAAAGTTTCCAGATAAAGATTTCTACCTCTAGACAGAGAACTAATGAACTCAGAATCTGAGAAGCATATGTTCTTTTCTTTCTTTTTTCAGACATGACTAATGTGAGAATTTATATTTCATGACTACATACACACATTTGTAATGAGTATTGTTTTTCTTGACTTCTCAGTGGATAGAAGGAGAGAAAGAGAAAACTCCTACTGAAAATAAAATGAAATTAAATAAGGAAAACCAAAAGGAAATCTAATCATAGATTATTCCACAGATAGCAGATAAAGAACCTTGATTTGGTCTGATTTCATCATTCCACAGATGAAGAAATGGAGGCAACCAAGTTAATTGACCTGTCCAAGGTTATACAGCCACAGGAAATATCTGAGACTAGATACCAGCTGAGGGCTTCTTGACTCCAGTTCTAGCACTCTATTCACTGTGTCACCTTAGCTGTCCTAATTGGTCCCATTGAAGCAGTGGGTCTGGAAGAGGCAAGTTATATAGGTCTAAGTTAGGGATCCAAAGCCAATAACTTGATAGACTAGGAGAAAATAGTTTAGTTAGAAAGAGAATTCTACAATGGAGATTATTGGCTTTGATAAGGAAACTTTTCAGACTAAAACCTTTTATCTTGAGTAGGTCAGAGCCTTATAGCCATCCTGCACCCCTAGGCAGAGTCTTCTGATCCTTAAAAAACCAAAAAAAGCAAAATAGGGTCATCTTTAGATGCAAGTAATTCCTTCTTTTCTAGGTAGAACCCTTCTGTGTCCTTTCTGAGAGAAATACAAACTCCTCCAGCTGACCTAGGATCTTGTTCAATGTACCTGGGCTCTCTTTCCAGCTATGCTTTACCATCAGACCTGATGTAAAATATCCAGGTTCATTAGAGGTGGTCCCAACTTTCCTTTTATATCATTCATGGAACATGTACAAGTTGGACTAGATGGCCTATGAGGTGCCTTCTATGAATCCCTATTCTCTAGGACCACTGACTTTCCAGAAAAAGAACCAAAGACTGGAGCTTTACAGTCCTAGGAGAGTTTTCTTTAAGCAATAGGAAAACAAATACATTTCATATCACTAATCTAAGTACCACAAAAGCTAGATAAATCTGACAAACCTACTAAATCTCAAGCCCCAGATCTAACTTAAGTATACAATAATATAATTCAATATGCCAAATTACCATTATCTATGTTTTATTGTATTTTTATTTATTTTTTAAAATATTTCCCAGTTATAGATATTTTTCCTAGTTGGTCTGGGTTGGGGAGTTTTGAAGGCCATGTGGGATCTGCCAGGAGGATTGACACTTCTGATGTAAATGACATAAGGGAGTCCCAGGAAAGAGATGTAACACTGCACCAGAATCATGCTGCTGTCTCATTCTTCCTTCTTACATGTTCATTGATAATTTCTGTAAACAATTTTTGAAGCCAGTAGAAAAGACAGAAACATTGGTTGAAACAATCAAATCCACTGACAAGTAGTTCTTATGTTTTCATGTTGCCTTTTGGTTTTGTACTTTAGGGACTGGGAAATGATAGATGATCTGAGTGATATGAAGAACGCTAGGAGAGAGAAATTCCAACCATTGAAGGTTAATAAATTATCTGTAACTTAAGAGTGTGAGATAACTGCTGAGAGAATTGAGAAATTAAGTGACAGAGTTACAGTCATTATGTGTCAGAGGCAAGAACCCACATCTTCCTGGCTTCAGGATTGAGACTCTATCCACTTCACCACACTACCTTTTTTTGGTTTTATATTACAATCTTTTCCTCTTGGCTTTATCCATTCCCCCATCCTCCTCACACACACATATTGAAAAAACATTTAAGCAAAGCCACTTATCAGTAATTACTTTTAGTAGGATATATTGTTGAGCCCTGGATAAAAAAAAATCATGGCCACCCTCCCCTTTCCTTGCCATTAGGACTGGAAATTGGGTTTTTAAAAAGAGCCCAGGAAACCTTGGAGCTTCAATCATACCATTTTGTCATAAACTCCAGGTGCATTATCTTGATCCTTGCTAGAACAATTCCCCCTCTGTTTGAGTATTGCCGCGTGCCGCTGTCTCTTGCCCTTGATCTTCTTATCTTGACTTCCGTCCTGTCAAGATTAAGTTATGATCCTTTCCTGGAATTATGGCTTGTCTCTCATCACCCCATCCCCTTATCTGCTTTTGTTTTCCCTGTGAGATTGTATACTCAGGTTATGTATTCTGTTTGCAAATCTTAATTAGCTAAAAACTTAAATTTATCTGCCTCAGTTTATCTGCACCAAATGCTTTGGACAAGAGTCCCAACTAGTCAACTGGCTTAAACTTCACATTAAAGATTAAAAACCAATTTCTGCTTACCTCAGTTTCTCTGGCATCACAATATCTCATTGCATATTTGTAGTTTCCATCCCTCACAAGAAAAGAAAGATGTATTTTGTTATCAGTTTTCTAGGGCCAAGATTGTTCAATTCATCAGGATTTGGCTATTTGAGGTGGTTTTTAAAAAAATATTTTTGTAGTCATTATATATAATGTTTTCTTTGCTCTGTACCAATTCATATGTCTTCCCATGATTCTCTGAATTTCTCATATTCTTTCTATCTTTGCTCCCCCCACAGATTTGTTATAATTTTATTTGTATAGGAAACTGCCAATAAAGGAATTCCCTCTACCAATACAGATTTGCAACTGTTCTGCAATTTATTAGTCCTTAAGATTTACCTGAGGCACTGAAAGTTTATAGTGATTTGCTTGGGTTCACAAAAGCAGTGTGTATCATAGGCAGAACTTGAACACTGATCTTTCTTCAAAGCTACTGACTGCATCATCCTTTCTCTCACACTTTTTCTTATGGCATAATAATTCTCATTTCTTTCATATATCACAATTTATTGAGCCATTTCCCCTTGATATACATCTACTTTATTTCAAGTGTATTGCTATTGCAAAAAGTGATGCTGTGCTAGAAATGTTTTGTGGTAAACATTAGACATTTCTTTCTTTGAATTTGTGTCTTCCTGAAAGGGACTCACATGTGCAAAAATGTTTGCAGCAGCCCTTTTTGTAGTGGCAAGGAACTGGAAACTGAGTGGATGCCCATCAGTTGGATGAATAAGTTGTGGTATATGAATGTTATAGAATATTATTGCTCTGCAAGAAACAAAAAAACAAAGAGAGGCCTGGAGAGACTTGCATGAACTGTTGCTAAGTGAAATGAGCAGAACAAGAGATCATTGTACACAGCAACAACAACATTATATGATGATCAATTCTGATGGATGTGGTTCTCTTCAACAATGAGATGATTGATGCCAGTTCCAATTGTTCAGTGATGAAGAGAGCCATCTACACCCAGAGAAAAAACTGTAGGAACTGAGTATGGAGCATAGCATAGCATTTTGTTTTATTTCCTTCTTGATACACTTTTTCTTGTGCATCAAGATACCTGTATAAATATGTGTACATATATTGGATTCAATATATACTTAACATATTTAACATGTATTTGGACTACCTGCCAGCCAGGGGAGGGGATTGGGGGAAGGAGGAGATAATTTGGAACTTTGCAAGGGTCAGTGTTGAAAAATTATCCATGCATATGTTTTGTAAATAAGAAGCTTTAACAAAAAAAAATCAGATGAAGAAGAAGAAGAAGAAAAGAAGAAGAAGAAATAGAAGAAGAAGAAGAAGAAGAAGAATCTGTGTCCTCCTTTGAGCTATAAACCCAGGACCAGGATTACTAGGATTAAGGTTATGAATAGTAAAGAAACTTTTCTTGCATAAATACCAATTGTTTTCTAAAATGCTTGAGACAATTCAGTACTTTGCCAATTGTATATAAGTGTCCCAAGTGGTTTTTCAAACAGTATTCTCTGAGGGTTCCTCTTGAAATTGCCCCAAAATCTGAAAAGAAAATATTGCTAGTAGTGTGTATCTGTAAGCTCCTCTCAAGAGACTTGGCTCTCCATTCTTGCATTAATCAGAGAGAAGCTGTACCAGAAGGACTCTGTCTCAACATCTAACTTCAAACTTTACCTTTCAACCCCTTACCCACCCAAACATATTGGAGAATATAAAACAGATTGAGGAACAACCAGCCTGTATCTTAATCTCACAGTTTACTTTGGTTTCTCCTGCTTTCAAAGGTCACTGTTCTTACTTTTCTAACCTCCTAGACTTTAAGTCCTCCCACTGAGTTCTATAATATTTGCCTAAACCTTATTGCCTTAACTGATATTTCTTAGTTGCCTAGACTCCCAGGAATGGTCCTGTCCTCATACATAATCTTTCTTGTCTTTGCTTCTTAGATTCAATTTTGTGCCTAAATAAACCTTCTGTTCCTGCCCAACCGTTTTGATGTGGTTTGTGGCAGTGCAGAGAGTTGCAAGAATCCCCTCTGGTTGGCACACAGGTGCCATGAAAGAATTCGCAAACCTGAAAAGTCTGACTGGCAAAAGGGATTTTTACTGGCACTGAGAAGCCAGCTTTGCTAGGAAGTCAGACTTCTTAGTGGCAAAGTCCTGTCAGAAAAATAACAAATGTTACCACTGAGAAGAGGGTCTCTTCACAGGGGGCAAGAGTCCTGGCAGACAAGAAGAGAGGTTCCTTGGCAAAGCATAATCCTACTTCGGACTTTTTGCAGAGATTTGGGGTTCAAAATCGTCATTTTATTGGTGGTCTGGCACTAGATTCCAGTTGAAAAGAAAGTCAGTGCCCCCAGGCCTAGATATTTATCTTGGAGTTTCAAACCACTCAATAGGAATATCAGGCCTAGATCTCCAACTGAATAAAATCATTTTGAAAACTTTTTCCCAGAGCTTGGAATTTCCTGAAGAGGATCCAGGCCACCCCAGAAAATCAATGGAGAGTGATTTGACCAAGATCTCCAATTAAATTAAGCCCCTTAACTTGGAAAAGACTTTTCTGGGAAAGTATGCTTTTCCCCAGACTTTTTAGAGTCTGCAACCCCTAATCTCTCTTCTTTTACAGATTAAAGGGGACACAGTTTCAGAGTTCACCCCCATCACTTTGGCATTTGACCTCTGGAGTTCTGGGATTTCTAGCATATGCCTGTTTTTTTTTTTTTTTCTAGCATGACCCTGTTTGCTTACCTGGATTCCTTCTCAGGCATTGACAGACCAGCTTTGCTCCTGCCTACAGGCTGGTATGATATTTTACTTTCCAAGACATCATGAAGTTTAGAAAAATGAGAAAGATTTAAGGAGGAAGGGAAATGAGAAGGAAAAGAAGAACAAGAATAACAATTGGAGAGAAGATTGACCTTAAAGTCAGGAAAATCAGGGTTTGAGTCCTGTGTCTCATATATACAAATCAGCTGTATGGCCGTGGATAACCTTTCAGTACCTAAAGACAAGTTGTGCTCTGTTGCTGCTCTTCAATAAGTAGAAAGAGTTTTTATATCAAGAAAACCTTTCACAAATGAAATCACAGATCAAGATGCCATTCCCCAACTTCCTTATCCCCCCCAAAGGGTAGATAAAGATATTACTATATCTCTAGATTGATTAAGCAATTTTCTATATTATAGTACTAAAAAACTAGAATATTAACTGGGATCAGAAATTTTGAATTGAAAGGGACCTCATATGCTATCTAGTCCAATCATTTCAACTGAATTATGAGCACAGCTGAAGACTTCCATATCGAAAGATGATTATTACCCAAGGGGATGGGACACTGGGTCACCTAATAAGATTAGAGTGTCTTCTTATTTTTTGGCCTAATCTAAAGTACCATTTGGTAGCATTTTATGGGAATCTAGATCTCTTTGTTATTTTAATTAAAAGAAATATGGCCAATTCTGATTGAAAACTTCTTGGTTTGTTTGGGGTTTTTTTGGTTTGCCCCAGATGCTTTAAATTTAAGTTTAGAATAGGAAGCCATAAAGGTTCAGGGAATATATTTCTTTAGGATAAGCTATTCTTCTTTAAGGAAGAATCTGTCATCTTTGATTGAATAACCAGAAAGGAATAATACATTTACTGTCTCCCCTTAAAGAAAATGAGAGCACCATACTAACCCTGTTGGCATATTATTATTGGGACCTTTGAATATATAGTCATGAAAATCCAAAATTAACAATTAGCAAAATAAAAGTTCAATACAACCATTTGTGACTCATACAATAACTTGATCTTTCTTGAAATATGATATATAAATAAAATTGTCATCTAACATATTCAAGTCTTCTAAATTATAGACACAATTCCTCTTATAGAACAAGGACATCCTCATTTTAAGGAGTATAGGAATCATTTTTGTTTAAACAATTTTCCATTTATCATGCCATTTGTTTTTTCTTCTTGGAATAAAGTATTTGCATTTGAAGTAGAAACTAGATATAACAGAATGCAAGGACATCATTCCATCAAGTCTAAAGATACTTTTATTTTTTAATATTTTTTATTATAGCTTTTTATTTATAAGTTATATACATGGGTAATTTTTCAGCATTGACAATTGCAAAACCCTTTGTTCCAATTTTTCCCTTCCTTCTTCCCATCCCCTCCCCCAGATGGCAGCTTGACCAATACATGTTAAACATGTTAAAGCATAAGTTAAATATGATATATGTATACATGTCCATACAGTTATTTTGCTGTACAAAAAGAATCAGACTTTGAAATAGTGTACAATTACCCTGTGAAGGAAATCAAAAATGCAGGCGGACAAAAATAGAGGGATTGAGAATTCTATGTAATGGTTCATAGTCATCTCCCAGAGTTCTTTTGCTGGGTGTAGCTGGTTCAATTCATTACTGTTCTATTGGAACTGATTTGGATCATCTCAATGTTGAAGAGGGCCACGTCCATCAGAATTGATTATCATATAGTATTGTTGTTAAAGTATATAATGATTTCCTGGTACTGCTCATTTCACTCAGCATCAGTTCATGTAAGTCCCTCCAGGTCTTTCTGAAATCATCCTGCTGGTCATTTCTTACAGAACAGTAATATTCCATAATATTCATATACCACAATTTATTCAGCCATTCTCCAGTTGATGAGCATCCACTCAGTTTCCAGTTTTTGGCCACTACAAACAGGGCTGCCACAAACATTCTTGTACATACAGGTCCCTTTCCTGTCTATAAAACGTTTTTGGGATACAAGCCCAGTAGAAACACTGCTGGATCAAAGGGTATGCACAGTTTGATAACTTTTTGAATATAGTTCCAAATTGCTCTCCAGAATGGCTGGATGTGTTCACAATTCCACCAACAATGTATCAGTGTCCCTGTTTTCCCACATCCCCTCCAACATTCCACATTATCTTTCCCTGTCATCCTAGCCAATCTGACAGGTGTGTAGTGTTATCTCAGAGTTGTCTTAATTTGTATTTTTCTGATTAATAATGACTTGGAGCATCTTTTCATATGGCTAGAAATAGTTTCAATTTCTTTGTCTGAGAATTGTTCCTATCCTTTGGCCATTTATCAATTGGAGAATGGCTTAATTTTAAAGATACTTTTATAAGTATCATCTAGTGATTTACATTCCTGACTAATATTACATAAGAACATAAGGCTTGGGAGCACTTTCTTTTCTACTTAAATCTGAAAAAAATCAAGAGTTGAAAAAAATCAGTGATTGATGACAGCTAAGAATGGATATTTAAAGTGTTTGTATTTTACGTAAATTTTGCTCTAAATTATAGATCCTATTTAAACACAGAATACATTTTGTATAATTTGGCCTTTTAATAAAAGTAATTTCAATCTCTTAAGTACAAGATTAGAGAACACTCAATTCTTTCCATCATATCATCTTTCAAGATTCTTGTTCATATCTTTCATAAATAGGCCCAAGAGGAACTATTTAACAAGCTAAAAAACTTCTGATTCTTCTATAATTGTGTAGTGATTAATACAGTACTTGGGCCATCCATCTGTTATCTCTCATCCTTTCCTAATGATACTTACTCTGGATGATCAAAATAAATTTATATTTGCATGGAGTATAATTGTGTAGAACAGCATGCTTATATGCATTTCTTAATTACACTTTTTATTTGATAGCATGAGGTAGTAGATAGAGCATCAGATTTAGAATTGAACGACGGAAGTTTAAATCTTAGCTAGCCAAATTAGTCACTTAGCTTTTTGGGGCCTCATCTACAACTATGGTCCAAAAACTTCACCATTGGGAAACCTCATCATCTTACAAGATCTAATCAGCCTTGGGACTCACTATCCTCTACCAATCTAATTGGATGATTGAGCCATGAATTCCAAAACCTCCCAATGAAGAGCTCAGGACATGTATTTCTTCATTTCTCACCTGACTGTACGATTTTGGAATTTTTCTGACTTACTACAGCATAACCCACCTTAGGTATTCTTCCCCATGTTTTTGGCTTCCTTTTTTAGCATCTTAAAACTCCTTAAGGATAAAGACTATATTTTTTCATGTTTGTATCCCCAGCACTTAGCACAATTCCTGGCATAAAGTAAGTGCTTAATAAATGTTTATTAACTCTTGACAATGAGAAGGTTAAATTAGTTGACGTCCCAAATATAACTTTCTAAGCTAAGCCATAACAATGGTATCTGGTAGCCCCTTATCTTAAATTCAGGCTAATTGGTTCATAGAACAGACTTAGGAGGACTAGTTTTGTAAAACCCAAATCTCTAAAACAATGATATCAAATTCAAGTAGAAATGGGGACCACTTATCCATACATAAGGATCCTTGCCCCATATATTGGCTTAGTTTTAAAATGTTTGATTGAATGTTTTTATTTTATTAAAAATTTTCACAATTACATTTTAATCTGGTTCAAACCACATTCCTGAATGCTTCTGGCCCTTGGAGGCTGTGTTTTTGACACCTCTGACTAAAGTGATGGCAAGAATTATATTTAGCTTTTGAAAAAAATAACCTTCCATATTAAAAACATGGGTGAACCATGCTTGAACCTGCTGTAACTCCCTTTTTCATTCTTAGCAAAAATTGGAAATATAGCGTTTTTTAAATTCTCCCTCCCTCTTTTTTGTTAAAGGAGAAAAATCTCTTACTTTCTGCTCAAGAAAATAGGGAATATCACATTTTTTCCTTCATCAGAGCATTCTTTCATGTTGCAATAATTCCAACTCTTAAAAATTTTAGATACTGTTGATTGACTTTAAAGATGGATTTTGCAGTGTGCTGTTTTGCAACTAGCAGCCAAATATTATCTGATGTCTTTCTATAATTTATGAAAATGGTTTATCTCCACATGAAAAATAAGAAACAGTTAAGATTCAAAAGTGTAATCAAAAGATTCTCCTTAAGTGTTATCCACATGAATTCAACTAACAGAGTGTCAACAAAGAACCACCAAACAAATGTTTGGGTCATGTAGATTTGTTTTTAAAAATTAAGCAATGTAGATTAAGTGATATAGAAATTATTCAAGGCAACATTGAAATGTGCAATAATTTATCACCTTCTGAACACATACCAAATCTGACTTGATGGCTACAAACATATACCAGAAATTTATCTTTCATAAAATAATAAATCACAAATCATCATACTATTAATACAGACATCAAAATATCTTTAAGATATTGTGCGGGTTTTTTGCATATTTTGCATTGAATTCTTTAAGAATTCAACAAATAAACTGTACTGAGGTCTGAATTCCTGTTCTATTATCTCTGTGACTTTGAGCAAAATACCATTCCTCTGGCAACTTACTAATGTGTAAAAAAAACTTAAGGCATCGATAAAACTTATATTTTAAGACTTGAAAGAGAATATCATACTATGTGAGCTGTGGTTTGAAAGGTAAGGGAAAAGTATGTTTGTTATTGGACCATTCATCAGTAGAAATACCTTAGTAAGAGAAAAGGGAAGGTAGAAGTTTCAGATTCCCAAAATGCTTTTGGCTTGAAGGCATACTTGGACAGAACTTGAATTCAACCTGTTCTTTTTGATTTTCTTTTTGTTCCCTGGGTTTACTAGGCACCAAAAAAAAAATCTTGATAGACTTTCTAAAGTATAAGTTGCAAATTTAGAGTAAAGCATTTTTATTTTCTTTGCCTATTTAATTATATATAATAAATATACATTATATATAGTGTATAATGAGTTATGATCAAAAACTAAGATGGAGGGAGTCTTGGGTAAGATCATAGAATTATTGATTTAGAAATGGAAAGATGAGATCAAGACAACAATCAATCAATTAACAAATACTTTCTATGAACCAAGCTAGGCATTAAGGAGATAAAGACCAAACATATGAAGAAATAACTAACCTGAAGGAGCTTGTGGTTTATAGAGTAGGGGGAAAATTAGCTTTGACATCAGAAAAGGCTATCTCACTCTCTGAGACCAAAGTTGCAGAGTTCAAAGCTTCGTAAACTGTGGGTCACAATTCCATAAGGAATCATGTAACTGAATGTATGAGTTGTGAAATTATGATTTATTATAAGTAGATGTTTTATTTGTGTACCTGTTTTATATACCTATAACCCAGAGTAAAGTAAAAATTTCTCTGGGGATAAAAGGAGTTGTGAATGGAAAAATTTTAAGTGGCCCTGTCATAACTAAGGCAGAGAGCCGGGTTTTGCCCCAAGCACCAGATTTAGAGATTTTCAGACTTTTAGCAGCAATTAAAACAATAGAGTTTTGCATTAAGTTAGCAAAAAAGTATATATATATATATATATATATATATATATATATATATATATATACACCAAATAGTAGTTTCCTAAATGGGATGAATTCTTCCCTGTCTCAGGACCTCTTCCATTAACTAAGGGAATATTTTATAATAGTTGCCTTGGATGTTTATGCCAAAGTCCACAAATTCCAGATACAAATCTACCAGTGAGAATAAACAGAGGATGAGTGAAGAGAAAGAAAGAGAGAAAGGGAGGAAGAAAAGAAGGGAAACAGAGACAGACAGATAGAGAGGGTAGGGAAGGGGGCAGAAAAGTCTGAGAATTTAAAAAACTCAACTTTGTCGGTAAGATAGAAAATGAGGTCATCCTGCTGAGAAGGCTTGTGGAGATAAAATTTGGAGCTTAAGGATAGAGAAGTTTGGAATAACCAATGGAGGAGGAGGAATGTGATAGGCAATCAATCAGAAATGCATGAAAGGATTGCCTAGCAATGACAGTTCAATCGATGTTAGAAAATATGAATTTTTAGCAGATATAAGCAGTATAGTTTTGTTATTTCCTCTAATAGCACTTAATACCTCAGGAATGGGACAGAAGTCAAGACTGGTGAAGGGCACTTAATTTTTGAGGTTAGTAGGACTAAAGCAGCAGAAGGAAAAATGGGTAAAAGATTCAAGGTTGGGGATAAGGTAATATGATACAATGGGGGAAAGGAGCTATATTAATGTAGTGGACTTTAGTTCAAATCCTGGCTATTTCCTATATGACATTAGACAAGTCCACCTCATTTCTTCTAAATATTAGTTCTTTATCTGTAAAATGCAAGGGTATAAACAAGTTGGTCTCTGAGGTCTCTTTCACTTCCAAGTCTATGGATTAGTACATATATTGATAAATTCATAGAATTTATAAATAATATATATTTCCAGTATCTATTTATATATTTTCATTATTTATATTCCATATGTATCTATATTTCATATCTATATTGTTAATTATGTGTTAAATAATATACATATATACACATCTATTTATAATTAGTTAGCAAAAATATTCAATAAAAAAGAAAATGCCAAAATAGCTCCTCATATGACATGAGCTATAACCTTGTCTCAGGATGAGTAAAAAGAGTGGGGGAAGAAAGGAAGAGGAAGAGAGAAAGAGAGAGAGAAAGAAAGAGAGAATAGGGAGAGAGAAAAAAAGAAAAGAGAGACAAAGAGACAGAGAAAGAGACAAAGAAAAAGAGAGAGATTATCTCCCAATTCCTTTCCAGCTTGAAATTTATGAACCTAGAAACTATTCAGAATATAAATAAAATAGGTAAATAATGGTGGTCTTGGATTTGAACTTTTTAAAGTAAAACATAAGAATACTTTGATGAATTTCCATATTTTTATGTTAATAAGTGAAAGAAAATACATTTATTAAGCATTTATTATGTGCAAAACACTGGAGGAACAAATACAAAAATGACATTGTCCCTGCTCTCAGGGAGTTCATCTTTTAATGGGAAGACAACACACATGGAAGATTTGAGTGCAAGTCAGATGGAAAAGTCCCATACAGCAACAAAGCAAATGGTGATGCATCTTTTTAAATGTCATTTCTTGACAAGTGACTGATAAATAAAAATGATGACAAATAAAAAACTGATAATATCAGAACAACTTCTGATGTTGAACCCTTTGTGACTGCCAAGTTTTGGACAAGTAGGAGTGATTACTCTGGCTCCCAGCCACCATGTGAGGACAGTAAATGTTCTAACAAGAGTCTTGTGCCTGATCTGTGGTAGTACCTTCCAAATTCTTATTAGTCTAATCAGCCACACAAATATATCACATCCTGACTCTAATATTGTGATGTCATTGATCTTCTTCAAAAACAAAGGTTGAGCAACAACATTTACATATTACACTTCAATTCTCTCTCAGTATTTTCCAGTATCCTTAAGGGTTTAGGGGACTACTTGTCTCTGATCTTGACTTACATTCTCAGAAACTGTATTTCTTCAGTTTTTGAGAATCCACACACTCCAGTAATGTTGAACCATTTAATTTTTATTAGCTTTTGCAAAGAAATATTTGCTAGCAAGAATAAATAGGTAAACAACCACACACATCCCCCATACCCCTTAAGCCCTCTGGGAAAGGGAAGGGGATTAGGTTCACAGATTAATTCAGTTCTTATATTGAATTAGTCCCATCAAGTTCCAAATCCAAAGATTCCTTGAACTTCTGTCTCTGCTCTCTCTATTCTCAGGGCTTCCCTACTGGGCTGGCAGCAACATCCATCCTGGAATCCTGGTCAAGTTCCCAGGAGAACATCCCTGCCTTTATCTAGAACTGAAAAGGAAAAGGAAAACAGACAAAAATCCCAAGAGCATCTCTTGGGACCACAGGACCTAAGGAGAGACCAAGGTGAGCCTGGCTCCCAGACAGGTGTGTGTGTGTCTGTGTGTGTGTGTGTGTGTGTGTGTCTGTGCGTGTGTGTGTGTTTAAAGCCAGGGCTCTTACATGGAGGCCCATCCCTGTGACTCCTGCTATGGGAAGTCTGAGGTAGAGGTAGTGCTTGAGTTCAGGAGTTCCTAGCTACACGAGCTAAACCAATCAGAAATCCACACTCAGTTTGGCACAAATATAATGAACACTTAAGAGTACGGATTCCAAGATCTTCAAGGGAGGGGAAGCCAGACTGGTCAAAAACAGAACAGGTCAAAGTGCCCTAAAGTGGGATCCTGTCTGTGATCAGACCAGCTGCTTCACTTCCCACCTAAATGAGCTGGGAAAACTTAGATCCAAAGATTTGCACCAAAGATTTCCTTTAGTTGAGTAAACGACATTTTCTTTGTGTTTTCCAAAACTAGTCATTGGAGGAGAGTTGTGAGAGAAAAGTTTTGTGTCAAACACACATCCAAACTCTTGCCACTAGGTATTTGACATGTAAATTTTCAATGCTGGTCAAGAAAATCTTAAAAACGTTTCCCCTTAGGAGAACATAACTCTGTTATTTCTAAAGAAAGAATACAGTCAGCTCTGTTTGCAAAACTGAAATATTTCCCAAATGTCAAGCTTACCTTTTCTGGTGGCTAGAAAATTAGCAATTTAATGAAGATTTCCTTGAGGAGCTAGAATGATTAAGGCATTAATTGTTCAAAATCTGAAAAATAAAATGTCTCCTGTGGGAACTTGTACATTCCCCCTTCCCCACTCATTTCTCCTTCCCTAAACCATCAAAACAAGACAGCATGTGAGGCAAATTGGTCAGTCTGGCTAAATAAAAGTTTTTTTTTTTTTCCTGGCAGTTGAGAACATGCACAATCTTCAAAGCAGAAAGGGTTCTTTTAGTGGAAGTTTTGAATATACATAGGAGACAACATGGCATAGCAGATAAGAACCACTGAACCAAAAAAAGTGCCACATATATACTGTGCTCTAACAATGATGTCTGACTCAAAGAGAAATGGATTCTAGTGGCATTTTGACTCAGAAAACCACAAATTAACATTATCTATATTGCATTGCATTTTTAACTTCTTTTTTTTTAAATTCCCAATTAAGTTTTAATCAGCTACTATTTACTCAGGAATTTTTTAAACTGCTCACTTTGTTCTGGGCAATTCTCTAAGATTCTAACTTAAAGAGACAGTGCTGACCAGCTATGAAGGAGGTCATTTCCTCATCTGAGAGTTCCTCATATCAACCCGATTATAGTCCCCATTCCTACATAGGAGAAAGAAGAGCAAGAAACCTTAGATTATTAAGAGTAAATGCCTATTCCATCTTACACATTATGAGTATTAAAGTCTTTTTGTGCAAGGCTAACTTTATGAATAGTTTTATAGGAAATGGTTTTTAATGACACTGGGAATGTATTATTTTCTCAAAAATTCTTTCCAGCATGTATTTGCCACTAAGTCGAGAGAAGCTGGCTTGTCTCTTAGATATTTCCTGGTTACTGATTCTGGCAAGTCACTTACTCTCTCAGCCTCTTTGCAATCTGTAAAATGGGGATGACATTAGCACTGTAACACAACATCACAGATCTGTCAGCTGAAAATCAGATGAGGTAATTATAAAGTTCATTTGTTATTTTTCAGCCATTTTAGTCAGGTCCGACTCTTCATGACCTCATTTGGGATTTTGGGGGCAAAGATAGTGCAGTGGTTTGCCATTTTGTCTTCTCATTCACTTACAGATGAGAAAACTGAGGCAAACAGGGTTAAGTGACTTTTCCAGAATCATACAACTATTAAGTATCTGGAGGCTAGATTTGAACACAGATCCTATTGCTTCCAGATCTAGTGCTCTACCCATAGCACTTAAAATGCTGTATAAATGTTAGCCATCGCTGTTATTATCCTTAGAGAGTCATTCCTTTGTGTCTTTAATGTTTCTGTTCTTTAAGAATTCATCCTTAAAGGTGCTTCTCAGGGGAGAAAAGCTTTCTTTTTTTTCCTTAGCAAACACTCTAGCAGGGATTAGTTAGCAACTAGCTGAGAGCAAAATGGGTTTCTAAAGAGTACTAGTCTAAGAAAATGGATGGCAAAGGGAGGAGAGATGGCAGAGTGCCAAAGACAAGCTCCCTTTACTGTATAATTTTGTCATGGACTTAACAACTGGTCCTTGGAGTAAGCATTGAAAAGCTATTAGGTTCCCAGTGAACTAGAACTTAGCATAGAATCTTACTCCTGAGAACTAAGTTTGATATCCAGGACTATCCTTGATATCCTTGGTAGGACACAAGTTTTTGAGAACAATGAACATTCTGGTCTCACTCAGTGTTGGGCAAAGCAAGCATTTGCTTCCTCTTTTAGGTAAGAAGGAAAACAGGTGTAATAAAGAAAGAGGCAACAAAAGAGGCAACAAGAAAAAGGAAGATAAGTATGGAAAGGCCATTTGGTCTAAGGATATGTTTGCTGGAAATTGTTTCCTTGGCCGTTCTGTCTCCTCTTCTGCCCCTGGACAATCCACTAAACTAGTGTTCAATCAATTAAAAAAGAATTGAATATCTGTTATGTCTCTAAACTGTGGGAAACATGGGAAATATACACTAATTCACCAATAGACAAACTAGTTTTGTCCTAAACAGACCATCTTTGGTGTCTTTGTACAAAAAACAAAAAGTAGAATCTTGGGATGTGGAGGCTAATGTATTCAGTATAAATACTCAGGACATAAGGCCAAAAGATGGCATTTCCCCCCCCCCAAAAAAAAGGCTAATGCCGACTGAAATGATGGTAACTTGCTATAGCAGAAGATACACTAAGACCTTATTTTATCCTCTGTAAAATGAGGGATGTAATTCTCCATATGGACCTCCAGCTCTAAACTTCTGAGATTGTATATCAGGGATGCTTGGTCAACCTTACAGACATGACCTGATCAAAACGAGCCTTCAGCTCTTATTTTTCATTCTGTGTATGTGTGTGTGTATTGCCATGCCTCAGTTTCCCTGAATAAAAATTATTATAATTCCACTCCTTTGTCCCTTAGGAATGAGGACATTAAGTTAGAAGAGAGGCCCTGAAATATCATATAGTCATAAGATTCCAGGTGCCTTATCTGAAATGTCTGCTGGGATAATTCCCCCTCCTTTGGGTGTTGCCCTCTTATCTCGACCCCATCCTGTCAGGACTAAGTTATGATCCTTTCCTAGAATTATGGCTTGTCCCCCATCCGGTACCCTCCCCCCTTATATGCCTTTGTTTCTCTTAGCTATAAAAATCTCTTGAATTAATTGCTCACCGCTGAATGCTTTGAGACAAGAGTCCCATGAGAACCACGCAGCCAGCTAGTCTCAGCTAGTTTAAACTCTTCACATTAAAATATTAAAAACCAATCTCTGTCTTGCCTCAGTTTCTCTGGTATTACTATACACACATATATTTATATTACTTTAAAAGCAAGAAAGAAAGATTCAGAAGGAAGTACTCTCTTGGTGAAGATGAGAGAAAGTAACAAACCCAAGCTGGATGTGGCTCATCCATATCTCCCTTAGATCTGCCCATATCAGCACTTTTTGGCTTCCGCTGTAATTCCTCAGAAGGCAGTTTTATGAGCTTTTTTTCATTTTTTTATAATTCTTAACATGGATCTCTAGAGATGTTAAGGGGAGCTAACATATCAGATGACAGACTCAGCATAACTCATATTTGTATAGGTCTTTAAGACTGACAAAACCCTTTCTTTACAACAACTCTATAAGGGACAGACTCATGATTTCATTAATATGGGGAACACCCAGATTAGAGAGAACAAATTATTTCCTCTAAAAATGTGGGTCAGATCCTACACTATAACTTATGTGTCACTGAGTGATTGGTCCATTTCCATCTCTGATCATATATTTCTTTGACAATGGCATTTTTCACATACAAATAAGTCACTACTAGCAATGTGCTTCAACCTGCTGACACTCACCATGCATCCATCACCCTTTGTGGCACCTGCAGTTTTGATTCTTCTGAGATCAGTGTTCCATAATTCATGGTTGTGTACAATTATCAGGAGAATGGTATTCAAAGGATGGGCTTTTGTGACAAAAAGAAGCTTGGGAGTCATTCAAAGTAGCACCTCTTTCCCCAAATTTGGTCTAACAATATCTTTTTCCTCTTCAACCTTGAATATAGCTCACTGCCTCGTTCTTCCTGGAACTAATAAGGGAGAAGGAGAGGAAATGGACCTGTGATTCCATTAGTATATAAAATTTATAGGCAATCTCCCTTTAACAATTCAGGTAGGCCCCTGCTTTGTGACTTACAGTCTTAGACAGGTGTCTACGCATAGCAAGGTTAAATAACATACCCAGTTATGACTTGAGCCCAGGTCTCACTGGCAGTCTCTTTTATCTGCTCTGACATATCGTCTCTCCCTCAAATATAATGCAATTTCTAGGGGCCTACATAATGTAAAATCAACAGTACACAATAATCAAGGAGGTAGGACTAGACTACAGTCCATGTGGGAAAGAGGCAACAAGTTTTAGAAAAAACTCCCCATTCAATATAAATAAATTTTAAAAAACACATATTATGGCAAGGCAGCTCAAGTGATCTGGGGCAGCATTAATAAAACATAATAAAATAATAAAGCAAAGTGTTCAGAGCAAGGCAAGTGAAAATAAGTGAGCTCTGCCTTGGGGATCATATCTGGAGTGCTTTCTGATACCCCCTTCTAGAATGCTGGAAAGTATCCAAGCCATGGTGGTCAGTGTGAGGACTCAAAGCCACTAAAGGAGCTAAGGGTGTCTAGCTCAGAGAAACTGAGGAGACTCAACTGTCTTCAGGTATCTGAAGGACTGTCCTATGGGAGGGCTTAACCTCTTCCTGCTTGGTCTCAGAGGGAATAGTGAAGAGTGTGTAATTTGGAGAGTGGAGAAAGGTAAGTGGGCAGAATGCTGGACATAGAGTGAGTATGACCAGAGGTCAAATTCTACCTCAGATACTTTCTATGCTGTATGACCCTGGGGATAACTTAACCAGATCTCTGTGTCTGCCTCAGTTTTTCCATCTGTCAAGTGGGGTCGTCCAGAGGATCATATAGACATCTATAAAGTTCTTAAAGGGCAGTCAGAGGGTGCCAGAATACCACACCTGAAGTCAGGAAGACTCATAAACCTGAATTAAAATCTGGCCTTAGACACTTACTAGCTGTGTGATCCTGAGCAAGTCACTTAACCAGGATTACTTTAATTTCCTCATCTGTTAAATGAACAAGAAAAAGAAATGGCAAATCACTCCAGTTTCTTTACCAAGAAAATCTCAAATGAGGTCACAGAGAGTTGAATAAGACTGAAAAAATGATAGAACAACAAAATATCATCATAGTGTGTCAGGCTTATAGTAAGCATTTAATAAATACTTATTTTTTTCCTTACAGTGAAGCATGTTCCTGTCTAAATACAATTGGCTAAAAGTGGAATAGGCTAGCTTTACCTTCAAAGAAGGTATGAAAGCAGAATCCAGATACCTGACCAGCCCATTATAGGTAGAACTTATATTCAGTTATAAGTAGGAGTAGAACATTTCTGAAATCCTTACAGTGCTAATTGGACTCCATGAAATCCTTATTAAGTGGCTCTTGATGATGATGGAGAGTTGGTTATGTAGTATTGTGGGACCAAGATTGAACTAAAAGAAAAGAAACTCACACTCCAATCCTGCCTTTACCATTTTTCTGGGTGACTTGAAACAAATTACTTTCTGTAGCTCAGATTCCTGCCCTCTAAGAGAGAGATTCAATCTAAATATGTGGTAATAGATTGAAAACAGGAACGAGTTCAAAAGTCATCCAGCTCAATTGAGAAATGAAAAATCTGAGGGCCACTGAGGTTAAGTGACTTGGCCAGTTTGGAGGATTCAGATTTAGAGACAGGAAGAAACCTTTGCATGATCTGACCCAATCCCTTCATTTTACTGGTGAGGAATTGGGTGCTTTGAGAGGATAAAATGCTTGCCTGGTTTTGCACATCTCATGAGATTCAGATTCAAGATTTGAACCTAGATCTCCAACTTAAATACCGCAGTCCATTGTGTTATGCTGCCGGAGGTAGGAAGGATTCAAAACAAGGTACTTTGACTTCAAATCTCCCAGACTTCCCACTGATATCCCCTTACCTGGGTGCTTAGCACAGGACTAGTTGGTTAACATAGGAAATAAATGTTTGTAGAATAAATAAATCTCTACATTTTCAACAGTTTCAAACTGTTATGAATATATTTACAAATAAAACATCACCATTAACAGCAGGAATTTTCATTCCATTTTTTTGTGCCCATCAGGGTTGGTCAAACTGGAGCTGGGAAAAATCAAGCAAATGCCAGAAGATTCATCACGTTGAAGAACTGCTACCTAATGGACACTTAAGGGTGGATTATAACATGTGCATGGGACAACATATGCAAATATCCGCTCTTTAAGAGACAGAGACTGGACCTGTCATTTTATTTGCATGGGGAATTCCTGGATGAGGAAGTTGCCTCTACCAATGCAAGTCAAAAACTTCTTTGCAACTTAGACTCAGAGATGGAAGAGACCTTAAAGGCCAGGACTCCATTATCTCCTTTTGGATAAGGAAGCTGAGGTCAACAAAGATTCAATGATTTACTCAGTATCACTCAGCTAGGAGTTGTATGAGTCAGGTCTTGCTGACTCCATGCCCAGTGTTCTATCCAAAGAACAATCCTACCCTTAGAGAGTTGCCTAGAACAGTGCTGTCAAAATTTAAAAAAAAACATACATAAGGATCCCTGATAGCTATATATTGACTTAGAAAACCATATATTAACATTATCTGTTTTATTATATTTTTCCTTATTTTGTTAAATATTTTCCAATTACATTTTAATCTGAGGCTGATCCTGGCCCATTTTGTTGTCAACGTTGTGGAGTCATTTTTCAGTCATGTCTGACAGAGCTGAATATTTGACACCTATGTCCTAGAGGATTGGGAGGAAAAATTAGTTGACTTTGGTTAAACCAACCAGTGTCTTAGAATTATAACTGGAATTTAGACCTTCTCAGGTCTCAAGCAAACTCTATATGTCAAGGTGACACTTTCTCAAAATGATATATAGAAACACAACCCTGAAAGGCTAAGTGAAAATATCACAGTTTACTTCAAACTTATGCAAATAGGATCTTTCATAGAAGCCCTTAGGGATGTGTAAAATTCCCTCAAATCATACTTAGGTTGGGCTGCTTAAATACAAAAAGAGATTTCTGTTAACTCAAGTGAAAAAGCTCTTTAGAAGAGAAACCCCAATGCAGGACAAGCCCTAGGAATTGGCTCCAAACCTACAATAGACCTGTTTGGCCATAGGACTTCCTCAGTTTCAGAGCAAGCAGCTGTGTGTCTATGAAACATGATTTTTGTGGGGATCAGGAAGGATATCTTGTCCATGCCCCAAAAACCATCCCTAACCTGCTGGCTATTTTCCAAAGGAAAAAAAAGTGGTTTCAATTTCCTAATCTACAAAATGAAAGGAGAAGGGCAAGATAAATTATTTCTAAGGTCCCTTGCAGCTCAAAAATTCTGTGAATCTAAGATATAACTACAACCCAGATTAGGGAACCTGTGTAATGTAACATGACTGTCCTTTTCTCTTAAATCTTATTGCTTCACTCTGAGCAGTGGAAGGTAGAATTATATACTCTTCTCAGCTTTTTCTGCAATCATCCCTTTCAAAAGTGGCATTAAGTTTGCTGAAGTGCCTCAGTGACTTTGGATTTTTTCTCTTTTCTTCTGTTAGCTAAGGAAAGAGAATCATTTTGAGCTATTAGATGACAAGAGCTATTTTTCCTTAAAGGATTTTCAGACTTGGGTAAATTTACTATTAACAGGAGTCACAGTAAGCCACAAGCATATGCTTTACCCAAGTCTAAGATATAAATGATTTGAAAGAAAACTTCCAGCCGTTGATAAGTTGTAGGCTGATTCCACAATGGAGGCATTTGTGCTCATACTGACCTCTCCTCAAAGACCTTAAAGTCTTTTAAAAACATTAATTCACTTTTTATTCACACTTATAGGAATTGCTTAAATTGGGATGGCATTGAGCAAAATGCTAGTCTTTTCTTTCCAAAACAGCCGAAAATCATTTTCGCACTAGCTTAAAATAAAGAAGCCCTCTCTTCAACTCTAACCTTCCAAAAAGTCTTGGTTTATGCTTTTCCAATGCATTTATCATGTGTCACCATGTCTTATGGTTCTCTCTAGAGGAAGCTTTAGAGGGAGATAGGGTGCTCAGTTGGGAATCAGGAAGACCTAAGATTAAATATTGCCTCTACTATTTATTTATTGTGTGACTATGGACAAATCTTAAAATCACAGATTTAAAACTGGAAATGATCTTAAAAGTCAGTGAGTTCAAGCCTTTTTTTTGTAGATAAGGAAAGAAAGGCTGGAAGATAGTATTTGCACAGTTGTCTATGTGAAGTATGTGGAATTACTCTCTCAAACCACTAGCAGACCAAACCTCCAGAGGGTGGCTTGCTATATCTCCTCCTCAAGGTTCTAGGGTATACCAAGGGACCATGAGATTTTTTTTTAATGATATCATCATGAGTCCTGTTACCCCTCAAAATCAATTATTAGTGGTTAAATATCCAAATATTATTTTCCAGTGCCACTTAGTAGGCACTGTATCCACTATCATTTAACCTGCTGATATTTCTTCAATATCACTAATCAATTAAAATCAACTATCAACAGGATATTTATTGAAAGATATAGCAAAAACCAAAGTATAAAAATCTCCTCATCCTCAAACTGGAACATATTCTCCCTTCTACAATTCAACTCAGATCCTGAGAATAGGGAACTAAAATTTAAAATGGCTGTTACAAACATTCTCCCAACACCAAATGAATCAAATCCAGGTGAATCAAAGTAGATTAAAAAATATCCTTATCTACAGGCTATGGCATCTCAAATGGCCTACAGCTGGGTTGGGTCAAACAAGTAGCTAATTTGTTCTCAGGGTTGGTTACTCCCAGCCTTGTCTTACAGATCTCTGCTGGTTCTTCCAATCCTCCAAAGCTTAGTAGGTCATATGTGGGACAGTATTGTCCACAAAAACAATCAGAAACTCTCAGAGTAAGAAAAAGAAAAAGGGCTTTATTATGATCTCAGGAGAAAGTGTAATGGCTGTTTCCCTGAATTATTAACTATGCCCTGAATAAAATTATTATGGCCGCACACACCCCTTCCTGGCCATTAGGACTAAGAAAATGGAAACTTCGAAGATCTGGCCATTTTACATTACATTCACATTTACACATTACATATGGTCATAAAACTCCAGGTGGCTTATCTCAAATGCCTGCTGGGTTGATTCTCCCTCCTTTTGGGTATTGCCCTTGCCTGGTCAGCTCCTGCCCTCAACTTTCTTATCTTGACCTCCATCTTGTTGGGACTAAGTTATGATCCTTCCCTGGAATTATGGCTTACCCCCCCACCCAGTATCCTTTCCCCTTCCTTATCTGCTTTACTTAGGCCATATATCCTGTGTAGCTAAAAGAACATATAAAAGGTCTGTGCCTTAATTGCTGGGGGTTGAACATCTTTTGGACATCAGTCCTGTTCAACTGACCACTCAAAATTCTCCACAATTAAAATGATTAAAAACCAATCTCTGTCTTGCCTCAGTTTCTCCGGCATTACAAAAGGCCATTTTCCATCTGACAAGGTGTTTGTCAGCAAAGAAGTGCAAAACCTAAAGAGTGAAACACCAGATTAAATAGCAAAGCCCCCCCACCCTGAAGTTCCCCCCACCTGACCTTTTTCTCCATTGTCTGGGAACTCCAGGCTTACATTAGTGGAACTCTAACCCAGAAACAAAAGAATACAAGAAATAAACTCTTAAGAGAATTCAAAGCCATTGTCACCTTTAAAAGAAGTACTCAAATGCTAATTAAGGGGTGGTAGAGGAGGGAGAGGGGGACAGATACCTGCAACTTTCAGCTCTAGCTCTGTTATTATAAAGTCTCAGGTATCTTCACTCAGTTAGTTCCTCACAGTCACAAATGTTCCACTAAATCATAATACTCATTCACTTAAGAATATAAAGAACAAATACACAGGGGCAAAGAACCATATATTCACAGTCATGTGTTGGCCCAAGAGAAGAAAGTAGGTCCTAAGAGCATTTTTTTCCCACCGAGAAGCTTAAAGCATTTTTTCCTTCAGTTGCCACTAGGGGAAAAAGTGTGTGATTTAGCTCTTCAAGTCTTTTGTATGCACACCTCAGTCCCATTTCAGTAGCCAATCTCTTTGACATATAATAAATGGACAGAAAATAAACATCGCACAACATCTATGTGTGAGTTAACAACAGACAAAGTACATATCGGATTCTATAAAGACTGAGCCTCTGTTGGTCTGCCCACTGTGAAATATGAATAATCTTCATTCCACTCAATTCTGGATTCAAATGAATGAATGGTTCAAGGTGGAGGGATTTGATATGATAATTGTAATTTATCTTCTTTGGCTTAAGCCTCCACTCTGTTTCCTGGGAATGTCTAATGGTCAAATAAATTCGGCTTGAATCTTACAAACAGAGAAGGCAAGAGTAATATATTAAAATATTTAAATGCTTAATCAGAATTGCAAGCAATAATAAAACATTTGTCAGCATTCATTCCTGAACTAGTGTAATCTCATCCCTGATTCTCATCAAAATAACCTGGAAAACCATCTAAAAACCTCCAAAATAAACAAGAGTAGAAAAGATGATTCAGTCACACTATTTAGTGATGCTATCCATTTTGAAAAAAAACAAGTAAAAAAGAGTGCCTGCTATCTGGATCATATGTAGTCAGACAGACAAAATATGGACTATATACTTTTAGACAGATGCTACAACTTAACAACGAACACGGCTCAAAACTGGACTGGAGGAGAATGGATTGGATTGCTTCTGGGAAATTATGAAACTTTTTAAATGACTCCTAGCTTCTCCCAAAACAAAGGACCATCTTTTTTTTTTTTTTTTTTTTTTTTAACACAGTGCCCTTCTAGTACTATATGATTTCAAGTCATGAAACATTACAGTCTCCAGGGAATTGAAGATGAGACTTACCCAGAGCACAGTGGAAAAATACATGGTCATCTACTCTAGCTGCTATACACAAAAAACAAGTAATTAGCTGGGTATAAAGCAGTGCTGTCAAACAAACAGAAATGGGGCTACTAAACTCCCTGCAGTCCACATATTTACTTAGAAAACTACATACTAACATTATTTATGGTCTATTGTATTTTATTTATTTCATCAACTATTTCTCAATTACATTTTAATCTGGTTCAGATTTTACTCTCTTTTCTGTCTATAATGTTGCCTACTGGATATTTGACACCTCTAGTGGAAGTTAAATCATTTTTTAAATGAGTCAATAAAATAAAAGCCAAGTAACAAGAGCAGGCAGTAACTAAGATGTTCCATTTGGTTTCCATGAAATAAAAAGAGAATCTAATGAATACTTGTAGCCATTTTAGGACAATCCCTTTCTGGGAAGAGCTGGGAAGACACAGGTAAGGATCCCATAGGAGAGGCAGTCATGAGCAGACTGCAGTATCCATTATTGGATGAATTAACCATACCAATGACATCACTGGTCCATTTGAGAACTGAAAAATCACCTGAAATTTAAAATAGTGCTTATGTTTCAGCAAGAAGTTTGGAATTACCAAAACTCCATGAAACTTCCCAGATCTAATTCAGTCCATTATGTTGAATGTTGGCTCTGGCTCATTGTCAGAGCATTGTCTGCATTGTCTGTCCAATTATATGCCAGCTCTGTGAACCATCCATCCAAATTTATATATCATGGTCAATACAATATGTGTTCTTTCATTTGAATTTTCCTGTGTGTAGTTGAGCTAATCTCTTTTGAGTAATTGCGGATGTCATTTAGTAAACCTGCAATGCTCCAAGGCTTTATGCAATCAAACCAAAGTTATCCACAAATACACAAGATTTTACTATTCATAGAATTTCCCCATCCATTTGGGTTTTGAGCAGAATGTTTTAGTAGAATGGCAAACACCATGAGTGGACATGTACCTTCCTGCTTTATGGCTTGCTTGGTATTGATCAGAGGAACATCCATCAAGATTATCTCTGCTTATGTTATCACAGGTTGTCTCTAGAAGCTTTGTCTTTCAAGGAATCTTATATGATCTTAATATATACATAGAAGACCCCTTGTGGTAAGATTCTGAGATTGTATCTTACTCCATCAAATGAATTTTTAAAAGAAAACATACAAATAAGCACAGCAGGACCTTGTACTGTCTGAATTTTTCAAACAATTTGTGATTACAAAAATGTTTTTCTGTACAATATTTTTCCAAAACCTGTTACCTTCTCATGTTTTTATCAAAGATGCCTTTGATATATATTCTTATAACGATTTTGGAGAGCTGAGAAAATATGGATATGGGTTGTTGGTGGTTATCGATATCCTCACAACTGCCTTTTTCAGTAGCAATAACATTTGTGATTTTCCCCAGTAATTCAGTACCTTCCCCTCATTAAGATATATTAAAAATCAGTCCTTCACTATCCCAAAATGGTATCCCCTCCAGCAGGGGCCTCCTTTCTTTATATTTGATCTTGTCTAGCTTCTGCTTTCTTCATTTTTGTTATTTTAATGTCATTTCTATATCAATGCTACACATTGGGGACTATGATGTTAAATCCAAATGTGTTTTATTCATTCCCATTGATGAAAAAATAAAAGTTTTTTTTTAGAAATATTAAGAAATATTTTCTACTTTTTGTCTGTTTGTTATTCCCCCTCCGGTTTAAGCTTAAATTCTCATGGAATGGTCTAGTTTATTATAATGTATTCTATTTTAATTTTCCTGTGTGTAGTTAAACTGATCTCTTTTGAGTAATTGTGGATGTTATTTAGTGAGCTTGTAATGCTCCAAGGTTTTATGCAATCAGAACAAAGTTCTCTGCAGACAGACAATACTTTACTATGCATAGAATTTTCTATCTATTGAGACCCTGTGCAGAACATCTTCTAGGAGAATATCAAACACCATGAGTGAATATATACCTCCCTTCTTTATGGCTTGCTTGGATCCAAAAATCTCAATTGTCAACTACTGAGTCATAAATATAGAATACTAACTATTGTTTGCACAGTGCTTCAAAACTGGCAAAGGGCTCTACAAATATTATTTCATTTGATTATCTAATTTACTAATATTACCTCATTTACCAACCTGTAGAGAAAGATGCTATGATTTTCCCCATTTTATCAATGAGGAAACTGAAGTAGGCAAAAGTTAAGTGACTTTCCCAGAGTAATGCAACTAATAAGTGTCTAAGGCCAGATCAGAACGCAAATATCCCTGATTCCAAGGTCAACACTAAGCAGGAGTAATATGGCCACAAAGGTAGATTATTGGAAATGTCTACAATAAGACTATAGAAACAATGCTAAAGAAAGTGAAAATGGGAAAAGCAGAACTAGACCTGATGAGCTATACACAAAGATGGCCCATGTTGTATTACAAGTGTCATTCAGCAGTGTGATGGGGCCATCCAAAAAGTTTGTCTTATTTTAAACTGGAAATGGTGAAGTTCCTTTGGAAGTGCAATGTACAGAATGAGAAAAGTCAAAGCCCTTGTTGCACTCTGCCCTGTTCAATTATAGCTTGAGCAGTTTTTTTTCTATTGAACATCCTCTTCTCTGCATCATATTCTAGTAAACCCCATTAACAAGCTGGTCTGGAGGCTAGTGTGGGAACCCAAGAGCCTGCCACAGGAGAGCTGGTGAAAGGACATGTGTATGAAAAAACCTAGAGGCATCATGTTCCCTATTTTCAGACATTTTGTGTATTGTCATGCTGAAAAGGCACTGGGTTTGCTCTGCTTGTCCCTGGAGGGTAGAAGTGCATTAATGCACAGAAGTTACAGAAAGTAAGATTTTTGTTCAATATAAGGGGAAAATTGCTTAAGTGCAACTATCCCCAAACAGATGGGATATCAAAGGTTTTGTCCTTGATTTGGAAAGTGCCAAATTTTGAGGCACCCTGACAATATCTATTCTTCCCTTGGGTGATGATTGAGGAGCTCTCTGGATCTACCCACAAGAGAGTGACAGCTAGAGGCAAAGGAGCCCCAATACTGTCTCCCCATACATATATGAAACCATCACCACTCATAAATCTTGTGTAACACTGCCAGAACCTCCTCCAACCACATTGCACCAATCACAGGGATCTAATCCTGCTAGGACCACCACCACTCATTTCTCTAAAAGAGTCTGCTATGGACAGATACGGGATTTCCCCTTCCCCACGTTTAGAAGCCTCAACCCAATAATTGCTTCCAAATCAAACCAGGACTGAGAGGATGATATGAGGGATAGGAACAGTGGGAATCTGTTGAACCCTTAAATTCCAAGACCAAGTAAGGATTTGTATTTTCCTGCCCTGGACACATTCCATGTAGAAGACCATCCCTTGTATTGGAAGGAATACTTAAGAGTGAGCAGTGGAGAGAATAATCAGGACCAGAGAAAATTAACAGAGAAATAGAAGAGAAAGGTGGCAAGTGGAAATGGGGGCACTATCATAAGCCTCAGCCTACCCTTAACTCACAGAAAAGTTCTAGACCCAAGCAGGTTAGGTTGGAAAGCAACAGAGAGCCCCTTCTCTAGCCCCTAAGCTGCACTCCCTGCTATCAGCACGGAAGAAGGGAGAGCACTCGAACAGCCTCAAAAGCTAGCATTTCCACCATCTCCACATCTTTGCAAATGACTTTGGTCCTACCTGGGACCAAGTCTCACCTGTCACAGGTAGGAAGGATGAGAGAGTACCTCGGATTGAGCCAGCATAGTATAAGATTGCCAGTGAAGGGGAGAGATAAGTGGATGGAGAACAGTGTCTCCCCATCCCTGAATCACTACCTTGGGGGCCCTAGGCCAGTCAGGCACTGCCTGATTAGCCCCCAGTTAGCAAGAATCATTAGCTAAAATGGGAATCTACCCAACAGTCCCCAGAAGTGAGTTCTTCCTCTCCTTAGACCCCCCTATATATATAAGTATATATAAAAGAAAGGCACCCTACCCACCTAACTTTGTCTAGGATTTCTGTCTCAAACTCCCAGACTATCCCCTAGCATTACCTACCCCCACCTGTCCAGGTATTACTTCCTGAATCTTGCCCCAAGCACAATTTTTCCCCAGTTATGGTTTCCCCAGTTATTGAAAAATATAAGTAATTGGGGAGAGGGAGACGCAGTGTTCCAGCTGGAGCCCAAAATCCCCCAATGGAGCAATGCCTCCAGATGTCCCAATATGGTCAGATACTGGCTTCTACCCCAATTCCTTGCATATCCAAAAGAAATGAAGCCTTGAAAATGAATTTTACCTAAAGGTCATCCATAAAGGAGAGAAAAACATGTCCCTGAGGTGGTCATTTATAGTCAAATCACATTTATTATCTGATTTAGCTCGATTTGCTTCATGCCATTGAGAAAGCGAAGCCCAGCGGAAAGCCTGCTGATTGGAACATCCCTCCCATATGCCAGATAGTTCTGTCTCTGGACCCATTTCCATTACTTTTCGATTCACAAAAGGGTTGTTATAGTGAGCAGGAGAGGAGCAAGATTAATTTCCACACCCTTCTTTAAGGCTGCAATCACAAGATGGAAAATGCCAAGGAAATGCCACTGAGGCTAATGCTGCTTTTCTATTTCGGACAGAAAGGCAATCTGTGCTTGCCAGCTTCCATTGACATTTCTCTTCCTAGAATCAGACCGTGATGATGAGTTATCTTTGGACTAAAAACTGTTATTAGAAGTTTGGGGGAGGGAGGGAGAGACTGGGAAGAGGAGAATAAGACAACAAAGAGACTGGGGAGAGAAAATCAGAGGGAGTAAAAATGTCTTCGCATTAGGCATATATTCTGAGACCAGATGGTTGGGAAGCAGTCGTGCCAGGCAAAAAGATACTAGTGTAGAGTGGTAAGTGAATTGCCATCTGATTGTGGCAGCTAATGGTCCATTTGGGAAGGATTGCTTGCTTCTCCAAGTTGCTGTGCTTTCCTTAAGGTTAATGCCCTGCCTAGGAGCCGGATGACCATCTGAGGTCCTACACATCATCCACTTACATCCCAAAAGAGCAATAGATGAGAGTCAACTAATGTACGAAATATGTTCTCAATAGAAATTCAAAAGGAAAATAAAATAAGCAGTTACATTATTGGACATTTCAAATTGGATATCCCAAAGACATCCAAATTCAATAAGGACAAAACATTATCTTCTCCCCCACACACAAACATAACTCTTTCAAACTTCCTTATTTCTGCTAAAGGTAACATCTTTCTATTCTCTGGAGTTCACAAGCCAGACATGATTCTTGACTCCTCTCTCTTCCTTAGAGCACATCAATTTGCAATCAGATATAATATTCTTTCTTCTTCTATAAAATCTCCTACACCTGACCTGTTCTTTCAATGGCTAACCTGTTATAAGTCCAGGGTCTTATTGCTTTGTCTCACCTTATTTTTATTACTCTATCAAAGTGATTTTCCTCAATCCCGAATCCAACTGTGTCCCTCTTCTAGTCAAGATCAACAATGGCTCCCTAGGGTCTCTAGACTTCTTTTTTCATATTTAAAGCCATTAATAATGTGGTCCAATCTCTTTTTCCGGCTTTATTTCAAATTATTCCCCTTCCCATATTCTATAAAACAACCAAACTCGCCCAGTTTGATATTCCCCATACAAGATTCTTCATGTCTATTCTGATTGCCTAGAACAGTGTCTGGCAAATAATTTGTTCTTGCTGATTAATTAAATGCAAATACAAACCCATATAGTCATAAAGTGAGCCTAGAAGCAGTAAATGCCAAGAAAAAATGAAAAGATAGCATGGAATAGTAACAAGAGGGCTAGTTCTGAAACCAGAAACATCTGGACTCATCTTACCTCGGACAGGTCCCCATCATGAACACTTGCAGAATGCTGACCATGCACCAAGCATTGTTCTAAATGCTTTGTGAATATTGTCTCACCTGATCCTCACAACCACTGTGAGAGGTCGGTGTTATTATTGTCATCTCCATCGTGCAGATGATGAAACTTAAGCAGGCAAAAGTTAAACAGCACACTCAGGGACTAGTAAGTATCTGAAGCTGGATTTGAACTCATATCTTCCTGACTCCAAGTCTGGTGCGATCTCCACTGTGCCACTTAGCTGCCCCTTAGGGAATTCTGCAAGCTGCACAAAAAGGTGCTGACCTCCATTGCTACAACATTGTTATTTGTGCCTCCTTCTTGAAGAGGTCCATGACGTCAGAGAGGGGATGCCATGACATGCAAGGGAACTAGATTTTGGGTGAGGAGGGGCTGTGCAGAGTGACCAGCCTCACTCTCCCCTCCAGAGCCAGCTGGGTCCAGTGGCCAGATATAGATCAGGGTGACCGGAGATGGCCCCGGATGCAGTGGGAGACCTGGAGCTTTTTAAGCTAAGACTCAGTTTGACTGAGGCTGGTTCCATTCAGTGATTAAGACTTTTTTTTATTATAGCTTTATATTTACAAAACCTAGGCATGGGTAATTTTTCAACACTGACCCTTGCAAAACCTTCTGTTCCAAATTATCCTCTGCTTCCTCAAGTATCTCCCATCTCTTGCACATCCTCCCCAAAGCTGCCAAAAGTGAAGTTCTTAAAGCACATTCTGACTATATCATTCTCTGATTTAAGAAGCTCCAGGGTCTTTAGTTTTTCTCAAAGATACTACTTCTCTTTTGGAAATTAGAATTTTTCATAATCTGCTTCTTGCCTATCCTAGCTTATTACAAATTCCATCTCCACATGAACTCCATGATCTCACCAAGCTGACCTGCCTAGGACTCCCAATGCAGAACAATCTGTCTCTTTTCTTAATGCTTTTGCATAGATTCTCCCTCATGCAAAGAACGCACTTTTCATCTCTGCCTCTAAAAATCCCTTTTTGTTTCTTGTTCAGTTACTTTTCAGTAGTGTCCAATTCTTTGTGGAGTTTCTTTGGCAAAAATACTGGAACGGTCCACCATTGCCTTCCCCAGCTCATTATACAGATGAGAAAACCAAGGCAAAGTTTAAGTGACTTGCCCTCTGCAAAAGTTATCTTTAAATAATTATCTTTGAAATTCTGGTTTTGGATCTATGAATTTCATCCTGACATTCTGGAAAGCAATTTGGAACGATGCCCCAAATTGTCCATGGTCATTGATTCAGCATTATCAGTACTGAGCCTTTACTGCCAAAGAGATCAAATAAAAAGGGAAAGAGTTCGGTTACACAGCAATATTATAGCAGTTTTTTTTTCAGAGTAGTCCCAAACTGAAAACTAATAGGATGTCACCCTGTTGTAGAATGGCTAAGCAAATTATGGTCTATGAAGGTAATGGAATGCTATTACACCAAAAGAAGTGACAAAATAAGACAGTTTCAGAAAAAAAGTGGCAAGAACTGATGCAAAGTAAAATGAACAGAATTAGGGGAATGATTTATACAATGACATTGATATTATAATGGAGTATAATTTTGAAAGAATTAAGAAGTTCAATCAATGCAGTAATAAACCGCAAATCCAGAGGGCCTGAAAATGAAACATGCTACTATCTTCCCATCAGAGAAGTAACGGAATTAAAAAGCAGAATGAGACCTACATTTTTGGATATGGTCAATGAGAGGATTTGTTTTGCTGAATTTTCCATATTTTTATGAGGGCTTTCTTTTTTAAAATTGATGTTCAGTAGGAAGAGGAGGGGGGGCTTTGGAGAAAGGGATAATATTTATAAAATGCTTGTAAAAATAAATGAATACTTAAAAAAAGGTTTAGCCATCAACCAAAGGCCAGGTCAAATGCCACCTCTTCTATGTTGTCTTTCCCCATTACCTCAGCCAACAATGACATCTCTTTCCTTTGAACTTTCATAATATTTGATATCATTTATGCACTTTCACATTATTTTAAATCATATTTGCTTGAGTATGTGTTTCATTCCCTCTGCTCAATGTTAAAATGGCTCCATCTTACAGTACTTTCTGTACCCTACCACCTGGCATGAGCACACAGAAGTTTCTCAGTTAATGTTTATTGGAAGGAAGACTATTCAGCAAATTAAAAGTCAGTTTAGCCTTTTAGTGGTTAAACATCTAGAAAGCTAAGTTTCTTTTCTCAATTGCTGAGTAACATCTCTGTGCCTTAGTTGAGACATTTGCAAACACTATGAAAATGATGCCTTCTTAACCTCCAAAGCAGTCTCTAAATTCATTTTCCACATTATGCTTCCCAACAAGCCTTGCAAAGATTTAATAACATCCTACATGAATTTCCCATCTCCATGAAGCTTAGAGATAATGAAATGGATTGTAGATAGCTTAAAATCCTTTAGTTTAATTTTCAAAATATGATATAACTTTAGTAAAGGAAGTTGGTGATTTTCTCATACAAATAAAAATGCTTATTAAAAATTCTAGAAATATCTGCCACATGGATTTAATGCATTTTATGCTCTATTGAGATCAATTTTCTCCTTTTCCTTCAGATTCTGAAGGGAGTCCACATCCCTCACTTTATCCAGTTCTATACTCTACCTTCACACACATACTTCAATCTACAGAATAACCTCTCTCCCAAAAATTCTTACTAATTTTCATTATGTAAAACTTCCAGCTCCGAGGTGTCTTGGGAACGTATGTAACAGGATAACAGATACACCTTTATTTCAAATTTCTTAACTCTGTTTCACTTTGGTTTTTTGTGCCCTGAGCTCTAGTCTCCTCCCTGTGTCCCCCAGCTCTGATCTCTACTATCTTGGAAATTTATGGGTAATGGGGCACAAAACCACCAAAGTGACAGCTGCTCTGTTCATGCTAAATTGGAAAATATTCCCACTTACCTTAGGCTCGTTTTGAACTTCAAACACTCCATCAATAGGAAATGTTTCTGCTCTCAAGAAGCTTATAGTCTAGTAGGAGTGAAATGTACATTTCCAGAGCCCCGATGTGTGTGTGTGTGTGTGTGTTTGTGTGTGTGTGTGTGTGTGTGTGTGTGTGTGTATGTGTGTGTGTGTATTTTAAGTGCCATATGTGATCACAGGACTACTGTCAATAATCTTTTAAAAACCATGGAATAATAGAATCTCTGTGCTGAAACTCAGGTTTCATATACCTTCTAGTCCAACAGGTACCTGACTATGCCATCTGTAATGTTACTGACAGTAAGAGCATAACAAAGATTCTAAATTGGTCTGTCTATATGCAATTCTTATTAAATACTTAGTATGCACCAGTCACTCTGATTAGCATTTGGTATTAAAAAATGCAAAGATAATCTCTAACCCCAGAGTTCATACTCTAATGGGGTAGACATGAAAACAACCATGTATAAACAACATATATAAAGGGTAAATTGGAAGTAATCAGAAGGAAAGCACCAGCATTAATGGGCATCTGGGAAAGACTTCTTTCAGAAAGTAGGATTTACACATTGATGCTAAAGAAGCCAAGAAAACAGCAAGATAGAAGTAGAGTGTTCCAAGTAAGCAAAACAGTCAGTGAAAATTCAGAGTTGGGATTTGGAATGGGAAAGGACGAGAACAAGCATTTATTAAGCACCTACTATGTGCTATACACTGCCCTGAGTGCACTATCTTATTTGATCCTCATAACAACTCTGAAAGGGAGGTCTCATTGTTATATAGAATTTGTAGTTGAAGAAATTGGGATAAACAGAGTTTAAGTGTATTATACAGGGTCACATAGCTAATAAATATCAGAGGTAGGATTTGAACTCAGATCTTTCCAATGCTGGGTCCAGCACTCTTTTATTAAACCACTTAGTTGTCTAGAAGTGTCTTGTGTAACAGTATAGAGGAAAGTGTCAAATAAAGAAGCATTTATTAATCACCTACTATATGTCAAATTTTGTCACTGAACTACAGAGTACATATGGGAGAGTTTTAAAGTATAAGAAGACTGGAAAGGCTAGAGATGGTCGATATTATTCTAACAAAAATTACCTCTGTAATATGTACATAGGTTGACTCTAACACCTCACAAGTGCCCTCACCTTCACTCTCCAACCTGGCTCACTCATTCCAATCTGCCTTCACACTGGCAGGTCTGGAGTCTTAGAGATAGATGAATACCCACATAACTACAGGCAGATGTTCCCAGAATCCCAGGGGCTCCCTATTGTAAGATAATACTCTTCCCCCAGGACCACTATAGCTCTCAAGATCCTCGACTTAAAAATTTTAAAAATTATGCCTATCAAATTTTAAACATAATTATTTTCTTAACACAAGATGAAAAGAATAACAATTCATACAAAGCAAATTTAGAAAGAATAAACACATCATAATCCAAAGTTAAATCTAACGTTCTCTCCTACCAATATATACTATACTTTGAAAAAGAGAAGGCACTCACAGAATCCTGGTACCTTACACGAGTGAGGAAAAACCATGAGGTCAGAATATCGCACAATTATGAAACTATGAACTCTTTCTGTCTCAGGAATTGTCCATAAAAGCTCCTTAATGAATATATTGTCTTTAACATGTACCCCCCCACACACACACTACTAAAGCGAATAGATTCATGCAATATTTGACTAAAATCTGAGAGTACATTTTGGTGAAACTGATCCATGGGTGATTTCTCTGATTCTCTGGGCCTGAGATGTTCTTCTGCTTAGCTGCATTAACTCCTCAACAGCAACAATAGCTAACATCCCTTCCAACTTCAGGCTAAGATGATGCCTTCAGCTAAAGTAGTTTTGTACTTTTCTAAAGAAGGGAAATTACCTTCATTCTAAAGTTGCTGAAAGTTTCTCCAACTCCTTTGTTGGATTCTCCTTCTCCACCTCTCAGTAACAACAGGTGGCAATGAAGAAAAGTACATTCTGTCTTCATTTATTCTTTCTTAGCAGAAAATAGAGTAAATTTTCTTTATTCCTTTTTTTTTCCATCACAGTAAGTCACAAGAGAGCATACCGCATTTTTTATTTTCCTTCTCAACAGCAAAGTGGTAGAGTAATCCAGGTTTTCATTGGTCATTTTGTCCAATAACAAGTGACAATATAGAAAAAGATTTATCAGCTTTCATTATTTTTCTATGAAATCTTTCCTTTCACTCTTGTTGCTTTTTTCTTGCTTTTGTTTCTGAATAAGTTCTAAATCCTCTCTGGGAAGGAACACACTTTACTGTAACCAACTTTTCATCTTCTATATTCAGGTAAATGACATTTTCTCATAATCATAAAACAGCACTAGTGTTGATATGTCTTCACTTGTTTACCTAAAAGTTCTCTAATTCATCATATAAAAATCATTAAAGCAAACTGCCATCCCTATTTGTTTCAGTATTTTACAACATGCCACAATCCAATAAGTAGTTGCTATCTAATAAAAATGAATTTAAAATCTTCAATAATTGCTTGTCTTAAAACTCTGAGCAGACATATGCTCCAGATGTAACTCACACCAAGTTCTTTTCTCAGAACCAGACTTGTTTCACAGATGAAAGAACTGATTCTGCTAAAGGGCCACTCCTTTTAGAGTCACAGATATATGAATTCATTGTCATAGGAACTCATGCTCCGAAATTTAAAGGCTTAGAGAGTTGCCTGGAACATTGAGAGGTTAAATGATTTGCCTGGGATCATAGATCCAGTAACGACTAGAGGTAAGGCTTGAATTCAAGTAGTCTTTCTTTCCCTTTTTAATTTTTTAAGGCAATTGGCCCAGAATCACACAGCTAATAAATGTCTGAGGTCAAATTTGAACTCAGGTTCTCTTAACTCCAGGCTGGTTCTCTTTTCAATGAACCTCCTAACTATCCATCAAAGGATCACTGAACCGCTGAGAAGAACCATGTCTTTCATAATTGATCATCGCACATTCTTGTTGTTATTGTGTATAATGTATTCCTGGTTCTGCTTGTTTCATTCAGGATCAGTTTGTATAAATCTTCCCAGGCTTTTCTATAATCATCTTGTGCATCATGTTTTTTATAGGACAATAATATTCCATTACCTTCATATACCACAACTTGTTCAGCCATTCCCTAAATGGGCATCTACTTGTTTTCCAATTCTTTGCTACTGCAAAAACAATTGCAACAAACTGGGTCCTTTTCCTTCCTTTATGATTTCATTGGGATACAGATCCACTAACAGCACTGCTGGGTCAAAGGGTTATGATAGCCCTTTGGGAATAGTTAAAGATTACTCTCCAGAATGATTGCATCATTTCACAACTCCACCAACAATGCATTAGTGTCCCAGTTTTTCCACATCCCCTGCAATATTTATCATTATCTTTTCCTGTCATCTTAGCCAATCTAAGAGGCATGAGATGGTACTTCAGAGTTGTTTTAATTTGCATTTCTCAAATTAATAGCGATTTAGAATTTTTTTCATATGACTATAGCTGGTTTTAATTTTGTCATCTGAAAATTGCCTGTTCATATCCTTTGTGCAAAAAAATTTTAGTTTAATGTAATCAAAGTTGTCCATTTTGCCTTTCATAATGTTCTCTAGTTGTAATTCTCTAGTTGGTCATAAATTCCTCCCTTCTCCAAAGATCTAATAGGTAAATTATCCCTTGCTCTCCTAATTTGTTTATGCTACCATGCTTTATACTCAAACATGTAATCTGTTTTGATCTTATTTTGGTATGAAGTGTGAGATGTAGCTCTATGCCGAATTTCTGATATAATATTGTCCAGTTTTCCCAGCAAATTTTATCAGATAGTGAGTTCTTATTCTAGAAGCTGGAGTTTGGAGGTTTATCAAATACTAGATTGCTATAGGCATTGATTATTGTTATCATATATAACTAATCTGTTCCACTAATCAACCACTCTGTTTCTTAGCCAGTACCTAATGGTTTTGATAACTGCTACTTTATAATATAATTTTAGGTTTAGTACTGTTAAAACACTATTCTTTGTATTTTTTTCAATTAATTCCCTTGATATTCTTGACCTGTTGTTCTTCCAGATAAATTTTGTTATTATTTTTTCTAATTCTACAAAATAATGTTTTGGCAGTCTGATTGAAATGGTGCTGAACAAGTACCAATTTAGCTAGAACTGTCATTTTATTATATTAGCTCAGCGTAGCCATGAACAATTGATATTTTCCCATTATGTTTAGATTTGACTTTATTTGTGTGAGAAGTGTTTTGTAATTGTGTTCATATAGTTCTTGAGTTTGTCTTGGCAGGTAAACAGAGAAATATTTTATTTTGTCTACAGTAATTTTAAATGAAAATTCTCTTTTTATCTCTTGGTATTGGACTTTATCAGTAATATGTAGAAATTATGAATTTTGTGGATTTATTTTATATCCTGCAACTTTTTGCTAAAGCTGTGAATTGTTTCCAGTAGGTTTTTGGATGATTTTCTAGAATTCTCTAAATATATCATCATGTCATCTGCAAAGAATGATAGTTTTATTTTCTCATTGCCTATTCTAATTCCTTTAATTTTTCTTTTCTTATTGCTAAAACCAATATTTCTAGTATAATGTTGAATAATAAATGGTGACAATGGGCATCCTTGTTTCACCCTGATCTTATTAGAAATGCATCCAGCTTCTCTCCATTACAAATAATACTTGCTGTAAGTGTTAGATAGATACTGCTTATTATTTTAAGGAAAGCTCCCTTTATCCATATTTTCTCTAATGTTTTTAATAGGGATTAGTGCTATATTTTGTCAAATGCTTTTTCTGAATCTATTGAGATTATCATATGATTTCTGTTAGTTTTATTATTGATATGCTTGATGATGGTAATAGTTTTCCTGATACTGAACCAGCTCTGCATTCCTGGGATTTATACCACTTGCTCATAGTGCATTGTCATGCTGAAAAATTGCTGTAATCTCTTTGCTAATATTTTATTTAAAATTTTTACATCAATATTCATTAGGGAGTTTGCTCTACATTTTTCTTTCTGTTTTGGCTCTTCCTGGTTTAGGTATCTATATCATTTTTGTGTCATAGAAGGAATTTGGCAATATGCCTTCTATACCTGTTTTTACAAAGTTTACATAGTTTTGGAATTAATTGTTCTTTAAATATTTGATAGAATTCATTTGTTTTTACATAGTATTGGAATTAATTCTTTTTTGAATGTTTGGTAGAAATCACTTGTGAATTCATTTGGTGTTTAAGATTTTTGTTTAGGGAGTTCATTAATGATGTATTCAATTTCTTTTGCTAAAATGAGACTATTTAGGTAATTTATTTCCTCTTCTGTTAATCTGGGCAATTAATATTTTTGCAAATAATCATCCATTTTCATTACATTGTCAAACTTGCTGCCATACAATTGGGTAAAATTGCTCCTAATTATTGCTATAATTTCTTTTTCATTGGTGGTAAATTCATCTTTTTTCATTTTTGATGCTGGAGATTTGGTTTTCTTCTTTCCTTTTTCTGATCAAATTAACCAAAGGTTTATCTATTTTGTTGGGTTTTTTTCATAAAAGCAACTCTTAGTTTTGTTTCTTAGTTCAAGAGTTTTCTTAGTTTCTATTTTATTAATCTCTCCTTTGAGTTTCAAAATTTCTAATTTGGTATTTAATTGGGGTTTTTAAATTTCTTCTTATTCTCACTTTTTAGTTGCATGCCTGATTTACTGATCTCTTCTTTCTCTATTTTATTTATGTAGCTATTTAGAGATATAAAATTTCCCCTATGAACTGCTTTGGCTGCATTACATAGGTTTTAGTATGCTTTCTCATTATTGTCATTCTCTTGAATGAATTGTTGTTTGACCCACTTATTCTTTAGAATTAGATTATTTAATTTCCAATGGGTTTTTAGTCTTTCTTTCCCTAGCCCTTTACTGAATATATTTTTTTATTACATTGTGGCCTGAAAAGGAAGTATTTGCTATGCTTGCCTTTTTGCATTTGACTGTGAGATTTTATGCCCTAATTGTTTAGGTGCCATGAACTACTGAGAAAAAGTTGGATTCTTTTCTGTCCCTATTCAATTGTTTTCCGGAGGTCTATCATATTCTGGGTTTTTTTTAGGATCCTATTCACTACCCTAGTTTCTTTCTTGTTCATTTTGTGGTTAGTTTTGTCTGATTCTGAGAGGGAAAAGTTGAAGTTCCCCATCAATATAGTAAGGCTGTCTATTTCTTCCTGTAACTGGCATAAAATGTTCTCTAGGTATTTGCCTGCTCTATCACTTGGCACTTACACATTTAGTATCGTTACTACTTCATTATTTACAGTATCCTTTATCAAGACGTTCTTTATTTCCCTATCTCTTTTAATAAGATCTATTTTTACTTTTTGCTTTATCTGAAATCAGAATTGCCACTCCTGCTTTTTTTCCCTTCAGCTGAAGCTTAATAAATTCTGTTCCATCTTTTTACCTTTACTCTATATGTGTCTTTTTGTGTCAAAAGTGTTTCTTGTAACAACATTTGTAGAATTCTGTTTTTTTAATCCACTCTGCTATTCATTTCTGTTTTATGGAAGAGTTCCACAATTCACATTCATAATTATGATTACCAGCTCTGTATTTTCCTCCATTCTATATTCTGTATATGCTTTTGTTCTCTTTCTACCTTGTCCTTAATTGTATGCTTTTATTTTTACACTTCCACCCACTACCTTATCTCCTTTCACCCTTTTTTACCTACTCTACCAGTTCTATGAACTCTTCCTTGCTCTTCTCTTAGATGGAAAAATGATGAAGGAAGGAGAGCCACTATGAGGCTGGTCAAAGATAGAATATCTATCTTCCAGTTCTTCTTAGCCCTTATATATCTTATTGTAATTACATCATTAAAGCATATTGATTATGTGTGAACTAGAGAACCATTACATCATCATACTAAGTACTAAGTATATATGTGAACTAGAGAACCATCATCTCATCAGTTCCACTGAGTTAACACTTTATTTCAAGTATACTTCTCCAGAGTTCCAGCCCACTACATCTCCATGGCTGACTGTGACCACCATTGAAAGAGCATGGCAGTTATGGCAATTGACTCATGAATATCAAAAATTGTTGATAAGACTGTTGCAGGACAGCCCTATTACAACTAACAAAGCCCATCAGCAAGAGATAGAAAGAGAAATGCCATTTAAAATTACTGTAGACAAAATAAAATACTTGGGGGTCTACCTGCCAAGACAAACCCAAGACCTATATGAACATAATTACAACACACTTCTTACACAAATAAAATCAGATCTAAACAATTGGGAAAATGTCATTTATTCATGGCTATGCCGAGCTAATATAAGAAAAATGACAATTCTGCCTAACTTGATCTATTTGTTTAGTGCCATTCCAATCAAACTGCCAAAACATTATTTTATAGAACTAGAAAAAATAATAACAAAATTCATCTAAAATTATATTATAAAGCAGCAGTTTTCAAAACCACTTGGTACTGGCTAAGTAATAGAGTGGTAGATCGGTGAAATAGAGTAGATACATGATACAATAATCAAGGCCTAAAGCAATTTAGTATTTAATAAACTTCCAAACTCCAGCTTGTGGAATAAGAACTCACTATTTGACAAAAATTTCTGGGAAAACTGGACATTATTATATCAGAAACTCACCATAGACGTACATCACACACTTCATACCAAAATAAGGTCAAAATGGGTACATGATTGGGCATAAAGGATGATGCCATAAACAAATTTAGGAGAACAAGGAATAATTTACCTATCAGATCTTTGAAGAAGAACTAGAGAACATTATGAATGGCAAAATGGACAGCTTTGATTACATTAGATTAAAAATGTTTTTGTACAAACAAAACCAACAGAAACAAGATTAAAAGGAAAGTACAAAGCTAGGAAAAATCTTTACAGCTAGTATTTCTGGTAAGGGTCTCATTTCTAAAATATATAAAGAAAAGTATCAAATTTGTAAGAATACAAGTAATTTCCCAATTGATAAATGGTCAGACGATATGAACAGACAATTTTCAGAAGAATAAATTAAAGTCATTTATAGTTAAATGAAAAAATTCTCTAAATCACTATTGAATTGAGAAATGCAGTTAAAACAACTCTTAAGTACCACTTCATACCTCTCCGATTGACTAAGATGACAAAAAAAAAAAAAAAAAGATAATGATATGTGTTGGAGGGGATGTGGGAAAACTGGGACACTAATGCATTGTTGGTGGAGTTGTGAAATCATCCAAACATTCTGGAGAGCAATCTGGAACTATTCCCAAAGGGCTATCAAACTGTACATACCCTTTGACCCAGCAGTGCTGTTACTGGGTTTGTATTCCAAGGAAATCATAATGGAGGGAAAACTTCTCACATGAACAAAAATGTTTGTAGCAGCTCTTTTTATGGTAGCAAAGAATTGGAAAAGGAATGGCGAATGGCTGCACAAGTTGTTGTTCATGAAGATAATGGAATATTATTATTCTATAAAAAATGATGAACAAGCTGATTATAAAATGTCCTAGGAAAATTTACATGAACTGATGGTGAGAGAAACAAGCAGAACTAGGAATACATTGTACACAATAATAGCAAGAATGTGTGATGATTAACTGTGAAAAAACTTGGTTCTTCTCATTGGTTCAGTGATCCAAAGCAATCCCAATAGGCTTTGGACAGAAAATCCTATCTGCATCCAGAAAAAACAATTAAGGAGACTGAATATAAATCAACACATGCTATGTTAATTTCTTTTTTCTGTTTGTTTTTTAATTTCCCCCTTGGTTTTTCCCTTTTGTTCTGATTTTTTCTCTCCCAACATGATTAATAAAGTAATGTGTATTAAAAACAAATAAATTTACTTAATGATTTAATGACTCTAAACAAGTTTTAGAGTGTTAGAGTACCTAGAAAGACAAAGTAGAATGTTTTCTTACCAAAGACAACTTAGAAGGTTAGCAGGAAACATCTGTGGCATCAGGGTGGGAGTCCAACGTGCAGTCTCGGTGAAAGCCGAGTCAGCCCAGCCTGGACTACAACTCTAATCCCCTTCCAAGAAAGCAGGAACTGGTCTAGGGAACTTTGAATCAGCACTAGTACTGGTGGCTTCCAGACCTCTCAACCCAAAGACACCAAAGACAACTAGGAAGGTCAGCAGAAAAGTTTTGTCTGGAGGGGCGAGGAGGGACCTTGGGAAACCAGCAAAGAAAGAATGGGCAAGGGTAGTGGTATCAGTGGCAGCTTCCAGAGACCTCAGCTCTCAGGAGGTCCCTTTATTAGCAATAAGGAAGGATCCTTAAATGGGGTGGGGACAATCCTAACAATTTCAGGGCAGAATAGAGAGTTTATGGTCAGGTCCCTTGAAGGATCTTTGAAAACAGTTGCACAAAATTCTTGAAGTTTTGGACAGTGCACCCTCTATCCTAAAAACAGTCCTACTTTAACAAAGAGTTAAAAATCGAGTAAGGGCTAGGAAAATGAGCAAGTAACAAAAAAACGTTTCTAAGCATTGAAAGATCTTGAGGTCACAAGGAAGATCAAAACACACACTCAGAAGAAGATAACAAAGTCAAAGTTCCTACATTCAAAGCCTCCAAGAAAAATAAGAATTGGTCTCAGGCTATAGAAGAGCTCAAAAGGGATTTTAAAAATCAAGTAAGGGAGATAGAGGAAAATTTAAGAAGAGAATTGAGAATTATGTAAAAGGAAATAGTACAAGCTAATGAGAAGGAAAATGTCTTAAAAAGCAAAATTGGTCAAATGGAAAAGGAGATATAAAAACTCGCTAAAAAATAAAGTAATTCCTTACAAATTAGAAGTGAGCAAATAGAAGCTGATAACTTTAAGAGAAACCAAGATACATTGAAGCAAAACAAAAAAAAAATTAAAAATAAAAAAGGTGAAATATCTCATTGGAAAAACAACTGATCTGGAAAATAGATACTGCAGATAAATTACTGGTTTATCTGAAAGTCATGACCAAAAAAAAAGAGCTTGAGCCCTTTTTGTAGTGGCTAGAACTGGAAATTGCATGGATGTCCATCAATTGGAAAATGGTTGGGTAAAATATGAATGTTATGGAATATTATTGTTCTGTAAGAAATGACAGCAGAATGAATACAGAGAGACTTGGAGAGACTTACATGAACTGATGCTGAGTGAAATGAGCAGAACCAGGAGATCATTATACACTTCAACAACAATACTATATGAGGATGTATTCTGATGGATGTGGATATTTTTAACAATGAGAAGATCGAATTCAGTTCCAATTGATCAATGATGGACAGAATCAGCTACACCCAAAGAAAAAACACTGGGAATTGAATGTGGACTACTTGCATTTTGATTTTTCTTCCCAGATTATTTTTACCTTCTCAATCCAATTTTTCTTGTGCAACAAGAGAACTATATGAATCTATATACAAATATTGTATTTAGGATATATTTTAACATGTTTAACATGTATGAGACTGTCTGCCATCTAGGGGAGGGGGAGAAGGGAGGGAAGTGAAAAGTTGGAACAGAAGTGAGTGCAAGGGACAATGTTGAAAAACTATCCATGCATATGTTCCATCAATAAAAAGCTATAATAAAAAAAGAGCCTGGACATCATCTTTCAAGAAATTATCAAGGAAAACGACTGTTATATTCTACAAGCAGAGGATAAAATAGAAATTGAAAGAATCCATCAATCACCTTCTGAAAGAGATCCCAAGATAAAAATTTAAAGTTAGGAATATCATAGTCAAATTCGGGAATTCCCAGTCAAGAAGAAAATATTGCAAGCATCCAGAAAGAAACAATTCAAGTACAGTGAAACCACAGTCAGGATAACACAAGATGTAGTAGCTTCTATATTAAAAAATCAAGAGACTTGAAACATGATATTCTGGAGATCAGTGGAGCTAGGATTCTGATTAAGAATCACCTTCCAAAGAAACTGAGTACAATCCTTCAGCTAAAAATGTAGAAATTCAATGAAACAGAAGATTTTCAAGCATTCCTGAAAAAAATACCAGAGCTGAATAGAAATTTTGATTTTCAAATGTAGGACTCAGGAGAAGTTTAACGAGATAATCAGGAAAGGGATATCATAAAGGACTTAATAAGGAATATTTGTTTACATTACTACATGGAAGGTTGATACTAATAACTAATTAATGCTTTCCCAATTATTATGGCAGTTAAAAGAAGTACACATATAAGCATATATATGTATGTATATGTATAAAGAGGAAACAGGTGTGAATTTAATATAAAGAGGGAATATTTTTAATGAAATTGAAAGGTAAGAAAGGAATATACTGTGAAAAAGAGAAAGGGACAAGTGGAATGATGTAAATTATCTGCCATAAAAAGAGGCAAGAAAAAGCTTTTATGGAGGGGAAGAGGGAGAGAGCAAGGGGTGAGTGAGTGAACTTTATTCTCATCACAATTGGCTAAAAGAGGAAATAATGCATACATTCAATATGGGTATAGAAACCTATCTTACCCTGCAGGTAAATAAGATAGGAATGGGATACAGGAGAGAGGGAGGGTAATAAAAAGAGGGCATATTGGGAGAGAGTGTAGTCAGTAGCAAAACACTTTTGAGGAGGTTCAGGATGAAAGGAGAACATAGAATAAATAGTGGGGAAGAAATACTGTTAGCAATAGTAATTATAAAAAAAATTTTGAAAGAAATTTCTTTGATAATGCCTCTTTTCTCAAACATAGAGGAACTGAGTCAAATTTATAAAAAAAGAGCCATTTCCCTATTATTAATTATCAAACAATCAAATGATAGTATCTATGCCTAAAGATTTATATATTGACACACATTCTTTGATCTAACAATACCACTACTAGACATGAATCTCAAAAGAGATTTTTTTTAATGGGAAAGGGCCTACGTGTAAAAAAATATTTATAGTAGCTCTCTTCTCAGAGCAAAAAAAATTATAAATTAAGGGGATGCCCATTAATTGAGGAATGGCTGAATAAATTTTGGTATGTGATTATGATGGGGAATGGTGATCAGATACTCTCAGAAAAACCTAGGGAGTCCTCCATGAACTCAAACAAAGTGAAATGTACTGTGTACAAAATAACAACAATGTTCTGCAATGATCACCTGTGAATGACTTTGTTATTCTCAACAGGGAAATGATCCATAACTACTCAAATACTTATGATAAAAAAACCTATTCATACCCAGAAAAGGAACTAAGTATATCTGAATACAGATTGAAGCATACTTTCTCTCTCTTTTTCTAACATCATTTTTCTTGAGGGTTTCTAAGCTAAGAGATCAGTTTTCTTTCACAAGATAACTTTTTTATGGAAATGATTTGTATAATATTACAAGTGGTTTCATAATGGGGACTGGGTTGGGGACAGGGGAGAGAATATGGAACTCAAAAATCTTAAAAGCAAATGAAAAAAAATTTTAATGAAAATGGGGAAAACATAATTAGTTCATTTTTTAAAAGTATAAACATAAAAACCTGCAAAAATATGCATTAAGTTCATAACACTGTCTTGGGCCTTTGGAATGCTACCTGAAAAAGATTTGGAAAAAAATTGATTCATATTAAGTTACTTGTTACTTAATTTCCTCTTACATCTAATTCAGACTTTACTTTATAAATGCCCATCTAGACTTGAAATTTTAACCAACTGCATTTCTATCTGTGAAAGGTATCTGACTGAGTTCTATTCTAATTTTTATGGCATAATTTTTAATATTGAGGTAACATATTGATTTTGGCTTGACTGTTTCATGTGGTGAAGAATGTTCTTCCATACTTCATTTATGCCAGACCTCAGCAGTAGTCTCAGCAGTTCTTGTCAAATGGGGAGTTATTCCCCTAGAGCTGTACATTCTCTGCTTTGTTAAACACTAGTTTGTTAGTTCATTTGTTTATGATTCATTCTTGTCTAATATGTTCCACTTATTTACATTACTATTTTTAACAGATACCAAATAATTTTGATGAGTACTTCTTTGTTGTATAATTTGAGACCTGCAAGTGGTATTTATTTTCATTCTTACTTGTCCCCCACCTTATTTCCTTTGAGAGTTTAGAACATCTAGAACATCTGCTACACAAACTAATTTTATGTCATTTTGTTTAGCTCTATAACATATACTCTCTTGGTAGTTTCATTGACACAGCACTAAATTGCAAATCAATTTAGATAGTATGATCACTTTTATTAGAATATCTTGACTCAACCAGGAACACTGAGTATTGAGAGAGGAATGTTTTATGATATAAACCCGAAAGGTGACTATAAATTTACAAAAAGAAAGATCTAGTATAAATGATGATTATTGGGGTTGAAGGGAGCACACTACCTCACTCAAACCCAGTAATCCTTTATAAGGATTTTAGCAACCAATCAAGTAAGTCAACTCAGGAAGCCCCTCCTGATAAAATGGTTGGATGGCCCACAGGTGTAGGACAACAAAACAATAATTGATATTATCATTTTATAGTTTTACAGAATGCTTTAGTCAAGCAAATGATGTGGGTACCAAGTTACTATGATTTTAACCAACTCAAATAGACTAGTTGACCTCACCTTTTGAATGTCAGAGTCAGGACTTGAACTCAAATTTCATGACTCCAACACTACTGTTTTTATTTCCCTATACCCTATTCTTTTCATGAACTCTGATATCCCTTCTAAATAATAGATTCTGTGATGTTCTGTTGCCTATTTATCTGTTTAGCCTCCACTCTGGAAAAACTGATAAAACAGGCTATGAGTCATTTCCCTAAAAGAAATTAGAAATACAATTCTCAAAACTTTAAATACAAACACTTTGTTCTAAAGTGAAATCATTAGAGAAGACCTTTGCATTGAGCTTAAGCATTACCATTTACTCCAGTTTAGTCCTTTAGTACAAAATAATGAAAAAGCCCTTAAACAGATAGATGATAGTATTAATCAGGAAATGGAATAATTAATGGGAACATCGTTTCCATGGCTTTTTGAAAATTACAAAAAAAAAAAAAAAAGCATTGCGAGTTTGGTTCAGGAAGTTCCATTCACAATGAGCAGGAGATGTATTATTCATGGGGAGATTAATAGAGAAGTCATTACTAGGAAAGTGTTCAGTTGATTCTTCTCTGTTCCTAACCACATAGAGAAAATGAGATTTTAAAAATTATTTTATGACATTTGCAAGATTTCAAATCCATCACTTCTGCCTACTAGTAAAATCCTAAGAATACCACTCCTACCCATCTCTAATTGATGAAAACCACAGATGAAATTTTAATTCACAGGAAATGTTCTCCTTGCCCTTTTATTAATAGAGTCTAGCTAGCCAAGGTGGTGTATTTTCTCTGACAGATACTTGGAATACATATGAATACACACACACACAAATACACACACCATTTAAAATTTGGCACAAAAGTGGGAATTTAGTAAGGAATTGATGAAGGTGATTTGGGATTTGATTTATTTTATCTCTGCACTAATTGATTTTACTCTACATAAAGCATATTTACTGGGGTGTCACCAATATACCCTTTGAAGCCATTTTGACCAGAGTTAAGACAGTGATGAAAGTTTAGCTGGGAAAATATAATGAGAACCAAACCAAGAATCTGCAATATTGAGTCTCTGAAAATAAATTACTATGAGTTTTCTGCCACTATATTCAGAAAAGAGAAATTTTTCCCTAGGAGATATGAAACCACATTACTAAATTTATAAGTACTCTTGCTACTCTATTCAACAGCTGTCACAATCTGCTAACTGTTTAACATGACAAATTCAAGACATAGACATCAGAATAAGACCACAAGAGAGAGAGAAGAAACCATGTTCAAAAAATTCTTCACTACTTTTTGAGCTCTAGATTCAGAGATTTCCCAAATCAAAAAAAAAAAAAAAATTAAGTCCTCAGATCCAGAAATATAAAAAAATGGATTGTTACAGACAAGAAAGAGCCAGAGGTAGAGACCTATGAATTGACATCCAGGTTGTGTACTAGGACAGGGAAGCACAAGATTAATAACAATAAAACCATAGAAGTTGAGAGCTGGAAATGGGTTTGAAAGTCTAACCTCATACCCAATGTAAAAATGTCTACCAAAGCACTCCTCAACAGATAAGTACACAGTCTCCCCTCAAATATCTTTCCATAATGGAAAACTCACTACTTATAAGGCAGCTCTTTACTGGAAAAGTCTAATTATTAGGAAATTCTTTCTTATATTAAATCAAAATTTGCCTATCTACAATTTGCCCTCATTATGTTGTAGATTGGTTAGAGATTCCAGGAAAAGACATGCTCCTGAGTCTCAGCTAAAAATCTTGATGTCTTTCCTCCCTCCTCATTCTCACTTGACTTACAGAACCAACCTGTTGGAAAGGTTTTTCATTTCTAACTTAATGACATCTCTCACACGCATTCCCTTCTTTCCACTTATATAGCCACCATTCTAGGGCAAGCCTTCATCAATTCTTACCTGAACTATTATAAGTATCTCTCTAATTTTGTCTCCCTGTCTCAAGTCTCTTCCTATTCCAATGTATCTTCTGGTCTATTGCCAAAATAATAAGTGCTTCACTGTAGGTCTGACCCTATCACTACCACTGTTTCTCAATAAACTCCAATGGCTCCCATCTCTGCCATCAAATATAGAATTCTCTGGCATTTAAATCCATTCTCAATTGGTCTTCTTCTTATCTTTCTAATCATCTTACATATTATTTTCTCCCAAGTGATCATCTACATACATTAATCTACTTGTTTTTTTTCTCTAACTCAACACTTCACTCTGCTCTTCTACCATGGTACCATTTTCAGTCTGGATCTCCTCCTCTCCCCTCAAAAATCATCCAAGACCCTCCTTCCTCCTTCACTTTTCTGCCAATGACTGACATTAAGGGATTTTAAGGATACCTGGAAGGAGAAGACAAGGAGTGGCTTAAATATTTATTCCTTGTCCACAGCTTTGGTAATAGTAATGCGAGAAGGAAAATGAAATTGTGGCCTGAAATGCCGGTAAGATACCTGTTTGCCCTTATCTATGATATAAAAAATCTTTGTCCCCTAACCTAACTATGATTTTGGAAAGGTCTGTGGATTTCCATTTGCCCTGATGATGCTATGCCCCTATTAAGAATTTGCTACGAAACAAATTGAGTCTTAGAAACATTTGACATAATTATCTAGTGAATTCAAACAATATCTGCAGCTAGTTTGCATTTTTACTCTAAATTTTTTAGTCTTGATTTCCAAATACAAATGATTGCTTCTTGACCTTCTTCTTGGCTCCGTAGTCCTGCAAAGTGATGTTCTTTGCATAACAAGGTAAGGTCATGACATGTCAGTCTTGATCTTAATTGCTCAATAGGGAATAGCACATACACATAACTATTAAACATTAAATGTAATTGGATTACAAGATCATAGGGGAAAAAAGTAACCTTTTCTGAGAAATGAATGAAAAACTAATTAAGCTGCAAAGATGTCAAGGAGAATAAAGACTGGAGGGGAAAAGGTCATTGATTTGGTGTGAGGAAGTCATTGATGATTTTAGAAGTTTTAGTAAAACAATTGTGATAGCAGAGGGGAAACAGAGTCTGAATAGAAAAGGATCAATGAGAAATAGATGCTAGGATACTGTTCTTAACAACAATATATCGATGACAAGATCTAGAATTTATGTGGTGTTTTAATATTTGCAAAACACTTTATATGTGGTAGGAGTATGCTCTGGTTCTTATTCCCACAGTCAGGCAGACCATATATCAGTCTTCAGGGCACTACAGATAAGCCAGAGATACGAAAATGTCTCTGCCAGCTGTGCTCCAGTGCCCATCATTTGTTGACAATGACTAGTGCTCCAGTCCTATTTAACCACTTATTATTAATTAGTTTTTAGAAAAGTTTTTAATTTTGAAGTTACAGTAATATAATAATATTGATAATATTATTAGTGATAATAATAACAATAATTATCATTTATGTAGCTCTTTATAGATCTTTATAAATATCATCTAAACATTTCCTCCTCCCCAACTCCTGGGTGCACACTCTTCATGTCATAGACTTAAGGTGACAGCAGATTAAACCTAGCTCAGTACCTACATAGCACTGGTCCCACTAAGTTCTTGTCCTAATACACATTCATTGCCCAATGAGTCTTTGCCTCAGCTACTCTGTCCCTTAGGGCAAGCCTTCTGGATATTGACACTAACCTGGCCACAAAACTCAAGATTCTGGAACTCTGGGAAGCTGGGATAGCTTCTGACTTTTCAAAGCTCATATTATGAGAGTCATTAATCCCTTTACCTTGAATGGAAAAAGAAAAAATCCAAAAATCCAAAATCAAGGCCCATTTCACAGTAGCTTAAGGGAGAAAGTCCCAAGACTTCTTTCCCTTATAGCACTCTCTTCCACTGAATATCATGAGTAAAGGAGTAAAATCAAAAAAGAGAAGGGTCAAAGAGACTCAGCTAAGGTCATAGCTTGACTTTGTAAAAATACTTCCATATTTGGCAACACAGCCAACTTAAATAAGGCTTTCCTTTCTAACCAAAACCAGTGACACAATATCTATGAGCTCTCGACAGTCTTTCTGGGCCACTTCTATTTCATATCATTTCTGAAAAGAACAGGGAGATAGAGAGGGGGAAGGAGGGAAGGAGACAGAGGGGGAAAGGAAAGGACAAAATGATAGAGGGAGGGTGGGAGAGACAGCACAGATGAGAAAAACATAATCTATAATTATTAGTAAACGCTACCTTTTGAAAGAAATAGTATCAATCTTAAGTATATGTATGTATGTATGTGTGTATGTATATATATATATATATATATATATATATATATGTTACTGTTTCTTGAAGGCAGGAACTGTTATGTTTAGTTTTTGTAACCCTAGCACCTAACAAAATAACTGGCAGATAGTAAGCCCTTAGTAAATGTTCGTTAAAGTAAAATTTTAAATTAAAAATGACATTTAACCCATAATTTAAGGTCTTCCACAATCTTTGTCAATATTGGGTTCAGAGATAGTAGAGACCTGGATTTAAATGCTCTCTCTGCCCCTTAACATTTCTGAGCCTCAGCTTTGTTATCTTCCAGGTAGGGAAATTAACAGGAGCTATCTCACTGTGCTATTGGATCAAGTGAAATTATACATACGTATATGTAAAGGTTTTACAAACCTCAAAATTGTATAGAAATGTGAGCTATCATTATTGTGTGAAATACTTACTGTGTGAAATACTCTGTAAGCCTTAAGGCTTTTGTTAAGGTCGGCTACAGTCAACATTTATATCATTGTGAAAGTCTGAACAACAGACAAAGAAGTTTAGGATCCAATTGGACCTATGAAAGTAACCAAAAATAGAGAAGAGAACATAAACAAGGCTTGATTTTTCAGAACAAAACAATTCACCTTCTTCAGTGGAGGTGATTGAAATTGTTGAGAAATAAACTGTGGATATTGCAAGAGTTTGCTGCTAGCATCGAGACACAAAACTAAAGGGGATAGGTTCCACATTTTTTCTTCTTTTTGAGAGACAGACACTTTAATGAGGTGTTATTACAAATTCTTCAATAGAAGAATCAAGCAATGCTGCTACCATTAGATGCACTCCTGGGCCACAAGTCAGTACTCTCCCTGGCAACAGTACTCTCTCTTTAACAGGCCCCTTGATGGCTGAACCTTTCATCTTGGTCCCCTGCATTGTCTTCCAAATATAGAAATATACCTATGGCACTGAAGTGACATAGGGGGCAGAGCACTGGGTCTGGAGTCAGAAAGACCAGATTTCAAATCTGAATACAAAAACTAGCTATGTGACACTTAACAAATCATTTTATTTGCCTCCTTGCCTCAATTACCTCATTTGTAAAATGAAAAGAAGAAGAAAAATGGCAAATCACTCCAGTATCTTTGCCATGAAAACCTCACAAGGGGTCTTGAAGACACGACTGAAATGACTGAACAAAACCATCTTTTCTGTGATATGACTTCAATTGCCATATTATCAGTGCTGGATGAGCCTTCTTTCAGAACTCTGGTTTTCCCTTTTTGAGTATGGCCATTACCATGTCACCCATAGCAGTTATAAGAAGTCTGTCCAGTCACTCTTTGATCCCTTACTCACAAAAGACTGAGATTTCTCTCTTTCTCTTCTAATTTTTCTTATCTAGGGAAGGTCATGGGATCACAGATTTCAGCTAGGAAGAGAACTTTGAATGCTTTCTAGTCCAACTCATTTTACAGACAAAACTGAAGATGAGAGAAATAGGTGACTCCTAGTCGTACGTTAATCACAAGGTAGTAAGTAACAGGGCTAGCATGTCCTCTCGCTTCAAACCCATCAGCCTTTCCACTGCACTGTGCTGGTCTCTGGTAACAGTCTTACAGCTGCTGATAGAGATCTGCTAGCTGAAATTTCTAACGTTTAATGACATAAGAAAATACATTTATCCTGAGATTAGAATGGAAAGTCTGCAAATATTAGTTCATTTAGACAATTTAGAAACTCATTCAGCTAATATATTTTGTACAGAAAAAAGAGAGACAGTGTCTATGTAATCCAGAGTTACTACTAGAGTTTACCATGAATATTTACCTTAAAGGACACTAGCATACTCAGCAGTTATCTCTGGACTCAAGTCTGTGAACGTACACTTAAGCTCTGGACAGTGATGAAGCTAGAGTTGCTGCCAATTTCCCTAGGTACAACCTAGATTTATTAAGTACCTATTATGGGCAGAAGAGGTACTTAGGAAGATGTAAATTCTAAGTCTGACAATCTAAACACTTAGTGAACTTATAGTCTTAGACAAGTGTGGTTCTAGACAGAATAAGATCTTCCTATTGGATAACTTGCTAGAACATTGTCCCTAACATCAAGTCTAAACTTAGCTCTTTGTAACTTCCATTCACTGCTTCTTGGACCAAACAGTGCAAATCAAGTCTATCTTCCATATGATCTCTTTTCCCATATTTAAAAATGGCTGCCACATCTCTCCTGAGCCTTCTCTTTTTCAGACCACAAATCTCCAGCTTATTCAACTGATCTTCATATGACATGGGTACAAGGCTCACCACCATCCTCCTTTCCTCTCTGTGGATATTATCGAGTTCATCAGTGTTCTTTTAAAAACCTGGTCCCTGGAAATGAATATGATAGTCTAGATTTGGTATGGCCAGGGCAGAGTAAAGAGGGATTACCAAATCCTTAATCTTGAAAGCTATCACTTTTATAAAAAGCTCCAGAATGCTTTAGGCTTCTTGGCTGCCACACTATACTTGTGACTCATTTGGAACTAGATCAACTGCTTCTATCCCTCAATCTCTTCCAAACTGGCTTCTAATCATGCTTTCCCCATTTTGTACTTATGCATTTTATTGTTTTTTCTACAAGAATATCATAAGGTACTTATGCAAATGCTAAAATCTAGGTCAACTATTTCCACAACCTTCCAAGCTTTTCTAGTTCAGTAGTCCTGTAAAAAAGAAATAAAGTTGTTCTGGAGGAAACCATATTTTCCCTTTGCAATAACTTTCTCTTTTTCTAGATGTTTACTAATCATCCTTTAAAATTTCTGTTCTAGAATTTTTCTAGGAATCAAAGTCAACTGCAGACCAGGGAACTCCTACCATATAAATGGAACACAGAGATATAAAACTAGAGCTGAAAGAGACCTTAGCATCTATCTGATCCAACTCCTCATTGAACAGTTAAGGAAACTTAAGCACAGAAAATTCAAGTGACTTACCCATGTTCACATGGGCAGTAAGCAACAGAGGCATTATCTGAATCAAAATTCTTTGAATCTGCTTCAATTGTACCATCATAGGTTTAGGGCAGCAGGACACTTTAATAGAAAGGAAATTATCACAATCCTCTGGACTCAGCAGTGTTGTTCTATTGATAGACTTGAATACATAACCCAGAAAAAGATCTCTGTTTTTGTTTTGGCACTGACAAGTATTTTTAGAGCCACTAAAGGGGGAATCCACAACTAACACAATTGGATGACTTTTTGCCAGCCTTTTCTAGGTGATTTCTTACTTGATATATCATTTTCAGAACTTAATTGTCATTCCCTAGCAGGTATTTCCTCTTAGACATATCTCCCTCCCTTTCAGGAAAGGTATTCTATTTTTCTTAAGTTCTAGGTGTCCCGCTGGTCCTTTCTGGTAAATAAATAAAGGTCTGGTAAATAAGAGCTCAGTCCTGGATATTTGCACAGGTGACCTATGTGTATGATAGGTGAGCCTGCATCCAGACATAAATAATCAAAGATCCTGTACAGAAATAAGACTCTATGACAAAATTTACCAGTGGTCAAGTCTAGTAAGACATCAGTCACTAGTCCAAACCAGCAATCAATTCATCCTGAGATACAATGTCCCACTGCAACAAAGATTGGAAAGGGACCTCAAGTGATGACACAATAAAGATTGTCCTTTTCCCCAAAAAACATTCCTCAAGGATGTTCCTAGAATCCTGAGGGGAAGATGTTGTCATGCTTGAGGAACATAACCTGCCAGGAAGAATAATTGTTAGGATAGAGATTCCTTGAATTTATGAGTAATTCTTTGCTTTTTCTTCTGTGTATTACTCTTTTATTCTCCTACCTCTTGAAATGATTTTTCTCTTCACCTCTACTTCAGAGGTCTTGCCTCCCACTAATGCTCTTTTCCTTTTTATTAGTAATCCTTAATTGTATCTAATAAAGTGGAAGATGGTAGGACATAGAAAAAAAAAGACTATATTCAGAACACAGAGAACAGGAACTTGGTCCAATCTGAAATACAAATACTGCATGTTTAATGCAAATCACCAGTTTTCTCCCATATCTCCCTAGTGGTTAAGATTTCCCATTTCTTTTAAAAATTATTAGTCAATTTTTACATTTTATCCCCAAGATCCTCCCTATTATAATCTTTGAAATCAATTACCACTTCTTAATAATTTGATGATCCAACTCAATTTTATTTTCTTACTCTCAGCAATGCCCTATTCTAACTTCTTATATGTTTTGTTGTATACTCTGCCGATGTTTTCCCTTTAATTTGTCAAACTTACTTTTCTTACTTTGATAATGTATTCCTTGAATCTTCAATTTACATTTTGCTATCTTAATCCTCCTTAACCCTGTGACTTCCCTTTCAAACTTTCTTACAGAAACCAAAAATAGAATCTGAACACAGAGATTTTTCTACAAATTTCCTTCAATTTCTTTCAAATTTTTCCTCCTCAGGTTTAATCCCTAGCTTTCACAATTCCAAATCCATCCAAATTACTTTTACAATTTCCTTTTTTCTGATTCAGTTAAATCCTTCTCTCCCTACCACCTTACAACCTTTTCCTATAGTAGTCAGAAATAATACAATGTTGTTTCTTTTTAAAATTACTATCCAGCCAAAATCTGCATTTCTGTAAAATCTACTAGTCTTCTAGATCCAAATGTATCAAGTTCTCCCCTTCTTCCATAGGACATCCTTTTCATATATCTAAATATTGCTTGACACTCTCTCTCCTAAGGTATATATCCCCAACATAATTTTCTAAATCTCCCCAAATCCTTCTATTGAGCCTCTGTAGGCGCTGTTTCAGGAACGTGTTTCATTGTTTTTTTCTCTGGACATGCTTAAGCTGACGATCTCTTCAGAAATGTGGTACTTGAAATGAGACATAGTGAAGCTGTAGGCAGATCAGGGCAGAATATCAACTGTCTTGTTCTAGATAATATACTACTATTGATACAACCTGTTATAATATTAGCTTTAGGGCTTGCTACATTGCACTAATGATTTACATGGAGTTTGGAATCTTCTTAAACCCAAAGATCTTTTCATTTCCCATCTATATTTCCATCATTTTATATCTGTCTAATTTAAAATAATTCATTAATATAATTCCTTGCAGTTTTCAAAGCATTCTCCATACCTGCAATCTATGAGGTAGATAGTTAGATTGCTGCAAAATGTTTCATTTTTCAATATGTCTTCCTTCATACTGGCTCATATGCATTTATTTTGTTTGAGATTAAAAATTTCAAGAGAGCTGCTTCTTTCAGACACTGTCTTGTTGTGTTTCCCCCCCTGGTGCTATAAATGTAGCATCTGTTTTTCATCCACCAGAATGATCTCATTGTGTGTGTCCAATCTCCTGGGTAGCAATAGCAATCACTCATTCATCCATCAGGAAGAGACAGACACTAATAATTCCATTTTCTATCTTCTTTCCCATCATCCTGCATCTGAGAATGATAAGGGTTAAGTCATAAGCTGTTTTGCAACAAGATACTTGAAGCATAAACCTCAGGGACACAGAATTTAATTTTCCACTATTGTGCAGTGACAAGAGACCCCACACTTGTATCTTGGATCAGAGCAATTGTAACTGGAAAAGTCAGGTAAAGGAGCTGTTTAAGAGAAAGCTAGCTAGGCTAATCGGGGATGGTTTAGAGGGAATTCTTTTTCAAGTTCATGTTCAACCAAATAGCTACTTATCTCCTTTCCCATTTTGAAATGAAATATGATGATGATGATGATAACATTTATATAGAAGTTACTATGCACCAGGTACTGTGCAAAGCATTTTAAAACTATCTCATTTGATCCTCAAAACAGTCCTAGGAGGTAAGTGTTAATATTATTCCCATTTTATAGATGAAGAAACTAAGAAAAATAGAGCATAATGACATTCCAGGGTCACACAGTTAGGAAATAAGTGAAACCATATTTGAATTCAGATTTTCCTTGCCTCCAGTTAGGGAGTAGAAGCACGAGTGTATTAGTTTAAAGAACTCCCAGAGGAGGCACTCACCTCTACCAACACAAAATCAAAACATCTTTTCTCTCATTTTTAGTCTGAGATTTAATTGGGCCAATGAGAGGTTAAATAAGCAGCTCAGAAACCAAACTCATCTCTTCCCAGCTTAAAATCAGCTTTCTATTCACTAGGCCATATTGCCTCAATGTGAGGTGATAACTATATAAAAATGACTATAATTAAATTCTTAATGACTTTTAAATACTTAGTCTCTAGTTTTTTTTTTTCTCAACAGCAATTGTGATTCTAGCTATGCCCAGCTGGTAGTGCCTTCCCCATCCCTACCATCATCTTGCATCTATTTTGCCATTACGTTTCTACTATACAGATACACACACAGACAGACAGACAGAGAGACAGACAAGCATAGATAAACAGGCAGATATCTGGATAGATAGAGACTAAGAGACAAAGATAAAGGTTAGACAGAGGGAGGAGAAGAAGGAATCAAAAGAGACACAGAGAGAAAGAAGTAGAGGCAATTGTATATGGTAGCTATGGCATAGGAATAAGGAAGCTCTGGTCTCATGTTCTACCTCTAAAACATATAGAATCCTGGGTAATTCACTTAATCTTTTAATGTTTCATACTTTACACACACACACACACACACACAATTAAGATAAATTGAATCACAGATGCTAATTTTAATGAAAAAAGTTTTCCAGATGAATTAAATTACAAGTCAGCCCCACCTTCCTCCAAAAAAGTCTCAAAAACCTATATATGTGGGTGCCTCCAAACTAGAATAGAAGCTCTCTCAGGGCAAGCATTATTTCACTTTTACCTTTATTCCTTAGGGCTGAACACAGTGCTGAGCACATAACAAATGCTTATTACTTGAATGGTTGATTAACTAATTGATTCATTTCCATCTTGTATCTTTTTGCCTTCTTCCCTTCTCTATTTGCCAATGACCTACTGGATCACTCTTTTAGAAATGCGGAATAACCAGGGATTTTGGAGTCAGAGATGCTGGGTTGAAATCTAGACTGTACCTCTGCTATTTTGAGAAAGTCACTTAACTTCAACAAGGTTAACTTCCTGAAACCCAACAGGATTAAAAGACTTGCCAGTGCTCATTTAGATAGATGGGAGTGAAAACTGAAGGAGATTGAAGAATACAAGGCTTATGTTGTTATGTTTAAAAAAGTAGCATACATTTGGAAGAGATCGGATCGGGAGCAATGTGGGAACTCAGAAATAAAGAGCACTGGGAGTTGAAGGGGCAGCACTGTTTTTTAGTTGAAAGAATATTGACTTTGGAGGAAAAAACTCAGGTTTGTGACTTAACTCATGTAACTTTCAGTAAATCATCATACTTCTCCAGCCCTGTTTCCTCAGCTACTTTTTTTTAGACAACTGGAGTTAAGTGACTTGACCTGGGCCACACAGCTAGGAAGTGTTAAGTGTCTGAGACCAGATTTGAACTCAGCTCCTCCTGACTTCAGGGTTGGTGCTCTATCCACTGCACTACCTAGTTCCCCAGTTTCCTCACTTGGAAAATCAGAAGAATGGACTAGATGAGCTCTAAGTTCTCTTACAGTTCTAATATCTTCATGTTTTTCCAGTGCTTAGCACAATAATGGGTGCTTAATAAATATTTGTTGATTTATGACTTTCTGCCTCCCTAGATAGTATCTCTGAGGCACCTTCAAAATTGGATTAAGCTGAGCTCCACAAAAGGTACCCGAGGGAGGTTTCCCTGTACCCACAAATGTAAGCTCCTTGAAAATGGGAATTATTTTATTTTTATCTGTATCTCAAGCATTCAGTATGGAGCATGGACTATAGTAAATGTTAACATTTACTATTAACATTAACTATTTGTTGAATTGAATTGATTTGTATTAAATGGGGCACTAAACTTAAGGGTCAGGAAGAATGAAGTTTGAATTTTGCTTCAAATCTTTACTAATCCTGGATTGTCCCTTAACTTTTCTAAGTCTCAGTTTTTTTCATTGATAAAATATATTTAATGATAGGACTTCCTACAGGGTTGCTTGAGAAACTCAAATAAAATAATAAATGTAAAATATTTTCAAAATCTAAAGCACTATTCAATATGAGAGGAAAATTAAAATCCTGAATAAAGTATAGAATTATGGACATCATCACAGCATTTGGCAAGTTCCAAGAATAACAGTATATTAGAATTGAAAGGAAACTCAGAGATGCTATAAATCAGGGATTCTTAACCCAAGGTCTAAGAACATTTCGAAAAATATTTAGGTAACTGTGTTTCAATATAAATAGATTAATTTATAATCCTAAAGATGCTATTTAATTAATTTAGAAACATTCTCCTAAAAACCTTCCATAGGTTTTCCAAAATTGCCCAAGAAGTCTTTGATAAAAAGAATTTAATAACTATTCTAGACCAAACCATACTTGAACTGACATTTCCAATAACATACCCAACAGATGATCTTGCCTGAAGAACCTATGCCTGAAGACTTCCAGATGAGGGAGCCCATCATCTCTTGAGGCAGCATCTTATTATCTAGAATGTGATAGGCTGAAAAATGGGAAAAGGAAAGATAAGTCACCTGTGGTAGATATATGATGCATAACAACCATTTATTGAGTATTACTAGCACCAAGTAGAGCTATGATTTATACACAGTAAATGTCATACTCTATATTCAACATCTTATTATCTGTGGGGTGTTTTTATATATCATGAATTCACACTCATTTGAATATTGACATTGGAAACAAGATACTGTTCCTGGTTGTCCCCAGCATTAAAAACCCCCAAAGCTGCAATAACATAGGAATGAAAAACATGAGCTCTATAGAGACTTTTTATTTCCCTACCAAGGGCAAAAGGTGATATTCAGTGATTCAATACTGAAAGAATCATGAGGCAAAGGATCTTTTAAAAGAAAAAGAAAAAAAAATAAATCTGACCAGAGTATGTTAATGTGCTATATGGGAAAAACAATTTAGGAACTGCTTTTGGAAAAACTTTGACCTTCATCTACTTTGCATCTACAAGGGGGACACCTCACAGGTTCATTCCAGTCTAAGAATATCCACTGTCCAAGTTACTTTTAAAGGCAACAAGCTCTGAGGAGAGTGAATTAGGCTAATAAGGAATAAAATGCACTAAGACATGGGAACTTGAGAGTACCTTCTTACTTTCTCTATTACAAAGGAAAAAATTTCAACTAGAGGGCATACTGTTTAAAAGAGAATTGTAAGAATTACACAAATAAACAATTAGGAAAATGGCAGTGACCTCAAATTCAATTATTTCCAAGATAAAAGGCAAAAATCCTCTTGGAAGATAGACTATCTGCAAGAAAGCTATATGACATGGGATTCAACAAGCTGCTTATTATAATGTCATTATGAGGCATCATACAAACATGTATGTATTACTTCCTGTAAAAATGACAAACAAAAAGCAAAATATTGGGAAACTTAGTATTTTATTTTTCCCAATTACATGTAAAGATACTTTTCGACATTCACTTTTACAAGATTTTGAGTCCAAATTTTTCTCCCTCCTCTATCCCTCTCCTCCTCATTCCCCAAGATGGCAAGCAATCTGATAGAGGTTATATATGTGCAGTGATCTTAAATATATTTTCATTTCATAATTTAATCATATTATAAATGAAGACACAAGAAAAAAGAAAAACCAAGGGAGGAAAAAAACAATAAATATGAAATAGTGAAAATATGATTTGATCTGCATTTAGACTCCATATTTTTTTCTCTAGATGTGAATAGAATTTTCTATCATGAGTCTTGGAGTTTTCTTCAATCACTGTATTGCTAAGGAGAACTAAGTCTATTATAGTTGATCATTGCATAATGTTACTGTTACTTTATACAATGTTCTGATTCTGCCCACTTTATTCAGCATCACTTCATGTAAGACTTTCCAGGCTTTTCTGAAATCAGACTGTTCATCATTTCTTATAGCACAATAGTATTCCATTACAATCATATACCTCAACTTGTTCAATGAAGCAAAAAAAAAAGTCTCTTCTACCCCAAAGAGTAATGTTAAATGGCTACCTATCCAGAAAGAATTTATAGAAGAACTCAAAAAGACTCTGAGAATCACGAGAGAAACTGAGAAAAAGATTTTAAAAAAAAAGAACCATTCAATAAAAACAAGTAGATTGAGGGGGGGGGGTTATTTAACCAATTAGTAAAGGAACTACAGAGTATTAAGGAAAATAATCATGTTTTGAAAATTAGAATTGGGCAAGGACAAGCCAGTGAAGGTATAAAAACTGGGTAGCTCAAAGAAAGACTGGGGCAAAGCTGAGTATGATCTGACACTAAAAAGCAAAACTCTATAGGAAAAGGTAAAAATGGTGATTATGTTATATGAATGAAGTACAAGGAAAGAACCAACACAGAAGCATTATAGGGGGAGGAGGGCTGGTACTTCCGAAAACTTCACATCAGAAATGGATAAAATAGGGGAAAATATATGTATATAACTTGATGGGTATAGCACCATCCAAAATCTATTAAGCCAGTAGGGAATAGAATAAGGCAGCGTATAGAAGGGTGTATAGATTTATGGTGCTGGGACAAGGCATATAGATTAATGGGAAAGGGATTAAAAAGTGAGGAAAAACTGGAAGGAGAAGATAAGGGAGGGATCCATGGTGGGGGAAGGTTAAGTAATATCAAGGCAATTTAAGGAGTAGAATTAAAGTAGAAGAATTATCAGGAATAGGAAATAAGAAATAATACAAAAATATAATAAGAAGGAGTAGGAATAGAATTCTTTAGAAAAAAAGTAAGTAGGGCTAATAATCTTTGATCTCAGACAAAGTCAAACTTGGCTGTCAGTCATATTAATATTGTTTTAGATGCATGACTACATATGTATA